>NC_086098.1:12500-612500 GCF_963921235.1 Mobula hypostoma
GAGAGAGCCTCTGTGTATGAACTCATTGCGCTTTTACAAGAGTTATCTCAATGCAGGTTCTCTTCAACGAAGACTCAATGAGGTCGATCCTTTATTAAACTGCCACCCGATGCCGACTTCTCTCGATCCTTCATTTCGATGAATTCTCCCTTCAAAACTGCCGGAAATGAGTAGATTGGCACTTCCAGCCACAAATTTCCAGTTCAATAATACAAATCTTGTAAGAGAACACACCTTCCGTTTTAAAAATGAAACTGCGTCACAAAAACAAACCACGCAACAGAAACGGAGGCACAGCAAATTCTACCTGGAAATCTACAAACTCAAAATCCCCCTGCGTCACCTGAGTCGACCCTTATATAGTCACGGGGGGGCGCGCGCGCGCGCGCGCACATGTCATCACGTGACCTCACAACAGCGGGAAAATCACATCAGGTGACCTCCAAAAGACCATTACAGCGTTCTCACAAAAAAAGATCTCCTTGAGCATGTAACACCACGACACCCCTCAATTAGCTACCGCACAACCCCCAGATCACAGCACACAGTCCCTATAAAAAAGACCTCAAATCCAAAACACTGTCCATAGGTAATAACTCCACCATTGTAACTTAACCTCCAGAATGGAGGTTAAAGCGGAGGAAGATCCCAGTAAAGGAAAGTTGGGGACCGAGATGATGACAACGTGGGCTAAAAACTAAGTGGCAGGGTAAAGTGATACTGCATCTCCAGTACGAGATCCACAAACACTAGAGGGATATTTTGCCCACTGCCCGCATACTTGCATCCTAACCCTAACCACGCCGCCCCACTAACATCCCCAACCCTAGCAATCACCATAACCAGAACTTTCAATGGACCGCGCACCCCAACTAAACCGGACAGCACCACCCCCATAAACCTGAGCCCTCTCTCCACTGGGGGGCCAAGTTCACCCCACTACACCTTCGGTTTGGGTGCTCTAACCCTAACCCTAACCCTCCCACCACCACAAGTTCCCGAGACACCCCTCAGCACACCCCTATAAACCCTAGAACTCTCCACACGTGGGAGCCAGGTTCACCCTGCATCACCAGCACCATGCCACTCCACAAACATCCCCAACCATAACCACAACTTCCAATGGACCACACACCCCAACTAAAGAGATAGCACCCCAAATAACCCAAACCACATTACACAAAAGGGCTTATATAACAGTCCTTTACCCTACCCCTAAACCTAACATCTCCAACCCTGCTACACACCCCCATAAACTCAAGCCCTTACCCCATCAAGGGGCCAAATTCACTCAATATCACCAGCAGTTAGGCTCCTATTTCAGCCCTCCCCCCTACCACAGGGGACACCCCCACCCCCGCAATGCCATTTACCACCCCACCCTACCTCCCTTCGCTGTGAATCCTCAACCCCCATTACCTAACTCTACCCCCGGGCATGTCCCTCCCCACAACACCCCTCAATTAGCTACTGCACAACCCCCAGATCACAGCACACAGTCCCTATAAAAAAACCCCAAATCCAAAACACTATCCATAGGCAATAACACTACCATTGTAACTTAAGCTTCAGAATGGAGGTTACAGAGGAGGAAGATCCCAGTAAAGGAAAGTTGGGGACCGAGATGATTACAACGTGGGCCAAAAACAAAGTGGCAGGGTAAAGGGATACTGCATCTGCAGTACGAGATCCACAAACACGAAAGGATACTTTGCCCACTGCCCGCATACTTGCATCCTAACCATAACCCTAACCCTAACCCTAACCCACCCCACTACACCATCAGTTTGGGTGCCCTAACCCTCCCACCACCACAAGGACCCGGGACCCCGCTACCAGCCATACACCTCAGCCTAATACCTCCAACCCCTCAGCACTCCCCCATAAACCCGAGCCCGCTACCCACCCAGGAGCCAGGTTCACCCCACATCACCAGCACCATGCCACCCCACGAACATCTCCAACCCTAACATTCACCTTAAATATAACTTCCAATGGACCACGCACCCCAACTAAGTTGGGGATCGAGATGATGACAACGTGGGCCAAAAACAAAGTGGCAGGGTAAAGTGATACTGCATCTCCAGTATGAGATCCACAAACACTAGAGGGATATTTTGCCCACTACCCGCATACCAGCATCCTAACAGCCCCAACCCTATCATTCACCAAAGCATAACTTCCAATGGACCGCGAACCCCAACTAAACTGTACAGCACCCCAAATAACCCAAACTACACCACACAAAAGGGTTTATGTAACAGTCCTTTACCCTCCACCCCACAAACATCCCAAACCCTACCATTCACACTAACCATAACTTCCAATGGACCGCGCACACCAACTTAACTGGACAGCACCACCCCCATAAACCTGAGCTCTCTCTCCACTGGGGGGCCAAGTTCACCCCAGTACACCATTGGTTTGGGTAACCCTAACCCTAATATGGTGGAATTCTTCATTAAGATGGAGAGGGACATAGTTAATTCAGAAACAAAGGTTCCAAACTTAAATAAGGGTAACTTTGAAGGTATAAGACGTGAATTAGCTAAGATAGACTGGCAAATGATACTTAAAGGGTTGACGGTGGATATGCAATGGCAAGCATTTAAAGATCGCATGGATGAACTACAACAATTGTTCATCCCAGTTTGGCAAAAGAACAAATCAGGGAAGGTAGTGCACCCATGGCTGACAAGGGAAATTAGGGATAGTATCAATTCCAAAAAAGAAGCATACAAATTAGCCAGAAAGAGCGGCTCACCTGAGGACTGGGAGAAATTCAGAGTCCAGCAGAGGAGGATAAAGGGCTTAATTAGGAAAAGGAAAAAAGATTAAGAGAGAAAACTGGCAGGGAACATAAAAACTGACTGTAAAAGCTTTTATAGATATGTGAAAAGAAAAAGATTGGTTACGACAAATGTAGGTCCCCTACAGACAGAAACAGGTGAGTTGATTATGGGGAACAAGGACATGGCAGACCAATTGAATAACTACTTTGGTTCTGTCTTCACTAAGGAGGACATAAATAATCTTCCGGAAATAGTAGGGGATAGAGGGTCCAGTGAGATGGAGGAACTGAGGGAAATACACGTTAGTAGGGAAGTGGTGTTAGGTAAATTGAAGGGATTAAAGGCAGATAAATCCCCAGGGCCAGATGGTCTGCATCCCAGAGTGCTTAAGGAAGTAGCCCAAGAAATAGTGGATGCATTAGTGATAATTTTTCAAAACTCTTTAGATTCTGGACTAGTTCCTGAGGATTGGAGGGTGGCTAATGTAACCCCACTTTTTAAAAAGGGAGGGAGAGAGAAACCGGGGAATTATAGACCGGTTAGCCTAACATTGGTGGTGGGGAAAATGCTAGAGTCAGTTATCAAAGATGTGATAACAGCACATTTGGAAAGCGGTGAAATCATCGGACAAAGTCAGCATGGATTTGTGAAAGGAAAATCATGTCTGAGGAATCTCATAGAATTTTTGAGGTGTAACTAGTAGAGTGGATAGGGGAGAACCAGTGGATGTGTTGTACTTGGATTTTCAAAAGGCTTTTGACAAGGTCCCACACAGGAGATTAGTGTGCAAACTTAAAGCACATGGTATTGGGGGTAAGGTATTGATGTGGATGGAGAATTGGGTGGCAGACAGGAAGCAAAGAGTGGGAATAAATGGGACCTTTTCAGAATGGCAGGCAGTGACTAGTGTACCGCAAGGCTCAGTGCTGGGACCCCAATTGTTTACAATATATATTAATGACTTAGATGAGGGAATTAAATGCAGCATCTCCAAGTTTGCGGATGACATGAAGCTGGGCGGCAGTGTTAGCTGTGAGGAGGATGCTAAGAGGATGCAGGGTGACTTGGATAGGTTAGGTGAGTGGGCAAATTCATGGCAGATGCAATTTAATGTGGATAAATGTGAGGTTATCCACTTTGGTGGCAAAAACAGGAAAATAGATTATTATCTGAATGGTGGCCGATTAGGAAAAGGGGAGGTGCAACGAGACCTGGGTGTCATTATACACCAGTCATTGAAAGTGGGCATGCAGATACAGCAGGCAGTGAAAAAGGCGAATGGCATGCTGGCATTCATAGCAAGAGGATTCGAGTACAGGAGCGGGGAGGTACTACTGCAGTTGTACAAGGCCTTGGTGAGACCACACCTGGAGCATTGTGTGCAGTTTTGGTCCCCTAATCTGAGGAAAGATATTCTTGCCATAGAGGGAGTACAAAGAAGGTTCACCAGATTGATTCCTGGGATGGCAGGACTTTCATATGAAGAAAGACTGGATCAACTAGGCTTATACTCATTGGAATTTAGAAGATTGAGGGGGGATCTTATTGAAATGTATAAAATCCTACAGGGATTGGACAGGTTTGATGCAGGAAGATTGTTCCCGATGTTGGGGAAGTCCAGAACGATGGGTCACAGTTTGAGGATAAAGGGGAAGCCTTTTAGGACTGAGATTAGGAAAAACTTCTTCACACAGAGAATGGTGAATCTGTGGAATTCTCTGCCACAGGAAACAGTTGAGGCCAGTTCATTGGCTATATTTAAGAGGGAGTTAGATATGGCCCTTGTGGCTAAAGGGATCGGGGGTATGGAGGGAAGGCTGGTACAGGGTTCTGAGTTGGATGATCAGCCATGATCATACTGAATGGCGGTGCAGGCTCGAAGGGCCGAATGACTTACTCCTGCACCTATTTTCTATGTTTCTATGTTTCTATCTTTCTATGTTAACCCTAACCCTACCACCACCACAATGTCCCGTGATCCCGCTATCCAGCCATATCCAGCCTAACACCTCCAACCCTTCAGCACACCCCCATAAACCCTAGCCCTCTCCCCACCCGGGAGCCAGGTTTACCCCACATCACCAGCACCACGCTACCCTACAGACATACCCAACCCTTGCATTCACCATAACCATAACTTCCAATGGACATCGCACCCCAGTTAAACCGGACAGCACCACAAATAACCCAAACTACGTCACACAAAAGGGCTTATGTAACAGTCCTTTACCCTCCACCCCACAAACATCTCCAACCCTACCATTCACACTAACCATAACTTCTAATGAACCACGCACCCCAACTAAACCGGACAGCACTACCCCCATAAACCTGAGCTCTCTCTCCACTGGGGGGCCAGCTTCACCCCACTGCACCATTGGTTTGGGTGCTCTAACCCTAACTCTAACCCTCCCACCACCACAAGGTCCCGGGACCCCACTACCCAGCCATACATCTCAGCCTAACACCTCCAACCCCTCAGCACACCCTCATAAACCCTAGCCCTCTCCCCAGGAGGAAGCCAGGTTCACCCCACATCACTAGCACCACGTTACCCCACAAATATCCCCAACCCTATCATTCACCATAACCATAACTTCTAATGGACCGCGCACCCCAAATAAACCAGACAGCACCCCAAATATCCCAAACCACACCACACAAAAGGGCTTATATAACAGTCCTTTACCCTACCCCTAATCCTAACATCTCCAGCCCTGCTACACACCCCCATAAACACAAGCCCTTACCCATTCAAGGGGCCAAATTCACCCAATATCACCAGCAGTTAGGCTCCTATTTCAGCCCTCCCCCCTACTGCAGGGGATCCCCCCCAGCAATGCCATTTGCCACCCCATTCCACCTCCCTATGCCATGAATCCTCAACCCCCATTACCTAACTCTAACCCCAGGCATGTCCCTCCCCAAAACAACCCTCAGTTAGCTACCACACAACCCCCAGATCACAGCACACAGCCCCTATAAAAAGACCCCAAATCCAAAACACTATCCATAGGCAATAACTCTACCATTGTAACTTAAACTCCAGAATGGAGGTTAAAGAGGAGGAAGATCCCAGTAAAGGAAAGTTGGGGACCGAGATGATGACAACGTGGGCCAAAAACAAATTGGTAGGGTAAGACAATAGACAATAGGTGCAGGAGTAGGCCATTCGGCCCTTTGAGCCAGCACCACCATTCACTTTGATCATGGCTGATTATCCATAATCAGTTTCCAGTTCCTGCCTTATCCCCATAACCTTTGATTCCACTATCTTTAAGAGCTCTATCCCTGTCTTTCTTGGAAGCATCCAGAGACTTGGGCTCCACAGCCTTCTGGGGCAGAGCATTCCATATATCCACCACTCTCTGGGTGAAAAAGTTTTTCCTCAACTCCGTTCTAAATGGCCTACCCCTTATTCTTAAATTGTGGCCTCTGGTTCTGGACTCACCCATCAGCGGGAACATGCTTCCTGCCTCCAGCGTGTCCAATCCCTTAATAATCTTATATGAGTCGAAGTGAAGAAGGCGAATGCAATGTTGGCATTCATTTCTAGAGGAATAGAGTATAGGAGCAGGGATGTGATGTTGAGGTTCTATAAGGCACTGGTGAGACCTCACTTGGAGTACTGTGGGCAGTTTTGGTCTCCTTATTTAAGAAAGGATGTGCTGACGTTGGAGAAGGTACAGAGAGGATTCACTAGAATGATTCCGGGAATGAGAGGGTTAACATATGAGGAACGTTTGTCCGCTCTTGTACTGTATTCCTTGGAGTTTAGAAGAATGCGGGGAGACCTCATAGAAACGTTTCGAATGTTGAAAGGCATGGACAGAGTGGATGTGGCGAAGTTGTTTCCCATGATGGGGGAGTCTAGTACGAGAGGGCATGACTTAAGGATTGAAGGGCGCCCATTCAGAACAGAAATGTGAAGAAATATTTTTAGTCAGAGGGTGGTCGACTTGAAGTTGCATCCAGATCTCGTAACCAAAATTTTAAGTATCGAATATTAATTGCCCGATAATAAAATCTAAAATTCGGGGGGGGGGGGGGGAAGTGAGCCCCCCCCCCTTTTATAAATTTCTGAAAATACCTTTTACCTAGCCTAGGATTTTTGTTCTGCCATATATATGAGGAAATTTTTGAGTCAACATTATCAAAAAAGGATTTTGGGATAAAAATTGGAACCAATTGAAATACATATAAAAATTTAGGCAGAATAATTATCTTAATAGCATTAATCCGACCAATCAAAGACAAAGATATTGGTGACCATTTAGTAAACAAGAGTTTAATCTGATCAATTAAAGGTAAAAAATTAGCTTTAAATAAATCTTTATACTTTTTCGTAATTATAATCCCTAAATATATAAATGAGTCAGTAGAACAATTTAAATGGTAAATATCCATAAATAGGTACCTGCTTATTTAGGGGAAATAATTCATTCTTATTAAGATTTAATTTGTAGCCAGAAAAATTACTCAATTGAGCCAACAAAGCTAAAATAACAGGAATTGACTTCTCCGGATTAGAGATATATAATTACAAATCATCTGCATATAGTGATAATTTCTGTATTTCATTTCCATTGGTAATACCAAAAATATTGGGCGAGTCACGGATAGCAATTGCTGAAGGTTCAAGAGCAATATTAAATAGTAAAGGACTAAGAGGGCATCCTTGCCTAGTACCACGAAATAGTCGGAAAAAGGGAGATCTTTGATTATTAGTACAAACCGAAGCTGCCGGGGAATAATATAACAATTTAATCCAAGATATAAATATCAAACTAAAATTAAATTTCTCGAGCACACTAAATAAACAAGGCCATTCAACTCTGTCAAAGGCTTTCTCAGCATCTAATGAGATAATACATTCCGTAGTATTAAGTGAAGGGGTATAAACAATATTCATTAACCTCCTAATATGAAAGGATGAATAATGATTTTTAATAAATCCAGTTTGGTCCATAGATATAATTTGAGGTAATACCTTCTGTAACCTAGTTGCTAAAATTTTTGAAAAAATTTTTGAATCGACATTCAAAAGAGATATTGGTCTGTATGATGCACAATCAGTAGCGTCTTTATTCTTTTTAAGAATTAAGAAAATAGAGGCTTCATAAAACGATTGTGGTAATTTACCTAAACTAATTGCTTCTTTGAATATTCTAGCCAACCACGGAGAGAGAATAGAGGAAAAAGATTTTAAAAATTTCACTGTAAACCCGTCCGGACTGGGTGCTTTACCAGAATTCATTGATGAGATTGCAGTTATTATTTCTTCCTTTGTAATAGGAGTTTCTAATGTTAAGCAATCTTCGGGTGATAATTTCGGAAAATTCAGTTTACTTAAAAAATCATGCATGATATTAAAATCATGAGGAAAATCAGAGTGATATAAAGAGGTATAAAATTCTTGAAAGGTTTTGTTTATCCCATCATGATCAACTGTCAAAGTATCATCGTGTTTGCGAATCTTAGTAATTTGACGTTTAATGGAAGCAAATTTCAATTGATTAGCCAATAGTTTACCCGATTTATCACTATGAATATAAAAATCAATTTTAGTTCTCATTAATTGATTTCAATCGAGGATGTTAATAGTAAACTATGTTCCAAGTGAAGTTCAACTCTGTGTTTGTACAGCTCCTTACGAGGAGCAATAGTGTATTTTTTATCAATTTCTTTAATTTTATCAACCAAAAAGAGTATTTCATTCTTAGACAACAGGAATTCTGCAGATGCTGGAAATTCAAGCAACATACATCAAAGTTGCTGGTGAACGCAGCAGGCCAAGCAGCATCTATAGGAAGAGGCGCAGTCGACGTTTCAGGCCGAGACCCTTCGTCAGGACTAACTGAAGGAAGAGTGAGTAAGGGATTTGAAAGCTGGAGGGGGAGGGGGAGATGCAAAATGATAGGAGAAGACAGGAGGGGGAGGGATAGAGCCGAGAGCTGGACAGGTGATAGGCAAAAGGGGATACGAGAGGATCATGGGACAGGAGGTCCGGGAAGAAAGACGGGGGAGGGGGGTGACCCAGAGGATGGGCAAGAGGTATATTCAGAGGGACAGAGGGAGAAAAAGGAGAGTGAGAGAAAGAATGTGTGCATAAAAATGAGTAACAGATGGGGTACGAGGGGGAGGTGGGGCCTTAGCGGAAGTTAGAGAAGTCAATGTTCATGCCATCAGGTTGGAGGCTACCCAGACGGAATATAAGGTGTTGTTCCTCCAACCTGAGTGTGGCTTCATCTTTACAGTAGAGGAGGCCGTGGATAGACATGTCAGAATGGGAATGGGACGTGGAATTAAAATGTGTGGCCACTGGGAGATCCTGCTTTCTCTGGCGGACAGAGCGTAGATGTTCAGCAAAGCGGTCTCCCAGTCTGCGTCGGGTCTCACCAATATATAAAAGGCCACATCGGGAGCACCGGACGCAGTATATCACCCCAGTCGACTCACAGGTGAAGTGATGCCTCACCTGGAAGGACTGTTTGGGGCCCTGAATGGTGGTAAGGGAGGAAGTGTAAGGGCATGTGTAGCACTTGTTCCGCTTACACGGATAAGTGCCAGGAGGGAGATCAGTGGGGAGGGATGGGGGGGGACGAATGGACAAGGGAGTTATGTAGGGAGCGATCCCTGCGGAACGCAGAGAGGGGGGGGAGGGAAAGACGTGCTTAGTGGTGGGATCCCGTTGGAGGTGGCGGAAGTTACGGAGAATAATATGTTGGACCCGGAGGCTGGTGGGGTGGTAGGTGAGGACCAGGGGAACCCTATTCCTAGTGGGGTGGTGGGAGGATGGAGTGAGAGCAGATGTACGTGAAATGGGGGAGATGCGTTTAAGAGCAGAGTTGATAGTGGAGGAAGGGAAGCCCCTTTCTTTAAAAAATGAAGACATCTCCCTCGTCCTAGAATGAAAAGCCTCATCCTGAGAGCAAATGCGGCGGAGACGGAGGAATTGCGAGAAGGGGATGGCGTTTTTGCAAGAGACAGGGTGAGAAGAGGAATAGTCCAGATAGCTGTGAGAGTCAGTAGGCTTACAGTAGACATCAGTGGATAAGCTGTCTCCAGAGACAGAGACAGAAAGATCTAGAAAGGGGAGGGAGGTGTCGGAAATGGACCAGGTAAACTTGAGGGCAGGGTGAAAGTTGGAGGCAAAGTTAATAAAGTCAACGAGTTCTGCATGCGTGCAGGAAGCAGCGCCAATGCAGTCGTCGATGTAGCGAAGGAAAAGTGGGGGACAGATACCAGAATAGGCACGGAACATAGATTGTTCCACAAACCCAACAAAAAGGCAGGCATAGCTAGGACCCATACGGGTGCCCATAGCTACACCTTTAGTTTGGAGGAAATGGGAGGAGCAAAAGGAGAAATTATTAAGAGTAAGGACTAATTCCGCTAAACGGAGCAGAGTGGTGGTCGAGGGGAACTGATTAGGTCTGGAATCCAAAAAGAAGCATAGAGCTTTGAGACCTTCCTGATGGGGGATGGAAGTATATAAGGACTGGACATCCATGGTGAAAATAAAGCGGTGGGGGCCAGGGAACTTAAAATCATCGAAAAGTTTAAGAGCGTGAGAAGTGTCACGAACATAGGTCGGAAGGGATTGAACAAGGGGTGATAAAACAGTGTCGAGGTATGCAGAAACGAGTTCGGTGGGGCAGGAGCAAGCTGAGACAATAGGTCGGCCAGGACAGGCAGGTTTGTGGATCTTGGGTAGGAGGTAGAAACGGGAAGTGCGTGGTGTGGGAACTATAAGGTTGGTAGCAGTGGATGGGAGATCCCCTGAGCGGATAAAGTCGGTGATAGTGTGGGACACAATGGCCTGGTGCTCCTTAGTGGGGTCACGATCGAGGGGTAAATTAGAGGAGGTATCCGCGAGTTGTCGCTGTGCCTCGGCAAGGTAGAGGTCAGTACGCCAGACTACAAAGGCACCCCCCTTATCAGCGGGTTTAACAATAAGGTTAGGATTAGTGCGGAGGGAGTGGAGAGCGGAGCGTTCCGAAGGAGTGAGGTTGGAATGGGGACAAGGTGCGGTGAAGTCGAGACGGTTGATGTCCTGTCGGCAGTTGGCAATAAAGTGATCCAGAGCAGGCAGAAGACCAGAAGTCCATGAAGAAGAGGAGGGTTGAAGACGGGAGAAGGGGTCATCGGTGGGGGTGGAAGAGTCTTTGCCGAAGAAGTAGGCTCGGAGACGGAGATGGCGGAAGAAAAGTTCCGCATCATGGTGAACACGGAACTCACTGAGGTGTGGGCGAAGGGGGACAAAGGTGAGGCCCTTACTGAGAACAGAGCGTTCTGCCTCCAACAGTTGAAGGTCGGAGGGGATGGTAAAGACCCGGCACGGATGAGAGCTGGGATCAGAGGGGGGAGGGGGGAGGCTGGGTGTGTCAATGGAAAGGGGAGGGTTGGGGTGAGAGGAAGATGGAGCCTCTGAGGGCCCAGGAGTTGACGGTGGGATCTGAGGAAGACGGGGCTGCGGAGTGGTGGTGGGGGAAGGGGAGACGGGAGTCACAACAGCAGCACATAAAGACCCGGCCTGGAGCTCAAGGCTGGAGTTAGAATTTCATTCTTAGCACGTTTTTTCAAACCAGCCGAATAGGAAATAATCTGACCACGGATATAAGCTTTAAAAGCGTCCCAAACTGTTCCATTGGAAACTTCTTCTGTAGTATTAATTGAAAAAAAGAAATCAATCTGTCCCTTCATAAACTTAACGAAGTCCAAGTCTTGAAGCAAAATAGGGTTAAATCACCATTGTCTATTCATAGAAGAAGTATCCATTAACTTGATAGAAAGTTTCATTGGAGCATGATCTGAAATGGCGATAATGTCATAATTACAATCAATTACAGATGGGATTATCGAGAGTCAATAAAAAATAGTGTCAATTCGAGAATAAGGACAATGAACATGTGAAAAAATGAGAATTCTTTGTCCTTTGGGTGTAGAAATCTCCAAATTTCTGAAATCCCAGAATCAATCATAAAAGAGTTAATAAGAGTAGCCGACTTATTCGGTAAAGCCAGACTACCTATGGATCTGTCCAACATGGGATTCAAACATAAATTAAAGTCACCGCCCATTATCAACATATACTCGTTTAAGTTAGGAAAGGAAGTGAATATGTGCTTAAAAAATTCAGGGTAATCCACATTCGGAGCATAAACATTAACCATAGCAACCTTTTTATTAAAAAGTAACCCAGTAATTAACAAAAATCTACCATTAGGATCTGAGATAATGTCTTGATGAATAAATGTAATTGAGGGATCTATAAAAATTGAAGCGCCTTTAACTTTGGCTTGGGAGTTCAAGTGCTATTGTTATTCTTTCCAGAACTTAAAGAAGCGTTGATTATCCTCTTTCCTTACATGAGTTTCTTGTGCAAAAATAATACGAGCATTCAGTCTTTGGAATACTTTGAAAATCTTTTTCCTTTTTATTGGATGGTTTAAACCATTTGTATTCCAAGAGACAAAATTAATAATAAGACATAAGACAAAGGAGCAGAAGTCGGCCATTCGGCCCATCGAGTCTGCTCCGCCATTCCATCATGAGCTGATCCATTCTCCCATTTAGTCCCACTCCCCGGCCTTCTCACCATAACCTTTGATGCCCTGGCTACTCAGATACCTATCAATCTCTGCCTTAAATACACCCAATGACTTGGCCTCCACTGCCGCCCGTGGCAACAAAATTCCATAGATTCACCACCCTTATACTAAAAAAATCTCTTCGCATTTCTGTTCTGAATGGGCGCCCTTCAATCCTTAAGTCATGCACTCTCGTACTAGACTCTTATTGACCTTCTTGGTTTCCTTTTGTAAGGTTTTAAAAACTTCCCAATCCTCTGTGTTCCCACTAATTTTTGCTTCCTTGTACGCCCTCTCCTTTGCTTTAACTTTGGCTTTGACTTCTCTTGTCAACCACGGTTGCATCCTTTTTCCACTCAAAAATTTCTTCTTTTTTGGAATATACCTGTCTTGCACCTTCCTCACTTCTCGCATAAACTCCAGCCACTGCTGCTCTGCTGACTTTCCCGCCAGTGTCCCTTTCCAGTCAACCTTGGCCAGTTCCTCTCTTATGCCACTGTAATTTCCTTTACTCCACTGAAATACTGACACATCAAATTTCAGCTTCTCTTTTTCAAATTTCACAGTGAACTCAATCATGTTATGATCACTGCCTCCTAAGGGTTCCTTCACCTCAATCTCTCTAATCACCTCTGGTTCATTACAAAATACCCAATCCAGTACAGCCGATCCCCTAGTAGGCTCAACAACAAGCTGTTCTAAAAAGCCAATTCGCAGACATTCTACAAATTCTCTCTCTTGAGATCCAGTGCCGACCTGATTTTCCCAATCCACTTGCATGTTAAAATCCCCCACAATTATCACATCACTGCCCTTCTGACAAGCCTTTCCTATTTCCAGTTGTAATTTGTAGTCCACATCCCTGCAGCTGTTTGGAGGCCTATAAATAACTGCCATCAGGGTCCTTTTACCTCTTCTATTTCTTAGCTCAACCCATAAAGATTCTGCACCTTCCGATCCTATATCACCTCTTTCTAATGATTTAATATCATTTCTTACCAATAAAGCCACGCCTCCCCCTCTGCCTACCTTCCTATCCTTCCGATACACCATGTATCCTTGGACGTTCAGTTCCCAGAGACATGATCAGGTCTCAGTGATGGCCACAATATCATACCTGCCAATCTGTAGCTGTACGACAAGATTATCCTCCTTATTCCTTATGCTGCGTGCATTTAAGTATAACACCTTAAAACCAGTATTTGATACTTTTCACTTTGATTTCACTGCAACTTTATTGCACTGCAACTCATCCCAATGGCTACAAATTTGCCCCATCACCTGCCTGTCTTTCCTGACATCTTTACTGCTCACTATCTTAGATTTATTTCTGTTTTCCCCTTCCTCCGCTCTGTCATTCCGGTTCCCATCCCCCTGCCAAATTAGTTTAAACCCTCCCTAACAGCTCTATTAAACTTTCCCGCCAGGATATTGGTCCCCTTCAGGTTCAGGTGTAACCTGTCCTTTTTGAACAGGTCATACTTCCCTCAGAAGAGATCCCGATTATCCAAGAATCTGAAGCCCTGCCCCCTACACCAGTCTCTCAGCCATGCATTCATCTGCCTGATCCTACTATTCTTGCCCTCGCTAGCACGTGGCACAGGTAGCAATCCCGAGATTACTACCCTGGAGGTCCTGCTTCTCAGCTTCCTTCCTAACTCCTGGAAATCTCTCTTCAGGACCTCCTCCTTTGTCCTATCTATGTCATTGGTACCAACATGTACCAAGACAACTGGCTGCTCACCCTCCCCCTTCAGAATATTCAGGACCCGATCCGAGACATCCCATACCCTGGCACCTGGGAGGCAACACACCATGCGGGTATCTCTATCAGGCTCACAGAATCTCCTGTCCGTTCCCCTGACTATGGAATCCCCTATGACTACCGCATTTCTCTTCTCCCTCCTTCCCTCCTGCACAACAGCGCCAGGCTCAGTGCCTGAGACCCGGTCACCGTGGGCGTCCCCTGTCAGGTCATCCCCCTCAACAGCATTCAGAACAAGATATTTGTTGCTGAGGGGGACAGCCACAGGTGTGCTCTCCACTATCCGGGCATTTCCCTTCCCTCTCTTGACAGTGACCCAGTTTTCTGACCCCTGTAGCCTAGGGATGACTACCTCCCTGCAGCTCCTGTCTATCACCTCTTCACTTTCCCTAACAAGCAGTAGGTCATCAAGCTGCAGCTCCAGATCCCTAACACGGTCTCTGAGGAGCTGCATCTCAGTGCACCTGGTGCAGATGTGGCCATCAGGGAGGCTGGAGGTCTCCCAGGATTCCCATATCTGACACCCTGAACAAACCACTTACCCTGCAGGCATGCTATCTAATTCTACAGGAATGAAACAGGAAAAATAAGTCTACTCACCCAATTACCTCGCCAAACAGATGAACTTTTTAAACCGTTAGCTCGTACCATTAGCTGTGAGAGCCCTGCTGTTCCTGTCTGTCCGGGCCGATTCGCGAAGGGAGAGGGGAGAAAAGAAAGAGTTGGTGCTTTGCTCTCGCCTCTTCCTGTTTACCGCCGAAGCCTGTTGAAGCCAAAGCCCTACACTCTGCTCCCACTCACTCCGCTGCCCGCTGTATAGGGTGGTCTCCTGTTTAAACTCTCCACGTGGTCCTGTTGACGTCACGCGCCTGCGCAGTCTCGCCCTTCTTGCACTCGAAGAAGTTTTTTAAAAAAACTGCCTTCCTTCAGAATTCAGCTCCAACGACGCTCTGTAGTCCCGATCCAAAAACATCTGACTTCTCCTTCTCAAACTTCTACAAATAATGCAAATAAAATAATGCATGGTTGTAAACCAGGGTATTACATCGGCAAAACACTGGAGGAACTCTATGGAGTTCTATGATCAGGCAACATCTATGGAGAGAATAAATAGTCAATGTTTCAACCCTTCATCATCCTAGAACCTGCCCGACCTGCTTTGTTCCCCGCCCCCCCCACCCCGCAACAGCACTTTGTGTGTGTTGCTCTATATTTCCAGCATGTGCAGAATCTCACGTGGTTTCTATCTGCATTTGTAAATGGGTTGCGCTTTGACATTTGGCACACAGAATGCCATTGATTTTGAATGCCACAGAGACCAGGTTACTGGCATTGAACCACTCCATAGTGCAGAAGGGAAAGAGGGAGAAGAGGGGAGTGGTAGTGATAGGGGACTCAATAGTCAGAGGAACAGACAGGAGATTCTATGGACATGAAATGAACTCCGAGATGGTATGTGCCAGTGTCAGGGACATCTCTGATTGTGTCGACAGGAAGGAGAGATGGAGTAGCCAAATGGTGCATATTGGTACCAATGACATGGGAAGGAAAAGCAAAGATGTTCTGAATAGAGAATTTGGAGAGCTAGGCAGAAAGCTGGGCATCCATTGAAAACAAAGATGCAGAGAAACTTCTTAAGCCAGAGTGTGGTGAATGTGTGGAAGTTATTTACATGGGCAGCTATGGAGGCCAGGTTGTTGGGTGTATTTAAGGCAGAGATTGATTATCCACAGCATCAAAGGTTACAGGGATAAGGCAGGGTAGTGGGGCTGAGGAGGAGAGAAAAAGGATCGGCTATGATTGAATGACGGAGCAGATTCGATGGGCCAAATGGCTCATTCTGCTCCTATGTCTTATGGTCTTATGAATATTGAGTACATTGTTTTTCTGAGTTTGTTGCGTTAAGGTAGCTGCTGAGTGTTCTACAGAGAGAGAGAAAGAAACATTTGACTGGTTTTGAGCCATGTGGCATAGGAGAACCGGTGGTTGCCGACACGTTATATGGCACCTCAGATACCCAGATACCTCCACGCTTCAGAATTCGCTGTCGGCGACCAGGCGATCAAATGCGCAGGCGTAAAGGTCGCATCGTTCCGGAAAGTCGCACATGCGCTCACTGAACGGGAAGCTTAGGAAGAACAGCAGCAGGTAGGAGCCGGGCTCCCAGTGGGGTTTCGTCGCAGCGGCGTCCTCACCGCGACTGAGTGACAATTGCTCTGAGTTCCGAACACATCGTGGCCCCACAAAACCCAGGCAGTCCGATCCTGCCCCTCTCCCGTAGCCCAAGATTCGGCCTCGGGCCCCGAGGAGTTTTCTAGTTTTGATCGCATTGGCGCTATTTCCGCTGGGCATGCGCATCACTGGGTCGCACGATCGTGGGAGTTTCTGGGTAAAGAGGCAGCCATGGGTGACATTACTAGCACTTCCCCGCCATCCCGAGCTGCTTTGGAAGCGCAGGCGCAGGGAATGGGAGCGGATGGATCTCCCAGACACTGCCAAGCTCCAACTCTCTAAATCCAAGAACTAGGAACTCTACCAAAAATATAGTTTCCAGTTAATCTCGGATGAAGAGTCTATTTTCTAGTGTTTGAAAATATCAAGTAGCAGAACAAGATCCTTTCTTCAGCTTTAGTTCTTGAGAAAATACCTTTGTTCTACCTCCTTTTGTTCTGGACCTTTCTACCCATGAAAACTTGTTTTGTACCATTCTCTCTGGGTACATAATGATATCAAACTCCTTTGTCCTGGATAAAAAGTGACTTGTAGCTTCCACATACAAAATTGGCACACTCCAATGAGAAAGACGACTGCCCTCCCCTTCATGTTTATTGGCGTTGCCATTGTTGAGTTCACCAATGTCAATCACCTGGGGGGAGGGGATCAGAGTGATTAAAAAATCCCCTGGATCAGACGTAATAATAAGTGATCTTGGTAGCACTGTGGGACATGACCAGAATTGGAAATAATGCTGAAGGAGAGAGACCAACTGAGCCTAGTCACAGATTGATGAAGGGCAGAAATGGCCCCTTCTGATACGACACACACAAAATGCTCAGTAGGTCATGCAGCATTTAGGGAAAAGTTGATTTTTTTGGGCCGAAACCTTTCGGCAGAACTTGAGAAGAAAAATGAGTAGTTTTTTTTCTCCAGTCCTGCTGAAGGGTTTTGGCCCAAAACGTTGACTGTACGCTTTTCTTAGATGCTGCCTGGCCTGCTGAGTTCCTCTAGCATTTTCTGTGGCTCGGATTTCTAGCATCTGCAGATTTTTTCTTTGTTTGCCCTTCTGATGCAGATAGGAACACAGTCAGAGAATTTGATGGTTATTCAGAATGTGTAATCCGTGCCCAGTTAGAGGATGAGAAGTTCCTCCAATTTGAGTTGAACACTGTAAAATGTGATATCAGAGCTCACCACAGACTAAAATCTCACCTGAAATCTCACCCACTGCCTGAATTAGTGGTGGAGGCAGATACACTAGTGAAGTTTAAGAGACTACTAGACTGGTATATGGAGGAATCTAAGGTGGGGGCTTGTATGGGAGGCAGGGTTTGTGGGCCGAAGGGCCTGTACTGTGCTGTACTATTCTATGTTCTATGTTAAATATTGTCCTTCAGCTATTGATGTCTTTTGTAAATATTTTTACAGGCTAGAAGCGGCAGAAAATTTGTGTATGGGAATCTCAAACACATTAGTTTTGCTGTTGCTGTCCAGATATTTAAGAAGTGACCATATAAATGCTTTGCAACAGCAATATATCTGTGTTGATATTTGAAGATGAAGATATATCTCATCTTAGCGGAAAACGTATTTTGTGTCTGAAATGAATTTTTCTGTTCTTACTCAGTGTAATCCACTGGAACCAGGGAGCTGAGAAGACACCAACATTTATTCACTAGAGATCAGATCTTCAACTGCATTCATTGTGCAAGGGACATCTGACTTTCTGAATTGCCGGAGAATTGATCGCAGTTAGATACCATTCTCCTTTAGTCATAGCCTACCCGCTCTGTGTGTGGGAGCGGATCTACTCAGTCATCCAGCCTGAAGATATATCAGCGGATTCACGCCATAGTGAGATGTTCCACTTGTTCTGACTGTGGGAAATGACTAATTTTGTCATCGAAGCTAAAAGTTTATCAGAAAATTCACCAGTGAGACGACATTGACTTGGTCAGATTGTGGGAAGAGACTCAGTCACTTGTCCCACAGCAGACTCTGTTCTGGAATGTGGTAAGAACTTCACTCAGTCATCTAATCAGCTAACACACAAGTGAGTTCACACTCGGTAGAGTATATCTGCTCTAAATGTGGGAAGAGAGTCACTCAGTCATCTCATCTACTGACACACCAGTCAGTTCACACTGAGGAGAGGCCATCCACCTGCTAAGACTGGATAGGCATTCACAAAATCATCCAACCTACTGAGCTCACACGAGAGGCCATTCATCTGCGTTGTGTGTGGAAAGGAATTCACTCAGTCATCTGAACTATTGGCAACCAGACAATTTGTACTGGGGAGATGCTGTTCACCTGCTCTGAATGTGGGAAGGCATTCACACACTCATCCACCCTACAGAGACACCAACGAGTTCACACTGGAGAGAAGCCATTCACCTGCTCTGAATGTGGGAAAGGGTTCACTCAGTCATCCACCCTTGTGTTGCACTACCGAGTTCATACTGGGGAGAGACCGTTCACCTGCTCTGAATGCGGGAAAGGATTTGCTCGGTCATTTCAACTGAAGGAACATCAGCGGGTACACACTGGAGAGAGGCCATTCACCTGCTCAGACTGTGGGAAGAAATTCACTCGGTCATCTGACTTGAAAGAACATCAGCGAGTACACACTGGAGAGAGGCCGTTCAGTTGCTCAGTTTGTGGGAAGGGATTCACTCGGTCATCTCACCTATTGGCACACCAGACAGCTCACAGTGGAGAGATGCCATTCATCTGCTTTGAATGTGGGAAGGGATTCACTCAGTCATCTCAACTGAATGAACATCAGCGAATTCACACTGGGGAGAAACCATTCACCTGCTCAGACTGTGGGAAGGGATTCACTCAGTCATCTTACTTAAAAATACATCAGCGAGTTCACACTGGAGAGAGGCCATTCACCTGCTCTGACTGTGGGAAGGGATTCACTCGGTCATCTCAACTGAATGAACATCAGCGAGTTCACACCGGGGAGAAACCGTTCTTCTGCTCAGAATGTGGGAAGCAATTCACTCGGTCATCTGACTTGAAAGTACATCAACGAATACACACTGGGGAGAGGCCGTTCACTTGCTCAGACTGTGGGAAGGGATTTACTCAGTCATCCACTCTACAGAGGCACCAGCGAGTTCACACTGGGGAGAAACCATTCACCTGCTCAGACTGTGGGAAGGGATTCACTCAGTCATCTCAACTGAATGAACATCAGCGAATTCACACTGGGGAGAAACCATTCACCTGCTTGGACTGTGGGAAGGGATTCACTCGGTCATCTCAACTGAATGAACATCAGCGAGTTCACACTGGGGTGAAACTTTTCATCTGCCCAGACTGTGGGAAGGAATTCATTCGGACATCTGACTTGAAAGTACATCAGCGAGTTCACACTGGGGAGAGGCCATTTACCTGCTCTGAATGTGGGAAGGCATTCACACATTCATCCACACTACAGAGACACCAGCGAGTTCACACCGGCGAGAAACCATTCACCTGTTCAGACTGTGGGAAGGGATTCACTCAATCATCTCAACGGAATGAACATCAGCGGGTACACACTGGAGAGAGGCCGTTCATCTGCTCAGACTGTGGGAAGGAATTCACTCGGTCATCTGACTTGAGAGTACATTTGCGAGTTCACACCGGGGAGAAACCGTTCACTTGTTCAGACTGTGGGAAGGAATTCAGTCGGTCATCTGACTTGAAAGTACATCAGCGAGTACACACTGGAGAGAGGCCGTTCACCTGCTCAGAGTGTGGGAAGGGATTCACTCGGTCATCTCTACTGAAGGAACATCAGCGAATACACACTGGAGAGAGGCCGTTCACTTGCTCTGAATGTGGGAAGGGATTCACTCAATTAGTCCACTTACAGATACATCACTGGGTTCACACTGGGGAGAGGCCGTTCACCTGCACTGTATGTGGGAAGGGATTCACTCAGTCATCCACCCTTGTGTCACACTATCGAGTTCACACTGGAGAGAAACCATTTACTTGCTCTGAATGCGGGAAGAGATTCACTCAATCATCCAAACTTGTGTCACACTACCGAGTACACACTGGTGAAAAAGATTAAATAAGTTGCATGCTGGATATTTAATCCAGAGGCAAGTTCAAAGGTGACTTGTTGTCGAACTCTGCCATTATAGCTGGTACTCATCATACCCAGTTCTGCACCCTGGTCACTGGGTACAGGAGTGTTTCTTCTGCTGATGTTCACCTTTTATTCAAAGATTCAAAGTGCATTTATTGTCAAAGAACATATAAATAATACAACCTTCAATTTTGTTTGCTTCAGGCAGTCGCAAAGCAAGAAACCTGAAAGAACCAAATTTAAAAAAAAAATAAGACCAAGGCCCCAGTGCCCACAGAGAAAGAGAAAAAAAGCACAAAACAAATCATGCAACAACAATAGCATTCCGAACCAAACTGAGTCCTTGGATCCAAATCCCCAGAGCAGCCTGGAACTGGCCCAAAGCCTTGGTATTCAGTTCATCATATTAGCAGGGCAAATCGTTGCAAAGGTCACAGACATGAAGCACAGCAGCCGGGGGCAGTCTCACAGCCTTGGCATCATGGAGAGAGGAGCCCCCAGACTATCTGGACCAGCGTTTAAATTGTCCAAACCTCGCACGATGGACCTAGCCCTGCTGTGGTGATCCACTTCAGGCTTAGATTTCATAGGACTGGAGTTTAATCTGGACTGGATCTGTGAGAAATAAATCACAGAACATAGAAGATAGAAATCTAAAGCACATTACAGGCCCTTCAGCCCACAATGCTGTGCTGAACATGTACTTTAGAAATTACCTAGGGTTACTCATACCCCTCTATTTTTCTAAGCTCCATGTACCTATCCAAGAGTCTCTTAAAGACCCTATTGTATCCGCCTCCATCACCGATGCCGGCCGCCCATTCCACGCACTCACCACTGTTTAAAAAAACTTACCCTGACATCTCCTCTGTACCTGCTTCCAAGCACCTTAAAACTGTGCCGTCTCATGTTAGCCATTTCAGCCCTGGGAAAAAAGCCTCTTGACTATCCACACGATCAATGCCTTTCATCATCTTATACACCTCTATCAAGACACCTCTCATCCTCCGTCATTGCAAGGAGAAAAGGCTAAGTTCACTCAACCTATTCTCATAAGGCATGCTCCCCAATCCTTGTAAATCTCCTCTGCACCCTTTCTATGGTTTCCACATCCTTCCTGTAGTGAGGTGACCAGAACTGAGCACGGAATTTCAAGTGGGGTCTGACCAGGGTCCTATATAGCTGTAACATTACCTCTCGGCTCTTGAACTCAATCCCACAGTTGATGAAGACCAATACACTGTATGCCTTCTTAACCACACAGTCAACCTGCACAGCAAGCTTTGAGTTTCCTATGGACTCGGACCCCAAGATCCCTCTGGTCCTTCACACTGCCAAGTCTTACCATTAATATTATATTCTGCCATCATATTTGACCTACCACAATAGACTACCTCACACTTACCTGGGTTGAACTCCATCTGCCACTTCTCAACCCAGTTTTGCATCCTATTGATGTCCCACTGTATCCTCTGACAGCCTTCCACACTATCCACAACACCCCCAACCTTTGTGTCATCAGCAAACTTTCTAACCCATCCCTCCACTTCCTCATCCAGGTGATTTATAAAAATTATGAAGAGTAAGGATCCCAGAACAGATCCCTGAGGCACACCACTGGTCACTGACCTCCATGCAGAATATGACCCCTCTGTAACCACTGTTTGCCTTCTGTGGGCAAGCCAGTTCTGGATCCATAAGACAAAGTTCCCTTGTATCACATGCCTCCTTACTTTCTCAATAAGCCTTGCATGGGGTACCTTATCAAATGCCTTGCTGAAATCCATATACACTACATCTACTGCTCGAATGAATGTGTTTAGTCACATCCTCAAAAAATTCATTCAGGCTCGTAAGGCACAAACTGCCTTTGACAAAGCCATGCTGACTATTCCTAATCATATTTTGCCTCACCAAATGTTCATAAATCCTGCCTCTCAGGATCTTCTCCATCAACTTACCAACCACTGAAGTAAGACTCACTGGTCTTTCATTTCCTTGGCTATCTCTACTCCCTTTCTTGAATAAGAGAATGACATCTGCAACCCTCCAATCCTCTGGAACTTCTCCCATCCCCATTGATGATGCAAAGGTCATTGCCAGAGGCTCAGCAATCTCCTCCCTCACCTTCCACAGTAGCCTGGAGTATATCTCGTCCTGTCCCAGTGACTTATCCAACTTGATGCTTTCCAAAAACTCCAGTACATCCTCTTTCTTAATGTCTATATGCTCAAGCTTTTCAGTCTGCTATAAGTCATCCCTACAATCGCCAAGGTCCTTTTCTGTAGTGAATACTGAAGCAAAGTATTCATTAAGTACCTCTGTTACCTCATCCGGATCCATACGCACTTTTACACTGCCACACTTGATTGGTCCAATTCTCTCACGTCTTATCCTCTTGCTCTTCACATACTTGTAGAATGCCTTGGGGTTTTCTTTAATCCTGCTCGCCAAGACCTTCTCATGGCCCCTTCTGACACTCTTAGTTTCATTCCTAAGCTCCTTCCTGCTAGCCTTATAATTTTTTAGATCTCTATCATCCCCAATTTTTTGAACCTTTCGTAAGATTTTTTTGTCTCTCAAATCTCTTGGCCAAGGACGAATGACATTGGTTGTTAACTTTCTTTATTCCTTGTTCAATTCAACATTACATACATTTCTACTGCTTCTAAAGGGTTGTGGGTTTCAAGCTGGGTTGTTAAAATACATCACTCTCCTCTAAAGTCTTAAAGCTAAATGGGGACCAGTGGAGCAGGGTCAGAAGCCAGAGACACATTAGCACTTCGCAGAGTTTGGGGCTCTGGACAGTGGTAATTGAAAAAGCATATGAGGAGCAAGGAAACGATAGGGTCTTTTCAGAGACTCCTGGATAGGTACATGGAGCTTAGAAAAATAGAGGGCTATGGGTAACCCTAGGTAATTTCTAAGGTAAGGACATGTTCAGCACAGCTTTGTGGGCTGAAGGGCCTGTATGGTGCTGTAGCTTTTCTATGTTTCTATGAAACAAAACTGGTGGGGGGGGGAGGGGTTGATGACGAATGACAGAGTAGCAAGATATGGAAGCTACTAGCAAGATAGGCAAAAAAGTTGAATTTGACTGTTGACACACACTGCCTGTTGACATTAAGTATATTACTTGTGCCTGCTTGCTGTGTTAATGACTGCTGAGTTCTGAAAAATATTGACTGGATTGTTGCCATTTGGGTAAACACTTTCAGTGGCACTGTTCTTACCCAGAAACCTTTGTGTCACAATGTGTTATTACTGTGAATTGAGCATGCAGGTGCTGAGAGTCTTGGATCCAACTGCTTAATTTTAATTGTCAATTTCTTTGCAGTTTAACAATTAATTATCTGCTATATATTTTGTAGCCTTTGTTTGCAAAACAGTTTAATATGCCTCTAGTGCTATATGAAGTAGAATTCTGGAGCTTCTTTGACTTCATTAATTGAATAAGTGTTTTTGCTTTTGATTAATTTTTACTGTAGTGTTCACTAAGTACTTTTTAATTGGATTATTGTTATCTCTGGATTTAAATGGATCTTTTCTTATCTTTTGGTAGAAAAGTGGCTGTTTTATGCTCAGCACCATCTTTAATTCCTTTTTTCTTCATGTAATAGACCCTGCCACTGTTCTGTTCCTGTTCTGACAATCTTTTAATAAAATGATTGTGAAGCAACAAATTTAATGCCTCACTTCTGACTTTTAAAAGAACCTTGATTTAAACACCAAAGTTCATCAATTGGCGTAGTGGGCAGGAATTAGAGCTTGGAACAATCCAGAAAAGTAGTAATGACTTTAATGTCCATGTAGAAATTAGATGGCAGAGGGGAAGAAGCTGTTCCTGAATAGCTGAGTGTGCGCCTTCAGACTTCCATACCTCCTTCCTAATGGTAACGATGTGAAGAGGGCATGCCCTGGGTGTTGCAGATCCTTAACGACAGGCCACCACCTTGAAAATGTCTTGGATACTATGGAGGCTGTTACACTTGATAGATAATTTAACAAGTTGCTACAGCTTATTCAGATCTTGTGCAGTAGCCGCTCACCCCACCAAACAGGCGGTGATGCAGCCAGTCAGAATGCTCTCCATGATACATTTGTAAAAGTTTTTTGAGTATTTTGGTTGGCAAACCAAATCTCTTCAAACTCCTACTGAAATATAGCTGTTGTCTTGCCTTCTTTATAGCTGCATCAATATGTTACATCCAGGTTAGGTCCTCAGAGATATTAACACCCAGGAACTAGAAACTGCACACTCTCTCCACTTCTGATCCCTCTATGAGGATTGATTATGTTCCCTCATTTTACCCTTTCTGAAGACCACAATCAGCTCTTTGGTCTTGCTGACGTTGAGTGCAAGGTTGTTGTTACAACACTCAACCAATTGGTATATCTCGCTCCTGTACACCCTTTTATCACCATCTGAAATTCTGCCAACAATGGTTGTATCATCAACATATTTATAGACGCTACTTGAACTATTCTTAGCCACACAGTCATGGGTTTAGCGAGAGTAGAGCACATCTCTGTGGAACCCCGGTGTTGATTGTTAGTGAGGTGGAGATGTTATTTCCATTCTTCACAGATTGTGGTCTTCCAGTTAGGAAGTCCAGGATCCAGTTGCAGAGGGAGGTACAGAGGCCCAGGTTCTGTACCTCTTCAATCAGGGCTATCAGAATGATGGTGTTAAATCTTGACATAGGGTTGCATGGGGAGCCATTGAGATTATGTCTGCTGTAGACCTATTGTGGCAATTGTCAAACTGCAGTGGGTCCAGGTCCATCCTGAGACAGGTGTTGATTCTAGACATGACCAACCTCTCAAAGCATTTCATTACCGTAGATGGGAGTGCTACTGGATGATAGTCGTGAAGGCTGCTCTTCTTGGGCACTGGTATAATTGTTGCCCATTTGAAGCAGGTGGGAACTTCTGACTGTAGCAGTGAGAGACTGAAAATGTCTTTGAATACTGCCAGTTAGCTGGCACAGGTTTTTGGAGCCTTACCAGGTACTCCATTGGGCCCTGCTGCCTTTTGGTTTGGGAATGTGCAGTGTTTTCGTAGGCACACACTCATCCACACAGGTTTTAATGAAGTCGGTGACAACTATGGCATACTCATCCAGGCTCGAAGATGACTCCCTGAACACAGTCCAGTCCACTGATTAAAGCAGTTCTATCAGCGCTCCTGTGCCTCCCTGGTCCATACATTCTTGGTCCACACTTCTAGTGCTGCAGGCTTCAGTCTCCGCCTATACTCAGGGAATAGAATTACAGTCAGGTGATCAGACTTTACAAAGAGTGGGCATGGAATAGGATGTTAGGTACACTTGAACTTAGTGCAATTGTGGTTCAGTGTGTTATTTCCTACAGGTGACTTGTTGATAATAATTAGTGATGCATCATGTTGGCCTGGTTAAGATCCCCCAAAATGATGGGTAAGGCATCAGGATGTGCCGTTTCAAGCCCATTGATTACATCGTTCAGTTAGTCTGGAGCCTGTTTGACATTAGGCTGAGGTGGAATGTACATCGCTACCCAAAAGATTGCTGAAATCTTGCGTGGCAAGTAAATGGCTGGTACTTAATTGTGAGCTATTCCAGGTCTGATGAGCATTATCGGGATGTCACCAACAAATTAGTACACCACGAAGAATTGATCATGAGGCATTATCTCCATCTCTGCTTTTGAGAGACTTGAGCAAACTAACTGGACCTGTTGCAATTTGCCTTTCGCCACTATAGGTTGATGGCAGATGCAATCTCAGTGGCTCTCCATGCGGCTTTAAACCACCGGGACAACACAAACACCTATGTCAGGATGCTGTTCATTGACTATAGCTCAGCATTTAATACCATCATTCCCACAATCCTGATTGAGAAGTTGCAGAACCTGGGCCTCTGTACCTTCGTCTGCAATTGGATCCTTGACTGCCTAACCAGAAGACCACAATCTGTGCAGATTGTTGATAACACCTCCTCCTCGCTGATGATCAATACTGGTGCATCTCAGGTGTGTGTGCTTAGCCCACTGCTCTACTCTCTATATACCCATATCTGTGTGGCTAGGCATTGCTCAGATACTACATATGAATTTGCTGACGATACGACCATTGTTGGTAGAATCTCAGGTGGTGACAAGAGGGCATATAGGAGTGAGATATGCCAACTAGTGGAGTCGTGCCGCAGCAACAACTTGGCACTTAACATCAGTAAGATGAAAGAGCGGATTGTGGACTTCTGGAAGGGTAAGACGAAGGAACTCATAGAGGGATCAGAAGTGGAGAGAGTGAGCAGTTTCAAGTTCCTGGGTGTCAAGATCTCTGAGGATCTAACCAGGTCCCAACATATTGATGCAGTTATAAAGAAGGCAAGACAGTGGCTATACTTTATTAGGCGTTTGAAGAGATTTGATATGTCAACAAATACACTCAAAAACCTCTGTGGATGTACCGTGGAGAGCATTCTGACGGGCTGCTTCACTGTCTGGTACGGAGGGGCTACTGCACAGGACCGAAAGAACCTGCAGAGGGTTGTAAATTTAGTCAGCTCCATCTTGGGTGCTAGCCTACAAAGTACCCAGGACATCTTCAAGGAGTAGTGTCTCAGAAAGGCAGCGTCCATTATTAAGGACCTCCAGCACCCAGGGCATGTCCTTTTCTCACTGTTACCATCAGGTAGGAGGTACAGAAGCCTGAAGGCACACACTCAGCGTTTCAGGAACAACTTCTTCCCCTCTGCCATCCGATTCCTAAATGGACATTGAACCCTTGGACACTATCTCACTTTTAAAAAATATAGGCAACATACATCAAAGTTGCTGGTGAACGCAGCAGGCCAAGCAGCATCTATAGGAAGAGGCGCAGTCGACGTTTCAGGCCGAGACCATTCGTCAGGAATGCGTTTAAAAAATATAGAGTATTTCTGTTTTTTGCACGGTTTTTTATTCAATATACGCATACTGTATAAAGTATACGGAATAAGATTTACTTATTTATTTTGTTTTATTTTTCTAATATATTATGTGTTGCATTGAACTGCTAGCAAATTTCACGTCACATGCCGTTTCTGATTCTATCTTGACGGTGTGTTGTGAATCCGTCTATTCGAATCGCTGCGTACGGCATTGAAAGGGTTAACCAACAAGGCTTGCGCATTCCTGACGTCCCTCTGATACAGCACCCTATCGCTGAGATCGTCATTTCTGTTTACCAGAGGCTGCACGTTTGCCAGCAAGATAGCTGGTAGCGGAAGTCGAAAACCTCGTTTTTTTAAAACGCACCATCGGACCAGCACGTCAACCTCTCTTTCGCCGGTGGCTTCTTAAAGGAGCAGCGTGCCGGCAACAGTCTGGTCTATTTCCGTCGGTTTTAAGAAGCGATAGATCGTTCAATCGCAGTAGAATTTCACCACTGACTGTACACATCACAGATGTATGAAAAAATTCTAAGGAACAAATCTTTGCATGAACCAAATGAACAAAACAAAAAGTAATTCAGTTGAGTCACACACAAAAAGCTGAGGAACTTGTGTTGGTGTATTGCTCTGGATTTCCTGCATCTGTCGAATCTCTTGTAGTTATCATTCGGTTGAAGTGCATTGCTCATGGCGTAGAAGCAAACTGAAACAATGTAAGAAAGCGCAGTTGCCACGTCAAGGGGAAGGTCCTCCTCCTGACAATACTGCTGGTGCTCCGCCCAGGGACACATTAGTCTCCTGAAGCAGTTTCACCATCTGAATTCCGGGGTTTTACAGCCTATATCAAACAGTCCCCTGAGACGGCTACACCACATGAACTCCGGGATCTTACAGCCTATATCAAACAGTCCTCAGAGACATAGAAAGTAGATAGAAAACATACAGCACAATACAGGCCCTTCGGCCCACAAAGCTGTGCCGAACCTGTCCCAACCTTAGAACTGCCTAGGCTTTACCTATAGCCCTCTATTTTTCTAAACTCCATGCAGACATCCAGGAGTCTCTTATTTTCTGCCTCCACCACCTACACCAGCTACACCAAGAATGCCTGGGTATTACAGCCTATATCAAACAGTCCTCTGAGACAGCTACGCCACCTGAACTTCGGGGTATTATACACAAAATGCTGGAGGAACTCAGCAGGCCAGGCAGCATCTATTGAAAAGAATACAGTTGATGATTCAGGCCAAGAACCATCGGAACTCCGGGGACACGAGGAATTCTGCAGATGCTGGAAATTCAAGCAACACACATCAAAGTTGCTGGTGAACGCAGCAGGCCAGGCAGCATCTCTAGGAAGAGGTACAGTTGACGTTTCGGGCCGAGACCCTTCATCAGGACTAACTGAAAGAAGAGCTAGTATGAGATTTGAAAGGGGGAGGGGGAGGGGGAGTGATGGAGCCAACAGCTGGACAGTTGATTGGCAAAAGGGATATGAGAGGGTCATGGGACAGGAGGCCCAGGGAGAAAGAAAAGGGGGAGGGGGGGAAACCCAGAGGATAGTCCTTACTCTTAATAGTTTCTCCTTTGGCTCCTCCCACTTCCTCCAAATTAAAGGTGTAGCTATGGGCACCCGTATGGGTCCCAGCTATGCCTGCCTTTTGGTTGGCTTTGTGGAACAATCTATGTTCCAAACCTATTCTGGTATCTGTCCCCCACTTTTCCTTCGCTACATCGACGACTGCATTGGCGCTGCTTCCTGCACGCATGCTGAGCTCGTTGACTTCATTAACTTTGCCTCCAGCTTTCACTCTGCCCTCAAGTTTACCTGGTCCATTTCCCACACCTCCCTCCCTTTTCTAGATCTTTCTGTCTCTATCTCTGGAGACAGCTTATCTACTGATATCTACTATAAGCCTACTGACTCTCACAGCTATCTGGACTATTCCTCTTCTCATCCTGTCTCTTACAAAAATGCTATCCCCTTCTCGCAATTCCTCTGTCTCCGCCGCATCTGCTCTCAGGATGAGGCTTTTCATTCCAGGATGTCCTCCTTTTTTAAAGAAAGGGGCTTCCCTTCCTCCACCATCAACTCTGCTCTCAAACGCACCTCCCCCATTTCACGCACATCTGCTCTCACTCCATCGTCCCGCCACCCCACTAGGAATAGGGATCCCCTTGTCCTCACTTACCACCCCACCAGCCTCCGGATGCAACATATTATTCTCCGTAACTTCCGCCACCTCCAACGGGATCCCACCACTAAGCACATCTTTCCCTCCCCCACCTCTGCTTTCTGCAGGGATTGCTCCCTATGCAACTCCTTTGTCCATTCGTCCAACCCATCCCTCCCACTGATCTCCCTCCTGGCACTTATCCTTGTAAGCGGAACAAGTGCTACACATGCCCTTACACCTCCTCCCTTACCACCATTCAGAGCCCCAGACAGTCCTTCCAGGTGAGGTGACATTTCACCTATGAGTCGGCTGGGGTGATATACTGCATCCGGTGCTCCCAATGTGGCCTTCTATATATTGGCGAGACCCAACGCAGACTGGGAGATCATTTCGCTGAACACCTACGCTCTGTCTGCCAGAGAAAGCAGGATCTCTCAGTGGCCACACATTTTAATTCCACGTCCCATTCCCATTCTGACATGTCTATCCACGGCCTCCTCTACTGTAAAGATGAAGCCACACTCAGGTTGGAGGAACATCACCTTATATTCCGTCTGGGTAGCCTCCAACCTGATGGCATGAACATTGACTTCTCAAACTTCCACTAATGCCCCACCTCCCCCTCGTACCCCATCCATTATTTATTTTTATACACACATTCTTTCTCTCTCTCTCCTTCTTCTCCCTCTGTCCCTCTGACTATACCCCTTGCCCATCCTCTGGGTTTCCCCTCCCTTGTCTTTCTCCCCTGGCCTCCTGTCCCATGATCCTCTCATATCCCCTTTGCCAATCACCTGTCCAGCTCTTGGCTCCATTCCTCCCCCTCCTGTCTTCTCCTATCATTTTGGATCTCCCCCTCCCTCTCCCACTTTCAAATCTTTTACTAACTCTTCCTTCAGTTAGTCCTGACAAAGGGTCTCAGCTCGAAACGTCGACTGTAGCTCTTCCTAGAGATGCTGCCTGGCCTGCTGCGTTCACCAGCAACTTTGATGTGTGTTGCTTGAATTTCCAGCATCTGCAGAATTCCTGTTGTTTGAGGATTTCTAATGACTGTAGAAACCCCAATCAAGAATGGACAACCAGTGCAAGAACCAATGGATGTCATACACTGTCATCAGAAGTTGCTGTATTAAAATGTAAAAGTCACTCCAAAATGACTGCAGTCAAAGGCTATGGAAATGCATTCATGGATGAATCTGCAAAAAAGGCATTTTGGGAAGAAGTAGAGGAAATAAAAGATGTAACAGGAATGTATATCTTGAACCCAACAACTGGAATTATATAAACAAAGTTGAACTCTGTATCACAGATGAACAAACAAAATTACCTAGCAGAAGTACATTCCATGGGACACACTGGAATGCAAAAGATGATCGACATCCTCCTAATGGTGGTGGAATCCAAAGTTCAGGGTATAAATAGAGTCATACAAAAGTACAGGACAGAAACAGGCCCTAAGTTCCTTAGGGCCATGACTTCAATGATGTCCAACCGCCTTAGGGGCTCCACTCTGGATTTGCTGTCTGGGTTTACTCCCATAGCCTTCGTTTCTCCTTAGGCTGCCAACAAGGCAATGGGGCTATTTACCCATAGCTGAGGATCTGATTTACAAGCAGCAGGACGTGAACACCCGCAGGTGGACTTGTATACTATGAGTGCAGGGGTCAGACCTCCTCCCTGTCCTCTGTAGTTCAGTTTGATTCTGAAAGGAGTTCAGTTTCTGAGTGTCGTTAGCAAAGAGGCACTACATGAAGTTTGCTGTTGGAGAGGCTATACATCAGGAGTAAAAGTCTTTACATTACATCTGTCTAAATGTGCAATGGGATCTTATGTTGAAGTGACCAAGACTTCACACAATACTCCAAATTAGGCCTCACCATCGTCTTATACAACTTCAACATAAAATCCCATCTCCTGTACTCAATACATTGATTTACAAAGGCCAAAGTGGCAAAAGCTTTCTTTACGATCCTATCTACCTGTGCGCCACTTTCAATGAATTATGTACCAGTATTTCCAGATCCCTTTGTTTTACCACACTCCTCAGTCTCCTACCATCTGTTAGGGCACGTTAGGTAGTGAGAATGGCTCCAGGGCTGTGTTTTGTACCAGATAACCTTCAGCTCATACGAGAGGAGGAGGAGGTGATAGATAGGAGCTACGGGGAGGTAGTCACCCCAAGGTTGCAGGAGACAGGTAATTCGGTGACTGTCAGGAAAAGGGAGGGAAATACACATCCAGTGCAGAGTATCTCTGTGGCCATTCCCCTCAATAATAAGTAATGTTGAGGGGGACGACCTACTGGAGCGGAGCTGCAATGACTGGGTCTCTGGCACGGAGTCTGGTGCTGTAGCTCAGAAGAGCAAAAGGTGAAGTGGTGATAGGAGATTCCATAGTCGGAGGAACAGAGATGAGATTATGTGGGTGTGATGGAGATATCCGGATGGTATGTTGCCTCTCTGCTGCCAGGGTCAGGGATGTCTTGGATTGGGTCCATGGCATTCTAAAGGGAGAGGGTGAGCAGCAAGAAATCTTGGAACATACGGGTACCAATAACATGGACAGAAAAGGTGAGGAGCTCCTGAAGAGAGATTTTAAGGAGTTAGGTAGAAAGTTGAGAAACAAGGCCTCCAGTGTAGTAATCTCTGGATTGCTGCCCATGCCATGTGCCAGTGAAGGTAAGAATAGGGCAAATTGGCAGCTGAATGCATGGCTGAGGAACCGGTGCAAGGAGAAGGGGTTCAGATTCATGGACCATTGGGATCTTTTCTGGGGAAGGTACGACCTGTACAAAAGGTATGGGTTACACCTAAACCCAAGAGGTGCCAATATCCTTGCGGGCAGGTTTGCTAGATTTGTTCAGGAACGTTTAAACTAATTTGGCAGGGGGATGGAAACTGGAGTGATAGTGCTGAGGATGAGGTAGTAGGTTTATAAATAGAGGCAGTGTATATTGAAAATGCAAGCAAGGAGAGGCTGATGATGGGCCAAAACTTGTGGTCGACAGGATGAGTTGCAATGTAAAAGGGGAATAAAATTGAAAAGAGTGAATACAGGACTGAAGGTTTTATATTGGAATGCACGCAGTATACAAAATAAAGCAGATGAATTCGGTAGCACATTTATAGATTGGCATGTATGATGTTGCAGGCATCACTGAATCAGGACTGAAAGAAGATTATAACTGGGAGATAAATGTCCAAGGACACACATTGTATTGAAAGGTCAGACAGGTAGGCAGAGGGGTGGCATGGCTCTGTGGTAAAAAATAAAATTAAATCATTAGAAAGTGGTGACATAGGGACAGAAAGTATTGAGTCATTGTGGGTAGGGCTAAGGAACTGCAAGGGTAAAAAGACCCTGATGGAGTTGCATTCAGACACCCAAACAGTAGTAAGAATGTGGCCTACAAATTACAATGAGAAATAGAAAATGCATGTCAAAAGGGCAATGTGACAATAGTCATGGGGAAATTTCAAAATACAGGTAGATCGAGAAAATCAGGTTAGTGCTGAATCCTATAGGAGGGATTTCCAGAATGCCTACGAGATGGCCTTTTTAGAGCAGCTCATGGTTGAGCTCACTAAGGTAGATTAAAGGAACCCTGAAGGAAGAGTGATCATAATATAATAGAATTTACCCTGCAATTTTTAAGGAGAAGCTAAAGTCAGATGTATCAGTATTACAGCAGACTAAAGGGAATTACAGAGGCATGAAAGAGGAACTGGCCAAAATTGTTTGGAAAAGAACACTGGCAGGATGATGATAGAGCAACAATGGCTGCAATTTCTGGAAGCAATTCAGAAGGAGCAGGATATTGAATTGAATTAATTTTATTTCTTACATCCTTAACATACACGAGGAGTAAAAATCTTTACCTTGTGTCTCCATCTAAATGTGAAATGTGCAATCAGTAATTTTTAATAAATAGAACAGTTAATGTAACATAAAAATATACTCAAATCAGCGTGAGTTAATCAGTCTGATGGCTTGGTGGAAGAAGTTGTCCCGGAGCCTGTTGGTCCTGGCTTTTAGGCTGCGGTACCATTTCCTGGATGGTAGCAGCTGGAATAGATTTTGGTTGGGGTGACTCAGGTCCCCAATGATCCTATGGGCCCTTTTTTCACACCTGTCTTTGTAAATGTCCTGAATCATGGGAAGTTCACAACTGCAGATGCACTGGGCTGTCCGCACTACTCTCTGCAGAATCCTGCGATTAAGGGAGGCATCGCAAAGCGGAAGAAATATTCTAAAGGCAAGATGACACAACCATGGTTAATAAGGTAAGCCAAAGACAACATAAAAACCAAAGAGAGGGCCTATAATAGAGCAAAAATCAGTGGGAAATGAGAGGATTGGGAAGCTTAAAATTTGGCTGGAGGCGAGGATGCCATCTATTCTCAAGTCTATGTTCCAAGTGTCTCTAGTCTCCATTCCGAGTTTCTCTAGTCCACATTCCTAGTTCACATACTGAGCTTCTCTAGTCTATGTTCAAGGTTTTTCCATGGTTCTCAAGGTCAACAAGGTTTGCCAGATATCCCATCACCTTCAAAGTTTCTGAGGTTTATTCAATGTTCCTCCATTTTATTCTAAGTTATATTCAATTTTCATGCATTTTATTCCATGTTTTTGAGTTTTATTCCATGTTTCTGACTTGTATTCAATGATTCCAAGTTTTATTCAATGTTTCTTAGGTTTATTGCCAGTGCACACCGGATGATAAGTTTCCATGAGGACCCCCCTCATTCTTCTATACTCAGTACAGGCTCAGAGCCATCAAATGCTCTTCATGTGACAACTCTGTCATTCCCAGAATCATTTTAGTGAACCTCCTCTGGACTCTCTCCAATGTTAGAACTTCTTTTCTTAGCTAAGGCGCCAGTGATCCTTGGCAATGCTCTTCTAGAAAATTGCAATGTTCTTTAGAAACTACTTCTAGATATTTGGCTGCATCACTGAGTCATGGCTGGAAGAAGATATAGCTCGGAGCTTAATATCCAAGGAACACATTGTAGCAAAAGACCATAAGAGTTGAAGTAAACAACTCCCATTAAAGTCTTTTTACCCTTGCAGTTCCTTAGCCCCATCCACAATGATTCACCACCCTCTGACCCAATGTCACCTCTTTCTAATGATTTGATTTCACTTTTACCAACAGAGCCATGCTGTCTCCTCTATCTTTCTTTCGATTCAATGCGTATCCTTGGACAATAAGCCCCCAGCTATAATCTCCCTTCAGCCTCGATTCAGTGCTGAATCTGCAACTGTATTACAAGTTCATCTACCTTATTCCGTATATTACATGCATTCAAATATAATAGAACATAGAACAGTACAGCACATTACAGGCCCTTCGGCCCACAATGTTGTGCCGACCCTCAAACCCTGCCTCCCATATAAGCCCCCACCTTAGATTCCTCCATATACCTGTCTAGTAGTCTCTTAAACTTCACCAGTCTATCTGCCTCCACTACCGACTCAGGCAGTGCATTCCATGCACCAACCACGCTCTGAGTAAAAAAAAAACCTTCCTCTAATATCCCCCTTGAACTTCCCATCCCTTACCTTAAAGCCATGTCCTCTTGTATTGAGCAGTGGTGCCCTGGGGAAGAGTCGCAGGCTATCCACTCTATCTATTCCTCTTATTATCTTGTACACCTCTATCATGTCTCCTCTCATCCTCCTCCTCTCCAAAGAGTAAAGCCCTAGCTCCCTTAATCTCTGATCAAAATGCATACTCTCTACACCAGGCAGCATCTTGGTAAATCTCCTCTGTACCCTTTCCAATGCTTCCACATCCTTCCTATAGTGAGGTGACCAGAACTGGACACAGTACTCCAAGTGTGGCCTAACCAGAGTTTTATAGAGCTGCATCATTTCATTGCGACTCAAACTCTGTCTCTTGACTTATGAAAACTAACACCGCATAAGCTTTCTTAACTAACCTATCCACCTGTGAGGCAACTTTCAGGGATCTGTGGACATGTACTCCCAGATCCCTCTGCTCCTCCACACTACCAAGTATCCTGCCATTTACTTCGTACTCTGCTATAGAAACCATAGAAACTACAGCACAGAAACAGGCCTCTTAACCCTTCTTGGCTGTGCCGAACCATTTTCTGCCTAGTCCCACTGACCAGCACACGGACCATATCCCTCCATACACCTCCCATCCATGTATCTGTCCAATTTATTCTTAAATGTTAAAAAAGAACCCGCATTTACCACCTCGTCTGGCAGCTCATTCCATACTCCCACCACTCTGTGTGAAGAAGCCCCCCCCTAATGTTCCCTTTAAACTTTTCCCCCCTCACACTTAACCCATGTCCTCTGGTTTTTCTCTCCTTGCCTCAGTGGAAAAAGCCTGCTTGCATTCACTCTATCTAGACACATCATAATTTTATATACCTCTATCAAATCTCCCCTCATTCTTCTATGCTCCAGGGAATAAAGTCCTAATCTATTCAACCTTTCTCTGTAACTGAGTTTCTCATGTCCTGGCAACATCCTTGTAAACCTTCTCTGCACTCTTTCAACCTTATTTATATCCTTCCTGTAATTTGGTGACCAAAACTGAACACAATACTCCAGATTCAGCCTCACCAATGCCTTATACAACCTCATCATAACATTCCAGCTCTTATACTCAATACTTCGATTAATAAAGGCCATGTACCAAAAGCTCTCTTTACAACCCTATCTACCTGTGACGCCACTTTTAGGGAATTTTGTATCTGTATTCCCTGATCCCTCTGTTCTACTGCACTCCTCAGTGCCTTACCATTTACCCTGTATGTTCTACCTTGGTTTGTCCTTCAACGTGCAATACCTCACACTTGTCTGTATTAAACTCCATCTGCCATTTTTCAGCCCATTTTTCCAGCTGGTCCAAGTCCCTCTGCAGGCTCTGAAAACCTTCCTCACTGTCTACTACACCTCTAATCTTTGTATCATCAGCAAATTTGCTGATCCAATTTACCACATTATCATCCAGATCATTGATATAGATGACAAATAACAATGGACCCAGCACTGATCCCTGTGGCACACCACTAGTCACAGGCCTCTACTCAGAAGCAATTCTCTACTACCACTCTTGAGCCAATGTCTAATCCAATTTACCACCTCTCCATGTATACCTAGCGACTGAATTTTCCTAACTAACCTCCTATGCGGGACCTTGTCAAAGGCCTTACTGAAGTCCATGTAGACAATATCCACTGCCTTCCCTTCATCCACTTTCCTGGTAACCTCCTCAAAAAACTCCAATAGATTGGTCAAATATGACCTACCCTGCACAAAGCCATGTTGACTCTCCCTAATAAGTCCCTGTCTATCCAAATGCTTGTAGATTCTGTCTCTTAGTACTCCCTCCAATAATTTACCTACTACCGACGTTAAACTTACTGGTTTATAATTTCCTGGTTTACTTTTCGATCCTTTTTTAAAAAACGGAACAACATGAGCCACTCTCCAATCCTCCAGCACCTCACCCGTAGACAGCGACATTTTAAATATTTCTGCCAGGGCCCCCGCAATTTCAACACTAGTCTCCTCCAGGGTCCGAGAGAACACCCTGTCAGGTCCCGGGAATTTATCCACTTTAATTTTCCTCAAGATAGCAAGCACCTCCTCCTTTTCAATCTGTGCAGTTTCCATGATCTCACTACTTGATTCCCTTAATTCCATAGACTTCATGGCAGTTTCCTTAGTAAATACAGATGCAAAAAACCCATTTAAGATCTCCCCCATTTCCTTTGGCTCCGCACATAGCCGACCACTCTGATCTTCAAGAGGACCAATTTTATCCCTTACAATCCTTTTGCTCTTAATATACCTGTTAAAGCTCTTTGGATTATCCTTCACTTTGACTGCCAAGGCAACCTCATGTCTTCTTTTAGCCCTCCTGATTTCTTTCTTTCTGCCTTGGAGTTTGTCCTTCCAAAGTCTACCACCTCACACTTCTCCGGGTTGAAATCCATCTGCCACTTCTCAGCCCACTTGTGCATCCTATCAATGTCTCTCTGCAATCTTCGACAATCCTCTACACTATCTACAACACCACCAACCTTTGTGTCATCTGCAAACTTGCCAACCCACCCTTCTACTCCAACATCCAGGTCGTTAATAAAAATCACAAAAGGTAGAGGTCCCAGAAAAGCTCCTTGTGGGACACCACTAGTCACAGTCCCCCAATCTGAATGTACTCCCTCCACCACGACCCTCTGCCTTCTGCAGGCAAGCCAATTCTGAATCCACCTGGCCAAACTGCCCTGTATCCCATGCCTTCTGACTTTCTGAATAAGCCTACCGTGTAGAACCTTGTCAAATGCCTTACTAAAATCCATATAGATCACATCCACTGCACTAGCCTCATCTATATGCCTTGTCACCTCCTCAAAGAACTCTATCAGGATTGTTGGACATGATCTGCCCTTCACAAAGCCATGCCGACTGTCCCTGATCAGACCATGATTCTCTAAATGTTCATAGATCCTATCCCTAAGAATCTTTTCCAATGGCTTTCCCACCACAGACGCAAGGCTCACTGGTCTATAATTACCCAGACTATTCCTACTACCTTTTTTTGAACAAGGGGACAACATTCGCCTCCCTCCAATCCTCCGGTACCATTCCTGTGGACAACGAGGACATAAAGATCCTAGCCAGAGGCTCAGCAATCTCCTCCCTTGCCTCGTGGAGCAGCCTGGGGAATATTCCGTCAGGCCTTGGGGATTTATCCGTCCTATTGTATTTTAACAACTCCAACACCTCCTCTCCCTTAACATCAACATGCTCCAGAACATCAACCTCACTCATTTTGTCCTCACCATCATCAAGTTCCCTCTCATTGGTGAATACTGAAGAGAAGTATTCATTGAGGACCTCGCTCACTTCCACAGCCTCCAGGCACATCTTCCCACCTTTATCTCTAATCGGTCCTACCTTCACTTCTGTCATCCTTTTTCTCTTCACATAATTGAAGAATGCCTTGGGGTTTTCCTTTACCCTACTCGCCAAGGCCTTCTCATGCCCCCTTCTTGCTCTTCTCAGCCCCTTCTGAAGCTCCTTTCTTGCTTCCCTATATTCCTCAATAGACCCATCTGATCCTTGCTTCCTAAACCTCATGTATGCTGCCTTCTTCCAACTGACTAGATTTTGCACCTCACTTGTCACCCATGGTTCCTTCACCCTACTATTCTATCTTCCTCACCGGGACAAATTTATCCCTAACATCCTGCAAGAGATCTCTAAACATTGACTACATGTCCATAGTACATTTCCCCGCAAAAACATCATCCCAATTCACACCTGCAAGCTCTTGCCTTCAGCCTCATAATTTGCCCTTCCCCAATTAAAAATTTTCCTGTCCTCTCTGATTCTATCCATGATAATGCTAAAGGCCAGGGAGCGGTGGTCACTGTACCCCAGATGCTCACCCACTGAGAGATCTGTGACGTGACCTGATTTTAGGACTGAGATGCGGAGAAATTACTTTAGTTAGAGGGTGGTAAATCTGTGGAATTTGTTGCCACAAGTAGCTGTGGAGGTCAAGTCACTGGGCGTATTTAAAGCAGAGATAGATAGGTTCTTGATTAGCCAGGGCATAAAGGGGTATGGAGTGAAAGCAGAGGAATGGGGATGACTGGAAGAATTGGATCAGCCCATGATTGAGTGGCAGAGCAGACTCATTAGGCTGAATGGCCTAACTCTGCTCCCATATCTTATGGTCTAACTGTCGTATCATCAGCAAACTTACTAACCCTCCCTTTACCCACCTCATCCAGGTTATTTATAAACATCACAAAGTGGAGGGACCCCAGAACAGATCAATGCACAACACCACTTGTCACCATACTCCATGTAGAATACAAACCATCTACAACCACACTTTGCCTTCTGTGTGCAAGCCAGTTTTGGATCCACAAAGCAAGGTCTTTTTGGATCCCATGCCTCCTAACTTTCTCAACAAGGCTTACATGGAGTACCTTATCAAATGCCTTGCTGAAATCCATATACACGGGAGTCTTCCGTCAGCACTCCATGGAGTAAGACGCGTTGGTGCTGCTCCTAACTTTTATTACCTACTCCACACTGCTAGATCCAGTTAAAGTTTGAAGATTTATTGCTTTTATTATAGAAACATAGAAAATAGGTGCAGGAGTAGGCCATTCGGCCCTTCGAGCCCTGTACCGCTATTTATTATGATCATGGCTGATCATCCAACTCAGAACCCAGCCTTCCCTCCATACCCCCTGACCCCTGTAGCCACAAGGGCCATATCTAACTTCCTTTTAAACATAGCTAATGAACTGGCCTCAACAGTTTGCTGTGGCAGAGAATTCCACAGATTCACCACTCTCTGTGTGAAGAAGTTTTTCCTAATCTCGGTCCTAAAAGGCTTCCCCTCTATCCTCAAACTGTGACCCCTCGTTCTGGACCTCCCCAACATCGGGAACAATCTTCCCGCATCTAGCCTGTCCAATCCCTTTAGGATCTTATACGTTTCAATCAGATCCCCCCTCAATCTTCTAAATTCCAACGAGTACAAGCCCAGTTCATCCAGTCTTTCTTCATATGAAAGACCTGCCATCCCAGGAATCAATCTGGTGAACCTTCTTTGTACTCCCTCTATGGCAAAGATGTCTTTCCTCAGATTAGGGGACCAAAACTGCACACAATACTCCAGGTGTGGTCTCACCAAGGCCTTGTACAACTGCAGTAGTACCTCCCTGCTCCTGTACTCGAATCCTCTCGCTATAAATGCCAGCATACCGTTCGCCTTTTTCACCGCCTGCTGTACCTGCATGCCCACTTTCAATGACTGGTGTATAATGACACCCAGGTCTCGTTGCACCTCCCCTTTTCCTAATCGGCCACCATTCAGATAATAATCTGTTTTCCTATTTTTGCCACCAAAGTGGATAACTTCACATTTATCCACATTAAATTGCATCTGCCATGAGTTTGCCCACTCACCCAACCTATCCAAGTCACCCTGCATCCTCTTAGCATCCTCCTCACTGCTAACACTGCCACCCAGCTTCGTGTCATCCGCAAACTTGGAGATGCTGCATTTAATTCCCTCATCCAAGTCATTAATATATATTGTAAACAACTGGGGTCCCAGCACTGAGCCTTGCGGTACCCCACTAGTCACCGCCTGCCATTCTGAAAAGGTCCCGTTTATTCCCACTCTTTGCTTCCTGTCTGCTAACCAATTCTCCACCCACACCAATACCTTACCCCCAATACCGTGTGCTTTAAGTTTGCACACTAATCTCCTGTGTGGGACCTTGTCAAAAGCCTTTTGAAAATCCAAATATACCACGTCCACTGGTTCTCCCCTATCCACTCTACTAGTTACATCCTCAAAAAATTCTATGAGATTCGTCAGACATGATTTTCCTTTCACAAATCCATGCTGACTTTGTCCGATCATTTCACCGCTTTCCAAATGTGCTGTTATCACATCCTTGATAACTGACTCCAGCAGTTTCCCCACCACCGACGTTAGGCTAACGGGCCTATAATTCCCCGGTTTCTCTCTCCCTCCTTTTTTAAAAAGTGGGGTTACATTAGCCACCCTCCAATCCTCAGGAACTAGTCCAGAATCTAACGAGTTTTGAAAAATTATCACTAATGCATCCACTATTTCTTGGGCTACTTCCTTAAGCACTCTGGGATGCAGACCATCTGGCCCTGGGGATTTATCTGCCTTCAATCCCTTCAATTTACCTAACACCACTTCCCCACTAACATGTATTTCACTCAGTTCCTCCATCTCACTGGACCCTCTGTCCCTTACTATTTCTGGAAGATTATTTATGTCCTCCCTAGTGAAGACAGAACCAAAATAATTATTCAATTGGTCTGCCATGTCCTTGCTCCCCATAATCAATTCACCTGTTTCTGTCTGCAGGGGACCTACATTTGTCTTTATCAGTCTTTTCCTTTTTACATATCTATAAAAGCTTTTACAGTCCATTTTTATGTTCTCTGCCAGTTTTCTCTCATAATCTTTTTTCCCCTTCCTAATTAAGCCCTTTGTCCTCCTCTGCTGAACTCTGAATTTCTCCCAGTCCTCAGGTGAACCACTTTCTCTGGCTAATTTGTATGCTACTTCTTTGGAATTGATACTATCCCTAATTTCTCTTGTCAGCCACGGGTGCACTACCTTCCTTGATTTATTCTTTTGCCAAGATTTTATTGAAAGATTTATGATTTAATTATTATGGCAGGGATCAGAAAAAAAGCTGGAAAAACCGTTGCTGAAACTGACCCAACAGAACAATCAGTGGAAGTCCTTACTTCAGAAAGAATGCTCTCTTTAATGGAAGATATGAATACTGAGATTGATAGTCTGGTGAAGGCTAATGAAAAAGTTTGAAAAAATTATTTCTGTCGTCCAGGAATCTTGCGGCAATCTGGAAATCCAATTTGGGACGCTCAAGAAGACTAATAACAAAATTAAAAGAGAACAGGAGGCAATGAATCAAGTTATTAAAGAACAATAATTAAAGATATTGGCTATGGAAAATTGATGAGGTTACTTCGGAAATAGAGAATCAAGAAGAAAACGGTTGATCTGGAAAGTAGAAGCTGCAGGATGAATTTACGCATACCGGGTCTGCCTGAAAATACGAAATCCGGCGAGCCATTAAAATATTTTACAGATATGTTATATTCACTTTTTAGTGAGATACTTGAAGCCCCTTCGATGATAGATAGAGCTCATCGCTCTCTCCGCCCAAAGCCTTCACCTGAGATGAAACCGCGTCATGTGATACTATGCCTGCACTATTTTACAACTAAAGAAGTGATTCTCCGAGATGCAAGGAAGCGAGGGAGGCTAATCTTTAATGTGGTAGCCATTTGTATAATTGGAGATTTTTCTCCAGAGGTTTATGCTGACAGAGTTAAATATTGGGAAGTGATGGTTGAACTTTATAAGAGTAATTGTCGTCCTTCTTTGCGCTTCCCAGTTCATCTGAGAATCTCTCCACCTAGTGATCGCCCCAAATGGATTGACTCCCCAGAAGAGAGTTGGAGATTCATAAAGGAGTTCAAATCCATATGATTAACCTATTTTAAGTGAATTTAAGATGGCTCATGTTAGTTAGGTTCCAACATAATATCAAAATATTTGAAATTGTCTACGTATTCATTTTTTTGTTTTGTCTTTAGTTAGTGGTGTTAATACATAACTGTCTGAAAAGAGCCTGCCAATTGGAGACAGGGGATAAGGGATAGTAGTTTAGCATGCTGTCCTCCTATTGGATGGTTTTCAGGCTTTGGGGGGGGGTGGGAGGGGGGGGGGTTATTAGATTAGGTGTGTTTCAACTGGGCAATCCTGAGAAGTTTTTTGGTCAATCATGTTGCTTTTTTAAAAATTATCTTTGATCGAGTTCATGCTTTGTTTTTCCTGGTAGATTTGATTTGTGCTGCAATAACTTACTTTACAAAATCTTATATTAAAGTTTAAATATGGATGTTAATAAAATTAATATAATATCTTGGAATTCAAATGATATGAACCAACCTATTAAGTGGAAAAAAGATCTTTAAGAAATTAAAAACACTTCAGGCTGATATTTTTGTACAGGAGACCCATATTCATAGGGAAGATGAAAAATGTTTGTTTAAATTTTGGAGAGGTTAACAATTTCATTCTTTATCAGTAACTAAAATTAGAGGGGTATCTATTTTTATCAAATCTAAAATCCTTTTCATACATTTTAATACTGTTACTGATTCAATTGGAAGATATTTAATTGTTACTGGTGTGTTATATGGTCAAAAGGTGGCTCTCGTGTGTTTATGCACCTAATATAGATAATCCTGAATTTTTTTAAGAAACTGTTTTGTGTGGTGCCAAATTTAAACGAATACAAGTTGATTATGGGTGGTGACTTCAATTGATGTTTAAATTCTTCGATTGATAGGTCATCAACCAATACATTGCTTCCCAATAAGGCTGCAACTTGTATTAACTCTTTTTTACTGGAATATGGTATGGTTGATATCTGGAGATTGAACATCCTGAAGATGGGGATTTTTCTTTCTTTTCGCATGTGTATCATAAATACTCAATTGATTATTTTTTGTTAGACACTCAATTGGTGCTATTTGTTGCCAATTGCACATATGATGTCATCACATTGTCAGACCATGCACCTATGAAAGTAACATTTAGATTTCCTGATAACATTTTGAAATCTTCTCAGTGGAGATTTACTATTACATTTTTACAGGACTTAGCTTTTGTAAGTTTTATTAAAGAACACATTTATTTATTTTTTGAATTAAATCCAATTGAGGGAATGTCAAATTTGGTTATTTGGGGTACGATGAAATTTTTTCCTCAGGGGACAGATAATTTCATATTCAGTAGGTTTAAGAGGGAAAAGCAAAGTGGAACTCTTAGTGATTGCTAACAGGATTAAAGAAATAGATAAAGTTTATTCAGTAACACCTAATGAAGATCTTTATAAGGAAATGGTGGAACTTCAAACACAGCATGATTTGCTTTTGACCTATCCTGTTGAGCAGCAACCTCAAATCTAAACGTCAATTTTACATGCATGGGGATAGGTCAGGCAAATTGTTGGACGGTCAGTTAAAAGCAGATATGGCTAGAAGACAGATTTTGAAAATATGAAGAGCTGATAGAGCTGAAATGTCAGATGGTCAGGAAATTAATAAGGTATTTCTAGATTTCTACTCTAACCTTTACAAATCTGACTTTTCAGACAATACTACTTCTATAAATAGACTTTTGCAAAAGCTGAATATACCTAAAATTTCTACTCAAGATATGAATATATTAGATGTGCCTATTAAACAAGTGGAAATAACAAGGGCTATATCCTCTCTTCATCAGGTAAGGCTCTGGGACCAGATGGATATACAGTAGAATTTTTAAAAAAGACTTTTACTGAGATACTTACACCTCACTTAGGTCAAGTTTTCACTCAAGTTTTCACTGATTCTATATCCTCTGGGACTCTCCTGAAAACTTTTTATGAGGCATTAATTTCACTAATTCCTAAAAAAGAAAAAGATTTATCTGAATGTGCCTCTTAGACCAATTTCTTTTTTTTTTCCTCTTTTCAAATCTTTTTGTTATATTATACAAAAGAAATAAGACCATAAGACAAAGGAGCAGCAATCGGCCATTCGGCCCATCGAGTCTGCTCCACCATTTTATCATGAGCTGATCCATTCTCCCATTTAGTCCCACTCCCCCGCCTTCTCACTATAACTTTGCTACTCAGATAACATGACTACATCAAACAACAAGCACATCAAAGTAACAACACTTACAATGTCTCAAAGAAACATTATCTTAAAGACTTAAAAAAAAAGTGATAATTAAAAAACCCCACTCTGCAGAAAAAGTGGGAAAAAACCCATTAGGTGTACAACCCCAGAGCCATACATCATACAAAAAGCTTCTAAAAATAAATCACACTGCCAGCAAGAAAGAAAAATATACGAAAAAATTTACAATTAGATCGTGGAGAAAATCTATCAATTAGCTCAAATGATAATAACGAGCAAATGAGCCCCATCTTTTCTCAAAATCAAATAAAGGTTTAAAGGTTCGACTTCTAATTTTCTCCAAACTAAGATGTGGCATCACTTGAGAGAACGGTTGTGACAAAGTGGGAGCTGATGTATCCTTCCACTTCAATAAAACGGCCCTCTTAGCTATCAATGTAACAAATGCAATAACATGTTGGTCAGACACAGAAATACCATGAATATTGGGGAATTATTCCAAAAAGCACAGTTAATTTATTAGGTTGTAGATTTTAAGTGCTTTAGAAATTGTTGAAAAAATGGACTTCCAGAACTGTTCCAATATAGAAAAAGACCAAAACATATGTGTCAGTGTAGCTATCTCAGTTTTACATCTATCACAATAACTATCAACATTCGAAAATTTTAGAAAGTTTCTCCTTCATCAAATGGTAACGATGTACAATTTAAAATTGAATCAGTGAATGACTAGCACAAATCGAAGAGTTAACCAACTTCAAAATCGGCATCCACTCCTCCATCATAAAAGTCAAATTGAGTTCTTTTTCCCAATCCTGTTTAATCTTAGATAAAGGATGCTTATCCCATTGTAATAATAAATTATAAATTCTTCCAATAGAACCCTTCATCGACGGGTTCATACTCAATAGTATCTAACAGGTCAGTCTCCAATATATTACTTAAATATTTTTGTAAGAAATGTCTAACTTGAAGGTATTGCAAAAAGTGTGAGTATGAAAGAGAATATTTATCAATTAATTGTTCAAAAGACATCGATCTATCTTCTTCAAATAAATCTAAAAAAGAATTAATAACTTTATTTTTCCAAAGTAAAAAATTGGATCACTCAAAGGCTTAAAAAAGTAATTTCGATAAATTAAACTGCAAAGTTTAAATTTTTTTAAGATTAAAAAAATTACAGAACTGGAGGCAAATTTGTAAAGAATGCTTAATCACAGGGTATAGGTTTAAATTAGCAACTTCAGCTAATTGTATAGGTAAAGCAACTCCCAATAACGAGGTTAAATAAAACTGTTTTACAGCTTTCAGTTCCAGGTCTATCCAAATTGGCCAATCATTCTCATCAACCCAATATAACCAAAAGCACATGTATTGCACATTAACAGCCCAATAATACATTCTTGGATTAGGCAAAGCAAGACCTCCATCCTTTTTCAACTTTTGTAAGTGACATTTGCTAATTCTTGGTCTTCTATTATTCCAAATAAAAGATAAAATAATAGATTGATCTGATCGAAAAAAGAGGAATAGATAGAGTGGATAGCCAGCACCTCTTCCCCAGGGCACCACTGCTCAATACAAGAGGACATGGCTTTAAGGTAAGGGGTAGGAACTTCAAGGGGGATATTAGAGGAGGGTTTTTTACTCAGAGAGTGGCTGGTGCGTGGAATGCACTGCCCGAGTCTGTGGTGGAGGCAGATACACTAGTGAAATTTAAGAGACTACTAGACAGGTATATGGAGGAATTTAAGGTGTGGGGTTATATGGGAGGCAGGGTCTGAGGGTCGGCACAACATTGTGGGCCGAAGGGCCTGTACTGTGCTGTACTATTCTATGTTCTAAAAAAACTTCCTAGTAAAAAAACAGGGATATTCATTAATAAATATAAAAATTTTGGCAAGATCATTTAACTATATGAATATGACTAACAAGTGAAAATGTAAGTGGACTCCATCTACTAAATAAATACTTCATAGAGTCTACCAAGGGAACAAAATTAGCTTTGTAAAGATCCTTATATTTTTTAGTAATTATAACACCTAAATATCTAAAAGAATCCATAACTTTAAAAGGAGTATTATCATATATAGAGACAATCATTTAAAGGAAACATTTCACTTTTACTGAAATTTATTTTATATCCTGAAAAATCTCCAGATTCATTGAATAATTTTAGCAAGGCAGGAATAGATTCGTCAGGATTAGATATATAAACCAATTAAATCGTCAGCATAAAGAGATCTTATGCATGGTCTCATTCACAAAAATCCCATGGATATTTTTAGCTTCATGAAGAGCAATAGCAAGGGGTTCTAATATTAAATTAAGTAACAAAGGACTTAACGGACAACCTTGCCTTGTCTCCCGTGAAAGCTGAAAAAAAGGAGACCTACAGTTATTAGTGACAACAGTAGCAATAGGAGCTTTATATATCCATAGAAACCATAGAAAAACTACAGCACAGAAACAGGCCTTCTGGCCCCTCTTGGCTGTGCCGAACTATTTTCTGCCTAGTCCCATTGACCTGCACACAGGACCATATCCCTCCATACACCTTCCATCCACGTATCTGTCCAATTTATTCTTAAATATTAAAAAAGAACCCACATTTACCACCTCATCTGGCAGCTTATTCCATACTCCCACGACTGTGTGAAGAAGCCCCCCCTAATGTTCCCTTTAAACTCCCCCCCCCACCCTTAACCCATGTCCTCTGGTTTTTTTTTCTCCCCTTGCCTCAGTGGAAAAAGCCTGCTTGCATTCACTCTATCTAGACACATCATAATTTTATATACCTCTATCAAATCTCCCCTCATTCTTCTATGCTCCAGGGAATAAAGTCCTAATCTATTCAACCTTTCTCTGTAACTGAGTTTCTCATGTCCTGGCAACATCCTTGTAAACCTTCTCTGCACTCTTTCAACCTTATTTATATCCTTCCTGTAATTTGGTGACCACAACTGAACACAATACTCCAGATTCAGCCTCACCAATGCCTTATACAACCTCATCACAACATTCCAGCTCTTATACTCAATACTTCAATTAATAAAGGCCAATGTACCAAAAACTCTCTTTACGACCCTATCTACCTGTGACGACACTTTTAGGGAATTTTGTATCTGTATTCCCAGATCCCTCTATTTTACTGCACTCCTCAGTACCTTACCATTTACCCTGTATGTTCCACCTTGGTTTGTCCTTCCAATGTGCAATACCTCACACTTGTCTGTATTAAACTCCATCTGCCATTTTTCAGCCCATTTTTCCAGCTGGTCCAAGTCCCTCTGCAGGCTCTGAAAACCTTCCTCACTGTCCACTACACCTCCAATCTTTGTATCATGAGCAAATTTGCTGATCCAATTTACCACATTATCATCCAGATCATTGATATAGATGACAAATAACAATGGACCAAGCACTGATCCTTGTGGTATACCACTAGTCACAGGCCTCCACTCTGAGAAGCAATTCTCTACCACCACTCTTTGGCTTCTTCCATTGAGCCAATGTCTAATCCAATTTACCACCTCTCCATGTATACCTAGTGACTGAATTTTCCTAACTAACCTCCCATGTTGGACCTTGTCAAAGGCCTTACTGAAGTCCATGTGGACAACATCCACTGCCTTCCCTTCATCCATTTTCCTGGTAATCTCCTCGAAAAACTGCAATAGATTGGTCAAACATGACCTACCACGCACAAAGCCACGTTGACTCTCCCTAATAAGTCCCTGTCTATCCAAATGCTTGTAGATTCTGTCTCTTAGTACTCCCTCCAATAACTTACCCACTACCGACGTCAAATTTACCAGCCTATAATTTCCTGGATTACTTTTCAATTCTTTTTTAAACAATGGAAAAACATGAGCCATTCTCCAGTCCTCCAGCACCTCACCTGTAGACACCGACATTTTAAATACATCTGCCAGGGCCCCTGCAATTTCAACACTAGTCTCCTTCAAGGTCTGAGGGAAAACCCTGTCAGGTTCTGGCGATTTAACCACTTTAGTTTGCCTCAAGATAGCAAGCACCTCCTCCTTTTCACTCTGTACAGTTTCCATGATCTCACCACTTGTTTCCCTTAATTCCATAGACTTCATGCCAGTTTCCTTAGTAAATACAGACGCAAAAAACCCATTTAAGATCTCCCCCATAGCCATTGGTTCCACACATAGCCAACCACTCTGATCTTCAAGAGGACCAATTTTATCCCTTACAATCCTTTTACTCTTAATATACCTGTAAACGCTCTTTGGATTATCCTTCACTTTGACTGCCAAGGCAACCTCATGTCTTCTTTTAGCTCTCTTGATTCCCTTCTTAAGTATTTTCCTGCACTTTTTATACTCCTCAAGCACCTTATTTACTCCGTTTCCTATACATGTCATACAACTCTTTCTTCTTGTTTATCAGAGTTGCAATATCCCTTGAGAACCAAGGTTCCTTAATCCTATTCACTTTGCCTTTAATCCTGACAGGAACATACAAGCTCTGCAGTCTCAAAATTTCTCCTTTGAAGGCTTCCCACTTACTGATCACATCCTTGCCGAGAACAACCTGTCCCAATCCACACTTTTTAGATCCTTTCTCATTTCTTCAAATTTGGCCTTCTTCCAGTTCAGAACATCAACCCTAGGACCAGATCTATCCTTGTCCATGATCAAGTTGAAACTAATGGTGTTATGAAACTAAAGTGCTCCCCTACACAGACTTCTGTCACTTGTCCTAACAGGAGATCCAATATTGCATCCCCTCTGGTTGGTACCTCTATATATTGATTTAGAAAACTTTCCTGAACACATTTTACAAACTCTAAACCATCTAGACCCCTAACAGTATGGGAGTCCCAATCAATATATGGAAAATTAAAGTCCCCTACCACCACAACTTTATGTTTCCTGCAGTTGCCTGCTATCTCTCTGCAGATTTGCTCTTTCAATTCTTGTTGACATATTGGGTGGTCTATAATACAACCCCACTAATGTGGCCATACCTTTCCTGTTTCTCAGCTCCATCCACAAGGACTCAGTAGACAAGCCCTCTAATCTGTCCTGCCTGAGCACTGCTGTAACATTTTCCTTGACAAGCAATGCTACCCCCCCCCCACCACCTTTCATTCCTCTGCCTCTATCACATCCGAAACATCGGAACCCTGGAATATTAAACTGCCAGTCCCGCCTCTCCTGTAGCCAAGTTTCACTAATTGCTGTAACATCATAATTCGCTCTGGCACTCTGGTTCCCATCCCCCTGCAAATCTAGTTTAAATCTTCCCTAATAGCACTAACAAACCTCCCTGAAAGGATATTGATCCCCCTGTAGTTCAAGTGTAACCCGTCTCTCTTGTACAGGTCCCACCTGCCCCAGAAGAGGTCCCAATGATCCTGAAATCTGAAACCCTGCCCCCTACACCAGTTCCTCAGCCACTTGTTCATCCTCCAGAGCATCCTATTCTTACCCTCACTGGGACGTAGCACAGATAGCAATCCTGAGATTACCACCCTCGAGGTCCTGCTTTTCAACTTCCTACCAAGCTCTCCATACTCTCTCCAGAACCTCCTCACTCTTCCTTGCTCTGTCATTGGTACCGATGTGCACCACGACATCTGATTATTAATCCAATTATTAAAATTAACACCAAAGCCAAATTTCTCTAAAACATTATATAAATATTTCCATTCGACTCGATCGAACGCTTTTTCAGCGTCCAAAGATACAACACATTGTGGAGTTTTAAAAGAGGACAAATATATAATATTAAATAGTCTCTGAACATTTGTAAAGGAATAACGACCCTTTATAAAGCCTGTTTGATCTTTACAAGTAATTTTACCCAAAATATTCTCCAACCAATTGGCCATTATCTTTGACAGAATCTCAGCATCAACATTCAGTAGTGAAATGGGTCTGTATGAGGCACAATCAGTAGGATCTTTATCCTTTTTAAGAATTAGACCTTAATACCATAAGGCAAAGGAGCAGAAATCAGCCATTCGGTCCATCGAGTCTGCTCTGCCATCTTATCATGAACTGATCCATTCTCCCATTTAGTCCCACTCCCCCGCCTTCTCACCATAACCTTTGATGCCCTGGCTGCTCAGATACCTATCAATCTCTGCCTTAAATACACCCAATTAAAGAAATAGAAGACTCATAAAAAGTAGAGGGTAAGTCACCTTTCACAAAAGAATCCTTAAACATTTCCAACATATACAGAGAAAGCAACTTTCCAAATTTTTTATAAAATTCTACAAGATAGCCATCAAGTCCCGGGGTCTTACCAGATTGCATTGAAAAAATTGCTTTATGAATTTCAGCTTCAGTATTTTGGACATCAAGAGTTTTTTGATCCTCAAAAATTTTAGGAAAAGCAATCTTTTGTAAAAAAGCATTCATTTCAGAAGAATCTACTGGACATTGAGATTTATAAAGTTCAGTATAAAAATCTTGAAAAATCTTATTAATTTCTTCATATTCCTGAGCCAAGGTACCATCTTTCCTACGAATTTTCAAAATTTGCCTTTTGGCTCCAGTCACTTTTAATTAGGATGCGAGCAGTTTATTATTTTTATCTCCAGACATATAAAATTGGCTCTTTAACCTAAGCAAATAGCCTTCAATGGGATGAGTTAATAATAGGTTATATTGTGATTGAAGTTTCACCCTTTGTTTGAATAAATTAATTAGGGGAAATTGCATAATTATCATCTAAATCTTTAATTTGTTTTGAAATTCTATCTAATTCTGCTTTAGTCTGTTTTTTTTAAGTTTAGCTGAATAAGAAATAATCTGACCACGTAAAACTGCTTTAAATGTATCCCATATAACAAATTTGGACATATCCCTGATATCATTCAAAAGAAAACACACTTATCTGGGTTTCAATGAAACTAATAAAAGTCAGAATTTTGCAATAATGCCTGAGACATGCGCCACGGTAGACGGGCAAGGATAACACCATCAAATTCAAAAGACAGACTCAAAGGCACATGATCAGATATAGCAATAGCATCATATTCACAATTTTTAGCACTAGGCAAAAAGTGGGGATCAATTATAATATAATCAGTCCTTGTATATTTTTTATAGACATATGAGAAGAAGGAATATTCTCTGTTATCGGGATGCAGATACCTTCACAATTCAATCAACCCTCCTGGCACTTATCCTTGTAAGCCGAACAAGTGCTACACATGCCCTTACACTTCCTCCCTCAGGGCTCCAGACAGTCCTTCCAGGTGAGGCGACACTTCACCTGTGAGTTGGCTGGGGTGATATACTGCATCCGGTGCTCCTGATGTGGCCTTCTATATATTGGCGAGACCCAACGCAGACTGGGAGATCGTTTTGCTGAACACCTACGCTCTGACCGCCAGAGAAAGCAGGATCTTTCAGTAGCCACACATTTTAATTCCGCGTCCCATTCCCATTCTGATATGTCTATCCACTTCTACTGTAAAGATGAAGCCACTCAGGTTGGAGGAATGACACCTTATATTCCACCTGGGTAGCCTCCAACCTAATGGCATGAACACTGCCTTCTCAAACTTCCGCTAATGCCCCACCTCCCCCTTGTACCCTATCCATTATTTATATACACACACATTCTTTTTCTCTCTCTCCTTTTTCTCCCTCTGACTATACCCCTTGCCCATCCTCTGGGTTTTTTCCCCCTCCCCTTTTCTTTCTCCCGAGGCCTCCTGTCCAATGATACTTTCCTATCCCTTTTGCCAATCAACTGTCCAGCTCTTGGATCCATCCCTCCCCCTCTTGTCTTCTCCTATCATTTCGGATCTCCCCCTCCCCCTCTCAAATCTCGGCCCCAATCATCGACTGTACCTCTTCCTAGGGATGCTGCCTGGCCTGCTGCGTTCACCATCAACTTTTATGTTTCTATCATACGCCTGTTTCATTACCAGAGCAAATTTTGATCTTTGTTCCATTACCTCCCTCGGATAATCTTCATAGCGACGGAGCTCAGATTCCATAAATCTAAAAATTTTGTTTTCTTGCCTGTCGCATTATTTGATCTTTAATTTTAAAGTGATGAAAGCACACTAGAACAGATCTTGATTTATGTGAATCCTTAAATTTCAAAGTAAACACTGTGTGCTCATTCTATAGCAGGCGGCTTTGATAAAACGGTTGGAAATAAAGTGTGAAAAAACTTACCAAAGTAAGCAATTAAATCTCCATCTTCAGCTCCTTCTTGCAGCCCAACAATTCGTATATTCTTTCGGCGAGACCTAGTTTCCAGGTCTATAATGCAAACAACAGGAATTCTGCAGATGCTGGAAATTCACGCAACACACATCAAAGTTGCTGGTGAATGTAGCAGGCCAGGCAGCATCTCTAGGAAGAGGTACAGTCGACGTTTCAGGTCGAGACCCTTTGTCAGGACTAACTGAAGGAAGAGTATGTAAAAGATTTGAAAGTGGGAGAGAGAGGGGGAGATCCAAAATGATAGGAAAAGACAGGAGGGGGAGGGATGGAGCCAAGAGCTGGACAGGTGATTGGCAAAGGGGATATGAGAGGATCATGGGATAGGAGGCCCAGGGAGAAAGACAAGGGGGGGGCGGGGGAAGGAGGGAACCCAGAGAATGGGCAAGGGGTATAGTCAGAGGGACAGAGGGAGAAAAAGGAGCATGAGAGAAAGAATGTGTATAAAAATAAATAACAGATGTGGTACAAGGGGGAGGTGGGGCATTAGCAGAAGTTAGAGAAGTCAATGTTCATGCCATCAGGTTGGAGGCTACCCAGACAGAATATAAGGTGTTGTTCCTCCAACCTGAGTGGTGGCTTCATCTTGACAGTAGAGGAGGCCGTGGATAGACATATCAGAATGGGAACAGGATGTGGAATTAAAATGTGTGGCTACTGGGAGATCCTGCTTTCTCCGGCGGACAGAGCGTAGGTGTTCAGCAAAGCGGTCTCCCTGTCTGCATTGGGTCTCACCAATATATAGAAGGCCACATCAGGAGCACCGGACGCAGTATATCACCCCAGCTGACTCACAGGTGCACCACTCAGCCCATAACCCTCCATTCCTTTCCTGCCATATAACCATATAACAATTACAGCACGGAAACAGGTCATCTCGGCCCTTCTAGTCCGTGCCGAACTCCTACTCTCACCTAGTCCCACCGACCTGCACTCGGTCCATAACCCTCCATTCCCTTCCTGTCCATACATCTATCCAATTTACTTTAAATGACATCAATTTCAACATATAGCTTTCCAATTTTACTTTAAATGACAATATCGAACCTGCCTCTACCACATCTGATGGAAGCTCGTTCCACACAGCTACCACTGAGTAAAGAAGTTCCCCCTCTTGTTACCCCTAAACTTTTGCCATTTAACTCTCAACTCATGTCCTCTTGTTTGAATCTCCCCTACTCTCAATGGAAAAAGCCTATCCACGTCAACTTTATCTACCCCCTCATAATTTTAAATACCTTTATTTAGTCCCCCCTCAACCTTCTACGCCCCAAAGAATAAAGACCCAACTTATTCAACCTTTCTCTGTAAATTAGGTGCTGAAATCCAGGTAACATTCTAGTAAATCTTCTCTGTACTCTATTTTCTTGGCATCTTTCCTATAATTTGGTGACCAGAACTGTACACAATACTCCAAATTTGGCCTTACCAATGCCTTGTGCAATTTTAACATTTCATTCCAACTCTTATACTCAATGCTCTGAATTATAAAGGCCAGCATACTAAAAGCTTTCTTCACCACCCTATCCACATGAGATTCCACCTTCAGGGAACTATGCACCATTATTCCTAGATCCCTCTGTTCTACTGCATTCTTCAATGCCCTACCATTTACCATGTATATCCTATTTTGATTAGTCCTACCAAAATGTAGCACCTCACATTTATCAGAATTAAACTCCATCTGCCATCTTTCAGCCCACTCTTCAAACTGGCCTAAATCTCTCTGCAAGCTTTGAAAACCTACTTCATTATCCACAACTCCACCTATCTTAGTATTATCTGCATACTTACTAATCCAATTTACCACCCCATCATCCAGATCATTAATGTATATGACAAACAACATTGGACCCAGTACAGATCCCTGAGGCACGCCACTAGTCACCAGCCTCCAATCTGACAAACAGTTTTCCACCACTACTCTCTGGCGTCTCCCATCCAGCCACTGCTGAATCCATTTTACTACTTCAATATTAATACCCAACAATTGAACCTTCTTAACTAACCTCCCATGTGGAATCTTGTCAAAGGCCTTACTGAAGTCCATATAGACAACATCCACAACTTTATCCTTGTGAACTTTCTTGGTAACCTCTGCAAAAAATTCAATAAGATTTGTCAAACATGTGCAAATCCATGTTGACTGTTCCTAATCAGACCCTGTCTATCCAATTTATATATACCGTCTCTAAGAATACTTTCCATCAATTTACCCACCACTGACATCAAACACACAGGCCGATAATTGCTAGGTTTACTCTTAGAACCCTTTTTAAACAATGGAACAACACGAGCAATATGCTAATCCTCCGGCACCATCCCCATTACTAATGACATTTGAAATATCTGTCAGACCCCTGCTATTTCCACACTAACTTCCCTCAAGCACCAGTACTTCCTCTTCTTTAATCGTCATAGTTTCCATAACTACCCTACTTGTTTCCCTTATCTTACACCATTAAATATCCTTCTCCTTAGTGAATACTGAAGAAAAGAAATTGTTCAAAATCTCCCCCATCTCTTTTGGCTCCACACATAGACATCCACTCTGATTCTCTAAGGGAGCAATTTTATCCCTCACTATCCTTTTGCTATTAATATAACTGTAGAAAACCTTTGGATTTATTTTCACCTTACTTGTCAAAGCAACCTCATATCTTCTTTTAGCTTTTCTAATTTCTTTAAGATTCTTTTTACATTCTTTAAATTTCTCGAGCACCTCATTTACTCCAAACTGCCTATATTTATTGTAGATCCCTCTCTTTTTCCAAACCAAGTTTCCAATATCTGTTGCAAGGACGTAGCGGGGGACGAACCCAAGTGCAGGACACAGATGCTGAGGCAGAGTCATTAGGTGTAGCACCTCCGCGAACGGGGAGCCGATATCCAGGAGGCGATGTGAAGCTTAGAACTAACAGTTCTCAGGAATAGGAAACAAGGTTTACTCTCAAGAGTCGACCGACGAACTGGCGGCTTCTTGCTGTGGTCACAGGGTTTTTATCCTGCTGTTTGATGGGAAGCAGGTGCATGTGGTTAGTGATACCTGGGAATGATTGGAATGTAAATGAGGTGATCGAGGCCCAAATCTTGAGGCAAATGTCAAGGTGGGGGATTGCCAGACGGGACCATGACAGTCCCCCCCCCCTCAATGGGAGCCTCCAGGCGATTCCCCCCCCCCCCCCCCCGCCTGTCTGGATGGTCCTGATGAAAATCCTGGATGAGGGAAGGGTCTAGGATGAAGGAGCGGGGGACCTAGAAACGCTCTTCTGGACAGTACCCTTCCCAGTCCACCAGCTATTGGACACCCCTGCCCCGAAGGCGCACATCTAGTAGTTGTCGGACGGTGTATGCCCGATGGTTGTCGATGATACGGGCAGGTAGGGGAGTCTGGGCAGGGGGACACAGCGGTGTGATGGAAACTGTCTTTAACTGAGACACATGAAAGGTTGGGTGGATGCGCATGGATCTAGGCAGCTTTAGGCGGACCACTGTGGGATTGATTACCCTTTCAACCTTGAATGGTCCCAGGAAGAGAGGGGCGAGTTTTCTATGTTCATTCTTGAGAGGGATGTCCTTGGAGGCCAGCCACACCATCTGCCCAGGTTGGTACTCTGGCGCCGGGATGCGGTGTCGGTCGGCTGTCTTCTTATTTCGATTTGTTGATTTGAGTAGGGCCGTGCGCGTCTCCTCCCAAATCTTAAGGCACCGATTAATATGTTCCTGAACCGATGGTACTACAATCTCTTCTTCTTGCGTGGGAGACAGCGGGGGTTGGTACCCAAGGGAACACTCGAACGGAGACCTCCCAATGGCAGAGCTCACCAGAGTGTTGTGGGCGTACTCAACCCACGGGAGGTGGTTGCTCCAGGTTAATAGGTTGTTTGCCGTTACGCAACTAAGCGTCGTCTCCAGGTCTTGGTTTGCCCGTTCGTCTGGGGGTGGAAGCCAGATGACAGGCTGACCGATGCGCCCAAGGCTTGGCAGAAGGCCTTCCACACTTGCGAGACAAACTGGGGACCTCGGTTGGAGACGATCCCCGTGGGGATTCCGTGGAGGCGGAAGACGTGGCGGACGAGAAGATCTGCGGTTTCCTGAGAGGAAGGAGGTTTAGGGAGGGCCACAAAGTGCACCGCCTTAGAGAATCGGTCTACCACGGTGAGGACTGGTGTTTCCGCTGTAAGGGGGTAGACCGGTGATGAAGTCTTAGGCGATGTGTGACCAGGGACAGGTACAGGACGAAGTAGTCCCGCAGGTGGTCGATGAGGGACTTTTCCCCGGGCACAGATGGAACAAACAGACACAATACGGACGTATGAGGTATTGCACGTTGGAAGGACAAACCAAGGTAGAACATACAGGGTTAATGGCAAGGCACTGAGGAGTGCAGTGGAACAGAGGGATCTGGGAATACAGATACAAAATTCCCTAAAAGTGGCGTCACAGGTAGATAGGGTCGTAAAGAGAGCTTTTGGTACATTGACCTTTATTAATCAAAGTATTTAGTATAAGAGCTAGAATGTTATGATGAGGTTGTATAAGGCATTGGTGAGGCCGAATCTGGAGTATTGTGTTCAGTTTTGGTCACCAAATTACAGGAAGGATATAAATAAGGTTGAAAGAGTACAGAGAAGGTTTACAAGGATGTTGCCGAGACTTGAGAAACTCAGTTACAGAGAAAGGTTGAATAGGTTAGGAATTTATTCCCTGGAGCAAAAGAAGAATGAGGGGAGATTTGATAGAGGTATATAAAATTATGATGGGTATAGACAGTGAATGCAAGCAGGCTTTTTCCCACTGAGACAAGGGGAGAAAAAAAACCAGAGGACATGGGTTAAGGGTGGGGGGGGAAGTTTAAAGGGAACATTGGGGGGGGGCTTCTTCACACAGAGTGGTGGGAGTATGGAATGAGCTGCCAGACGAGGTGGTAAATGCGGGTTCTTTAACATTTAAGAATAAATTGGACAGATACATGGATGGGAGGTGTATGGAGGGATATGGTCCATGTGCAGGTCAGTGGGACTAGGCAGAAAGTGGTTCGGCACCGCCAAGGGCCAAAAGGCCTGTTTCTGTGCTGTAGTTTCTATGGTTCTACAACAACGGGTCTCCCCCTCCATGGACGGCCACCAAAAGTGCTTCCTCAGGAGAGCCAGGGTCCGATCACTCCCGGGGTGGCAGGCGAACCGGGATGTATGCCCCCATTGGAGAACCTGGGACCTGACGGAGGCGGGCACGGACAGGCGATCACCGGGTCCATTGCTCGGGTCGAGGTCGTCCCGCTCGTCTTCCTTTACTTTATCCTCGATCTCCCAAGTGAGGGTGGCAACCACGAAGGAAGGTGGGAGGATAGTCTCGGGACTGGAGGTGTCATCCTTGGAGTCATGCTGACGGGACCCCGCGTCCGACTTCCCGTTCTTGGATCCTGGACGGTACGTGAGGGTAAACCTGAACCGGCCAAAGAATAATGCCCAACAGGCCTGGCGAGAATTCAGGCGTTTGGCGGTCTGGATATATTCAAGGTTCTTATGGTCTGCCCAGACGATGAACGGGTGTTCCGGCCCCTCCAACCAGTGTCTCCATTCTTCCGACGCCAGTTTGACCGTTAGTAGCTCCCGGTTCCCCACGTTGTAATTTCGTTCAGCGGGAGACAGTCGGCGAGAGAAGGCGGCGCAGGGATGTATTTTCCGATCCGGGCCCGAAAGTTGGGACAGTACCGCTCCCACCCCGGAGTCGGAGGCGTCAACCTCCACAATTAATTGACAGGAGGGGTCCGGTTGAATCAGAACAGGAGCAGACGTGAAACACCTCTTTAGTTCCGCGAATGCTGAGTTCGCCTCGCAGTTCCCAAGGAATGTTGTGACAGCTGAGGTAAGTCGGGTCAGAGGAGCCGCCACCTGACTAGTTTCTGATGAACCGGCGACAGAAGTTCGCAAACCCCAGGAACCGTTGGAGTTGCTTGCGGTCGTGGGTTTGGGCCACTCCGTCACAGCCCGGATCTTCTCGGGATCAGCTCTCACCTGTCCGCTCTCGATGATATAACCTAGGAAGCTGACCGATGGGACGTGGAATTCGCACTTCTCCGCCTTTACGAATAACTTATCCTTCCCCAGCCTCTGCAGGACTTGACGGACATGAAGAACGTGTTGCTGGGGACTGCTGGAAAAGATTAGGATGTCATCCAGACAGACAAACAAAGCGGTTAATAAAGACTTAGTACATCGTTAATCAAGGCTTGAAAGACTGCAGGGCCATTGGTGAGGCCAAAAGGCATGACCAAGTACTCGAAGTGGCCTGAAGGGGTATTGAATGCCGTCTTCCACTCGTCCCCCTCTCTTTTTCGGACCAGCTAGTAGGCGCTTCGTAGGTCCAACTTCGAGAAGATGGTGGCTCCGTGAAATGGTTCGAACGCAGAACTTAGAGGCAGTGGGTACTTGTACTTTTATGGTTATGTACCGGTCTTTTTTTTTTAATGTTAAATTTAAAATGGCTTCTTTGTTATGTTAAATGCTGAGGAAGTATAACTAGGCAATTGCTTGGGTTAATACAGATAGCAGGGTGCTATTAGCCAATGGGTGTTTATGTATCGTTTTGTTTTCGGATACCATGCTGTATCATATGACTGGGGACGGAGGAGAGACGTGGAGGTCCCGGTCGATCACTCCGGGTGGTCCCGGTCGATCACTCCGGGTGGTCGTCAGGAATCGATTGAGCTCCAATTGTTGCACGCGAAGAACTTGGACTTTGATAAGTCTTGGGGCCTTTTTTTTTCATTACTTCCTTTTCTGTATTGAATTTATATTACTAATTCTATAACATTAATATCTAAAGTGTACTTGTTAAAATTTACTGGGTGTGCTGGCTGATGATTGATGTTTGGGATTGATTCGGGCGGCAACCGACTCCGTGGGAAGCTTTGAGGCAGGTGCTGGGTGGGATTTCCCCTAGAGATATACGAGCCAATATAACTGAGCGTTACAGTCATAGGATTTAGGCCTCGGTAGTCGATGCAGGGACGTAGGGAAGAACCCTACGCCCACCGGGGAGGATGAGGGTCGGATGATGCCCGCCGCGAGAGATTCACTGATGTAACCCTCCATTGCTTCCCTCTCTGGCCGGGACAAGTTGTACAGCTGACTGGTGGGCAGAGGAGCTCCGGGGAGAAGGTCGATTGCACAATCGTATGGTCGGTGTGGAGGGCGGGAAAGGGCGCGTTGTTTACTAAACACGTGTCCCAGGTTGTGGTACTCCGCTAGAACCCTAGACAAGTCGGGGGTTCAACTGCAGATGGGGTCGAGGTGGTTTTCACAGGGGGAAGGGCCGACTGCAGACAGGTGGCGTGACAAAACGGACTCCAGCTGGCTACCCTCCCGGTGGACAAGTCAATGCAAGGGTTGTGGCGGCTCAACCATGGGTACCCAAGAGCTATTGGGGCTTGAGTGGAGGAGATCAAGTTAAATTGTACCTGTTCCCGATGGTTCCCCGAGAGAATCAAAGACAGTGGCGGGGTATAGTGAGTCATTCGGGCCAGAAGTCTTCCGTCCAGTGCCCGGGCTTCCAGAGGGGTAGTCAACGGCTCTCGAGGAATTCCGGCCTGGGTTGCTATATCTTCAACAGATTCCCCTCAGCACCGGAGTCTATCAAGGCAGATAAAGACAGGGACTGTTGGTTGTAGCTTACAGTAGCTTGGACTTGCATCCGGGATTGGAGGACAGAGGGAATGTGGTCTGGCTCACCAGGGTCTCCCTTTCTACGGGTGCGCTCTCCCCTTTTGGCCGAAGAGAACAGGTGTCACGAAAATGGCCAGACTGACCGCGATAGAAACAATACCTTGCTCTTAATCTCTGGAGCCGCTCGGAGGGAGAAAGACGGCTCCGTCCCAGCTGCACTAGTTCCTCTCCCGGGGTGGTGGAACCGGCCGGGCCGGATGCTATTCTAGGAGTGGGAGGAGGAGGGAGGTTAGGGCTGGGAGTAGATGGTAAAGCATGCCGTGGGGTGGCCAAAGGACGACCGGTTCTCTCTCTTTGTCGTTCTCGGAGTCGATTGTCCAGCCTGGTGGCTAGAGAGATCAATGAATCCAGGCAGTTAGTGTCATCCCTAGCCGCCAACTCGTCCTTTACCTTGTCACAGAGGCCTTGCTGGAATACCTCCTGGAGTGCCTCATCATTCCAGCCCGAGTCGGCCGCTAGCGTCCGGAACTCCACGGAGTATTCTGCAACACTACGTGAGCCCTGGAGGGTGAGTAGCCACTTAGCGGCATCTTTACCACAGACGGGATGGTCAAAAATCTTCCTTATTTCTGAGATGAAGGTGGTGAAGGAAGAGCAGGTCTCTGGCTGATTATCCCAAATCGTGGTGGCCCACGCTAAGGCATTTCCTCGTAGTAACCCCATAATGTAAGCTATCTTAGATCTGTCCGTGACGTACGTGGATGGCTGATGCTCGAACACGAGGGAACATTGTAGCAGAAAAGCCCGGCACTTCCCCAGATCTCCGGCGTAGGGTTCTGGTTCAGGGACGCACGGCTCCCTTAGCGGATGTGTTGTTGACGCCTCGGGCGTCGCCACCACAGACTGTCCGGGCTGGTCAGATGGAGTCCCCGGAGTAAGATGGGTGGATACTTGGTCAACCTGTTCACTGATCTTTCTTACGTCTACAGACAGGCGACGGAGGTTTTCCATGACTTCCCGGAGCAGCTGATCGTGCAAGCCCAATAGGGAGCCCTGGCTGGCGAGGGCTTGTTGCAGAGGATTAGTGTCCGCTGGGTTCATGTTGGCCAGTTCGTTCTGTTGCAAGGACGTGGCGGGGCACGAACCCAAGTGCAGGACACAGATGCTGAGGCAGGGTCGTTAAGCGTAGCATCTCCGCGAACGGGAAGCCGATATCCAGGAGACGATGCGAAGCTTAGAGCTAACAGTTCTCAGGAATAGGAAACAAGGTTTACTCTTACAAGAGTCGACCAACGAACTGGCAGCTTCTTGCTGTGGTCACAGGGTTTTTATCCTGCCGTTTGATGGGAAGCAGGTGCGTGTAGTTAGTGACACCTGAGAATGATTGGAATCTAAATGAGGTGATCGGGGCCCAAATCTTGAGGGAAATGGCAAGGTGGGGGATTGCCAGACGGGACCATGACAATATCCCTTGAAAACCATGGCTCTCTCAAACTTTTAACCTTTCCTTTCAACCGAACAGGAACATAAAGATCCTGTACCCTCAAAATTTCACCTTTAAACGACCTCCATTCTCTATTACATCCTTCCCATAAAACAAATTGTCCCAATCCACTCCTTCCAAATCCTTCCACGTCTCCTCAAAGTTAGCCTTTCTCCAATCAAAAATCTCAACCCTAGGTCCAGTCCTATCCTTCTCCATAATTATTTTGAAACTAATGATATTGTGATCACTGGACCCGAAGTGCTCCCCAACACATACCTCCGTCACCTGTCCTATCTCATTCCCTAACAGGAGATCCAACACTGCCCCTTCTCTCGTTGGTACCTCTATGTATTGCTGCAAAAAACTATCTTGCACACATTTTACAAACTCCAAACCATCCAGCCCTTTTACAGAATGGGCTTCCCAGTCAATGTGTGGAAAATTAAAATCACCCACAATCACAACCTTGTGCTTACTACAAATATCTGCTATCTCCTTACAAGTTACAGAGTGAGTGAGTGGGCCAGTGAAGGAGTGGAGCTTTGAGGCTTTGACTCGAGAGGCTTTGACAAGAAGAGGCGGAGGACAAGCTTGCTCGCAGTTAGTCTTTACAATGCCTCCTGAGACGGTGATGTGCCTCTCATGTGAGATGTGGCAGTCTTGGGGGAGCGCCCCTCTCCCGCAGAGTCACATCTGCCAGAAGTGCATACGGCTGGGCGATCTGGAAGACCATGTACAGAATCTGGAGCAGCAGCTGGATGACCTTTGACTCATAAGGGAGAATGAGACAGTCATAGATGGGAGCTACAGGGAGGTAATCACACCTAGGCTGTCGGAAGCAGGTCGTTGGGTGACAGTCAGAGGGGGGAAAGCGAAGGTGAGTAGACAGGTAGAGCAGAGCACCCCTGTAGCCATTCCCCTGAATAATAAGTTTACTGTCCTGGATACTGTTGGCGGGGACGACCGACCAGGTGTGAGTCACGGTGGCAGGGCCTCCGGTACTGAGTCTGATCCAGTGGTGCAGAAGGGTGGGACAGAGAAAAGGAGAGTTGTCGTCATTGGAGACTCTATAGTCAGGGGAGCAGACAGGAGATTTTGTGGACGTGAGAAGGACACCCGCATGGTTTGTTGCCTCCCAGGTGCCAGGGTCCGGGATGTCTCTGACCGGGTGCACGACATCCTTGTACGAGAGGGAAAGCAACCAGAAGTTGTGATACATGTTGGGACCAACGACATAGGCAGGAAGAGGGATGAGGTCCTGAAGTGTGAGTTTCAGGAACTAGGCAGAAGGCTGAAGAACAGGACCTCAAGAGTGGCGTTCTCAGGATTGCTGCCAGTGCTACGTGACAGTGATGGGAAGAATTGGAGGAGATGGCAGTTGAATGCATGGCTGAGGAGTTGGTGCAGGGAGCAGGGTTTTAGATTTTGGGATCATTGGGATCTCTTCTGGGGATAGTGGGACCTGTACAGATTGGATGGGTCGCACCTGAACTCGAGGGGGAGCAATATCCTTGCAGATAGGTTTGCTAGCATGGTTCAGGAGGGTTTAAACTAATTTTCAAGGGGGTTGGGAATCCTGAGCAATAGAGCAGTGAAAGAAGTGCATGGAGTAGAGCCAGATCTAACATATAGAGAGGCTTTGAGGAAAGAGAAGCAAAATAAATGGTGTAAAGACAGTAAGGTAGAAGGGCTGAAATGTGTGTACCTCAATGCAAGAAGCATCAGGAACAAAGGTGATGAAACATAGAAACATAGAAAATAGGTGCAGGAGTAGGCCATTCGGCCCTTCGAGCCTGCACCGCCATTTATTATGATCATGGCTGATCATCCAACTCAGAACCCAGCCTTCCCTCCATACCCCCTGACCCCTGTAGCCACAAGGGCCATATCTAACTTCCTTTTAAACATAGCTAATGAACTGGCCTCAACAGTTTGCTGTGGCAGAGAATTCCACAGATTCACCACTCTCTGTGTGAAGAAGTTTTTCCTAACCTCGGTCCTAAAAGGCTTCCCCTCTATCCTCAAACTGTGACCCCTCGTTCTAGACCTCCCCAACATCGGGAACAATCTTCCCGCATCTAGCCTGTCCAATCCCTTTAGGATCTTATACGTTTCAATCAGATCCCCCCTCAATCTTCTAAATTCCAACGAGTACAAGCCCAGTTCATCCAGTCTTTCTTCATATGAAAGACCTGCTATCCCAGGAATCAATCTGGTGAACCTTCTTTGTACTCCCTCTATGGCAAAGATGTCTTTCCTCAGATTAGGGGACCAAAACTGCACACAATACTCCAGGTGTGGTCTCACCAAGGCCTTGTACAACTGCAGTAGTACCTCCCTGCTCCTGTACTCGAATCCTCTCGCTATAAATGCCAGCATACCGTTCGCCTTTTTCACCGCCTGCTGTACCTGCATGCCCACTTTCAATGACTGGTGTATAATGATACCCAGGTCTCGTTGCACCTCCCCTTTTCCTAATCGGCCACCATTCAGATAATAATCTGTTTTCCTATTTTTGCCACCAAAGTGGATAACTTCACATTTATCCACATTAAATTGCATCTGCCATGAGTTTGCCCACTCACCCAACCTATCCAAGTCACCCTGCATCCTCTTAGCATCCTCCTCACTGCTAACACTGCCACCCAGCTTCGTGTCATCCGCAAACTTGGAGATGCTGCATTTAATTCCCTCATCCAAGTCATTAATATATATTGTAAACAACTGGGGTCCCAGCACTGAGCCTTGCGGTACCCCACTAGTCACCGCCTGCCATTCTGAAAAGGTCCTGTTTATTCCCACTCTTTGCTTCCTGTCTGCTAACCAATTCTCCACCCACACCAATACCTTACCCCCAATACCGTGTGCTTTAAGTTTGCACACTAATCTCCTATGTGGGACCTTGTCAAAAGCCTTTTGAAAATCCAAATATACCACATCCACTGGTTCTCCCCTATCCACTCTACTAGTTACATCCTCAAAAAATTCTATGAGATTCGTCAGACATGATTTTCCTTTCACAAATCCATGCTGACTTTGTCCGATCATTTCACCGCTTTCCAAATGTGCTGTTATCACATCCTTGATAACTGACTCCAGCAGTTTCCCCACCACCGACGTTAGGCTAACCGGCCTATAATTCCCCGGTTTCTCTCTCCCTCCTTTTTTAAAAAGTGGGGTTACATTAGCCACCCTCCAATCCTCAGGAACTAGTCCAGCATCTAACGAGTTTTGAAAAATTATCACTAATGCATCCACTATTTCTTGGGCCACTTCCTTAAGCACTCTGGGATGCAGACCATCTGGCCCTGGGGATTTATCTGCCTTCAATCCCTTCAATTTACCTAACACCACTTCCCTACTAACATGTATTTCGCTCAGTTCCTCCATCTCACTGGACCCTCTGTCCCTTACTATTTCTGGAAGATTATTTATGTCCTCCTTAGTGAAGACAGAACCAAAGTAATTATTCAATTGGTCTGCCATGTCCTTGCTCCCCATAATCAATTCACCTGTTTCTGTTTGCAGGGGACCTACATTTGTCTTTATCAGTCTTTTCCTTTTTACATATCTATAAAAGCTTTTACAGTCCGTTTTTATGTTCTATGCCAGTTTTCTCTCATAATCTTTTTTCCCCTTCCTAATTAAGCCCTTTGTCCTCCTCTGCTGAACTCTGAATTTCTCCCAGTCCTCAGGTGAGCCACTTTCTCTGGCTAATTTGTATGCTACTTCTTTGGAATTGATACTATCCCTAATTTCTCTTGTCAGCCACGGGTGCACTACCTTCCTTGATTTATTCTTTTGCCAAACTGGGATTAACAATTGTTGTAGTTCATCCATGCAACCTTTAAATGCCTGCCATTGCATATCCACCGTCAATCCTTGAAGTGTCATTTGCCAGTCTATCTTAGCTAATTCACGTCTCATACCTTCAAAGTTACCCCTCTTTAAGTTCAGAACCTTTGTTTCTGAATTAACTACGTCACTCTCCATGTTAATGAAGAATTCCACCATATTATGGTCACTCTTACCCAAGGGGCCTCTCACGACAAGATCGCTAATTAACCCTTCCTCATTGCTCAAAACCCAGTCCAGAATAGCCTGCTCTCTAGCCGGTTCCTCGACATGTTGGTTCAAAAAACCATCCCGCATACATTCCAAGAAATCCTCTTCCTCAGCACCTTTACCAATTTGGTTCACCCAGTCTACATGTAGATTGAAGTCACCCATTATAACTGCTGTTCCTTTATTGCACACATTTCTAATTTCCTGTTTAATACCATCTCCGACCTCACTACTACTGTTAGGTGGCCTGTACACAACTCCCACCAGCGTCTTCTGCCCCTTAGTGTTACGCAGCTCTACCCATATCGATTCCACATCTTCCCGGCTTATGTCCTTCCTTTCTATTGCGTTAATCTCTTTTTTAACCAGCAACGCCACCCCACCTCCCCTTCCTTCGTGTCTATCCCTCCTGAATATTGAATATCCCTGAACGTTGAGCTCCCATCCCTGGTCACCCTGGAGCCATGTCTCTGTGATCCCAACTATATCATAATCATTAATAACAATCTGCACTTTCAATTCATCCACCTTATTACGAATGCTCCTTGCATTGACACATAAAGCCTTCAGGCGCTCTTTTACAACTCTCTTAGCCCTTTTTAATGCTTGCCCTGGATTTGTTGGCCTGCCACTTTTACTTTTCCCCTTTGTACTTTTTGCTTCTACGCTCACTTTACACCCCTCTGTCTCTCTGCACTGGTTCCCATCCCTCTGTTGTGAACTAACCTCCTCACACCTAGCTGCTTTAATTTGATTCCCACCCCCCAACCATTCTAGTTTAAAGTCACCTCAGTAGCCCCCGCTAATCTCCCTGCCAGGATATTGGTCCCCCTAGGATTTAAGTGTAACCCGTCCTTTTTGTACAGGTCACACCTGCGCCAAAAGAGGTCCCAATGATCCAAAAACTTGAATCCCTGCCCCCTGCTCCAATCCCTCAGCCACGCATTTATCCTCCACCTCATCGCATTCCTACTCTCACTGTCGCGTGGCACAGGCAGTAATCCCGAGATTACTACCTTTGCGGTCCTTTTTCTCAACTCCCTTCCTAGCTCCCTATATTCTTCTTTCAGGACCTCATCCCTTTTCCTACCTATGTCATTGGTACCTATATGTACCAGGACCTCTGGCTCTTCACCCTCCCACTTCAGGATATCTTGGACACGATCAGAAATATCCCGGACCCTGGCACCAGGGAGGCAAACTACCATCCGAGTCTCTGGACTGCGTCCACAGAATCGCCTATCTGACCCCCTTACTATCGAGTCCCCTATCACAACTGCCCTCCTCTTCCTTGCCCTACCCTTCTGAGCTACAGGGCCAGACTCTGTGCCGGAGGCAGGGCCACTGTCGCTTCCCCCGGGTAAGCTGTCCCCCCCAACAGTACTCAAACAGGAGTACCTGTTGTTAAGGGGCACAGCCGCCGGGGTACTCCCCATCACCTTCCTTTTCCCCTTCCCCCTCCTAACCGTGACCCACTTGTCTGCCTCCCGTGGCCCCGGCGTGACCACCTGCCTTCCACTCCTCTCTATCACCTCCTCGCTCTCCCTGACCAGACGAAGGTCATCGAGCTGCAGCTCCAGTTCCGTAACGCGGTCCCTTAGGAGCTGCATCTCGATGCACTTGGCGCAGATGTAGACGTCCGGGAGGCTTGGAGACTCCAGGGCCTCCCACATCCGACACCGAGAACAGCAAACTGCCCTCACAGTCATAATGCCCCTCTCCTCAAATAGCAACAGAAAATGAATGTCAAACCTTCCTCGCCTCGCCCGCTTCCGCCTAAACCCGGTGAGCCGAAGCCCTTAAGTCTTCACTCTGCTCCCGGCTCACTCCGCAGCCCGCAAACTACGCTGCCCGCTCTATGAGGCTTTGTTCCTTTTAAATCTGCCGCGCTGCACTGCCCGACGTCACACGCCTGCGCAGTCCCGCCTCTCAGAAAGCCGTTGGAGAAAAAAATAACGAAAATTTCAAAAATCTCTTTTTCGGCACTCCCACTCAGACTCTCAGACTCCTTCTTCGAATCAAATCCGAAGCAGGATGTCTGCCCTTTTAAATCTGCCGCGCTGCACTGCCCGACGTCACACGCCTGCGCAGTCCCGCCTCTCAGAAAGCCGTTGGAGAAAAAAATAACGAAAATTTCAAAAATCTCTTTTTCGGCACTCCCACTCAGACTCTCAGACTCCTTCTTCGAATCAAATCCGAAGCAGGATGTCTGCCCTTTTAAATCTGCCGCGCTGCACTGCCCGACGTCACACGCCTGCGCAGTCCCGCCTCTCAGAAAGCCGTTGGAGAAAAAAATAACGAAAATTTCAAAAATCTCTTTTTCGGCACTCCCACTCAGACTCTCAGACTCCTTCTTCGACTCCTTCTTTGAACTGAGAGCTTGGATACATACATGGAATTATGATGTAGTGGCCATTACAGAGACTTGGCTGGCACCAGGGCAGGAATGGATTCTCAATATTCCTGGATTTCAGTGCTTTAAAAGGGAGAGAGAGGGTGGAAAAAGGGGAGGAAGGGTGGCATTACTGGTCAGGGATACTATTACAGCTACAGAAAGGGTGGGTAATTAATGTAGTAGGATCCTCTTTTGAGTCAGTATTGGTGGAAGTCAGGAACAGGAAGGGAGCAATTGCTCTATTGGGGGTATTCTATAGGCCCCCTGGTAGCAGCAGAGATACAGAGGAGCAGATTGGGAGGCAGATTTTGGAAAGGTGCAAAAATAACAGGGTTGTTATCATGGGTGACCTTAACTTCTCTAATATTGATTGGCACCTGATTAGTTCCAAGGGTTTAGATGGGACAGAGTTTGTTAAGAGTGTCCAGGATGGATTCCTGTCACAGTATGTGGACAGGCCAATTAGAGGGAATGCCATACTAGATCTAGTACTAGGTAATGAACAGGGTCAGGTCACAGATCTCTCAGTGGGTGAGCATCTGGGGGACAGTGTCCACCGCTCCCTGGCCTTCAGCACTATCACGGAAAAGGACAGAATCAGAGAGGACAGGAAAATTTTTAATTGGGGAAGGGAAAATTATGAGGCTATAAGGCTACAACTTGCGGGTGTGAATTGGGATGATGTTTTTGCAGGGAAATGTACTGTGGACATGTGGTTGATGTTTAGAGATCTCTTGCAGGATGTTAGGGATAAATTTGTCCCGGTGAGGAAGATAAAGAATGGTAGGGTGAAAGAACCATGGGTGACAAGTGTGGTGGAAAATCTAGTCAGGTGGAAGAAGGCAGCATACATGAGGTTTAGGAAGCAAGGATCAGATGGGTCTATATAGGGTAGCAAGAAAGGAGCTTAAGAAGGGGCTGAGAAGAGCAAGAAGGGGACATGAGAAGGCCTTGGCAAGTAAGGTAAAGGAAAACCCCAAGGCATTCTTCAATTATGTGAAGAACAAAAGAGAGACAGGAGTGAAGGTAGGACCAATTAGAGATAAAGGTGGGAAGATGTGCCTGGAGGCTGTAGAAGTGAGCGAGGTCCTCAATGAATACTTCTCTTTCGTATTCACCAATGAGAGGGAACTTGATGATGGTGAAGACAATATGAGTGAGGTTGATGTTCTCAATCATTTTGATATTAAGGGAGAGGAGGTGTTGGAGTTGTTAAAATACATTAGGACGAATAAGTCCCCAGGGCCTGACGGAATATTCCCCAGACTGCTCTATGAGGTGAGGGAAGAGATTGCTGAGCCTCTGGCTAGGATCTTTATGTCCTCGTTGTCCATGGGAATGGTACCGGAGGATTGGAGGGAGGTGAATGTTGTCCCCTTGTTGAAAAAAGATAGTTGGGATCGTCCGGGTAATTACAGACCAGTGAGCCTTACGTCTGTGGTGGGAAAACTGTTGGAAAAGTTTCTTAGAGATAGGATCTCTGGGCATTTAGAGAATCATGGTCTGATCAGGGACAGTCAGCATGGCTTTGTGAAGGGCAGATCATGTCTAACAAACCTGATAGAGTTCTTTGAGGAGGTGACGAGGCATATAGATGAGGGTAGTGCAGTGGATGTGATCTATATGGATTTTAGTAAGCCATTTGACAAGGTACCACACGGTAGGCTTATTCAGAAAGTCAGAAGGCATGGTATCCAGAGAAATTTGGCCAGGTGGATTCAGAATTGGCTTGCCCGCAGAAGACAGATGGTCATGGTGGAGGGAGTACATTCAGATGGGAGGATTGTGACTAGTGGTGTCCCACAAGGATCTATTCTGGGACCTCTACTTTTCGTGATTGGTATTAACGACCTGGATGTGGGGGTAGACGGCTGGGTTGGCAAGTTTGCAGGTGACACAAAGGTTGGTGGTATTGCAGATAGTGTAGAGGATTGTAAAACATTGCAGAGCAACATTGATAGATTGCAGAAGTGGGCTGAGAAGTGGCAGATGGAGTTCAACCCAGAGAAGTGTGAGGTGGTACACTTTGGAAGGACAATCTCCAGGGCAGAGTACAAAGTAAATGGCAGGATACTTGGTAGTGTGGAGGAGCAGAGGGATCTCGGGGTACATGTCCACAGATCCCTGAAAGTTGCCTCACAGGTGGATAGGGTAGTTAAGAAAGCTTATGGGGTGTTAGCTTTCATAAGTCGAAGGATAGAGTTTAAGAGTTGCGATGTAATGATGCAGCTCTATAAAACTCTAGTTAGGCCACACTTGGAGTACTGTGTCCAGTTCTGGTCACCTCACTATAGGAAGGATGTGGAGGCATTGGAAAGGGTACAGAGGAGATTTACCAGAATGCTGCCTGGTTTAGAGAGTATGCATTATGATCAGAGATTAATGGAGCTAAGGCTTTACTCTTTGGAGAGAAGGAGGATGAGAGGAGACATGATAGAGGTGTACAAGATAATAAGAGGAATAGATAGAGTGGATAGCCAGAGCCACTGCTCAATACAAGAGGACATGGCTTTAAGGTAAGGGGTGGGAAGTTCAAGGGGGATATTAGAGGAGGGTTTTTTACTCAGAGAGTGGTTGGTGCATGGAATGCACTGCTTGAGTCAGTGGTGGAGGCAGATACACTAGTCAAGTTTAAGGGACTACCAGACAGGTATATGGAGGAATTTAAGGTGTGGGCTTATATGGGAGGCAGGGTTTGAGGGTCGGCACAACATTGTGGGCCGAAGGGCCTGTACTGTGCTGTACTTTTCTATGTTCTATGTTCTATAAATTTTCTCCTCCAAGTCTTGCTCCCCATTGGGTGGTCTATAATAGACCCCTATAAGCATCACTACTCCTTTCCCATTCCTCAGTTCCACCCAAATAGCCTCCCTAGACGAGTCTACTAACCTATCCTGCCAGAGCACTGCTGTTATATTTTCTCTGACAAGCAATGCCCCTCTTGCCCCTCTGATTCTATCATAACTGAAGCAATGAAATCCAGGAATATTTAGTTGCCACTCACACCCCTCCTGCAACCATGTTTCACTAATAGCTACAACATCATACTTCCAGGTATCAATCCATACTGTAAGCTCATCCACCTTTCTTACAATGCTCCTAGCATTAAAATAGATGCATTTAAGAAACTCCCCACCTCTTACTCTCTGTTTATCAATAGACAATAGTCAATAGACAATAGGTGCAGGAGTAGGCCATTCGGCCCTTTGAGCCAGCACCGCCATTCACTGTGATCATGGCTGATCATCCACTATCAGTATCCAGTTCCTGCCTTATCCCCATAACCTTTGATTCCGCTATCTTTAAGAGCTCTATCCATCTCTTTTTTGAAAGCATTCAGAGACTTGGCCTCCACAGCCTTCTGGGGCAGAGCATTCCATATATCCACCACTCTCTGGGTGCATCCTTAATGCAGCAAACAACTTTGTTATATTTTTCTTCCTTCACCCCTACATCTTCGGTCTAAGTGCTCCCGATCTCTGTCCCCTGCCTATCTTCCATCACATACTGTCTACTAGCTTTCTCTATTTGTGAACTAACCTTCACTCTCCTAGTGTCTTCAATTTGATTCTCACCCCCCAACCATTCTAGTTTAAAGTCTCCCCAGTAGCCTTCGCAAATCTCCCCGCCAGGATGTTGGTCCCCCTAGGATTTAAGTGCAACTCGTCCTTTTTGTACAGGTCACACCTGCGCCAAAAAAGGTCCCAATGATCCAAAAACTTCAATCACTGCCCCCTGCTCCAATCTCTCAGCCACACATTTATCCTCCACCTCATTCCATTCCTACTCTCACTGTCGCGTGGCACAGGCAGTAATCCCAAGATTACTACCTTTGCGGTCTTTCTTCTCAACTCTCTTCCTAACTCCCTATATTCTCCTTTCAGCACCTCTTCCCTTTTCCTACCTATGTCATTGGTACCTATATGTACCACGACCTCTGGCTCCTCACCCTCCCACTTCAGGATATTTTGGACACGATCAGAAATATACCGGACCCTGGCACCAGGGAGGCAGACTACCATCCAGGTCTCCTGTCTGCGTCCACAGAATCACCTATCTGGCCCCCTAACTATCGAGTCCCCTATCACTACCGTCCTCCTCTTCCTTTCCCTACCCTTCTGAGCTACAGGGCAGGACTCTGTGCGGGAGGCATGGCCACTGTTGCTTCCCCCAGGTAAGCTGTCCACCCCAACAGTACTCAAACAGGAGTACTTATTGTCAAGGGGCACAGCCACTTGGGTACTCTCTTGTACCTGACACTTCCCCTTCCCCCTCCTAACCGTGACCCACTTATCTGCCTCCCGTGAACCGGTGTGAACACCTGCCTGGAACTGCTCTCTGTCAACTCCTCACTCTTCCTGACCAGACGAAGGTCATCGAGCTGTAGCTCCAGTTCCCTAACGTGGTCCCTTAGGAGCTGCATAGTCATAGTCATGGTCATACTTTATTGATCCCGGGGGAAATTGGTTTTTGTTACAATTGCACCATAAATAATTAAATAGTAATAAAACCATAAATAATTAAATAGTAATATGTAAATTATGCCAGGAAGTAAGTACAGGACCAGCCTATTGGCTCAGGGTGTCTGACCCTCCAAGGGAGGAGTTGTAAAGTTTGATGCCCACAGGCAGGAATGGCTTCCTATGATGCTTTGTGTTGCATCTCGGTGGAATGAGTCTCTGGCTGAATGTACTCCTGTGCCCAACCAGTACATTATGTAGTGGATGGGAGACATTGTCCAAGATGGCATGCAATTTGGACAGCATCCTCTTTTCAGACACCACTGTCAGAGAGTCCAGTTCCATCCTCACAACATCACTGGCCTTCTGAATGAGTTTGTTGATTCTGTTTGTGTCTGCTGCCCCCAGCCTGCTGCCCCAGCACACAACAGCAAACATGATCGCACTGGCCACCACAGACTAGTAGAACATCCTCAGCATCTCGGCGCTCCTGGTGCAGATGTGGACATCCGGGAGGCTGGGAGACTCCAGGACCTCCCAGATCCGGCATCGAGAACAACAAGCTGCCCTCACACTCATACTTCCCCCCTTTCCTCAAATAACAGGAAAAATTGAAAACCAAACCTCCTTTGCCTCACCTGTTTCTGCCTAAGCCTGTTGAGCCAAAGCCCTTAAGCCTTCACTCTGCTCACGGCTCACTCCACAGCCTGCAAACAATGCTGCCCGCTGGATAAGGCTGTGCTCCTTTTAAATCTTCCGCGCTTCACTGCCGGACGTCACATGCCCGCACAATCCCGTCTCTCTGAACTCCAATGAAAAAAAAATCTGCTATCTCCTTACAAATTTGTTCCTCCACTTCTCGCTCCCCATTAGGTGCTCTATAATACACCACTATAAGTGTTACTACAGCTTTCCTGTTCCTCAATTCCACCCAAATAGCCTCCCTAGATGAGCCCTCTAATCTGTCCTGCCAGACCACCGCTGTAATATTTTCTCTGACAAGTGTAACGCTCAGTTATATTGGCTCGTATATGTCTAGGGGAAATCCCACCCAGCACTTGCCTCAATGCTTCCCACGGAGTCGGTTGCCGCCCGAATCAATCCCAAACATCAATCATCAGCCAGCACACCCAGTACGTTTTACCAAGTACACTTTCTAGATATTACTAGCTCTATGACATTAATATAAATTCAATACAGTAAAGGAAGTAATGAAAAAAAGGCGCCAAGACTTATCAAAGTCCAAGTTCTTCGCGCGCAACCGTTGGAGCTCAATCGATTCCTGATGACCACCCGAATCCTGTCGACTCACGGCTCGGGACCACCCGAAGTGATCGACCGGACTCTCTCCGCACGTCCTCCGTCCTCCCTGTCTCTCCTCCGACTCCCCGCCAAAACCCCGTCCACCGTCCTCCCCGTCTCTCCTCCGACTCCCCGCCAAAAACCCTGTCCACCATCCTCTCCGTCTCTCCTCTGACTCCCCACCAAAAACCCGTCTCTCCTCCGACTCCCCGCCAAAACCCCGTCCCCAGACATATGATACAGCATTATCATCCAAAAACAAAACGATACATGACCACCCATTGGCTAATAGCACCCTGCTGTCTGTATTAACCCAAACAAATGTCTAGCTAGAGACTTTCTCAGCATTTAACGTAACAAAGAAGCCATTTTAAATTTAAGATACAAAAAAAAGAAAGACCCCATACGCAAGCAATGCAACAGCTCCCCCTCTTGTCCCACCAATTCTATCACACCTGGAGCAATGAAATCCAGGAATATTTAGTTGCTAATCACACCCCTCCTGCAACCATGTTTCACTAATAGCTACAACATCATACTTCCAGGTATCAATCCATGCGGTAAGCTCATTCTCCTTTCTTATAATGCTCCTAGCATTAAAATAAATGCATTTAAGAAATTTTCCACCTCTTACTATCTGTTTATCACTAATGGTGCAAACAACTTTACTATTTTCTTTTTCTTCCTTCTCCCCTGCATTTGTTCCTACACTCTGGTTCCCCTACCCCGTTGTATCTAGTTTAAATCCACTGGAGCCTCTCTAGCAAACCTACCTGCAAGAATATTTGTGCCCCTCCAGTTCAGATGTAAACCATCCCGCCGGAACAGGTCCCACCTTCCCTGGAAAACTGCCCAATTATCTATAAATCTGAAGACCTCCCTCCTGCACCATGTCTTCTGCCACGTGTTGATCTGCGCTATCTTACTATTGCTAAACCCGCCTGCACGTGGACTTGGATCCGAAGATCCCCCTGATCCTCCACACTGCGAAGAGTCTTACCATTAATATTATATTCTGCTATCATATTTGACCTACCAAAATGAACCATCTCACACTTATCAGGGTTGAACTCCATCTGCCACTTGGATAGTAGGGATATGGAGGGTGATGGTTCAGGTGCATGTTGTTGGGGAGAGGCAGCTTAGATTGTTTTGGCATGGACTAGGTGGACTGAAAGGTTTGTTTCAGTGCTGTACTTCTCTCTGACTCTATGACTCCAAAGAGAGCCTAATGACAGGGCAAAATTGCAGTTAGCAGTAAAAGTACAAAGTAAAAGGTGGACAAAATTGAGAAGGGTGGGTATAGGACTGAAAATATTAGATTTGAATGGACGCATTATGCAGAATAAAGCAGATGAACTTGTAGCGCAGTTACAGATTGGCCTGTATGATGTTGTAGGCATCACTGAATCATGGCTGAAAGAAGATTATAGCTGGGAGCTTAATGTCCAATGATACACATTGCATTGAAAGGACAAGCAGGAAGGCAGAGGGGGGAATGTTGCTCTGTTGGTTAAAAAATATTGAATAAAGGAGATGGGATGTTATATTAAGTTGTCTAAGACATTGGTAATGCCATATTTAGAGTATTGTGTGCAACTTTGGTCACCTACATACAGGAAAGATGTAAACAAGGTTGAAAGAGAACAGAGAAAATTAACCAGGATGTTGCTGGGTCTGGAGGACCTGATCTATCATGAAAGCTTGAATGGGTTAGGATTTCAATCCATAGAACCTAGAATATTGTGGGAAATTTGATAGAGTATACAAAATTATGAGAGATATAGATAGGGTACATGCAAGCGGACTTTTTCCACTGAGGTTTGATGGGACAACAACTGGATGTCATGGTTTAAGGGTGAAAGGTGAAAAGTTTAATGGGAACATGAGGAGAAACTTCTTCATTCAGAGGGTTGTGAGAATGTGGAATGAGCTGCCAGCACAAGAGGTCCATGCAAGTTTGATTTCAACGTTTAAGAGAAGTTTGGATAGGTACATGGATAGCAGGGGTATGGAGGGCTATGGTGCAGGTTGATGGGAGTAGGCAGTTTAAATGACTTTGGAATGGACTAGATGGGCCAAATGGCCTGTTTCTGTGCTGTACTTCTGTATGACCCAGCAACACTGAGGCTATGAAGACTGCTCCGGCTGCTGTGCCCTGTGCCCAGTAATATAATGAACTGTTAAGCGAGGCTTTGGGCCTGCTCCAGGTGCCACGCTTTGTCCTCCAGAAGAAGCGTGATCCCCCAGTGCCCACCCATTTTATTTCCACTTCCCATTCCCATTCTGATACGTCAATCTATGGCCTCCTTACTGTCTTGATGAGTCCACACTCATGTTGGAGGAACAATACCTGATATCCCGTCTGGGTAGCCTCCAACCTGATAGCATGAACATTGAATTCTCAAACTTCTGGTAATGTGCTCCTTCCTTCACCGTTCCTCATCTCCTTTACCCTCTCTCACCTTATCTTCTTGCCTGCTCATCACCTCCCTCTGGTGCTCCTCCTTCCTTTTCTTCCTCCCTTGCCCTTCTATCTTCTCCTTTTATGTTCCCCCTTCTCCAGCCCTGTATCTCTTTCACCAATCAACTTCCCAGCTCTTTACTTCATCCCTCCCCCTCCTGGTTTCACTTATTACCTTGTATTTCTCTATCCCCTCTCTACCTTTTAAATCTATTCCACATCTTTTCCTCTCTAATCCTGCCGAAGGGTTTTGGCCCGAAACGTCAACTGTACTTTTTCCCATAGATGCTGTCTGGCCTGCTGAGTTCCTCCAGCATGTTGTGTGTGTTGCATGGATTTCCAGCATCTGCAGATTTTCTCTTGTTTGCGAATAAAGTTGTTCCTTGATTCTTGATCCAAATTGGCAGATCACTTTCTGAAAAAATTGAGACCTCTGGTGACCAAGCTGAGTCACTGCCATTCTTAGCTAGTCTTTAAAATTCTCCATATTGCCACAAGGTGGTCAACAAACAAACTAGTTTGACTTTTGTTAATGTGTTCCTCAAATTCCCAGAATTGTGGTCTCCTACAATTTGATCAATGATGTTGAAATTACATATCAGTATACATATCACTAAATTTGGGAAAGTTTGAAATTGATTGCTAAACTGAAATATTTGAAAATAACCACTTTATAAGATGTTCAGATTCAGGCTTATTAATTATCAATGTCTTATATGTAGTGAAAATTGTTGTTTTGTAGTGGGGGGGTGCTTTGGGGTTCGAACTTTCATTCATTCTTTGGGGCACTGTTTTCGTAGACGTCCGCGAAGTAAAAGAATTTCAGGATGTATATTGTATACATTTCTCTAACATTAAATGCACCTATTGAAACCTATTGAAATCTATTGAATGCAGAACAAAATGAATTACTATAAATTACAAAATAAATAGTTCAATAAAAAGGAATAGTGAGGTAGTGCTCATGGGTTCGTGGACCATTTAGAAATCTTTTGGTGGAGGGGAAGAAGCTGTTCCTCATAAGCTGAAAGTGGATCTGGAGCAATGTTTCTAAATTAAAGTATTTATAATTTCTATTTATATAATGTATACATATATAATGGGTTTTAGAAGTTGTTTACTTTGTTAAAACCACAGTTAAATTTATTTTATGTTTCAAAGTAGTAATAAAGTCCCACATAGGAGATTAGTGGGCAAAATTAGGGCACATGGTATTGAGGACAGAGTACTGACATGGATTGAAAATTGGCTGGCTGACAGAAAACAAAAAGTAGCGATTAATGGGTCCCTTTCGGAATGGCAGGCGGTGACCAGTGGGGTACCGCAGGGTTCAGTGCTGGGACCGCAGCCGTTTACAATATATATTAATCATTTAGATGAGGGAATTAAAAGTAACATTAGCAAATTTGCTGATGACACAAAGCTGGGTGGCAGTGTGAAATGTGAGGAGGATGTTATGAGAATGCAGGGTGACTTGGACAGACTGGCTGAGTGGGCAGATGCATGGCAGATGCAGTTTAATGTGGATAAATGTGAGGTTATCCACTTTGGTGGTAAGAACAGGAAGGCAGGTTATTATCTAAATGGAGTCAAGTTAGGAAAAGGGGAAGTACAACGAGATATAGGTGTTCTTGTACATCAGTCACTGAAAGCAAGCATGCAAGTACAGCAGGCAGTGAAGAAAGCTAATGGCATGCTGGCCTTCATAACAAGGGGAATTGAGTATAAGAGCAAAGAAGTCCTTCTGCAGCTGTACAGGGCCCTGGTGAGACCACACTTGGAGTACTGTGTGGAGTTTTGGTCTCCAAGTTTGAGGAAAGACATTCTTGCTATTGAGGAAGTGCAGCGTAGGTTCACAAGGTTAATTCCTGGGATGGTGGGACTGTCATATGTTGAAAGAAAGGAGCGACTGGGCTTGTATACTCTGGAATTTAGAAGGCTGGGAGGGGATCTTATTGAAACATAAAAGATTATTAAGGGATTGGACACGCTGCAGGCAGGAAGCATGGACCTGCTGATGGGTGAGTCCAGAACCAGAGGCCACAGTTTAAGAATAAGGGGTAGGCAATTTAGAACGAAGTTGAGGAAAAACTTTTTCACCCAGAGAGTGGTGGATATATGGAATGCTTTGCCCCAGAAGGCAGTGGAGGCCAAGTCTCTGGATGCTTTCAAGAAAGAGATGGATAGAGCTCTTAAAGATAGTGGAATCAAAGGTTATGGGGATAAGGCAGGAACTGGATGCTGATTGTGGATGATCAACCATGATCACAGTGAATGGCAGTGCTGGCTTGAAGGGCCTTCTCCTGCACCTATAGTCTGTTGTCTATTGTCTAAATCTGGAGCAACTGTAACGAAAACCAATTTCCCCCGGAATTAATAAAGTATGACTATGACTAGGACTATGACTAAATCTCTGAAAGCACATCCAGTTCAGAAATTCTCGAGTGGATAGGGTGTGATTGCTATGCAAAGAAATATGAGGATTTTTGTTCCCTTTTATTTCCTTATATGAACTGAGGCGAAAATATTTTCAGAATATGAGCTTTAAAACTATATTCTAGAGGTCCAATCAGGTTGGGGAGCAGAGCACTTCAAAGAATTTACTCACAGGTCAGTGAAGCTAGTATAAAAAGAGAGCTTCATGGGCATTCAGACATGCCAGGTCCAATCAGCATTGGGAGCAGAGCACTGCGAATTAAGTAAAAGTACAGAAGGGGCAAGCGGGGTGGCCATTGTTGGGAGAGGCCAGTGGTGAAAGTAGGAGCATCAGGCTTTGACTCAAGAGGCTTCAATGAGAAGAGGCCGAGGCCAAAGATGCATTAGAAGATTAGAACCTGATGGTCTCCCTGATAACTACACCTGTGGGAAGCATAGACAACTCCAGCTCATGAAAGACTGCATTAAGGAGCTGGAGCTGGAGTTGGATGAACTTAGGATCATCTGGGAGGCAGAGCAATTGATAGATATCACTTTTGAGCAGGTGGTTATGCCCAGAGTGCAGAATTTGGGGAGTAGATGGGTGAACATCAAAAGAGGAAAAGGGAGAAGGATCAGGGTCCCCCTGTGGCCATTCCCCTCAGCAACAGGTATAACCCTTTGGATACTGCTGCGGGAGGTGACCTATCTGGGCAAGACATCTGAAGCCAGACGAATGGCACTGTGGCTGGCTCTGAGCATCAGAAGGGTAGGGTGAAGTCAGGCGGAGCAATAGCCATAGGGGACTCAATAGTTAGGGGACAGATAGGAGATTCTGTGGCAGCAAAATAGACACCAGGATAGTGTGTTGCCTCCTGGGTGAGAGTGTCCAGAATGTCTCTGAGTGGTTGCAGAATACTCTTGAAGAGGAGGGTGAGCAGCCAGAGGTCATGGTAAATGTTGGTACCAATGCCATAGGCGGGAGAGGGGTAGAGGTCTTGTCAGTAAGTTTAGGGAGTTAGGAAGGCACCTGAAGAGCAGGACCTCCAAGGTGGTAATCTCCGGATTACTCCCAGTGCCATGAGCTAGTGAAGGTCAGAACAGGAAGGTAGCACAGATGAATGAGTGGCTGAGGAGATGGTGCAGGGGGCAGGGTTTCAAGTTCTTGGGGAATGGGTGACCTGTACAAGCGGCACAGGTTGCACCTGAACTGGAGGGGAACCAATATTCTGGGAGGGAGGTTTGCTAATGCTATTGGGGAGGGTTTAAACTAGATTTTGCTGGAGGTTAGGAACCGAAGTGAAGAGGCAGAGGATGGGGCAGTTGGTACACAAGTAGAGACAGCTTGTAGAGAGTTTATGAGGAAGGATAGGTAGATGATAGAGCAAAGAAATACTCAGCCAGATGGTTTGAGATGTTTCTATTTTAATGCAAGGAGTATCATAAGCAAGGCAGGTGAACTTAGAGCGTGGATCAGTACGTGGAACTACGATGTTGTGGGCTTTACAGAGACTTGGATGACTCAGGGGCAGGAATGGCTGCTCAGTGTGCTAGGCTTTAGGTGTTTCAAAAAGGACAGGGAGGGAGGCAAAAGAGGTGGGTGAGTGGCATTTCTAATCAGGGATAGTATCATGACAGCAGAAAAGGAGGAAGTCATGGGGGGAATGTCTACTGAGTTATTGTGGGTGGAAGTCAGAAACAGGAAGGGCGCAATAACTCTACTGGGTGTTTTTTATAGACCACCCAAAAGTAACAGTGACATAGAGGAGGAGATAGGGAGACAGTTTCTGGAAAGGTGCAATAATAATAGGGTTGCTGTGATGGGTGATTTTAACTTTCCTAATATTGACTGGCATCTCTTTAGAGCAAGGGGTTTAGATGGGGTTGTAGATGGTTTGTTAGGCGTGTTCAGGAAGATTTTCTGATGCAATATGTAGATAAACCAATCAGAGGAAAGGCTGTACTTGATCTGGTATTGGGAAATGAACCTGGTCAGGTGTCAGATCTTTCAGTGGGAATGTATTTTAGAGGTAGTGATCACAGCTCTATCTCCTTTACCATAGCGCTGGAGAGGGATAGGAGCAGACAATTTGGGAAAACATTTAATTCAGGTAGGGGAAAATATGATGCTATTAGGCAGGAACTTGGGAACATAAATTGGGAGCAGATTGGGAAATGCGCGGCAGAAATCGGCAAATGTTCAAGGAACATTTGCATGGTGTTCTGCATAGGTATGTTCCATTAAGGCAAAGAAAGGACGATACAAAGGATGTAGAAAATCTAGTTAAGAAGAACAGAAAAGCCTACAAAAAGGTTCAAGAAACTAGGTACTGTTAGAGCTCTAGAAAATTACAAGGTTGCCAGGAAAGAGCTCAAGAATGAAATTAGGAGAGCTAGAAGGGGCCATGAGAAGGCCTTACTGAGCAGGATTAAGGAAAACCCCCAAGGCCTTCTATAAATATGTGAAGAAAAAGAGGATGAGCTGTGTGAGAAGAAGACCAATCATGAGTGAGAGTGGAAACATGCATATGGAGTTGGAGGAGGAAGCGGTGGTACTTAATGAATACTTTGCTTCAGTATTCACCAGTGAAAAGGACCTTGGCAATTGTGTGGATGACTTACAGCAGATTGAAACGCTTGATGTTTAGACCTTAAGAAAGAGGATGTGATGGAGCTTTTGAGAGGTATTAAGTTAGATAAGTCACCAGGACCTGATGAGATAAACCCCAGGCTACTGTGGGAAGTGATGGAGGAGATTGCTGAGCCTCTGGAGATGATATTTGCAACATCAACAGGGACGGGAGAAGTACCAGAGGATTGGAAGGTTCCCTTATTCAGGAAAGGGAGTAGAGATAATCCAGGAAATTATAGAACATAGAACATAGAATAGTACAGCACAGTACAGGCCCTTCGGCCCACGATGTTGTGCCGACCCTCAAACCCTGCCTCCCATATAAGCCCACACCTTAGATTCCTCCATATACCTGTCTAGTAGTCTCTTAAACTTCACCAGTGTATCTGCCTCCACCACTGACTCAGGCAGTGCATTCCACGCACCAACCACTCTCTGAGAAAAAAATCTTCCTCTAATATCCCCCTTGAACTTCCCACCCCTTACCTTAAAGCCATGTATTGAGCAGTGGTGCCCTGGGGAAGAGGCACTGGCTATCCACTCTATCTATTCCTCTTATTATCTTGTACACCTCTATCATGTCTCCTCTCATCCTCCTTCTCTCCAAAGAGTAAAGCCCTAGCTCCCTTAATCTCTGATCATAATGCATACTTTCTAAACCAGGCAGCATCCTGGTAAATCACCTCTGTACCCTTTCCAATGCTTCCACGTTCTTCCTATAGTGAGGTGACCAGAACTGGACACAGTACTCCAAGTGTGGCCTAACCAGAGTTTTATAGAGCTGCATCATTACATCGCGACTCTTAAACTCTATCCCTCGACTTATGAAAGCTAACACCCCATAAGCTTTCTTAACTACCCTATCCACCTATGAGGCAACTTTCAGGGATCTGTGGACACGTACCCCGAGATCCCTCTGCTCCTCCACACTACCAAGTATCCTGCCATTTACTTTGTACTGTGCCTTGGAGTTTGTCCTTCCAAAGTGTACCACCTCACACTTCTCCGGGTTGAACTCCATCTGCCACTTCTCAGCCCACTTCTGCATCCTATCAATTTCTTTCTGCAATCTTTGACAATCCTCTACACTATCTACAACTCCACCAACCTTTGTGTCATCTGCAAACTTGCCAACCCACCCTTCTACCCCCACATCCAGGTCGTTAATAAAAATCACGAAAAGTAGAGGTCCCAGAACAGATCCTTGTGGGACACCACTAGTCACAATCCTCCAATCTGAATGTACTCCCTCCACCACCGCCCTCTGCCTTGTGCAGGCAAGCCAATTCTGAATCCACCTGGCCAAACTTCCCTGGATCCCATGCCTTCTAACTTTCTGAATAGACCATTGAGTCTTACTTCAGTGGTGTGCAAGTTGTTGCAGAAGATCCTGAGGGGTAGGATTTATGAGCATTTAGAGAGACATAATCTGATTAGCATGGCTTTGTCAAGGGCAGGTCATGCCTTACGAACCTCAATGTTGATGAATGTAGAGCAGTGGATGTAGTGTATATGGATTTCAGTAAGTCATTTGATAATGTTCCCCATGTGAGGCTCATTCAGAAAGTAAGGGGGAATGGACCCAAGGGATCCTGCTTTGTGGATCCAGAATTGGCTTGGCCACAGAAAGCAAAGGGTAGTTGTAGATGGTTCATATTCTGTATGGAGGCTGGTGACCAATGGAGTTCCATAGGGATCTGTTCTGGGACACTTCTTCTTTGTGATTTTTATAAATGACCTGGATGAGGTGGGTAGAAGGTTGGGTTAGTAAGTTTGCTGCAGACACAAAAGTTGGGGGTGTTGTGTATAGTCTGAAGGATTGTCAGAGGTTACAGTGGGACATTGATAAGAGGCAGAACTGGTATGAGAAATGGCAGATAAAGTTCAACCCAGATAAGTGTGAAGTGGTTCATTTTGGTAGGTCAAATATGATCCAAGACTCCTTCAGAGTCAATGCCTCCAGAAGACATGGTACATCATTAAAGACCCCTCACACCCTCTCCATGAACTGTTTGTTCTTCTGCCATCAGGCAAACGTTATAGGATCATCAAAACTAAAACCACAAGGCTACCAAACAGCTTCCTCCCACAGGCAGTCAGACTGCTAAATAGCTGCTCCACCTGACTCTGCTTTGGACACTTTTAACTTGCACTGGACACTTATAACTGATTTAACTGACATGTGGCTGTTGTGTTTTACTATTTATTGTTAGGTTTATTATTTAGTGTTGTGTTTGTTATGTTATGATTGCACTGCCCCTGAGGAACGCTGTCTCATTCTGCCCTGCAGAGCTGATGTATGGTTAGAATGACAATAAAGTTTTTTGAATCTTTGAATCTTGAATCTTGAATCTTGATGACAGAATATATCAGTATCAGAATCAGAATCAGGTTTATTATCACCGGCATGTGATGTGAAATCTGTTAACTTAGTAACAGCAGTTCAATACAATACATAATATAGAAGAAAATAAGTAAATAAATACATCTTATCCAGTATACTTTATACAGTATACATATTCTGAATAGATTAAAAATTGTGCAAAAAAAAAAAGAAATACTATATATCAAACAAAAGTGAGGTAGTGTCCAAAGCTTCAATGTCCATTTAGGAATCCGATGGCAGAGGGGAAGAAGCTGTTCTTGAATCACTGAGTGTGTGCCTTCAGGCTTCTGTGCCTCCCACCTGATGGTAACAGTGAGAAAAGGGCATGCCCTGCATGCTGGAGGTCCTTAATAATAGACGCTGCCTTTCTGAGACACCACTCCTTGAAAATGTCCTGGGTACTTTGTAGGCTAGTACCCAAGATGGAGCTGACTAAATTTACAAACTTCTGCAGCTTCTTTCAGTCCTGTGCAGCAGCAACCCCCCCCCCCATATCAGACAGTGATGTAGTCTGTCAGAACGTTCTCCATGGTACATCGATACAAGTTTTTGAGTGTATTTGTTGACATATCAAATCTCTTCAAACTCCTAATAAAGTATAGCCGCTGTCTTGCCTTCTTTATAACTGCATCAATATGTTTGGACCAGGTTAGGTCCTCAGAGATTTTGAGACCCAGGAACTTGAAACTGCTCACTCTCTCCACTTCTGATCCCTCTTTGACCATTAGTATGTGTTCTTTCGTCTTACCCTTCCAGAAGTTCACAATCAGCTCTTTCATCTTACTGATGTTGAGTGCCAGGTTGTTGCTGTGGCACCACTCCACTAGTTTGCATATCTCACTCCTGTACGCCCTCTCGTCACCACCTGAGATTCTACCAACAATGGTTGTATCATCAGCAAATTTATAGATGGTAATTGAGCTATGCCTAGCCCCACAGTCATGGGTATATAGAGAGTAGAGCAGTGGGCTAAGCACCCACCCCTGAGGTGCGCCAATGTTGATCGCCAGCAAGGAGGAGAAGTTATCACCAATCCGCACAGATTGTGGTCTCTGGTTAGGAAATTGAGCATCCAATTGCAGAGGGAGGTACAGAGGCTCAGGTTCTGCAATTTCTCAATCAGGAATGTGGGAATGATGGTATTAAATGCTGAGCTGTAGTTGATGAACAGCAATCCTGATATAGGTGTTTGTGTTGTCCAGATGGTCTAAAGCCCTGTGGAGAGTCATTGAGATTGCATCTGCCATTGACCTATTGTGGTGATAGGCAAATTGCAATGGGTCCAGGTCCTTGCTGAGGCAGGAGTTCAGCCTAGTCATGTCTAACCTCTCAAAACATTTCATCACTGTAGATGTGTGTGATACTGGGAAATAGTCATTAAGGCAGCTCACATTATTCTTATTAGGCACTGGTATAATTGTTGCCTTTTTGAAGCAAGTAGGAACTCTTGCCCGTAGCAGTGAAAGGTTGAAAATGTCCTCGAATATCCCAGCCAGTTGGTTGGCACAGGTTTTCAGAGCCTCACCAGGTACTCCATCGGGACCTTCTGCCTTGCGAGAGTTCACTCTCTTTAAAGGCAGCATAACATTGGCCTCTGAGACGGAGATCACTGGGTCATCAAGTGAAGCAGGGATCCTCACAGCTGTAGTTGTGTTCTCCCTTTCAAAGCAGGCATAGAGGCATTGAGTTCATCTGGTAGTGAAGCATCACTGTCATTCATGCTATTGGGTTTCGCTTTGCAGAAAGTAATGTCTTGCATGCCCTGCCAGAGTTGTGGTGCATCCGATGTCACCTCCAACCTGTTTCAAAATTGTCTCTTTGCCTTGAAATAGCCATCCGCAGATCTACCTGGTTTTCTGGTACAGGCCTGGATCACCAGACTTGAATGCTACACATCAAGGCTTCAGCAGACGATGTACCTTCTGATTCATGCACGGCTTTTGGATTGGGAATGTGCAGTAAGTCTTTGTAGGCATACACTCATCCACATAGGTTTTAATGAAGTCAGTAACAACTGCAGCATACCCATTCAGGTTTGAAGATGAATCCCTGAATACAGCCCAATCACTGAATATGATATTAATGGTAAGACTCTTGGAATGTGGAGGATCAGAGAGATCTTGGGGTCCATGTTTATAGGATGCTCAAAGCTGCTACGCAGGTTGACAGTGTTGTTAAGAAGGCGTATGGTGTGTTGGCCTTCATCAATCGTGGGACTGAGTTCAAGAGCTGTTAGGTAATGTTACACTTATATAAGACCTTAGTTAGACCCCAGTTGGAGTACTGTGTTTAGTTCTGGTCACCTCATTACAGGAAGGATGTGGATACTATAGAAAGAGAGCAGAGGAGATGTACAAGGATGTTGCCCGGATTGGGGAGCATGCCTTATGAGAATCGGTTGAGTGAACTTTGCCTTTTCTCCTTGGGAGCAACAGTGGATGAGAGGTGACCTGATAGAGGTGTATAAGATGATGAGAGGTATTGATCGGGTGGATAGTCAGGGACTTTTTCCCAGAGCTGACATGGCTAACGCGAGGGGGCATAGTTTTAAGGTGCTTGGAAGTAGGTTAAAAGGGGATGTCAGAAGTGAGTTTTTCACACAGAGAGTTGTGGATGCGTGGAATGGGCTGCTAGAGGCGGATACAATAGGTTATTTTAAGAGACACCTGAATAGGTACATGGAGCTTAGAAAAATAGAGGGCTATGGGTAACCCCAGGTAATTTCTAAAGTAAGTACATGTTCAGCACAGCATTGTGTGCTGAAGGACCAGAATTGTGCTGTAGGTTTTCTATGTTTCTATGTTTCTAGAATAGGTTACATGGTCAGCACAACATTGTGGGATGAAGGGCCTGTAATGTGCTGTAGATTTATATTTCTAAAACTTTTGTAATTTGTTCCTTTAGTAAGCTGTTGTTATTGATGAATTTAAGATTTTGTGTACAAACAAAGAGTTGTTTAAAGACATGATATTATGTAAGAATTTGCTGCCCACCTGACATAGGGACAGGTCGATCACTGCTAATATCTTGTTCTAAATAGGACATCTAAGATGTGCAAAAGGATATGTAGCAAATATTAAAGTTAAGATCAAAGTAAATCTGTTATCAATGTACATACATATCACCATAGGTTACCCTGAAACGCATTTCTTGCAGGCATTTACGGTAAATAAAGAAATACAAAAGAATTTATGGAAAACTCTACGTAAACAAAGACCAACAAACAACCAATGTGCTTGGGTAGACATGTGAGAATTGCTGTGGGGTGGGAACTGAACTGAAGAGATGGAGGAAGAGGTGGTTGGTTCACAAATAGAGAAACCTTGGAGACAGTGCAAGAGGGAGAATAGGCAGGTGATAGAAAAGGGACGCGCTCAGACCGATGGTTTGAGATGTGTCTATTTTAATGCAGCTGTTGGTGGACCTCGAAGGGCCTCTAATGCGAGGAGGCCTTTGAAAGGAAGCTCTCCAAGTACGCAGGACTGGTCAGCAACTGTCAACAGGCTGGATGGAGAGCATTTTGGACATCGAAGGAGAGAGGAAGAGGAGAGCCATCCGCAGTACCACTGATGTGGCAGAGAGGGCCTCAAGATGGCTGTGGCTCAAAAGAAGGGAGCCATGGAGTCATAAGTAGCTAGCCATCTGGATACAAGCTGGGGTCTGATCAGCCCCGGCTGGGTCACCTGGAGGAAGTTGTATGATGTTGAAAGACCCGAAACACCCGATGATTCTAGGAACATCATTGAAGATGTGTCCAGAAGCATCAATAGATGTATGTACACAACAGATATAACCACATGACCATATAACAATTACAGCACGGAAACAGGCCATCTCGGCCCTTCTAGTCAGTGTCAAACTCCTACTCTCACTTAGTCCCACCGACCTGCACTCGGTCCATAACCCTCCATTCCCTTCCTGTCCATATTTAACTTTAAACGACAACATCGAACCTGCCTCAACCACTTCTGCTGGAAGCTCGTTCCACACAGCCACCCCTCTCTGAGTAAAGAAGTTCCTCCTCATGTTACCCCTAAACTTTTGCTCTTTAACTCTCAACTCATGTCTTCTTGTTTGAATCTTCCCCACTCTCAATGGAAAAAGCCTATCCACTTCAACTCTACCAATCCCCCTCATAATTTTAAACACCTCTATCGAGTCCCCTCTCAACCTTCTACACTCCAAAGAATAAAGACCTACTTTGTTCAACCTTTCTCTGTAACTTAGGAGATGAAACCCAGGCAACATTTTAGTAAACCTCCTCTGCACTCTCTCAATTTTACTGACATCTTTCCTATAATTCGGTGACCAGAACTGTAGACAATACTCCAAATTTGGCCTTACCAATGCCTTATATGATTTCAACATTACATCCCAACTCCTATACTCAATGCTCTGATTGATAAAGGCCTGCATACCAAAAGCTTTCTTCACCACCCTATCCACATGAGATTCCACCTTCAGGGAACTATGCACCATTATTCCTAGATCCCTCTGTTCTACGGCATCCTTCAATGCCCTACCATTTACCATGTATGTCCTATTTTGATTAGTCCTACCAAAATGTAACACCTCACATTTTTCAGCATTAAACTCCATCTGTCATCTTTCAGCCCACTCTTCTAACTGGCCTAAATCACTCTGCAAGCTTTGAAAACCTACTTCATTATCCACAATGCCACTTATCTTAGTATCGTCTGCATACTCACTAATCCAATTTACCACCCCATCATCCAGATCATTATTATATATGACAAACAACATTGGACCCAGTACAGATCCGTGAGGCACACCGCTGCACACCGTCCTCCAATCTGACACACAGTTATCCACCACTACTCTCTGGCGTCTCCCATCCAGCCACTGCTAAATTCATTTTACGACTTCGATATTAATGCCTAACGATTGAACCTTCCTAACTAACCTTCCGTGTGGAACCTTGTCAAAGGCCTTACTGAAGTCCATATAGACAACATCCATATGAACAAAGCAGATGAGCTTAGAGCGTGGACCAGTACTTGGAGCTATGATGTTGTGGCCATTACAGAGACTTGGATGGCTCAAGGACAGGAATGGTTACTTTGAGCGCCAAGCTTTAGATGTTTCAGAAAGGACAGGAAGGGAGGCAAAGGAGGTAGGGCTGTGGCACTGTTGATCAGAGATAGTGTCACGGCTACAGAAAAGGAGGAAGTCATGGAGGGATTGTATACAGAGTCTCTGTGGGTGGAAGTTAGGAACAGGAAAGAGTCAATAACTCTACTGCGTGTTTTTTGTAGACCAGCCAATAGTTACAGGGATATCGAGGAGGAGATAGGGAGACAGATTGTGCAAAGGTGTAACAATAACAGGGTTATCATAATGGGAGATTTTAATTTCCCAAATATCGATTGGCAGCTCACTAGTACAAGGGGTTTAGATGGAGTGGAGTTTATTAGGTATGTTCAGGAAGGTTTCTTGACACAATATAAGCTTACAAGAGGAGAGGGTGTTCTTGATCTGGTTTTGGGAAATGAACCTGGTCAGGTGTCAGGTCTTTCAGTGGGAGAGCATTTTGGAGATAGTGATCACAATTCTATCTCCTTTACGGTAGTACTGGAGAGGAATAGGAACAGACAAGTTAGGAAAGCATTTAATTGGAGTAAGGGGCTATCAGGCAGGAACTTAGAAGCATAAATTGGAAACATGTTCTCTGGGAAACGTACAGAAGAGATGTGGCAAATGTTCAGGGGATATTTGCGTGGGGTTCTGCATATATATGTTCCAATAGGACAGGGAAAGGATGGTAGAGTACAGGAACCGTGGTGTACAAAGGCTGTTGTAAATCTAGTCAAGAAGGAAAGGAGACTTATGAAAGGTTCAAAAAACTAAGTAATGATAGAGATCCAGAAGATTATAAGGCTAGCAGGAAGGAGCTCAAGAAAGAAATTAGGAGTGCCAGAAGGGGCCATGAGTAGGCCTTGGTGGACAGGATTAAAGAAAACATAGAAACATAGAAACATAGAAAATAGGTGCAGGAGTAGGCCATTTGGCCCTTCGAGCCTTCACCGCCATTTATTATGATCATGGCTGATCCTCCAACTCAGAACCCCGCCCCAGCCTTCCCTCCATACCCCCTGACCCCCGTAGCCACAAGGGCCATATCTAACTCCCTCTTAAATATAGCCAATGAACTGGCCTCAACTGTTTCCTGTGGCAGAGAATTCCACAGATTCACCACTCACTGTGTGAAGAAGTTTTTCCTAATCTCGGTCCTAAAAGGCTTCCCCTTTATCCTCAAACTGTGGCCCCTCGTTCTGGACTTCCCCAACATCGGGAATAATCTTCCTGCATCTAGCCTGTCCAATCCCTTTAGGATTTTATACGTTTCAATCAGATCCCCCCTCAATCTTCTAAATTCCAACGAGTACAAGCCCAGTTCATCCAGTCTTTCTTCATATGAAAGTCCTGCCATCCCAGGAATCAATCTGGTGAACCTTCTTTGTACTCCCTCTATGGCAAGGATGTCTTTCCTCAGATTAGGGGACCAAAACTGCACACAATACTCCAGGTGTGGTCTCACCAAGGCCTTGTACAACTGCAGTAGTACCTCACTGCTCCTGTACTCGAATCCTCTCGCTATAAATGCCAGCATACCATTCGCCTTTTTCACCGCCTGCTGTACCTGCATGCCCACTTTCAATGACTGGTGTATAATGACACCCAGGTCTCGTTGCACCTCCCCTTTTCCTAATTGGCCACATTCAGATAATAATTTGTTTTCCTATTTTTGCCACCAAAGTGGATAACTTCACATTTATCCACATTAAATTGCATCTGCCATGAATTTGCCCACTCACCCAACCTATCCAAGTCACCCTGCATCCTCTTAGCATCCTCCTCACAGCTAACACGTTGAAGATCCTGAGATGCAGGATTTATGAAGATTTGGAGAGGTAAAATATGATTAGGAATAGTCAGCATGGCTTTGTCAAAGGCATGTTGTTCCTTACGAGCCTGATCGAATTCCTTGAGGACGTGACTAAACATATTGATGAAGATAAGAGCAGTAGATGTAGCGTATATGGATTTCAGCAAGACATTTGATAAGGTACCCCATGCAAGGCTTATTGAGAAAGTAAGGAGGCATGGGATCCAAGGGGACATTGCTTTGTGGATACAGAACTGGCTTGCCCACAGAAGGCAAAGAGTGGTTGTAGGCGGGTCATATTCTGCATGGAGTTCGGTCAACAGTGGTGTGCTTCAGGGATCTGTTCTGGGATCTCTGCTCTTCATGATTTTTATAAATGACCTGGATGAGGAAGTGGAGGGATGGGTTTGTAAATTTGCTGATGACACAAAGGTTGGGGGTGTTGTGGATAGTGTGGAGGGCTGTCAGAGGTTACAGTGGGACATTGATAGGATGCAAAACTGGGCTGAGAAGTGGCAGATGGAGTTCAACCCAGATAAGTGTGAAGTGGTTCATTTTGGTAGGTCAAATATCATGGCAGAATATAGAATTAATGGTAAGACTCTTGGCAGTGTGGAGGATCAGAGGGATCTTGGGGTCCGAGTCCATAGGATGCTCAAAGCAACTGCGCAGGCTGACTCTGTGGTTAAGAAGGCATACAGTGTATCGGCACTCATTAATCGTGGAATTGAATTTAGGAGCCGAGAGGTAATGTTGCAGCTATATAGGACCCTGGTCAGACCCCACTTAGAGTACTGTGCTCAGTTCTGGTTCCCTCACGACAGGAAGGATGTGGAAACCATTGAAAGGATGCAGAGGAAATTTACAAGGATGTTGCCTGGATTGGGGAGCATGCCTTATGAAAACAGGTTGAGTGAACTCGGCCTTTTCTCCTTGGAGCGACGGAGAATGAGAGGTGACCTGACAAAGGTGTATAGGATGATGAGAGACATTGATCGTGTGGATAGTCAGAGGCTTTTTCCCAGTGTCGCAATGGTTGCCATAAGATGTCACATGTTTAAGGTGCTGGGGAGTAGGTACAGAGGAGATGTCAGAGGCTTTTTCCCAGTGTTGAAATGGTTGCCATAAGAGGACACATGTTTAAGGTGCTGGGTAGTAGGTACACAGCAGATGTCAGGGGTAAGTTTTTTACACAGAGAGTCGTGAATGTGTGGAAGTGGCTGCTGGCAACAGTGCTGGAGGCAGATACGATAGGGTCTTTTAAGAGACCTTTGGATAAGTACATGGAGCTTAGAAAAATAGAGGGCTATGGGTAACCCTAGTAATTTCTAAGGTAGGGACATGTTCAGCACAACTTTGTGGACTGAAAAGCCTGTATTGTACTGTAGGTTTTCTATGTTTCTATAAGGCACTTGTGGGACCTCACTTGGAGTATTGTGTGCAGTTTTGGGCTCCTTATTTTAGAAAGAATATACTGACATTGGAGAGGGTTCAGAGAAGATTCACGAGAATGATTCCAGGAATTAAAGGGTTACCATATGAGGAATGTCTGGCAGCTCTTGGGCTGTTTCCTTGGAGTTTAGGAGAATGAAGGGGGATCTCACAGAAACTTTCCGAATGTTAAAAGGCCTGAACAGATTAGATATGGCAAAGTTATTTCTCTTGGTAGAGAAGTCTAGGACAAGAGGACACAACTTCAGGATTGAAGGACGTCCATTTAGAACAGAGATGCAGAGAAATTACTATCGTCAGAGGGTGGTAAATCTGTGGAATTTGTTGCCACAAGTGGTTGTGGAGGCCAACTCACGGGGTGTATTTAAGGTAGAGATAGATAGGTTCTTGATTAGCCAGGGCATCAAAGGGTATGGGGAGAAGGCAGGGGAGTGGGGATGACTGGAAGAATTGGATCAGCCCATAATTGAAGGGCGGAGCAGATTCGATGAGCTGAATGGCCTACTTCTGCTCCTGTATCTTATGGTCTTATGGTCTTATAGTACGACATTTGACAAGGTCCTGAATGGGAAGCTGGTTCAGAAGGTTCAATCACTCAGCATTCAGGTTGAGGTAGTAAATTGGATTAGACATTGGGCTTGTAAAGCCAGAGAGTGGGAGTAATGGATTGCCTCTCTGACTGGAAGTCTGTGACTAGTGTACCACAGGGATTAGTACTGGGTCCTTTGATGTTTGTCAACTATATCAATGATATAGAATTTAATGTGTTTAATTGGATCAACAAATTTGTAGATGAGACTAAAACTGGGGGTTCAGTGGACAGTGAGAAAGGCTGTCATGGCTTGCAGAGGGATCAGCATCAGCTGGAAACATTGGCTGAAAATTGGCAGATGGAATTTAACACAGACAAGTGTGAGATTTTGCACTTCAGTAGGACCAGCCAGGGTAGGTCTTACACAGTGAACAGTAGGGTTACTGAGGAGAGTGGTAGAACAAAGTGATCTGGGGATAAAAGTACATAACTTGTTGAAAGTGGTGTCACTGGGAGATAGGGTTGTAAAGAAAGCTTTTGACACATTGGCCTTCATAAATCAATGTATTGAGTACAGAAGCTGGGATGAGGACATGAGTTGAGAGTTAAAGGGCAAAAGTTTACGGTTAACATGAGGGGGAAATTCTTTATTCAGAGAGTGGTAGCTGTGTGGAACGAGCTTCCAGCAGAAAGGGTTGAGGCAGGTTCGATGTTGTCATTTAAAGTTAAGTTGGATAGATATATGGACAGGAAAGGAATGGAGGATTATGGGCTGAGTGCAGGTACCAGGTGCAGGGATCAGGTGAGAATAAGAGTTCAGCACGGACTAGAAGGGCCGAGATGGCTTGTTTTCGTGCTGTAATTGTTATATGGTTATATAACATTTTTTTCCATAGGCATTCAGAGAGGCGGGACTGCACAGGCGTGTGACGTCGGGCAGTGAAGCGCGGAAGATTTAAAAGGACAGAAATCCTGCTTCGGGTTTAATTCGAAGAAGGAAGTCTGAGAATCGGAGCAGGAGTGCGGAGGAAGCCATTTTTGAATTTTTCGTTTTTTTTTCCATTGGTGTTCAGAGAGGTGGGACTGCGCAGGCGTGTGACGTCGGGCAGTGAAGCGCGGAAGATTTAAAAGGAACAGAGCCTCATACAGGGGGCAGCATAGTTTGCGGGCGGTGGAGTGAGCCAGGAGCAGAGTGAAGGCTTAAGGGCGTTGGCTCAACAGGCTTAGGTGGAAACGGGCGAGGCGAGGAAGGTTTGGTATTCATTTTTTGTTGTTATTTGAGGAGAGGGGCAGTATGAGTGTGAGGGCAGTTTGTTGTTCTCCAAGCCTCCTGGACGTCCACATCTGCACCAGGTGCGCCCTGATGCAGCTCCTAAGCGACTGTGTTAGGGAACTGGAGCTGCAGATCGATGACCTTCGTCTGGTCAGGGAGAGTGAGGAGTTGATATAGAGGAGTTACAGGCAGGTGGTCACACCGGGGCCATGGGAGGCAGACAAGTGAGTCACTGTTAGGAGGGGGAAGGGGAAGAGTCAGGTAATAGAGAGAACCCTGGTGGCTGTGCCTCTTGACAATAAGTACTCCTGTTTGAGTACTGTTGCGGGGGACAGCTTACCTGGGGGAAGCGACAGTGGCCATGCCTCCGGCACAGAGTCCGGCCCTGTAGCTCAGAAGGGTAGGGAAAGGAAGAGGAGGGCAGCAGTAATAGGGGACTCGATAGTAAGGGGGTCAGATAGGCGATTCTGTGGACGCAGTCCAGAGACCCGGATGGTAGTTTGCCTCCCTGGTGCCAGGGTCCGGGATATTTCTGATCGTGTCCAAGATATCCTGAAGTGGGAGGGTGAGGAGCCAGAGGTTGTGGAACATATAGGTACCAATGACATAGGTAGGAAAAGGGAAGAGGTCCTGAAAGGAGAATATAAGGAGTTAGGAAGGGAGTTGAGAAAAAGGACCGCAAAGGTAGTAATCTCAGGATTACTGCCTGTGCCACGCGACAGTGAGAGTAGGAATGCAATGAGGTGGAGGATAAATGCGTGGCTGAGGGATTGGAGCAGGGGGCAGGGATTCAAGTTTTTGGATCATTGGGACCTCTTTTGGCGCAGGTGTGACCTGTACAAAAAGGATGGGTTACACTTGAATCCTAGGGGGACCAATATCTTGGCGAGGAGATTTGCGAGGGCTACTGAGGTGACTTTAAACTAGAATGGTTGGGGGGTGGGAATCAAATTAAAGAGACTAGGAGAGAGGAGGTTAGTTCACAACAGGGGGATGGGAACAAGTGCAGAGAGACAGAGGGGTGTAAAATGAGGGTAGAGGCAAAAAGTAGTAAGGTGAAAAGTAAAAGTGGCAGGCCGGCAAATCCAGGGCAAAAATCAAAAAGGGCCACTTTTCACCATGATTGTATAAGCGAGCCTGAAGGCTTTGTGTGTCAATGCAAGGAGCATTCGTAACAAGGTGGATGAATTAAAAGTGCAGATTGTTATTAATGAATATGATATAGTTGGCATCACAGAGACATGGCTCCAGGGTAACCAGGGATGGGAGCTCAACATTCAGGGATATTCAATATTCAAGAGGGATAGACATGAAAGAAAAGGAGGTGGGGTAGCATTGCTGGTTAGGAAATGAAGGGCATTAGCCGGGAGGATGTGGAATCGATATGGGTAGAGTTGCATAACACTAAGGGGCAGAAAACACTGGTGGGAGTTGTGTACAGGCCACTTAACAGTAGTAGTGAGGTTGGGGATAGTATTAAACAGGAAATTAGAAATGTGTGCAATAAAGGAACAGCAGTTATAATGGGTGACTTCAATCTACATATAGATTGGGTGAACCAAATTGGTAAAGGTGCTGAGGAAGAGGATTTCTTGGAATGTATGCGGGATGGTTTTTTGAACCAACATGTCCAGGAACCAATTAGAGAGCAGGCTATTCTAGACTGAGTATTGAGCAATGAGGAAGGGATAATTAGCAATCTTGGCGTGAGAGGCCCTTTGGGTAAGAGTGACCATAATATGGTGGAATTCTTTATTAAGATGGAGAGTGACATAGTTAATTCAGAAACAAAGGTTCTGAACTTAAAGAAAGGTAACATTGAAGGTATGAGATGTGAATTAGCTAAGATAGACTGGCAAATGACACTTAAAGGGTTGACGGTGGATATGCAATGGCAAGCATTTAAAGATCGCATGGGTGAACTACAACAATTGTTCATCCCAGTTTGGCAAAAGAACAAATCAAGGAAGGTAGTGCACCCGTGGCTGACAAGGGAAGTTAGGGATAGTATCAATTCCAAAGAAGAAGCATACAAATTAGCCAGATATTAAGGGAGAGGAGGTGTTGGAGTTGTTAAAATACATTAGGACAGATAAGTCCCCGGGGCCTGACGGAATATTCCCCAGGTTGCTCCACGAGGCGAGAGAAGAGATTGCTGAGCCTCTGGCTAGGATCTTTATGTCCTCGTTGTCCACGGGAATGGTACCGGAGGATTGGAGGGAGGCGAATGTTGTTCCCTTGTTCAAAAAAGGTAGTAGGGATAGTCCGGGTAATTATAGACCAGTGAGCCTTACGTCTGTGGTGGGAAAGCTGTTGCAAAAGATTCTTAGAGATAGGATCTATAGGCATTTAGAGAATCATGGTCTGATCAGGGACAGTCAGCATGGCTTTGTGAAGGGCAGATCATGTCTAACAAGCTTGATAGAGTTCTTTGAGGAGGTGACCAGGCATATAGATGAGGGTAGTGCAGTGGATGTGATCTATATGGATTTTAGTAAGCCATTTGACAAGGTTCCACACGGTAGGCTTATTCAGAAAGTTAGAAGGCATGGGATCCAGGGAAGTTTGGCCAGGTGGATTCAGAATTGGCTTGCCTGCACAAGGCAGAGGGTGGTGGTGGAGGGAGTACATTCAGATTGGAGGATTATGACTACTGGTGTCCCACAAGGATCTGTTCTGGGACCTCTACTTTTCGTGATTTTTATTAACGACCTGGATGTTGGGGTAGAAGGGTGGGTTGGCAAGTTTGCAGATGACACAAAGGTTGGTGGTGTTGTAGATAGTGTAGAGGATTGTCAAAGATTGCAGAGAGACATTGACAGGATGCAGAAGTGGGCTGAGACGTGGCAGATGGAGTTCAACCCGGAGAAGTGTGAGGTGGTACACTTTGGAAGGACAAACTCCAAGGCACAGTACAAAGTAAATGGCAGGATACTTGGTAGTGTGGAGGAGCAGAGGGATCTCGGGGTACATGTCCACAGATCCCCGAAAGTTGCCTCACAGGTGGATAGGGTAGTTAAGAAAGCTTATGGGGTGTTAGCTTTCATAAGTCGAGGGATAGAGTTTAAGAGTCGTGATGTAATGATGCAGCTCTATAAAACTCTGTTTAGGCCACACTTGGAGTATCGTGTCCAGTTCTGGTCACCTCACTATAGGAAGGATGTGGAAGCACTGGAAAGGGTACAGAGGAGATTTACCAGGATGCTGCCTGGTTTAGAAAGTATGCATTATGATCAGAGATTAAGGGAGCTAGGGCTTTACTCTTTGGAGAGAAGGAGGATGTGAGGAGACATGTTAGAGGTGTGCAAGATAATAAGAGGAATAGATAGAGTGGATAGCCAGCGCCTCTTCCCCAGGGCACCACTGCTCAATACAAGAGGACATGGCTTTAAGGTAAGGGGTGGGAAGTTCAAGGGGGATATTAGAGGAAGGTTTTTTACTCATAGAGTAGTTGGTGCGTGGAATGCACTGCCTGAGTCAGTGGTGGAGGCAGATACACTAGTGAAGTTTAAGAGACTACTAGACAGGTATATGGAGGAATCTAAGGTGGGGGCTTATATGGGAGGCAGGGTTTGAGGGTCGGCACAACATTGTGGGCCGAAGGGCCTGTACTGTGCTGTACTATTGTATAAAAAAAAAAGTGGCTCACCTGAGGACTAGGAGAAATTCAGAGTCCAGCAGAGGAGAACAAAGGGCTTAATTAGGAAGGGGAAAAAAATTATGAGAGAAAACTGGCAGGGAACATAAAAAACTGACTGTAAAAGCTTTTATAGATATGTGAAAAGAAAAAGACATATGTAGGTCCCCTACGGACAGAAACAGGTGAATTGGGGAGCAAGCACATGGCAGACCAATTGAATAATTACTTTGGTTCTGTCTTCAATAAGGAGGTCATGAATAATCTTTCAGAAATAGTAGGGGACAGAGGGTCCAGTGAGATGGAGGAACTGAGGGAAATACATGTTAGTAGGGAAGTGGTGTTAGGTAAATTGAAGGGATTAAAGGCAGATAAATCCCCAGGGTCAGATGGTCTGCATCCCAGAGTGCTTAAGGAAGTAGCCCAAGAAATAGTGGATGCATTAGTGATAATTTTTCAAAACTCTTTAGATTCTGGACTAGTTCCTGAGGATTGGAGGTGGCTAATGTAACCCCACTTTTTAAAAAAGGAGGGAGAGAGAAACTGGGGAATTATAGACCGGTTAGCCTAACATCGGTGGTGGGGAAAATGCTAGAGTCAGTTATCAAAGATGAGATAACAGCACATTTGGAAAGCAGTGAAATCATTGGACGAAGTCAGCATGGATTTGTGAAAGGAAAATCATGTCTGACGAATCTCATAGAATTTTTTGAGGATGTAACTAGTAGAGTGGATAGGGGAGAACCAGTGGATGTGTTGTATTTGGCTTTTCAAAAGGCTTTTGACAAGGTCCCACACAGGAGATTAGTGTGCAAACTTAAAGCACACGGTATTGGGGGCAAGGTATTGATGTGGATAGAGAATTGGTTGGCAGACAGGAAGCAAAGAGTGGGAATAAACGGGACTTTTTCAGAATGGCAGGCAGTGACTAATGGGTATCGCAAGGCTAAGTGCTGGGACCCCAGTTGTTTACAATATATATTAATGACTTGGATGAGGGAATTAAATGCAGCATCTCCAAGTTTGCGGATGACACAAAGCTGGGTGGCAGTGTTAGCAGTGAGGAGGATGCTAAGAGGATGCAGGGTGACTTGGATAGGTTGGGTGAGTGGGCAAACTCATGGCAGATGCAATTTAATGTGGATAAATGTGAAGTTATCCACTTTGGTGGCAAAAATAGGAAAACAGATTATTATCTGAATGGTGGCCGATTAGGAAAAGGGGAGGTGCAACGAGACCTGGGTGTCATTATACACCAGTCATTGAAAGTGGGCATGCAGGTACAGCAGGCGGTGAAAAAGGCGAACGGTATGCTGGCATTTATAGCGAGAGGATTCGAGTACAGGAGCAGGGAGGTACTACTGCAGTTGTACAAGGCCTTGGTGAGACCACACCTGGAGTATTGTGTGCAGTTTTGGTCCCCTAATCTGAGGAAAGACATCTTTGCCATAGAGGGAGTACAAAGAAGGTTCACCAGATTGATTCCTGGGATGGCAGGTCTTTCATATGAAGAAAGACTGGATGAACTGGGCTTGTACTCGTTGGAATTTAGAAGATTGAGGGGGGATCTGATTGAAACGTATAAGATCCTAAAGGGATTGGACAGGCTAGATGCGGGAAGATTGTTCCCGATGTTGGGGAGGTCTAGAACGAGGGGTCACAGTTTGAGGATAGAGGGGAAGCCTTTTAGGACCGAGGTTAGGAAAAACTTCTTCACACAGAGAGTGGTGAATCTGTGGAATTCTCTGCCACAGCAAACTGTTGAGGCCAGTTCATTAGCTATGTTTAAAAGGAAGTTAGATATGGCCCTTGTGGCTACAGGGGTCAGGGGGTATGGAGGGAAGGCTGGGTTCTGAGTTGGATGATCAGCCATGATCATAATAAATGGCGGTGCAGGCTCGAAGGGCCGAATGGCCTACTCCTGCACCTATTTTCTATGTTTCTATCTGAATGGTGGCCGATTAGGAAAAGGGGAGGTGCAACGAGACCTGGGTGTTATTATACACCAGTCATTGAAAGTGGGCATGCAGGTACTGCAGGCGGTGAAAAAGGCGAATGGTATGCTGGCATTCATAGCAAGAGGATTCGAGTACAGGAGCAGGGAGGTACTACTGCAGTTGTACAAGGCCTTGGTGAGACCACACCTGGAGTATTGTGTGCAGTTTTGGTCCCCTAATCTGAGGAAAGACATCCTTGCCATAGAGGGAGTGCAAAGAAGGTTCACCAGATTGATTCCTGGGATGGCAGGACTTTCATATGATGAAAGACTGGATCGACTAGGCTTATACTTGTTGGAATTTAGAAGATTGAGGGGGGATCTTATTGAAACATATAACATCCTAAAGGGATTGGACAGTCTAGATGCAGGAAGATCGTTCCCGATGTTGGAGAAGTCCAGAACGAGGGGTCACAGTTTGAGGATAAAGGGGAAGCCTTTTAGGACCGAGATTAGGAAAAACTTCTTCACACAGAGAGTGGTGAATCTGCGGAATTCTCTGCCACAGGAAACAGTTGAGACCGGTTCATTGGCTATATTTAAGAGGGAGTTAGATATGGCCCTGGTGGCTAAAGGGATCAGGGTGTACGGGGGGAAGGCTGGTGCAGGGTTCTGAGTTGGATGATCAGCCATGATCATACTGAATGGTGGTGCAGGCTCGAAGGGCCGAATGGCCTACTCCTGCACCTATTTTCTATGTTTCAATGTTTCTATATAGTTATTTATGGTTATGCTGAAGTAGTAGAAGATGTTGGTGAGGCTTAATTTGGAGTATTGTGTGCATTTGCCTTCCTTACCACAGACTCAACCTACAAATTAATCTTAAGGAAATCCTTTACAAGGACTTTGCGCCTCAGACTTTTGTACTTTCTCTCTATTTAGAAACGATAGAACATAGAAACATAGAAACATAGAAAATAGGTGCAGGAGTAGGCCATTCGGCCCTTTGAGCCTGCACCACCATTTATTATGATCATGGCTGATCATCCAACTCAGAACCCAGCCTTCCCTCCATACCCCCTGACCCCTCCAGCCACAAGGGCCATATCTAACTTCCTTTTAAACATAGCTAATGAACTGGCCTCAACAGTTTGCTGTGGCAGAGAATTCCACAGATTCACCACTCTCTGTGTGAAGAAGTTTTTCCTAATCTCGGTCCTAAAAGGCTTCCCCTCTATCCTCAAACTGTGACCCCTCGTTCTGGACCTCCCCAACATCGGGAACAATCTTCCCGCATCTAGCCTGTCCAATCCCTTTAGGATCTTATATGTTTCAATCAGATCCCCCCTCAATCTTCTAAATTCCAACGAGTACAAGCCCAGTTCATCCAGTCTTTCTTCATATGAAAGACCTGCCATCCCAGGAATCAATCTGGTGAACCTTCTTTGTACTCCCTCTATGGCAAAGATGTCTTTCCTCAGATTAGGGGACCAAAACTGCACACAATACTCCAGGTGTGGTCTCACCAAGGCCTTGTACAACTGCAGTAGTACCTCCCTGCTCCTGTACTCGAATCCTCTCGCTATAAATGCCAGCATACCGTTCGCCTTTTTCACCGCCTGCTGTACCTGCATGCCCACTTTCAATGACTGGTGTATAATGACACCCAGGTCTCGTTGCACCTCCCCTTTTCCTAATCGGCCACCATTCAGATAATAATCTGTTTTCCTATTTTTGCCACCAAAGTGGATAACTTCACATTTATCCACATTAAATTGCATCTGCCATGAGTTTGCCCACTCACCCAACCTATCCAAGTCACCCTGCATCCTCTTAGCATCCTCCTCACTGCTAACACTGCCACCCAGCTTCGTGTCATCCGCAAACTTGGAGATGCTGCATTTAATTCCCTCATCCAAGTCATTAATATATATTGTAAACAACTGGGGTCCCAGCACTGAGCCTTGCGGTACCCCACTAGTCACCGCCTGCCATTCTGAAAAGGTCCCGTTTATTCCCACTCTTTGCTTCCTGTCTGCTAACCAATTCTCCACCCACACCAATACCTTACCCCCAATACCGTGTGCTTTAAGTTTGCACACTAATCTCCTGTGTGGGACCTTGTCAAAAGCCTTTTGAAAATCCAAATATACCACATCCACTGGTTCTCCCCTATCCACTCTACTAGTTACATCCTCAAAAAATTCTATGAGATTCGTCAGACATGATTTTCCTTTCACAAATCCATGCTGACTTTGTCCAATCATTTCACCGCTTTCCAAATGTGCTGTTATCACATCCTTGATAACTGACTCCAGCAGTTTCCCCACCACCGACGTTAGGCTAACCGGCCTATAATTCCCCGGTTTCTCTCTCCCTCCTTTTTTAAAAAGTGGGGTTACATTAGCCACCCTCCAATCCTCAGGAACTAGTCCAGAATCTAACGAGTTTTGAAAAATTATCACTAATGCATCCACTATTTCTTGGGCTACTTCCTTAAGCACTCTGGGATGCAGACCATCTGGCCCTGGGGATTTATCTGCCTTCAATCCCTTCAATTTACCTAACACCACTTCCCTACTAACATGTATTTCACTCAGTTCCTCCATCTCACTGGACCCTCTGTCCCTTACTATTTCTGGAAGATTATTTATGTCCTCCTTAGTGAAGACAGAACCAAAGTAATTATTCAATTGGTCTGCCATGTCCTTGCTCCCCATAATCAATTCACCTGTTTCTGTTTGCAGGGGACCTACATTTGTCTTTATCAGTCTTTTCCTTTTTACATATCTATGGTACAGCACAGTAGAGGCCCTTCGGTCCACAATGTTGTGCTGACCCTGAAACCCTGCCTCCCATATAACCCCACCCTACCTTAAATTCCTCCATATACCTGTCTAGTAGTCTCTTAAATTTCACTAGCGTATCTGCCTCCACCACTGACTCAGGCAGTGCATTCAATGCACCAAGCACTCACTGAGTAAAAAACCTTCCTCTAGTATTCCCCTTGAACTTGCCACTCCTTAACTTAAAGCCATATCCTCTTGTATTGAGCAGTGGTGCCCTGGGGAAGAGGCGCTGGCTGTCCACTCTATCTATTCCTCTTAATATCTTGTATACCTCTATCATGTCTCCTCTCATCCTCCTTCTCTCCAGAGAGTAAAGCCCTAGCTCCCTTAATCTCTGATCATAATGCATACTCTCTAAACCGGGCAGCATCCTGGTAAATCTCCTCTGTACCCTTTCCAATGCTTCCACATCCTTCCTATAGTGAGGCGACCAGAACTGGACACAGTACTCCAAGTGTAGCCGAACCAGAGTTTTATAGAGCTGCATCATTACCCCGCAACTCTTAAACTCTTTTTCTCGACTTATGAAAGCTAACACTCCATAAGCTTTCTTAACTATCCTATCTACCTGTGAGGCAACTTTCCAGGATCTGTGGACATGTATCCCCAGATCCCTCTGCTCCTCCACCCTTTCATGTATCCTGCCATTTACTTTGAACTCTGCCTTGGAGTTTGTCCTTCCAAAGTGTACCACCTCACTCTTAGAAACCATAGAAAAACCACAGCACAGAAACAGGCCTTTTGACCCTTCTTGGCTGTGCCGAACCATTTTCTGCCTAGTCCCACTGACCTGCACATGGACCATATCCCTCCATACACCTCCCATCCATGTATCTGTCCAATTTATTCTTAAATGTTAAAAAAGAACCCGCATTTACCACCTTGTCTGGCAGCTCATTCCATACTCCCACCACTCTCTGTGTGAAGAAGCCCTCCCTAATGTTCCCTTTAAACTTTTCCCCCCTGACCCTTAACCCATGACCTCTGGTTTTTTTCTTCCCTTGCCTCAGTGGAAAAAGCCTGCTTGCATTCACTCTATCATACCCATCATAATTTTATATACCTCTATCAAATCTCCCCTCATTCTTCTGCGCTCCAGGGAATAAAGTCCTAACCTATTCAACCTTTCTCAGTAACTGAGTTTCTCAACTCCCGGCAACATTCTTGTAAACCTTCTCTGCACTCCTTCAACCTTATTAATATCCTTCCTGTAATTTGGTGACCAAAACTGAACACAATACTCCAGATTTGGCCTCACCAATACATTATACAACCTCATCATAACATTCCAGCTCTTATACTCAATACTTTGATTAATAAAGGCCAATGTACCAAAAGCTCTCTTTACGACCCTATCTAACTTGACTTCACTTTTAGGGAATTTTGTATCTGTATTCCCAGATCCCTCTGTTCTCCTGCACTCCTCAGTGCCTTACCATTTACCCTGTATGTTCTACCATGGTTTGTCCTTCCAACGTGCAATACCTCACACTTGTCTGTATTAAACTCCATCTGCCATTTTTCAGCTCATTTTTCCAGCTGGTCCAAGTCCCTCTGCAGGCTCTGAATACCTTCCTCACTGTCTAATGCACCTCCAATCTTTGTATCATCAGCAAATTTGCTGATTCAATTTACCACATTATCATCCAGATCATTGATATAGATGACAAATAACAATGGACCCAGCACTGATCCCTGTGGCACACCACTAGTCATTCTTCTCCGGGTTGAACTCCATCTGCCACTTCTCAGCCTACTTCTGCATCTTATGAATGTCTCTCTGCAATCTTCAACAATACTCCACATTATCCACAACATCACCAACCTTTGTGTCATCTGCAAACTTGCCAACCCACCCTTCTACCCCCACATCCAGGCCGTTAATAAAAATCATGAAAAGTAGAGGTCCCAGAACTGATCCTTGTGGGACACCACTCGTCACAACCCTCCAATTCGAATGTACTCCTTCCACCACGACCCTCTTCTTTCTGCAGGAAAGCCAATTCTGAATCCACCTGGCCAAACTTCCCTGGATCCCATGCCTCCTGACTTTCTGAATCAGCCTCCTGTGTGGAACCTTGTCAAATGCCTTACTAAAATCCATGTAGATCACATCCACTGCACTACCCTCATCTATATGACTGGTCACCTCCTCAAAGAACTCTATCAGGCTTGTTAGACATGATATGTCCTTCATAAAGCCATGCTGACTGTCCCTGATCAGACCATGATTCTCTAAATGCCCAGAGATCCTATCTGTAAGTATCCTTTCCAACAGCTTTCGCACCACAGACGTAAGGCTCACTGGTTTATAATTACCCGGACTATCCCTACTACCTTTTTTGAACAAAGGGACAACATTCGCCTCCCTCCAATCCTCCGGTACCATTCCCGTGGACAACGAGGACATAAAGATACTAGCTAGAGGCTCAGCAATCTCTTCCCTCACCTCGTGGAGCAGCCTGGGGAATATTCCGTCAGGCCCCAGGGACTTATACGTCCTAATGTATTTTAGCAATTCCAACACTTCCTCTCCCTTAATATCAACATGTTTCAGAACATCAATCTCACTCATATTGTCCTCACCATCATCAAGTTCCCTCTGATTGGTGAATACCAAAGAGAAGTATTCATTGAGGACCTCACTCACTTCCACAGCCTCCAGGCACATCTTCCCACCTTTATAGCTAATCGGTCCTACCTTCACTTCTGTCATCCTTTTGTTCTTCACATAATTGAAGAATGCCTTGGAATTTTCCTTTACCCTACTCGCCAAGGCCTTCTCATGCCCCCTTCTTGCTCTCCTCAGCCCCTTCTTTTTCTTGCTACCCTATATTCCTCAATAGACCCATCTGATCCTTGCTTCGTAAACCTCATGTATGCTGCCTTCTTCCACCCGACTAGATTCTCCACCTCACTTGTCACCCATGGTTCCTTCACCCTACCATGCTTTATCTTCCTCACCGGGACAAATTTATCGCTAACATCCTACAAAAGATCCATAAACATTGACCACATGTCCATAGTACATTTCCCTGCAAAAACATCATCCCAATTCACACCCGCAAGTTCTAGCCTTATAGCCTTATAATTTGCCCTTCCCCAATTTAAAATTTTCCTGTCCTCTCTGATTCTATCCTTTTCCATGATAATGCTAAAGGCCAGGGAGCGGTGGTCACTGTCCCCCAGATGCTCACCCACTGAGAGATCTGTGACCTGACCCGGTGAAACCACTGAAACCTTTCATTTCTTCTACCAAACTGCATGAGCACACACTTCCCAACAATGTATTCCATCTGCCAGTTCTTTGCACATTCTCCTAATTTGAGTAAGTCCTTCTGTAAAGTTTTTCTGCAAACTTTGCTACAATCATCCAAATCACTGACATATAATGCAAAAAGGAATGGTCCCAACACTGACCACTGTGGAACACCACTAGTCACCAGCAACCAGTCAGAAAAGGCTCCCTATATTCCCACTCTTTGCCTCCTGGCAATCAGCCACTGCTTTGTCCATGCTGGAATCATTCCCACAATACCATGGCCTTGTAACTTGTTAAGCAGTCCAATGAAAAAGAGTGGCTGTTCTGTGAGCGAAAACATCTTGTTAACTCAACTTGCTGAATGTTTTTGTTTGTTTTTGGCACCATTCTTTGTAAACTCCAGAGTCTGTTGTGCGTAACAATCCCAGGAGATCAGCAGGTTCTGAGATACTCAAATCACCCTGGATGGCACCTAATTAATTAGCTTGTTTATTTTGGCTTTTTTCTTGAGGATGTGCTGGACATGCTCTGGTGCGCTCTGGCTAGCACTGCACCCCTGGATCTAAGGTAGGGACATGTTTGGCACAGCTTTGTGGGCCGAAGGGCCTGTAGTGTGCTGTAGGTTTTCTATGTTCCTATGTTTCTAATCTAGTGATTCTTGAATGATCATTACTGATGCCTCCACAATTGCTTCAGCCACTTCTTTCACAACCCTGGGATGTACATCATCAGTTCCAGGTGACTTGTCTATTTTCAGACCTTTCAGTTTCCCAAGAACCTTCTCTTTAGTTATGGTAACTTCACATAATTCATGACCCTGACACCAGGAACTTCCACCACATTTCTAGTGTTTTCCACAGTGAAGATTGATACATCATACTTATTCAGTTCATCTGCTACTTCTTTGTCCCCCATTATAACCCCTACAGCATAGCTTTCCAGCAGTCCGATATCCATCCCTGTTTCTATTTTACACCTTATGTATCTGAAGAAACTTTTGGTATCCTTTTTAATATTACTGGTTACCTTACTTTCATATTCAGCACCTAAGTTACAGAGAAAGGTTGAACAAGTTAGGTCAACAACAAACAACAGGAATTCTGCAGATGCTGGAAATTCAAGCAACACACATAAAAGTTGCTGGTGAACGCAGCAGGCCAGGCAGCATCTGTAGGAAAAGGTGCAGTCGACGTTTCAGGCCGAGACCCTTCGTCAGGACTAACTGAAGGAAGAGTGAGTAAGGGATTTGAAAGCTGGAGGTAATAATAATGTTAGGATTAGTGCGGAGGGAGTGGAGAGCAGAGCGTTCCGAAGGAGTGAGGTTGGAATGGGGACAAGGTGCGGTGAAGTCGAGACGGTTGATGTCCCGTCGGCAGTTGGCAATAAAGAGATCCAGAGCAGGCAGAAGACCAGAGCGGGGTGTCCATGAAGAAGAGGAGGGTTGAAGACGGGAGAAGGGGTCATCGGTGGGGGTGGAAGAGTCCTTGCCGAAGAAGTAGGCTCGGAGACGGAGACGGCGGAAGAAAAGTTCCGCATCATGGCGAACACGGAACTCGCTGAGGTGTGGGCGAAGGGGGACAAACGTGAGGCCCTTACTGAGAACAGAGCGTTCTGCCTCCGACAGTTGAAGGTCGGAGGGGATGGTAAAGACCCGGCACGGATGAGAGCTGGGATCAGAGGGGGGAGGGGGGAGGCTGGGGGTGTCAATGGAGAGGGGAGGGTTGGGGTGAGAGGAAGATGGAGCCTCTGAGGGCCAAGGAGTTGACGGTGGGATCTGAGGAAGACGGGGCTGCGGAGTGGTGGTGGGGGAAGGGGAGACGGGAGTCACAACAGCAGCACATAAAGACCCGGCCTGGAGTTCAAGGCTGGAGTCGCAGTTGGTGGTTGCGCGATCGCTTTGAATGTCTCCATGGTCGTTGCTGGAGTCCGGGTTTTGAATATGTCCTGAGGTGTTGGAGCCGCCGAGATCAACGGCAGGGGCTGCAACCGAAAGTTCATGCCTGCTAGCGTCGGGGCCGGCAGGCTCTGGAGTCCGTAGATGTAAGATCTTGCGATCTTTGCCTAACATGACAAAGTCAAAGAAACGGCGATTGCAGGCGTGGATCCGACGGAGGATGAAATAGCGGGTAGGACCATTACAGACGGCGAAGAAAGTGTCCCGAAGGTGTGGAAGGGTCTGGGATAGGGACACCAAGTACCTCCTCATGGCGGAGAGCGTCGCCTTCAGAGCTTGACGGGAGAAGCGGCGAGAGGCAGAGTCAATGAAATGTGAGTACCTGGGATCCTCAGAAGGTCCAAATTGAGAGGCTTGGAAACGAATCCTAAAGCCAACTGGAGTAAGTTGGCGACGGAGGCACGTTCCAAGAAAGGATACATGGCTGTGATAGCGAGTTTGAGTCAAAGTCTGGTCGAAAAGTTGAAGAGCCGAAGAAATCACAGATGGGGAGCAGTGAGAGATGGTTTCACTGAACTCCCGTCGAAGAGAGGATCTAAACTTCTTCGGTGTAGGCATCACCGGAAGAGGCTTCGCAGTAGTGAATTTAAACGCAAACAACAGGAATTCTGCAGATGCTGGAAATTCAAGCAACACACATAAAAGTTGCTGGTGAACGCAGCAGGCCAGGCAGCATCTGTAGGAAAAGGTGCAGTCGACGTTTCAGGCCGAGACCCTTCGTCAGGACTAACTGAAGGAAGAGTGAGTAAGGGATTTGAAAGCTGGAACAAGTTAGGTCTTTATTCTTTGGAGCATAGAAGGTTGAGGGGGGAACTTGATAGAGGTATTTAAAATTATGAGGAGGATAGATAGAGTTGACGTGGATAGGCTTTTTCCATTGAGAGTAGGGGAGATTCAAACAAGAGGACATGAGCTGAGAGTTAAGGGGCAAAAGTTTAGGGGAAACACGAGGGGGAACTTCTTTACTCAGAGAGTGGTAGCTGTGTGGACCGAGCTTCCAGTAGAAGTGGTTGAGGCAGGTTCGATGTTGTCATTTAAAGTTAAATTGGATAGATATATGGACAGGAAGGGAATGGAGGGTTATGCGCAGAGTGCAGGTAGATGGGACTTGGTGAGAGTAAGAGTTCGGCATGGACTAGAAGGGCCAAGATGGCCTGTTTCTGTGCTGTAATTGTTATATGGTTATATTCCATCTTTACCTTCTTAATGATTATAAGACCATCTGACATAAGTGCAGAATTAGGCCATTCAGCCCATTGAGTCTGTTCTGCCATCCAATCATGCCTGGTCCTGGATCCCATACAACCCCATACACTGCCTTCTCACCATAATCATTGATGCCCTGGCTGATCAGGAAATGATCAACTTTTGCTTTAAATATACCCAAGGACTTGGGCTGCACCACAGTCTGTGGCAGAGGATTCTATAGATTCACTACTCTGGCTAACAAAAAATTCCTCTTTACCTCTGTTCTAAAAAGTTACTCCTCAATTTTGAGGCTGGGTCCTTTAGTTTCTGGATAGCCCCAACATAAGAAATATCCTTTCCACAAACACCCTATCTAGTCCTTTTAACATTCGGTAGGTTTCAATGAGATCCCCACGTATTCTCCTTAAATCCAGTAGGTACAGGCCCAAAGCTGCCAAATGCTCCTCACATGTGAACCCCTTCATTCCTGGAATCATCCTTGTAAACTCCACTGGAATCTTCAATGACAACACATCCTTTCTGAGATAAGGGCCTAAAACTGTTGATAATACTTCAAGTGCAGCCAGATTGGTGTCTGATAAATCCTCAGCATTATCTCCCTGCTTTCATATACTATTCCCCTAGAAATAAATGACAACATTGCGTTTGCTGCCTTTAGACCATAAGACCATAAAACCATATGAAATAGAAGCAGAATTAGGCCATTCAGCCCATCAAGTATGCCTTGCCATTCCATCATGGCTGATTCCATATCCCACTGAACCACATACACCTGCCTTCTTGCCATAACTCTTGATGCCCCGATGGATCAGAAAATGATCAACTTCTGCCTTAAATATACCCATGGACTTGGCCTCCAGCACAGTCTGTGGCAGAGCACTCCACAGGTTCACTACTCTCTGGCTAAAAAAAAATCCTCTTTACTCTGTTCTAAAAGGTCACCCCTCAATTTTGAAATAACTACCAACATTGCATTTGTCTTTTTTAGCACAGACTCAGCCTGTAAACTAATCTCTGGGAGTCTTGCATGAGGACTCCAAAGTCCCTCTGCACCTCTGATGTTTGAACATTCTTCACATTTAGACAATACACCTCAGTATAGTTCCATTTATCAAAATGCATTTCTTACATTTCCCAACACTATATTCCATCTGCCACTTCTTTGCCCATTCTTTAATTTGTCTGAGTTCTGCTGCAATCGCATTGTTTCCTCAGCACTACCTACCCCTCTACCTATCATATCATCCACAAACTTTGCCAGAGAGCCATCATTTCCATTATCCACATGAATGACAAAGTGAAAAGTAGCAGTTGCAATACTGAACCCTGAGGAATGCAACTAGTCACTGGCAGCCAACTGGAAAATGCCCCTTTTATTCCCACTCGCTACCTCCTGCCTGTCAGCCATTCCACTATCGATGCTAGTGTCTTTCCTGTGACGCCACTGGATTTTATCTTGTTAATGTGTGGTACCTTATCGAATACCTTCTGAAAATCCAAGTAAATTACACCTCACTGCCTCTCCTTTGTGCTTGTGCTTGTAACACTCTGCTTGTTACTTCCTCAAAGAACTCTAACAAATCTGTCAGGCAGGGTTTCCCTTTTCAGAAGCCATGCTGACTGAACCTGGCCACTGGTACTGTTCTAATCTGCTTCAAGTGCGCCGTGGTCCAGCCCCTCCTGAAAAAACCCTGCCTTACCAAGTAACTACAGACCTATTTCAAACTTCCATTCCTGTCAAAGGTTCTTGAAAAGGTTATTCTAGTCAATTGCTGCCTTACCTACACCAAAACAACATCTTGGAAAGATTTCAGTCAGGTTTAAGGCTTATCATAGCACAGAGCCTGCCCTGTTGAAAGTGTAAAATGATCTCCTCCTCTCTACCGACTCTGCCATCCTAATTCTTCTTGACCTCTGCGCAGCATTCGATACTGCGGATCATGCCATTTTAATAGACCGTCTCCTGTACGGGGTTGGTGTTGGTAGCACTGCCTTGAACTGGTTCACATCCTACCTCAAAAATAGAAGCTTCGTCGTCAACATAGGCAAATTTTCCTCTTCTCCAGCTAGTTTTTCCTGAGGGGTCCCACAAGGTTCCATCCTAAGTCCTATTCTTTTCTCTATATACATGCTTCCCCTCAGCCAAATCATTCAAAAACACGATATTTCCTTCCATTGTTATGCTGACGACACATAGCTTTATTTCCTCTTGAAACCAAAAGATCAGTCAAATCTAGTCAGCCTCACGAACTGCCTTGAGGACATAAAGTGTTGAATGGCACAAAACTTCCTACTGCTGAATGAAGGCAAGTCTGAAGTTGTCCTATTTGGTCCCCCTGACTCCATCAAAGTGATTACCAATAGTCTTGGTAACCTGTCCACCCTTGTCAAACCCCATGTCAAAAACCTTGGTCCTGACGAAGGGTCTCGGCCTGAAACGTCGACTGTACCTCTTCCTAGAGATGCTGCCTGGCCTGCTGCATTCACCAGCAACTTTGATGTGTGTTGCTGTGATATTTGATTCTGCCTTTAAGTTTAACAACCAAGTTAATGCAGTAGTAAAAGCCTGTTTTTGCCAGCTTCGTACTATTGTCAAAATCAAGTCGTTTCTCTCTTTCAAAGATCTTGAGAAAGTCATTCACGCCCTTATATCCTCCCGCTTGGACTACTCCAACTCCCTGTATACTGGGATTAGTCAGTTGTCCCTGTCCCGTCTGCAACTGGTCTAAAATGCCGCAGCCACGCTCCTGACAGGTGCCCGGAAGAGGGACCATATTACTCCTATCCTGGCCTCCCTCCACTGGCTGCCAGTACAGTTTAGAATTGATTTTAAGGTTCTCCTGTTTGTTTTTAAAGCCCTAAATGGCCTGCACCCCCCCCCCTTATATCACAGACCCTTCTAACCCCTTATTCTACTTCCAGGTCCCTCAGGTCAGCTGACTTGGGGCTCCTGGCTGTCCCGCGATCTAAATTTCAGTTCGGGGATGACCGCGCCTTTGCTATTGTAGCTCCTAGACTGTGGAACAGCATTCCCCTTGCTATCAGATCTGCCCCCTCCATTGACTCTTTTAAATCCAGGCTCAAAACTTAACTTTATTCACTAGCGTTTGAATCTTCCTGATGTTGCTGATTTTTTGGCTTGTGCTTAGGCTCATGTGTTGTTTATTTTGTGCCTATAAGCTGTGTGCCTTGTTGTTTATATCTGTGTTTCTTCTATTTGTGATTTTAGCTACCTGTTATGGATTGTACAGCACTTAGACAATAGACAATAGACAATAGGTGCAGAAGTAGACCATTTGGCCCTTCGAGCCTGCACCGCCATTCTGAGATCATGGCTGATCATCTACTATCAATACCCGGTTCCTGCCTTGTCCCCATAACCCTTGATTCCCCTATCCATAAGATACCTATCTAGCTCCTTCTTGAAAGCATCCAGAGAATTGGCCTCCACTGCCTTCTGAGGCAGCGCGTTCCACACCTCCACAACTCTCTGGGAGAAGAAGTTCCTCCTCAACTCTGTCCTAAATGACCTACCCATTCTTAAACCACGCCCTCTGGTACTGGACTCTCCCAGCATCTGGAACATATTTCCTGCCTCTATCTTGTCCAATCCCTTAATAATCTTACATGTCTCAATCAGATCCCCCCTCAATCTCCTTAATTCCAGCGTGTACAAGCCCAGTCTCTCTAACCTCTCTGCGTAAGACAGTCCGGACATCCCAGGAATTAACCTAGTGAACCTGCGCTGCACCTCCTCCACAGCCAGGATGTCCTTCCTTAACCCTGGAGACCAAAACTGCACACAATACTCCAGGTGTGGTCTCACCAGGGCCCTGTACAAATGCAAAAGGATTTCCTTGCTCTTGTACTCAATTCCCTTTGTAATAAAGGCTAACATTCCATTAGCCTTCTTCACTGCCTGCTGCACTTGCTCATTCACATTCAGAGACTGATGAACAAGTACTCCTAGATCTCTTTGTATTTCTCCCTTACCTAACTCCACACTGTTCAGATAATAATCTGCCTTCCTGTTCTTGCTCCCAAAGTGAATAACCTCACACTTATTCACATTAAATGCCATCTGCCAAGTTTCTGCCCACTCACCCAGCCTATCCAATTCTCCTAACATCCTCATCACGTCACACTGCCACCCAGCTTAGTATCATCAGCAAACTTGCTGATGTTATTCACAATGCCTTCCTCTAAGTCAATGATGTAAATTGTAAACAGCTGTGGTCCCAATACCAAGCGCTGTGGCACCCCACTAGTCACCATCTGCCATTCCGAGAAACACCCATTCACTGCTACCCTTTGCTTTCTATCTGCCAACCAGTTTTCTATCCATGTCAATATCCTCCCCTCAATGCCATGAGCTCTGATTTTACCCACCAATCTCCTATGTGGTACCTTATCAAATGCCTTCTGAAAGTCAAGGTACACCACATCCACTGGATCTCCCGCGTCTATCTTCCTGGTTACATCCTCGAAAAACTCCAATAGATTAGTCAAGCATGATTTGCCCTTGGTAAATCCATGCTGGCTCGGCCCAATCTTATCACTGCTATCAAGATATGCCGCTATTTCATATTTAATAATGGACTCTAGCATCTTCCCCACTACTGATGTTAGGCTAACAGGGCGATAGTTCTCTGTTTTCTCCCTCCCTCCTTTCTTAAAAAGTGGGATAACATTAGCCATTCGCCAATCCTCAGGAACTGATCCTGAATCTAAGGAACATTGGAAAATGATCACCAATGCATCCACAATTTCCAGAGTCACCTCCTTTAGTACCCTAGGATGCAGACCATCTGGACCTGGGGATTTGTTAGCCTTCAGTCCCATCAGTCTACTCATCACCGTTTCCTTCCTAATGTCATTCTGTTTCAGTTCCTCTGTTACCCTATGTCCTTGGCCCATCCATACATCTGGGAGATTGCTTGTGTCTTCCCTAGTGAAGACAGATCCAAAGTACTTATTACATTTGTCTGCCATTTCTCTGTTTCCCATAACAATTTCTCCCAATTCATTCTTCAAGGGCCCAACATTGATCTTAACTATCTTCCTTCTCTTCACATAACCTAAAAAAAACTTTTGCTATCCTCCTTTATATTCCTAGCTAGCTTGCATTCATACCTCATTTTTTCTCCCCGTATTGCCTTTTTAGTTAAGTTCTGTTGCTCCTTAAGAATTTCCCAATCATCCGTCTTCCCACTCACCTTAGCTCTGTTATACTTCTTTTTTAATGCTATGCTATCTCTGACTTCCTTTGTCAACCACTGTGGCCACTTTCCCCCCTTTGAATCCTTCCTTCTCAGGGGGATGAACTGATTTTCAACCTTGTGCATTATTCCCAAGAATTCCTGCCATTGATGTTCCACTGTCTTTTCTGCTAGGATATCCGACCAGTCAACTTTGGCCAGCTCCTCCCTCATGGCTCCACAGTCTCCTTTGTTCAACTGCAATACTGACACTTCTGATCTGCCCTTATCCCTCTCAACTTGCAGATAAGAACTTATCATATTATGGTCACTACCTCCTAATGGCTCCTTTACTTCAAGATCACTTATCAAATCCTGTTCATTGCACAACACTAAATCCAGAATAGCCTTATCCCTGGTCGGCTCTCGTACAAGCTGCTCCAAAAATGCATCCTGTAGGCACTCTACAAACTGCCTATCAACATGAGTTGTTTTTAAATGTGCTTTGTAAATAAATTTGACTCGACTTGACTTATTTTATCATGGGTCTCCAAGTACCCCAAAGCCTCATCGTTAGCACTTTCCCAACCATTGAGTTTAGGCTAACTGGCCTATAATTTCCTTTCTTTTGCCTTCATCCCTTCTGAAAGAGTGGAGTGACATCTGCAGTCTTCCAGTCCTCTGAGACTATGGCAGAATCAAGTGATTCCTGAAAGATCATGACCAATGTATCTGTTATCTCTTCAGCAAGCTCTCTCAGAACTCTGAGATGTAGACTATCTGGTCCAGGTGACTTATTCACCTTAAGACCTTTGAGTTTTCCTTTGTAATAGCAATGGCACTCACTTATGCTCCCTGACACTCACGGACCTCTGGCACACTGCTGGTGTCTTCCACAGTGAAGATAGATGCAAAGTACCCATTAAGTTCATCTCCCAATTCTTTGTTCCCTATTACCATAAGACCATAAGACATAGGAGCAAAATTAGGCCATCAAATCTGCTCTGCCATTCAATCATGGCTAATCCTTTTTCCTCTCCTTGACCCCATTCCCTGGCATTATCCCCATAACCTTTGATGCCATGTCCGATCAAGAACCTATCAACATCTACCTTAAATATACACAACGACCTGGCCTCCACAGGTACCTAGAAACATAGAAAACCGACAGCACAATGCAGGCCCTTCGGCCCACAATGCTGTGCCGAACATGTACTTACTTTAGAAATTACCTAGGCTTACCCATAGCTCTCTATTTTTCTAAGCTCCATGTACCTTTCCAAGAGACCCTATCATATTTGCCTCCACCATTGTCGCCAACAGCCCATTCCATGAACTCACCACTCTCTGCGTAAAAAACTTACCCGACATTTCCTCTGTACCTATTTCCAAGCACCTTAAAACTGTGCCCTCTTGTGTTAGTCATTTCAGCCCTGGGAAAAAGCCTCTGACTATCCACACGATCAATACCTCTCATCATCTTATACACCTTTATCAGGTCACCTCTCATCTTCCGTTGCTCCAAGGAGAAAAGGCCAAGTTCACTCAAACTATTCTCATAAGGCATGCTCTCCAATTCAGGCAACATCCTTGTAAAATCTCCTCTGCATCCTTTCTATAGTTTCCACATCCTTCCTGTTGTGAGGTGACCAGGACTGAGCACAGTACTCCAAGTGGGGTCAGACCAGGGCCTTATATAGCTGTAATATTACCATTCGTCTTTTAAACTCAATCCCATGATTGATGAAGGCCAATGCACTGTATGCCTTCTTAACCACAGAGTCAACCTGCGCAGCAGCTTTGAGTGTCCTATGGACTCAGACCCCAAGATCCCTCTGATCCTCCACACTGCCAAGAGACTTACCATTAATACTATATTCTACCATCGTATTTGATGTACCAAAATGAAACACCTCACACTTATCGGTTGAACTCCGTCTGCCACTTCTCAGCCCAGTTTTGCATCCTATCAATGTCCTGCTGTAACCTCTGACAGCCTTACACACTATCCAGAACACCCCCAACCTTTGGTTCATCTGGAAATTTACTAACCCATCCCACCACTTCCTCAACCAGGTCATTTATAAAAATCACGAAGAACAAGGGTCCCAGAACAGATCCCTGAGGCAGACCACTGGTCACTGACCTCCATGCAGAATATGACCCATCTACAACCACACTTTGTCTTCTGTGGGCAAGCCAGTTCTGGATCCACAAAGCAATGTCCCCTTGGATCCTATGCCTCCTTACGTTCTCAAGAAGCCTTGCATGGGGTATCTTGTCAAATGCCTTGCTGAAATCCATATATACGAAATTTACTGCTCAACCTTCATCAATATGTTTAGTCACATCCTCAAAAAAATCAATCAGGCTCCTAAGGCACGACCTGCCTTTGACAAAGCCATGCTGACTTTTCCTAATCATATTATGCCTCTCCAAATGATCATAAATCCTGCCTTTCAGAATCTTCTCCATCAACTTACCAACCACTGAAGTAAGGCTCACTGGTCGATAATGAGACAGGGAAAGGATGGTAGGGTACAGGACCCATGGTGTACAAAGGATGTTGAAAATCTAGTCAAGAAGAAAAGAAGAGTTTACGAAAGGATCAAAAACTAGGTAATGACAGAGATCTAGAAAATTATAAGGCCAGTAGACAGGAGCTTAAGAATGAAATTAGGAGAGCCAGAAGGGGCCATGAGAAGCCCTTGGTGAGCAGGATTAAATATGACGGCAAATACAGTATTAATGGTAAAACTCTTGGCAGTGTGGAGGATCAGAGGGATCTTGGGGTCTCTGTCCATAGGACACTCAAAGTTGCTGTGCAGGTTGACTGTGTGATTAAGAAGGTAGACAGTGCATTGGCCTTCATCAACCAAGGGATTGAGTTCAAGAGCTGAGAGGTAATGTTACAGCTGTACAGGACCCTGGTCAGACCCCACTTGGTGTACTTTGCTCAGTTTTGGTCACCTCACTACAGGAAAGATGTGGAAACTATAGAAAGGGTGTAGAGGAAATTTACAAGGATTTTGCCTGGATTGCGGGACATGCCTTATGAGAATAGGTTGAGTGAACTTGGCCTTTTCTCCTTGGAACGACAAAGAATGAGAGGTGACCTATTAGTGGTGTATAAGATGATGACAGGCATTCATCGTATGGATAGTCAGAGGCTTTTTCCCAGGGCTGAAATGGCTAACCATAGAAACCATAGAAACTACAGCACAGAAACAGGCCTTTTGGCCCTTCTTGGCTGTGCCGAATCATTTTCTGCCTAGTCCCACTGACCTGCACACGGACCATATCCCTCCATACACCTCCCATCCATGTATCTGTCCAATTTATTCTTAAATGTTAAAAAAGAACCCGCATTTACCACCTCGTCTGGCAGCTCATTCCATACTCCCACCACTCTCTGTGTGAAGAAGCCCCCCCTAATGTTCCCTTTAAACTTTTCCCCCTCACCCTTAACCCATGTCCTCTGGTTTTTTTCTCCCCTTGCCTCAGTGGAAAAAGTCTGCTTGCATTCACTCTATCTATGCCCATCATAATTTTATATACCTCTATCAAATCTCCCCTCATTCTTCTACGCTCCAGGGAATTAAGTCCTAACCTATTCAACCTTTCTCTGTAACTGAGTTTCTCAAGTCCCGGCAACATCCTTGTAAACCTTCTCTGCACTCTTTCAACCTTATTTATATCCTTCCTGTAATTTGGTGACCAAAACTGAACACAATACTCCAGATTCGGCCTCACCAATGCCTTATACAACCTCATAATAACACTCCAGCTCTTATACTCAATACTTCGATTAATAAAGGCCAATGTACCAAAAGCTCTCTTTATGACCCTATCTACCTGTGACAACACCTTTAGGTAATTTTGTATCTGTATTCCCAGATCCCTCTGTTCCACTGCACTCCTCAGTGCCTTACCATTAACCCTGTATGTTCTACGTTGGTTTGTCCTTCAACGTGCAATACCTCACACTTGTCTGTATTAAACTCCATCTGCCATTTTACAGCCCATTTTTCCAGCTGGTCCAAGTCCCTCTGCAGGCTCTGAAAACCTTCCTCACTGTCTACTACACCTCCAATCTTTGTATCATCAACAAACTTGCTGATCCAATTTACCACATTATCATCCAGATCATTGATATAGATGACAAATAACAATGGACCCAGCACTGATCCCTGTGGCACACCACTAGTCACAGGCCTCCACTCAGAGAAGCAATTCTCTACCACCACTCTCTGGCTTCTTCCATCGAGCCAATGTCTAATCCAATTTACCACCTCTCCATGTATACCTAGTGACTGAATTTTCCTAACTAACCTCCCATGCGGGACCTTGTCAAAGGCCTTACTGAAGTCCATGTAGACAATATCCACTGCCTTCCCTTCATCCACTTTCCTGGTAACCTCCTTGAAAAACTCCAACAGATTGGTCAAACATGACCTACCACGCACAAAGCCATGTTGACTCTCCCTAATAAGCCCCTGTCTATCCAAATGCTTGTAGATTCTGTCTCTTAGTACTCCCTCCAATAACTTACCTACTACTGACGTTAAACTCACCGGCCTATAATTTCCCGGATTACTTTTCGATCCTTTTTTAAACAACGGAACAACATGAGCCACTCTCCAATCCTCCAGCACTTCACCCGTAGACAGTGACATTTTAAATATTTCTGCCAGGGCCCCCGCAATTTCAACACTAGTCTCCTTCAAGGTCCGAGGGAACACTCTGTCAGGTCCCGGGGATTTATCCACTTTAATTTTTCTCAAGACAGCAAGCACCTCCTCCTTTTCAATTTGTACAGTTTCCATGGTCTCACTACTTGATTCCCTCAATTCCATAGATTTCATGCCAGCTTCCTTAGTAAATACAGACGCAAAAAACCTATTTAAGATCTCCCCCATTTCCTTTGGTTCCGCACAAAGCCGACCACTCTGATCTTCAAGAGGACCAATTTTATCCCTTACAATCCTTTTGCTCTTAATATACTTGTAAAAGCTCTTTGGATTATCCTTCACTTTGACTGCCAAGGCAACCTCATGTCTTCTTTTTGCCCTCCTGATTTCTTTCTTAAGTATTTTCTTGCACTTCTTATACTCCTCAAGCACCTGATTTACCCCCTGTTTCCTATACATTTCATACAACTCTCTCTTCTTCTTTATCAGAGTTGCAATATCCCTTGAGAACCAAGGTTCCTTATTCCTATTCAATTTGCCTTTAATCCTGACAGGAACATACAAACTCTGTACTCTCAAAATTTCCCCTTTGAAGGCTTCCCTACCTACCAATCACATCTTTGCTAGAGAACAACCTGTCCCAATCCATGCTTTTTAGATCCTTTCTCATTTCTTCAAATTTGGCCTTCTTCCAGTTCAGAACCTCAACCCTAGGACCAGATCTATCCTTGTCCATGATCAAATTGAAACTAATGGTGTTATGATCACAAGAACCAAAGTGCTCCCCTACACACACTTCCGTCATTTGCCCTAATTCGTTTCCTAACAGGAGATCCAATATTGCATCCCCTCTAGTTGGTCCCTCTATATACTGATTTAGAAAACTTTCCTGAACACATTTTACAAACTCTAAACCATTTAGACCCCTAACAGTATGGGAGTCCCAATCAATGTATGGAAAATTAAAATCCCCTACCACCACAACTTTATGTTTCCTGCAGTTGCCTGCTATCTCTCTACAGATTTGCTCTTCCAAGTCTCATTGACTATTGGGTGGTCTGTAATACAATCCCACTAATGTGGCCGTACCTTTCCTGTTTCTCAGCTCCACCCATAAGGACTCAGTAGACAAGCCCTCTAATCACTGCTGTAATATTTTCCCTAACAAACAATGCTACTCCCCCACCTTTCATTCCTCTGCCTCAATCACATCTGAAACATCAGAACCCTGGAATATTAAGCTGCCAGTCCTGCCCCTCCTGTAGCCAAGTTTCACTAATTGCTACAACATCATAATTCCACGTGTCAATCCACGCCCTCAACTCATCCGCCTTCCCCGCAATACTCCTAGCATTGAAATATATACACCTCAGAAGATTTTTACCACCACTCACAACCTTTCTATCAGCGGATTTGCTTAAACCTTCAATATCATTTATTTTCACCCCAGCCACACTGTCAGCTCTGGCACTCTGGTTCCCATCCCCCTGAAAATCTAGTTTAAAGCCTCCCCAATAGCACTAACAAACCTCCCTGAAAGGATATTGGTCCCCCTGTGGTTCAAGTGTAACCCGTCTCTCTTGTACAGGTCCCACTTGCCCCAGAAGAGGTCCCCATGATCCTGAAATCTGAAACCCTTCCCCCTACACCAGTTCCTCAGCCACTTGTTCCTCCTCCAGAGCATCCTATTCCTACCCTTACTGGCACCTAGCACAGGTAGCAATCCTGAGATTACCACCCTCGAGGTCCTGCTTTTCAACTTCCTACCAAGCTCTCTATACTCACTGTCCAGGACCTCTTCACTCTTCCTTGCTATGTCATTGGTCCTGATGTGCACCACGACATCTGGCTGGTCACCCTCCCACTTCAGAATGTCATGCAATTGATCAGAGACATCCTTGACCCCGACCCTAACACGAGAGCACACAGTTTTAAGGTGCTTGGAAGTAGGTACAGAGGGGATGTCAGGGGTAAGTTTTTTAGGCAGAGAGTGGTGAGTTCATGGAATGGAATGCTGGCGACAGTGGTGGGGGCGGATACAATAGGGTCTTTTAAGAGGCTCCTGGATAGGTACAGGTAGCTTAGAAAAATAGAGGGCTATGGGTAACCCTTGGTAATTTCTAAAGTAAGTACATGTTTGACACAGCATTGTGGGCTGAAGGACCTGTATTATGCTGTATATTTTCTATGTTTCGATGTTTACTCTGTCTCGACTTTTCAGAATTTGAATGGTTTCAATGAGATCCCTCCTCATAGAAACATAGAAAATAGGTGCAGGAGTAGGCCATTCGGCCCTTCGAGCCTGCACTGCCATTCAGTATGATCATGGCTGATCATCCAACTCAGAACCCTGTACCAGCCTTCCCTCCATACCCCCTGACCCCTTTAGCCATCAGGGCCATATCTAACTCCCTCTTAAATATAGCCAATGAACTGGCCTCAACTATTTCCTGTGGCAGAGAATTCCACAGATTCACCACTCTCTGTGTGAAGAAGTTTTTCCTAATCTCGGTCCTAAAAGGCTCCCCCTTTATCCTTAAACTGTGACCCCTCGTTCTGGACTTCTCCAACATCGGGAACAATCTTCCTGCATCTAGCCTGTCTAATCCCTTTAGGATTTTACACGTTTCAATAAGATCCCCCCTCAATCTTCTAAATTCCAACGAGTATAAGCCTAGTCGATCCAGTCTTTCATCATATGAAAGTCCTGCCATCCCAGGAATCAATCTGGTGAACCTTCTTTGTCCTCCCTCTATGGCAAGGATGTCTTTCCTCAGATTAGGGGACCAAAACTGCACACAATACTCCAGGTGTTGTCTCACCAAGGCCTTGTACAACTGCAGTAGTACCTCCCTGCTCCTGTACTCGAATCCTCTTGCTATGAATGCCACCATACCATTCGCCTTTTTCTTCGCCTGCTGTACCTGCATGCCCACTTTCAATGACTGGTGTATAATGACTCCCAGGTCTCGTTGCACCTCCCCTTTTCCTAATCGGCCACCATTCAGATGATAACAACACACATCAAAGTTGCTGGTGAACGCAGCAGGCCAGGCAGCATCTATAGGAAGAGGCGCAGTCGACGTTTCAGGCCGAGACCCTTCGTCAGGACTAACTGAAGGAAGAGTGAGTAAGGGATTTGAAAGCTGGAGGGGGAGGGGGAGATGCAAAATGATAGGAGAAGACAGGAGGGGGAGGGATAGAGCCGAGAGCTGGACAGGTGATAGGCAAAAGGGGATATGAGAGGATCATGGGACAGGAGGTCCGGGAAGAAAGACGGGGGTGGGGGGGTGACCCAGAGGATGGGCAAGAGGTATATTCAGAGGGACAGAGGGAGAAAAAGGAGAGTGAGAGAAAGAATGTGTGCATAAAAATGAGTAACAGCTGGGGTACGAGGGGGAGGTGGGGCCTAGCGGAAGTTAGAGAAGTCAATGTTCATGCCATCAGGTTGGAGGCTACCCAGACGGAATATAAGGTGTTGTTCCTCCAACCTGAGTGTGGCTTCATCTTTACAGTAGAGGAGGCCATGGATAGACATGTCAGAATGGGAATGGGATGTGGAATTAAAATGTGTGGCCACTGGGAGATCCTGCTTTCTCTGGCGGACAGAGCGTAGATGTTCAGCAAAGCGGTCTCCCAGTCTGCGTCGGGTCTCACCAATATATAAAAGGCCACATCGGGAGCACCGGACGCAGTATATCACCCCAGTCGACTCACAGGTGAAGTGATGCCTCACCTGGAAGGACTGTTTGGGGCCCTGAATGGTGGTAAGGGAGGAAGTGTAAGGGCATGTGTAGCACTTGTTCCGCTTACACGGATAAGTGCCAGGAGGGAGATCAGTGGGGAGGGATGGGGGGGACGAATGGACAAGGGAGTTGTGTAGGGAGCGATCCCTGCAGAATGCAGAGAGAGGGGGGGAGGGAAAGATATGCTTAGTGGTGGGATCCCGTTGGAGGTGGCGGAAGTTACGGAGAATAATATGTTGGACCTGGAGGCTGGTGGGGTGGTAGGTGAGGACCAGGGGAACCCTATTCCTAGTGGGGTGGTGGGAGGATGGAGTGAGAGCAGATGTACGTGAAATGGGGGAGATGCGTTTAAGAGCAGAGTTGATAGTGGAGGAAGGGAAGCCCCTTTCTTTAAAAAATGAAGACATCTCCCTCGTCCTAGAATGAAAAGCCTCATCCTGAGAGCAGATGTGGCGGAGATGGAGGAATTGCGAGAAGGGGATGGCATTTTTGCAAGAGACAGGGTGAGAAGAGGAATAGTCCAGATAGCTGTGAGAGTCAGTAGGCTTATGGTAGACATCAGTGGATAAGCTGTCTCCAGAGACAGAGACAGAAAGATCTAGAAAGGGGAGGGAGGTGTCGGAAATGGACCAGGTAAACTTGAGGGCAGGGTGAAAGTTGGAGGCAAAGTTAATAAAGTCAACGAGTTCTGCATGCGTGCAGGAAGCAGCGCCAATGCAGTCGTCGATGTAGCGAAGGAAAAGTGGGGGACAGATACCAGAATAGGCACGGAACATAGATTGTTCCACAAACCCAACAAAAAGGCAGGCATAGCTAGGACCCATACGGGTGCCCATAGCTACACCTTTAGTTTGGAGGAAATGGGAGGAGCAAAAGGAGAAATTATTAAGAGTAAGGACTAATTCCGCTAGACGGAGCAGAGTGGTGGTAGAGGGGAACTGATTAGGTCTGGAATCCAAAAAGAAGCGTAGAGCTTTGAGACCTTCCTGATGGGGGATGGAAGTATATAAGGACTGGACATCCATGGTGAAAATAAAGCGGTGGGGGCCAGGGAACTTAAAATCATCGAAAAGTTTAAGAGCGTGAGAAGTGTCACGAACATAGGTCGGAAGGGATTGAACAAGGGGTGATAAAACAGTGTCGAGGTATGCAGAAACGAGTTCGGTGGGGCAGGAGCAAGCTGAGACAATAGGTCGGCCAGGACAGGCAGGTTTGTGGATCTTGGGTAGGAAGTAGAAACGGGAAGTGCGGGGTGTGGGAACTATAAGGTTGGTAGCAGTGGATGGGAGATCCCCTGAGCGGATAAAGTCGTTGATAGTGTGGGAGACAATGGCCTGGTGCTCCTTAGTGGGGTCACGATCGAGGGGTAAATAAGAGGAGGTATCCGCGAGTTGTCGCTGTGCCTCAGCAAGGTAGAGGTCAGTACGCCAGATTACAACAGCACCCCCTTTATCAGCGGGTTTGATAATAATGTTAGGATTAGTGCGGAGGGAGTGGAGAGCAGAGCGTTCCGAAGGAGTGATGTTGGAATGGGGACAAGGTGCGGTGAAGTCGAGACGGTTGATGTCCCGTCGGCAGTTGGCAATAAAGAGATCCAGAGCAGGCAGAAGACCAGAGCGGGGTGATTTTTTGGATTCCAGACCTAATCAGTTCCCCTCTACCACCACTCTGCTCCGTCTAGCGGAATTAGTCCTTACTCTTAATAATTTCTCCTTTTGCTCCTCCCATTTCCTCCAAACTAAAGGTGTAGCTATGGGCACCCGTATGGGTCCTAGCTATGCCTGCCTTTTTGTTGGGTTTGTGGAACAATCTATGTTCCGTGCCTATTCTGGTATCTGTCCCCCACTTTTCCTTCGCTACATCGACGACTGCATTGGCGCTGCTTCCTGCACGCATGCAGAACTCGTTGACTTTATTAACTTTGCCTCCAACTTTCACCCTGCCCTCAAGTTTACCTGGTCCATTTCCGACACCTCCCTCCCCTTTCTAGATCTTTCTGTCTCTGTCTCTGGAGACAGCTTATCCACTGATGTCTACCATAAGCCTACTGACTCTCACAGCTATCTGGACTATTCCTCTTCTCACCCTGTCTCTTGCAAAAATGCCATCCCCTTCTCGCAATTCCTCCGTCTCCGCCGCATCTGCTCTCAGGATGAGGCTTTTCATTCTAGGACGAGGGAGATGTCTTCATTTTTTAAAGAAAGGGGCTTCCCTTCCTCCACTATCAACTCTGCTCTTAAACGCATCTCCCCCATTTCACGTACATCTGCTCTCACTCCATCCTCCCACCACCCCACTAGGAATAGGGTTCCCTTGGTCCTCACCTACCACCCCACCAGCCTCCGGGTCCAACATATTATTCTCCGTAACTTCCGCCACCTCCAACGGGATCCCACCACTAAGCACATCTTTCCCTCCCCCCCTCTCTCTGCATTCCGCAGGGATCGCTCCCTACACAACTCCCTTGTCCATTCGTCCCCCCCATCCCTCCCCACTGATCTCCCTCCTGGCACTTGTCCGTGTAAGCGGAACAAGTGCTACACATGGCCTTACACTTCCTCCCTTACCACCATTCAGGGCCCCAAACAGTCCTTCCAGGTGAGGCATCACTTCACCTGTGAGTCGACTGGGGTGATATACTGCGTCCGGTGCTCCCGATGTGGCCTTTTATATATTGGTGAAACCCGACGCAGACTGGGAGACCGCTTTGCTGAACATCTACGCTCTGTCCGCCAGAGAAAGCAGGATCTCCCAGTGGCCACACATTTTAATTCCACATCCCATTCCCATTCTGACATGTCTATCCACGGCCTCCTCTACTGTAAAGATGAAGCCACACTCAGGTTGGAGGAACAACACCTTATATTCCGTCTGGGTAGCCTCCAACCTGATGGCATGAACATTGACTTCTCTAACTTCCGCTAGGCCCCACCTCCCCCTCGTACCCCAGCTGTTACTCATTTTTATGCACACATTCTTTCTCTCACTCTCCTTTTTCTCCCTCTGTCCCTCTGAATATACCTCTTGCCCATCCACTGGGTCACCCCCCCACCCCCGTCTTTCTTCCCGGACCTCCTGTCCCATGATCCTCTCGTATCCCCTTTTGCCTATCACCTGTCCAGCTCTCGGCTCTATCCCTACCCCTCCTGTCTTCTCCTATCATTTTGCATCTCCCCCTCCCCCTCCAGCTTTCAAATCCCTTACTCACTCTTCCTTCAGTTAGTCCTGACGAAGGGTCTCGGCCTGAAACGTCGACTGCGCCTCTTCCTATAGATGCTGCCTGGCCTGCTGCGTTCACCAGCAACTTTGATGTGTGTTGTTTGAATTTCTAGCATCTGCAGAATCCCTGTTGTTTGCGTTTAAATTCAGATGATAATCTGTTTTCCTGTTTTTACCACCAAAGTGGATAACCTCACATTTATCCACATTAAATTGCATCTACCATGAATTTGCCCACTCACCTAACCTATCCAAGTCACCCTGCAACCTCTTAGCATCCTCTTCACAGCTAACACTGCCACCCAGCTTCGTGTCATCCACAAACTTGGAGATGCTGCATTTAATTCCCTCATTTAAGTCATTAATATATATTGTAAACAACTGGGGTCCCAGCACTGAGCCTTGTGTTATCCCACTAGTCACTGCCTGCCATTCTGAAAAGGTCCTGTTTATTCCCACTCTTTGCTTCCTGTCTGCCAACCAATTCTCTATCCACATCAATACATTACCCCCAATACCATGTGCTTTAAGTTTGCACACTAATCTCCTGTGTGGGACCTTGTCAAAAGCCTTTTGAAAATCCAAATACAACACATCCACTGGTTCTCCCCTATCCACTCTACTAGTTACATCCTCAAAAAATTCTATGAGATTCGTCAGACATGATTTTCCTTTCATAAATCCATGCTGACTTTGTCCGATGATTTCACCGCTTTCCAAATGTGCTGTTATCACATCTTTGATAACTGACTCTAGCATTTTCCCCACCACCATGCGATCTTTAAATGCTTGCCATTGCATATCCACCGTCAACCCTTTAAGTGTCATTTGCCAGTCTATCTTAGCTAATTCGCGTCTCATACCTTCAAAGTTACCCTTTAAGTTCAGAACCTTTGTTTCTGAATTAACTATGTCACTCTCCATCTTAATGAAGAATTCCACCATATTATGGTCACTCTTACCCAAGGGGCCTCTCATGACAAGATTGCTAATTAACCCTTCCTCATTGCTCAATACCCAGTCTAGAATAGCCTGCTCTCTAGTTGGTTCCTTGACATGTTGGTTCAAAAAACCATCCCGCATACGTTCCAAGAAATGGCAAGCATTTAAAGATTGCATGGATGAACTACAACAATTGTTCATCCCAGTTTGGCAAAAGAATAAACCAGGGAAGGTAGTGCACCCATGGCTGACAAGGGAAATTAGGGATAGCATCAATTCCAAAGAAGAAACAGGGTCTAGTGAGATGGAGGAACTAAGGGAAATACATGTTAGTAGGGAAGTGGTGTTAGGCAAATTGAAGGGATTAAAGGCAGATAAATCCCCAGGACCAGATGGTCTGCATCCCAGAGTGCTTAAGGAAGTAGCCCAAGAAATATATAGGAAGGATGTGGCAGCATTGGAAAGGGTACAGAGGAGATTTACCAGAATGCTGCCTGGTTTAGAGAGTATGCATTATGATCAGAGATTAATGGAGCTAAGGCTTTACTCTTTGGAGAGAAGGAGGATGAGAGGAGACATGATAGAGGTGTACAAGATAATAAGAGGAATAGATAGTGTGGATAGCCAGCGCCTCTTCCCCAGGGCACTACTGCTCAATACAAGAGGATATGGCTTTAAGGTAAGGGGTGGGAAGTTCAAAGGAGATATTAGAGGAAGGTTTTTCACTCAGAGAGTGATTGGTGCGTGGAATGCACTGCCTGAGTCGGTGGTGGAGGCAGATACACTAGTGAAGTTTAAGAGACTACTATACAGGTATATGGAGGAATTTAAGGTGGCGGGTTATATGGCAGGCAGGGTTTGAGGGTCGGCACAACATTGTGGGCCGAAGGGCCTGTACTGTACTTTACTATTCCATGTTAAATTGATAAGAGGAGAATGAATTACATTCTTTTTTACTGTATTATACATTCTATATCAAATTTATACTTTGTAGATCAACACTATGAGTGATTCTGATATTGTTTATTTTACCTTCTGTATGTACTGTTATTGACATATATACCAGAGATATTCTCCTCCTGTTTGTATACACACTTTTTAAAAAAAATCAATAAAAAGATTGGAAAAAGAAAAGAAAGAAGGAGTGTCTTACTAGATGTCCTGTCCCCACCTTTGACTCCTTCCAATATTGGAGTTGGCCCGTGGCCAAGTCCTGCCAGTCTCCCTTGGTGCTGGAGGCTTGTTTCATCAGGGTGTAGGCAAGGAACCCAGGCTCTTTGGCTTGAACCCAGGGAAAACCCTTACGGTGGTATGGGGAACCACCAGCCCTGTCTGTCGCCAAAGGAAATCCGGAACGTCGGCCAGTAATGCACTGCCCTCTCTTTCTTTAACCTCTCCAATCGACATGACTGGGAACTTCTGTCCCTCGAAGGGTGCATAATACTGGCTTTCCTCAGTTGAGCACCCTGTAGTTTCATAGCACAGAGTCACATGAGGGTCTGCCTCTGGCAGAGGGGGTTCAAATGAAGTGGAGTCCAAATTAAGTGCCCACCACTTGGGGGCGGGGTTGGTAACTGGCAAAGCTGTCGGTTGTTCTCTCGTCCCAGGGTGACACCCTTGTCTGTGCATAGAATCTCGACTTCCAAGGGACAGAGCAAGTCTCATTCTGCTAGATTACACCCCGATAGCTGGGGACGTAAATACGTGCATTCATTGCTTTGGTTCCCGTTTCTGATCCTCCCCAGATGTAGCCCCTTCGCGTCCTTCTTCCCACTGAAATTTTCATCTTTATTATTAGTTCCCTCCGGGGTTGATTGGGATTCGAAAACCGGGTCCCAATAATATGTCAGAGCTCGTCGTATTCGATTTTGATCATTGTCAGGCCAATCCATATCATTTGTTTTAATCATGTTGGCTAACTTAACTGGTAAGCATTGGAGCAGTAAGGCATTAAATTGTGGGGGATGGATTCCCATTATTAGAGGCTTGATCTCCTGCGAAAGTGCCGTTGCAGGCAACAAATCACTCCCGATTGTCTGTAATCTGGTCTGTCTGTTCATTCTTATTATGGATTCCCACCTGTAACTCCTGATAGATTTGGTATCTTGATTCTGCCTTCCATTTCTGCTCCTCATCATGCAGCAGAGACCGAATAAATTTTGCAGGGTCGCATTATACATTTGTATAGTACTGCAGACCTACTAAGCAAACTGTGTTGGTTTTTCTATCTGATCATTATCAGATATATCATTCCTGATCATTATCATTTCCTGAGGCTTCCAAGGGATGTATACTTCAATTGTTGGTGGTTGAACATAGAACATAGAACATAGAATAGTACAGCACAGTACAGGCCCTTTGGCCCACAATGTCAAACCCTGCCTCCCATATAAGCCCACATCTTAATTTCCTCCATATACCTGTCTAGTAGTCTCTTATACTTCACTAGTGTATCTGCCTCCACCACTGACTCAGGCAGTGTATTCCATGCACCAACCACTCTCTGAGTAAAAAACCTTCCTCCAATATCCCCTTTGAACTTCCCACCCCTTACTTTAAAGCCATGTCCTCTTGTATTGAGCAGTGGTGCCCTGGGGAAGAGGCGCTGGCTATCCACCCTATCTATTCCCCTCATTATCTGGTACACCTCTATCATGTCTCCTCTCATCTTCCTTCTCTCCAAAGAGTAAAGCCCGAGCTCCCTTAATCTCTGATCATAATGCATACTTTCTAAACCAGGCAGCATCCTGGTAAATCTCCTCTGTACCCTTTCCAATGCTTCCACATCCTTCCTATAGTGAGGTGACCAGAACTGGACACAGTACTCCAAGTGTGGCCTAACCAGAGTTTTATAGAGCTGCATCATTACATCGCGACTCTTAAACTCTACCCCTTGACTTATGAAAGCTAATACCCCATAAGCTTTCTTAACTACCCTATCCACCTGTGAGGCAACTTTCAGGGATCTGTGGACATGTACCCCGAGATCCCTCTGCTCCTCCACACTACCAAGTATCCTGCCATTTACTTTGTACTCTGCCTTGGAGTTTGTCCTTCCAAAGTGTACCACCTCACACTTCTCCGGGTTGAACTCCATCTGCCACTTCTCAGCCCAATTCTGCATCCTATCAATGTCTCTCTGCAATCTTTGACAATCCTCTACACTATCTACAACACCACCAACCTTTGTGTTGTCTGCAAACTTGCCAACCCACCCTTCTACCCCCACATCCAGGTGGTTAATAAAAATCATGATTACCCCCCTCACCCACTCGGGGATTGGGCAACTGCCTAATAGGGCACTGCTGTTGGGGATTCAGCTGGATTCCTCCAAGCTTATCACAAAGTTTAGAGTGCCGCTCTCCAGAATCTCCTGGCCAGGATCCCCTACGGGTTTGTTTTCTGGAATTTATCTTTACTTGCTCTGCCACATTTGATCCTTTAGGGGCCTGGTATGGTGGCGGGAGTGGTGTGGTTGGTTGTGAGAGGGGTAAGTGGGGTGGTGGCAGACTAGGGTAGCATCCCCACTCCTTATCTCTATCAATAGCTTCCGAATCATCAAAAAGAGTCGGTATGTCAGACATGGGCTCAGGATTCCGATCAGGCCTCAGAGTTTTCCCACAGTGCTGTCGTTCTAATCCTTTCTGTCTGTCCATATCAGCCTTTGCCTGCTTATGCTGCCTTTCCTGCTCTCTCTTTCGTCACCCATCTACCCTCTCACACTCTGCTTTCAGTGTCTCCCAACTCTTAGGAGTCCCTTCTGTCGTACATACCTCTGTCCCTTTATCACATGCATTATTCCTCCAACTGGCCAGTAAAGTATTATTCCATTTTACATCCGCTTTATCTTTCCATTGCTTAATCAGGAATTTCCATTTCTTTCCACAGTCCTTTTTTCCAGATTAAAAGGGCCTATCCCATTATTGCCCTTATTATATTACCAGTTATTCTTATTTATCAAGTCAAGTCAAATTAAGTTTATTTATATAGCACATTGAAAAACAACCCACATTGACCAAAGTGCTGTACAAAGCAAAGCAAGTAGCTAAAGTAACAAATACACGAAACACAGACAAACCAACGAGGCAAACAGCTTATATGCACAAAATACACAACGCAAGGGCCTAGGCACAAGCCAAAAAAACAGTCACTGTTTATGCCACTGGGTGAGAAATTTACCCAGCCTGCCTCCCTCTTAATCAATTTCAATTGGCCATATTATCAGGAGGCAGCTGATATGGTCAAATCCGTCACGTAGCGGAGGCCGCCTCTCCTGACCGGGGTCCCCAGTCCCGACTCTTTCCTTAGGAACAATACAGATGTCACCTGCAGCCTTTAATTCTCACAAAAACTCAAAAACTGCTAGCCTATTTTCCGTTAATACTCGAAAAAAGACAATTCTCACATATTCTGGAGGCCTTTCCCCCTTTATCCTGAACTTGTCTCATTAAATTTAAACCAGCCATATTTCTGCTGCCAAGGTGAGAATTTTACCAGGCTGTCAGTCTCGTATCATTTTCAAATTTCAACTGGCCATATCTTGAGACATGCGCAACCCCTTTTCCGAATCATCAAATTTCAACCAGCTATATCCTGTCACCGGCAGCAACATAAAAGAGACAACTGCTTACCTTAAATCCTGTATCCAAATGGTTCGTCTGATCCCGTCAAGGTAGCGGTCTCAATGGGTGAGGGGCAAACATGCTCATTCGGACACAGCCAGAGGTAAACTACCTCGGGGCACCCTGTCATTCAGTTGTGTTCGATTCAAGCTCCCTGTCACTTACTCAGCCCAGAGAGACATTCCCTATGTTGGGATCCAAGTCATGGCACCAAATGTAAACTTGAAAAAATGCCGGACCAAATAACGACAGCACAAAAAGATCGTTACTTATCTTTTCACCAGTTTATTTCTTCGAGTTCAGCTGGCGAGTGAACTTGGTCCCAACATCAGCGGAGAAGCGTCTCATCCCTCCGGCGGTTCAATAAGTTCACTGTTCGCCTTCCAGAACCGTTACAATTTATAAGGCCACTGATACAAAAGAACAATCAGTTTGATAGACACTCCAGCCACTATTAATTAAAGAAAGGAATGTCCTACCTGGTTTGTTGGAGCCAAAACTTAATTACAAAGATAAGAACATCCACCAATTTATGCTTTAATTAACAAAGGAATGTCCTGTCTAATTCCCATCAGGTACCGTCTTTTGTCAAAACCAAAAGGTATGAAAAATCAGGAGAATCTTATGTGGATCTGTGTGAACTTTACCCTTATCTTGCTCCAAAGAAGCAGCTGTGAGACATTATTCAAACACACTGCAGTTACTCTCAAAATACAGAGACATAGTTGGTACTTAACACCATTATTTACAGGAATCTGAAAATCCCCCAATTCCCTTAAACTTTATCACTCCCTTTTGAATTTTGCCTCTGTGGTACAATTTAACTCTGTTTGCATTTGTTCCCAGTCTTTGGCTTGTCCTTCCTTACATTCATGTTACACACATCATCTACTTGTAAACCTGCTGGCTCATCCTCAGCTCTGTCATACTGGTTCGCATCCTTCCCCAAACCACTTCCAACAGCTCTCATAAATCTTCCTGCAAGAAAGGTGCCAGGGTCCGGGATGTTTCTGATTGTGTCCACGATATGCTGAAGTGGGAAGAACAGCCAGAGGTTGTGGTAGTCATAGTCATAGTCATACTTTATTGATCCCGGGGGAAATTGGTTTTCATTACAGTTGCATCATAAATAATAAATAGTAATAAAACCATAAATAGTTAAATAGTAATATGTAAATTATGCCAGGAAATAAGTCCAGGGTCAGCCTATTGGCTGAGGGTGTCTGACCCTCCAAGAGAGGAGTTGTAAAGTTTGATGGCCACAGGCAGGAATGACTTCCTATGATGCTCTGTGTTGTATCTCGGTGGAATGAGTCTCTGGCTGAATGTACTTCTGTGCCCAACCAGTACATTATGTAGTGGATGGGAGACATTGTCCAAGATGGCATGCAACTTGGACAGCATATTGGTACATATTGGTACAACCCAGCCGGATGTGAGATCAGGCAGGAAGTGGTTAGCCCGTGTAGCAGTTGATGAGGCAGAGTCTAGATTGAAGCACAAGAAGATGGTTGGGGCTATCCAGCTAGGCCGCCAGGGACTTGGATGGACAACCCACAAGTGGTGGTTATCTTCTACAGGTAAGGAGCACCGTGAGCTTGTAACACAAGAAATACGAGAGGTAGAAGAGGAGAAGAGGTTAGCTAAAACAGCTGGCCTGGCCAAACAAGGGGCTTGGACCTGGTGGGAAAGTGTTGAACAACGACACCTATCTTGGAATATTCTGTGGCAGATGGAACCGCTCCACATTTCTTTTCTATGCAGAGCAGCTCCCAACACCTGACAACCTCAGCACCTGGTATGAAGATAAGACAGACAGGTGTGCTGCTTGTGGTGAGAAGGGAACACTTCAACATATTTTGAGTGCATGCAAAGTCAATCTTTCCAGTGGCATGTACACTTGGAGACATAACAACGTTCTCAAAGTTGTAACAGAAGCGGTTGAGCAGAGAATACTGCAGCACAACTTACCTCATGCCCCATACTGCACAGAACATCGTATATCATTTGTGAAAGAAGGCTCCAAGTCAAGGGTGTACAGCACAGGCTCACAATCAAGCATACTTGCTTCAGCCAATGATTGGTGTGTCAAGGCCGACCTGGACGGGAAAAGCAGTTTCCCAGAGCAAATAGCTTTCACCACATTGTGTCCAGGTATAATCGTATGGTCTGACACCAGTAGAGAAGTGGCTATTGGTGAACTCACAGTCCACTGGAAAGACAACATCGATGAAGCCCATGAGCGCAAGTTAACCAAGTATACAGAATTAAGATCAGAGTGCAGAGACAGAGGGTGGAAGGTCTCATGCTATCCATTCAAAGTAGGCTGCCGTGGGTTAATTGAATTCACTTTCCAGAAGTGGCTGCGTGACCTTGGCTTCACTAGAAGAGAGATCAAGTCAATCAGCAGGGCTGTAGCTGAGGCAGCAGAGAAAGGATCAGCATGGGTGTGGACCAAGTATGTCCAGAGGGGCAGATAGTCAGACAGTGTATACATATCTTGCAAACCCTTCAGTAGTTGCATAGACACTTGAAGAGCAGACTATCTGTTGGATGGAAGTGACCAACAACTCTGATAGAGGCAGATGCCAAATTTTTAAGCTCACCAGTTGGAGGTGGTGCTTTAGCACTGCTGGCCCACCACCTCAATGGAGTCTTGATCATAAGCGGGCCAAAACTGGGAGATAAGAAGATGGCGGAGGAACTGAACAAGTATTTTGCATCAGTCTTCACTGAGGAAGACATCAGCAATATACCGGACACTCAAGGGTGGCAGGGAAGAGAAGTGTGCGCAGTCACAATTATGACAGAGAAAGTACTCAGGAAGCTGAAATGTCTAAAGGTAGATAAATCTCCCGGACCAGATGGAATGCACCCTTGCGTTCTGAAGGAAGTAGCTGTGGAGATTGCAGAGGCATTAGCGATGATCTTTCAAAAGTCGATAGATTCTGGCATGGTTCCGGAGGACTGGAAGATTGCAAATGTCACTCTGCTATTTAAGAAGGGGGAAAGGAAGCAAAAAGGAAATTATAGACCTGTTAGCTTGACATCGGTGGTTGGGAAGTTGTTGGAGTCGATTGTCAAGGATGAGGTTACAGAGTACCTGGAGGCATATGACAAGATAGGCAGAACTCAGCATGGTTTCCTTAAAGGAAAATCCTGCCTGACAAACCTATTACAATTTTTTGAGGAAATTACAAGTAGGCTAGACAAGGGAGATGCAGTGGATGTTGTATATTTGGATTTTCAGAAGGCCTTTGACAAGGCGCCACACATGAGGCTACTTAACAAGATAAGAGCCCATGGAATTACGGGAAAGTTACATATGTGGATAGAGCGTTGGCTGATTGGCAGGAAACAGAGAGTGGTAATAAAGGGATCCTATTCTGGTTGGCTGCCGGTTACCAGTGGTGTTTCACAGGGGTCCGTGTTGGGGCCGCTTCTTTTTACATTGTACATTAACGATTTGGATTATGGAATAGATGGCTTTGTGGCTAAGTTTGCTGAGGATACGAAGATAGGTGGAGGGACGGTAGTGCTGAGGAAACAGAGAGTCTGCAGAGAGACTTGGATAGATTGGAAGAATGGGCAAAGAAGTGGCAAATGAAATACAATGTTGGAAAGTGTATGGTATGCACTTTGGCAGAAGAAATAAACAGGCAGACTATTATTTAAATGGGGAAAGAATTCAAAGTTCTGAGATGCAACGGGACTTGGGAGTCCTCGTACAGGATACCCTTAAGGTTAACCTCCAGGTTGAGTTGGTGGTGAAGAAGGCGAATGCAATGTTGGCATTCATTTCTGGAGGAATAGAGTATAGGAGCAGGGATGTGATGTTGAGGCTCTATAAGGCACTGGTGAGACTTCACTTGGATTACTATGGGCAGTTTTGGTCTCCTTATTTAAGAAAGGATGTGCTGATGTTGGAGAGGGTACGGAGAAGGTTCACTAGAATGATTCCGGGAATGAGAGGGTTAACATATGAGGAACGTTTGTCTGCTCTTGGACTGTATTCCTTGGAGTTTAGAAGAATGAGGGGAGACCTCATAGAAACATTTCGAATGTTGAAAGGCATGGACAGAGTGGATGTGGCAAAGTTGTTTCCCATGATGGGGGAATCTAGTACGAGAGGGTATGATGTAAGGATTGAAGGGTGCCCATTCAGAACAGAAATGCGAACAAATTTTTTTTGCGAGAGTGTGTTGAATCTATGGAATTTGTTGCCACGGGCAGCAGTGGAGGCCAAGTCATTGGGTGTATTTAGGGCAGAGATTGATAGGTATCTGAGTAGCTCGGGCATCAAAGGTTATGGTGAGAAGGCGGGGGAGTGGGACTAAATGGGAGAATGGATCAGCTCATGATAAGATGGCGGAGCAGACTCGATGGGCTGAATGGCCGACTTCTGCTTCTTTGTCTTATGGTCTTATAGTCTAAAACTCCTGAAGACAAGTGGCAGATCAACTGATGATCCTACTGGTGATAGCACAGGACTGTTAACATCTTAGTCCACGTGTATTTTTAACTCTTGGTAACAATGACATAGGCAGGAAAAGGGAGGAGTTCCTGAAAATAGACTACAGGGAGTTAGGAAAGTAAGTTGAGAAACAGGACCAAAAAAAAGGTAGTCATCTCGGGATTATTGCCTGTGCTATGTGACAGTGAGTATAGGAATAGAGTGAGGTGGAGGATAAATGCGTGGCTGTGGGATTGGAGCAGGGGGCAGGAATTCAGATTTCTGGATCATTGGGACCTCTTTTGGGGCAGGAGTGACCTGTACAAAAAGGATGGGTAGCACTTGAATCCCAGGGGTCAAATATCTTGGTGGGGAAGTTTGCTAAGTCTATTGGGGAGAGTTTAAACTAGAATTGCTGGGGGGTGGGAACTGAACTGAAGAAAGGGAGGAAGAGGGGGTTGGCTCACAAGTACAGAAAGCTTGGAGACAGTGTGAGAGGGAGGATAGGCGGGTGTTAGAGAAGGAACATGCTCAGACTAATGGTTGAAGATGTGTCTATTTTAATGCAAGGGGTATTATGAACAAAGCAGATGAGCTTAGAGGTGTATCAGTACTTGGAGCTATGATGTTGTGGCCATTACAGAGACTTGGATGGCTCAGGGGCAGGAATGGTTACTTCGAGTGCCAGGCTTTAGATGTTTCAGAAAGGACAGGGAGGGTGGCAAAAGAGGTGGGGGCGCGGCACTGTTCAGCAGAGGTAGTGTCACAGCTGCAGAAAAGGAGAAAGTCATGGATGGATTGTCTACGGAGTCTCTGTGGGTGGAAGTTAGGAACAGGAAGGGTTCAATAACTCCACTGAGTGTTTTTTATAGGCCACCTAATAGTAATAAGGACATTGAGGAGCAGGTAGGGAGACAGATTCTGGAAAGGTGTAATAATAACAGGGTTGTCATGGTGGGAGATTTTCCAAATATCGATTAGCTTCTCCCTAGAGTGAGGGGTTCAGATGGAGTGGAGTTTGTTAGGTGTGTTCAGGAGGGTTTCTTGGCACAATATGTAGATAAGCCTATAAGAGGAGAGGCTGTACTTGATCTGGTAATGGGAAAGGAACCTGGTCAGGTGTCAGGTCTCTCAGTGGGAGAGCATTTTGGAGATAGTGATCACAATTTTATCTCCTTTACCATTGCATTGGAGAGGGATAGGAACAGACAAGTTAGGAAAGCGTTTAATTGGAGTAAGGGGAAATCTGAGGTTATCAGGCAGGAACTTGGAAGCATAAATTGGAAACAGATGTTCTCAGGAAAATGTACGGAAGAAATCTGGCAAACATTCAGGGGATATTTGCGTGTTCTCCATAGGTACATTCCAATGAGACAGGGCAAGAATGGTAGGGTACAGGAACTGTGGTGTACAAAGGCTGTTGTAAATATAGTCAAGAAGAAAAGAAAAGCTTACGAAAGGTTCAAAAAACTATGTAATGATGGAGATCAAGAAGATTATAAGGCTAGCAGGAAGGAGCTTAAGAATGAAATTAGGAGAGCCAGAAGGGGCCATGAGAAGGCCTTGGTGAGTAAGATTAAGGAAAACCCCAAGGCATTCTGCAAGTATGTTAAGAGCAAGATGATAAGATGTGAGAGAATAGGACCAATCAAATGTGACAGTGGAAAAGTGTGTATGGAACCAGAGGAGATAGCAGAGGTACTTAATGAGTACTTTACTTCAGTATTCACTATGGAAAAGGATCTTGGCGATTGTGGAGATGACTGAAAAGCTTGAGCATATAGATATTGAGAAAGAGGATGTGCTGGAGCTTTAGGATAGCATCAAGTTGAATAAGTCACTGGGACTGGACGAGATGTACCCCAGGCTACTGTGGGAGGTGAGGATGGAGATTGCTGAGCTTCTGGCGATGATCTTTGCATCATCAATGGGGATGGGAGAGGTTCTGGAGGATTGGAAAGTTGTGGATGTTGTTCCATTATTCAAGAAAGGGAGTAGAGATGTTCTATTTTCTATCTTCACAGCTGGTTATATTCTCTCTTTCAAAGCGGGGATAGAAGGCATTGAGTTCGTCTGGTAGTGAAGCATTGCTACCATTCATTCTCGTGTTTTGCTTTGAAACCCATTCAGAACTGAAGTTCATAAAAGTGAGTTTGTACTTCAATAGTAGCAAGCCACAGCCAGAGATGAGTAAACCTTGTGGAGAAGCGAGCTGAAGTTCAGTGCTGCGTCGACTTAAATTCACAGAGCAGCAATTAAACTGGCCCATCCCTCAACTCCGGCCCAGACACCCTGACCTTTTCAATCTGACCCAGTGCTTAAATAGTTCAAAGCTGAAGTCATTCCTTGCTCTTGGACCTGGGCCCTGCCGCTTCAATACTCTCTTGGGCCAGTGCCCTGTCACTTCACTTCAACCTGTACCCAACTTTTCCAATTCGGCTCAGTGCTTAAATAGAAGCATAGAAACATAGAAAATCTACAACACAATACAGGCCCTTCGGCCCACATAGTTGTGCTGAACATGCCCCTACCTTAGAAATTACTCTGCTTACCCATAGCCCTCTATTTTTCTAAGCTCCACGTACCTATCCAAAAGTCTCTTAAAAGACCCTATTGTATCCACCTCCATCACTATTGCCGGCAAATCTATCAAACCTCGGGTCTTTCCTTGTTCTTAGGCATGGGTCCAGGCACCGCCACCTTTACTCTGGATTGCCTCGTTCTCCTCACCTCAGTTCTGCCCAATTGAATTGTCTCCAAGTCGCATTAGCCATTCCCGGCTCTCCAGCCCAGACCTTGTTGACTTGATTCAGCCCGTACACACCACAACTGTTCTACACCTCTGAGACTTCAGTTCCCACCACAAAAATGCCAGGTCGTAGAGGAGGTTCAAAAGCTCAACATTGACAAGGGAGTTACAGCCTATTGTTTGCAGTGATTGTTTACAACAATGTGTGATTATTAAAACATTTAATTATTTATTTGCCATCAGCAAGAAGCTACTGACCTCCAGCACCATCATAAACCGGAAGCTAGGTTTAGTACTCGGCTAGGTACCCCTACTGAGCCATATGTTTTCTGTGGGTTCAATCTCCTGAAGGATGGTTACACAACGACCTCGGAGACTGAAACCACAGGGTCATCGTGGGTTGTGGGAGTTTGTGAAGGTGCCTCCATGTTTTGTCGGTCAAAGCGATCATAAAAGGCATTTAGTTCATCTGGTGTGAAGCCTTGTTTTCAGCTATGTCACTTGCTTTCAGTTTTTAGCAGAAAATAGCATTCAAGCCCTGCCACAGCTGTGGAACATCCTACAATGATTCCAGTTTGATCCAGAACTTCCACTTTGCATGCGGATGGTTTTCTGGAGATTGCACCTGGACCTCTTGTATTTTACTTGTCTGCCAGACCTGAATGCCACTAATCTGCCCTCAGCAGATTGTGGATTTGGGGTTCATCCAGGGTTTCTATACATCGTGGTTTTAGCTCATCAGGCCTGGGCGAAGTACTGTATCTAGTAAGCTTCGTTCTTTCTATTCTTGTTTGGCCATTTCTCATCTGTTAGGGCAGAGTAGTGTAGTGAGAATGACTGCAGAGGGAGTGTTTTGTACTGTGCATGGGATGTGAGGAGAGTTGATATTGGACCACAAGAAAATGATGCTGCTGAGGTGGTAATGGAGGACAAATTAATGGCAGATGAATGTAATGGGTACTTTGCATCTTTCTTCACTGTGGAAGACACTAGCTCTGTGCCAGGGGATCGCGTGAGAAAGCAGGAATGAGTGCCATTGCTATTAAAAAAGGGAAAAGTGCTAGGCAAAATCAAAGGTGGATAAGTCACCTGGGTCAGATGGACTGCATCTCAGAGTCTTCAGAGAGGTTGCTGAAGAGATAACAGATGCATTAGTCATGATCTTTCAAGAATCACTTGATTCTGGCATGGTTGCGGAGGACTGGAAGATTGCAAATATCACTCCATTCTTTAAGAAGGGACGAAGGCAAAAGGAAATTATAACGCAGTTCACCTAACCTCGGTGGTTGAGAAAGTGTTGGAGTCTATTATTAAGGATGAGGTTTCAGGGTACTTGGAGACGAATGATAAAGTCAACGTGATTTCTGTGAAGGGAAATGTTGCCTGACAAATCTGGGTTTCATCACCCAAGTTACAGAGAAAGGTTGAACAAGTTGGGTCTTTATTCTTTGGAACGTAGAAGGTTGCGGGGGGGGGGGGGACTTGATAGAGGTATTAAAAATTATGAGAGGGATAGATAGATTTGACGTGGATAGGCTTTTTCCATTGAGAGTGGGGGAGATTCAAACAAGAGGACATGAGTTGAGAGTTAGGGGGCAAAAGTTTAGGGGTAACATGAGGAGGAACTTCTTTACTCAGAGAGTGGTAGCTGTGTAGAACGAGCTTCCAGCAGAAGTGGTTGAGGCAGGTCCGATGTTGTCGTTTAAAGTTAAACTGGACAGATATATGGACAGGAAAGGAATGGAGGGTTATGGGCTGAGTGCAGGTCGGTGGGACTAGGTAAGAGTAAGAGTTCGGCATGGACCAGAAGGGCCGAGATGGCCTGTTTTCGTGCTGTAATTGTTATATGGTTATATGGTTATACCTGACTCTTAAAGGACCTTATCATATCCACCTCCACCAGTGTTGCCGGCAGCCCATTCCATGCACTCACCACTCTCGGCATAAAAAAACTTACCCCTGACATCTCCTCTGTACCTACTTTCAAGCACCTTAAAACTGTGCCCTCTCATGCTATCCATTCCAGCCCTGGGAAAAAAGCCTCTGACTATCCATACAATCAATGCCTCTGATCATCTTATACACCTCTTTCAGAATACCTCTCATTCTCCGTCGCTCCAAGGAAAAAAGGCCGAGTTCACTCAACCTATTCTCATAAAGCATGCTCCCCAATCCAGGCAACATCCTTGCAAATTTCCTCTGCGCCCTTTCTATGGTTTCCACATCCTTCCTAAAGTGAGGCGACCAGAATGGAGCACAGTACTCCAAGTGGGGTCTGACCAGAGTCTTATATAGCTGCAACATTACCTTCGGACGATGAAGGCCAATGCACCATATGATTTCTTAACCACAGAGTCAACCTGTGCAGCAGCTTTAAGCGTCCTATGGACTCATACCCCAAGATCCTTTTGATCCAACACACAGCCAAGAATCTTACCATTAATACTATATTCTGCTATCATATTTGACCTACCAAAATTAACCACCTCACACTTATCTGGGTTGAACTCCACTTCTCAGCCCAGATTTGCATCCTATCAATGTCCCGCTGTAACCTCTGACAGCCCTCCACACTATCCACAACACCCCCAACCTTTGTGTCATCAGCAAATTTACTAACCATCCCTCCACTTCCTCATCCAGGTCATTTATAAAAATCACGAAGAGCAGGGATCCCAGAACAGACCCCTGAGGCACACGACTGGTGACCGAACTCCATGCAGAATATGACCCATCTACAACCACTCTTTGCCTTCTGTGGGCAAGCCAGTTCTGGATCCACAAAGCAATTTCCCCTTGGAACCCATGCCTCCTTACTTTCTCAATCAGCCTTGCATGGGGTACCTTGTCAAATGCCTTGCTGAAATCCATATATACAGTACATCTACTACTCTACCTTCATCAATGTGTTTAGCTACATCCTCAAAAAATTCAGTCAGGCTCGTAAGGCATGACCTGCCTTTCACAAAGCCATGCTGACTATTCCTACTCATATTATACCTCACCAAATGTTCATAAATCCTGCCTCTCAGGATCTTCTCCATCAACTTACCAACCACTGAAGTAAGACCCACTGGTCTATAATTTCCTGGGCTGTCTCTACTCCCTTTCTTGAACAACATCTGCAACCCTCTAATCCTCCAGAACCTCTCCCGCCCCCATTGATGATGCAAAGATCATCGCCAGAGGCTCAGCAATCTCCTCCCTCACCTCCCACAGTAGCCTGGGGTATATCATGTCCGATTCCGGTGACTTATCCAACTTGATGCTTTCCAAAAGTTGCAGCACATCCTCTTTCTTAATAATAAGGAAACTGTCATGAAGTCTATGGAATTAAGGGAAACATGTAGTGAGATCATAGAAACTGTACAGATCGAAAAGGAGGAAGTCCTTGCTGTCTTGAGGAAAATTAAAGTGGATAAATCCCCAGGACCTGACAGGGTGTTCCCTCGGACCTTGAAGGAGACTAGTGCTGAAATTGCAGGGGCCCTGGCAGAAATATTTAAAATGTCGCTGTCTACAGGTGAGGTGCCGGAGGATTGGAGAGTGGCTCATGTTGTTCCGTTGTTTAAAAAAGGATCGAAAAGTAATCTGGGAAATTATAGGTCAGTAAGTTTAACGTCAGTAGTAGGTAAGTTATTGGAGGGAGTGCTAAGAGACAGAATCTACAAGCATTTGGATAGACAGGGACTTATTAGGGAGAGTCAACATGGCTTTGTGCGTGGTAGGTCATGTTTGACCAATCTATTGGAGTTTTTCGAGGAGGTTACCAGGAAAGTGGATGAAGGGAAGGCAGTGGATATTGTCTACATGGACTTCAGTAAGGCCTTTGACAAGGTCCCGCATGGGAGGTTAGTTAGGAAAATTCAGTCGCTAGGTATACATGGAGAGGTGGTAAATTGGATTAGACATTGGCTCAGTGGAAGAAGCCAAAGAGTGGTAGTAGAGAATTGCTTCTCCGAGTGGAGGCCTGTGACTAGTGGGATGCCACAGGGATCAGTGCTGGGTCCATTGTTATTTGTCATCTATATCAATGATCTGGATGATAATGTGGTAAATTGGATCAGCAAGTTTGCTGATGATACAAAGATTGGAGGTGTAGTAGACAGTGAGGAAGGTTTTCAGAGCCTGCAGAGGGACTTGGACCAGCCGGAAAAATGGGCTGAAAAATGGCAGATGGAGTTTAATACAGACAAGTGTGAGGTATTGCACGTTGGAAGGACAAACCATGGTAGAACATACAGGGTTAAAGGTAAGGCACTGAGGAGTGCAGTGGAACAGAGGGATCTGGGAATACAGATACAAAATTCCCTAAAAGTAGCATCACAGGTAGATAGGGTTGTAAAGAGAGCTTTTGGTACATTGGCCTTTATTAATCAAAGTATTGAGTATAAGAGCTGGAATGTTATGATAAAGTTGTATAAGGCATTGGTGAGGCCGAATCTGGAGTATTGTGTTCAGTTTTGGTCACCAAATTACAGGAAGGATATTAATAAGGTTGAAAGAGTACAGAGAAGGTTTACAAGGATGTTGCCAGGACTTGAGAAACTCAGTTACAGAGAAAGGTTGAGTAGGTTAGGACTTTATTCCCTGGAGCGTAGAAGAATGAGGGGAGATTTGATAGAGGTATATAAAATTATGATGGGTATAGATAGGGTGAATGCAAGCAGGCTTTTTCCACTGAGGCAAGGGGAGAAAAAAACCAGAGGACATGGGTTAAGGGTGAGGGGGGAAAAGTTTAAAGGGAACACTGGGGGGGGCTTCTTCACACAGAGAGTGGTGGGAGTATGGCATGAGCTGCCAGACGAGGTGGTAAATGCGGGTTCTTTTTTAACATTTAGGAATAAATTGGACAGATACATGGATGGGAGGTGTATGGAGGGATCTGGTCTGTGTGCAGGTCAGTGGGACTGGGCAGGAAATGGTTCGGCACAGCCAAGAAGGGCCAAAAGGCCTGTTTCTGTGCTGTAGTTTCTATGGTTTCTATCTACGTACCAAACTTTTCAGTCCACTCTAAGTCATCCCTACAATCGCCAAGATCCTTTTCCGTAGTGAATACTGAAGCAAAGTATTCAATAAGTACCTCTGCTATCTCCTCCGGTTGCAAGATCCTTGCTGCACCTGATGATCCTGTGATCTTTGTCTCGGAGGCTAATGTTAGACTTTCTTTAAAGAGACGGAACCCTCGCATGACAGAAGGTCCCAATGGAGTACCTGGTAAGGCTCTGAAAACATGTGCCAACCAACTGGCAAGAGTATTCAAGGTCATTTTCAATCTCTCACTGCTACAAGCAGAAGTCCCCACATGCTTCAAAAAGGCAACAATTATACCAGTGCCTAATAAGAGTAATGCGAGCTGCCTTAATGACTATTGCCCAGTAGCACTCATAGCTACAGTGATGAAATGTTTTGTGAGGGTGGTCATAATTTGATTGAGCTCCTGCCTCAGCAAGGTCCTGGAAAAACTGCAATTTGCCTATCGTCACAATAAGTCAATGGCAGACACAATCTCAATAGCTCTTCAATGGCCTTAGATCACCAAGACAGCACAAACACCTATGTCAGGATGTTGTTCATTGACTATAGATCAGCATTTAACACCATCATTCCCACAATCCTGATTGAGAAGTTATGGAACCCGGGCCTATGTACCCTTCTTTACAATTGAATTCTCAACTTCCTAAACGGAAGTCCACAATCTGTGCGGATTGGTGATAATATCTCCTCGCTGATGATCAACACTGGTGCACCTTGGGGGTGTGTGCTTATCCTATTGCTCTCCTCTCAATATTCCCATGACTGTGTGGATAAGTAAAGGCATCAGTTAGTCTTGCGAGACCATGGATCTGCACTTGGAAAGTCTTCACCCTCCGGGCAAGGTTGCACGGAAGACTAGCAGTTGCCCATGCTGCAAGTCATCTCTCTCCACGATACCAATGTTGTCCATTAGGACCCATACAGCTTGGCACCAGTGTCATCGCAGAGCAATGTGTGATTAAGTGCTTTACTCAAGGACACAACACGTTGGCTTGAACTCACGACCTTCAGGTCGCTAGTCCAATGCCTTAACCACTTGGCCACGTGCCCACGACTGTGTGGATAGGCTTAGTTGAAATACCATCTATAAATTTGCTGAAGATACAACCATTTTAGGCAGAATCTCAGGAGCAAGACATACCAACTAGCGGCGTGGTGTCGCAGCAACAACCTTGCATGCAACTTCAGTAAGACGAAAGAGCTGATTGTGGACCAGGAAAGGTAAGATGAAGGAACACATACCTATTCTCATAAAGGGATCAGAAGTGGAGAGAGTGAGCAGCTGCAAGTTCCTGGGTGTCAAGATCTCTGAGGACCTAATCTGGTCCCAACATATCAATGCAGCTATAAAGAAGGCAAGACAGCGACTATATTTAATTCGGAGTTTGAAGAGATTTGGTATGTCAACAAAAACACTCAGAAACTTCTATTGATGTACCATGGAGAACATTCTGGCATTCTGACAGGCTGCATCACTGTCCGCCATGGGGGGGGGCAGGGTGGGAAGGGGGGCTACTGAACAGGACTGAAAGAAGCTGCAGAGGGTCATAAATTTAGTCAGCTCTATCTTAGGTACTAACCTACAAAGTACTCAGGACATCTACAAGGAGCGGTGTCTCAGAAAGGCAGCACCCATTTATTAAGGACCCCAGCACCCAGGACATGCTCTTTTCTCATTGTTACCATCAGGTAGGAGTGAAACCCTCTGGTTTTCTTGGCTGCGTTAGGGAAGACAACCTCTGGCCCAGCCAAACTCGTGAGATTGAGATACTCTCCCACCCCAAACCCCTGTTTGTGTGCATGCTGTGTAATTTGCTACCCTGTTACAAATTAGTGCCATGAAATAACAGACTGTACACGACATACAATTAAAAGATTAACTTCATGAATCTTAATTCCATTAAAGGTTTAATAAAGAAAAGAACAAAAGAAAGGACAATTTTAATTCAACAGTCAAATGTGCACAAGTTGGAGCCCAAAGTTTTTCCATAGTCACCGATCCTCAATTGATCTCGCGCCTGGTTTCATCGAATCACGTTCCCACTCCAGATTGAATCCTATGACTTCTTCTTTCCTGCATCTTCCCTTTTCATTTCCTCTTGAATAAATGCTCCAAGCTCAGCCTCAGTATCCCTTACCAGAGACACCACCGCTTAATTCGACGATCCTAATTGGATGGCACGCATTTCTCCTCCTCTCTTATCTTCAATAATTGTTAGAAGGCAGGAGGAGAAGATGGCAGCGCGCCTGCGCGTGTGCAGTCCTCTTGTGAAAAATGATATCATATCTGTTAAAGAGGGGCCATGGACAATTCTGATTTGATGGAGAATGGACGTGAACATCTGGACAAATTTCTGAAACGCCTGTTCGCTGCTGTCGTTACAGTGTGGTCGGGAATCTTTCGGAGGGTAGGCCTCTAAATCCCCGGCCCTGTCTGCTTTTGGCGACCGAGAAGGAGGTCGAATCGTTCGGACAGAGATGGCGCTCAGTACTTGGTGTCGGAGAGCTGATCAGAGCTCGAAGTTTTCAGATGACTCAGAGTCGGATTGTGGTTGGCATGGCAGGGAGAGTTTTTCTTCCTTCTCCTGTCTGCGTGAGATGTGGGACATTTGAGAAACTTTGAACTTTACTGTGCTCATGGACTTCTTCATCAAGTTATGGTATTGTTGCACTGTTTGTAACTATATGTTATAATTATGTGGTTTTGTCAGTTTTTTCAGTCTTGGTCTGTCCTGTGTTTTGTGATACCACACCGGAGGAAATATTGTATCATTTCTTAATGCATGCATTACTAAATGACAATAAAAGAGGACTACGTGTCTTCATAGTCTAATAACCCAAACAACCTGAAAACAGAACAGACTGCTCTTACAGAACTGCTAAATGAAATATATACAGCATAACAGTAAAAATATGAACCAGAGCACTACAGCACGTACAGAAGCCTGAAGGCACACACTCAGCGATTCAGGAACAGTTTATTCCCCTCCTGCCATCCAATTCCTAAATAGACATTGAACCCATGAACACTACCTCACTTTTAAATATATACTATTCCTCTTTTTGCATGATTTTTAATCTAATCAATTTACATGTACGGTGATTTATTTATTTATTTTTACTTCTTTTCTTCTGTATTATGTATTGCATTGAACTGCTGCTGCTAAGATAACAAATTCCACGACACATGCTGGTGATAATAAACTGATTCTGATCCTGAATGCTATTTGCTTACTTTTATTGTTTGCAAGGTTTTTGTTTTTTTCTGCATATTTGGGTGTTTGACTGTCTTCTTTTTTCAATGGTTCAATTGGTTGCTTTGTTTTGTAGCTGCTTGGAAAATAACAAATCTCAAAGTTGTATAGAACATAGAACATAGAATAGTACAACACAGTACAGGCCCTTCGGCCCACAATGTTGTGCCAACCCTCATACCCTGCCTCCCATATAAGCCGCCAACTTAAATTCCTCCATATACCTGTCTAGTAGTCTCTTAAATTTCACTAGTGTATCTGCCTCCACCACTGACTCAGGCAGTGCATTCCACACACACACCAACCACTCTGAATAAAAAACCTTCCTCTAATATCCGCCTTGAACTTCCCACACCTTACTTTAAAGCCATGTCCCCTCGTATTGATCAGTGGTGCCCTGGGGAAGAGGCGCTGGCTATCCACCCTATCTATTCCCCTCATTATCTGGTACACCTCTATCATGTCTCCTCTCATCCTCCTTCTCTCCAAAGAGTAAAGCCATAGCTCCCTTAATCTCTGATCATAATGCATACTCTCTACACCAGGCAGCATCCTGGTAAATCTCCTCTGTACCCTTTCCAATGCTTCCACATCCTTCCTATAGTGAGGCGACCAGAAATGGACACAGTACTCCAAGTGTGGCCTAACCAGAGTTTTATAGAGCTGCATCATTACACCACGACTCTTAAACTCTATCGCTCGACTTATGAAAGCTAACATCCCATAAGCTTTCTTAACTACCCTATCCATCTGTGAGGCAACTTTCAGGGATCTGTGGACATGTACCCCCAGATCCCTCTGCTCCTCCACACTGCCAAGTATCCTGCCATTTACTTTGTACTCTGCCTTGGAGTTTGTCCTTCCAAAGTGTACCACCTCACACCTCTCCGGGTTGAACTCCGTCTGCCACATCTCAGCCCACTTCGGCATCCTATCAATGTCTCTCTGCAATCTTTGACAATCCTCTACACTATCTACAACACCACCAACCTTTGTGTCGTCTGCAAACTTGCCAACCCACCCTTCTACCCCCACATCCAGGTTGTTAATAAAAATCACGAAAAGTAGAGGTCCCGGAACAGAACCTTGTGGGCACCACTAGTCACAATCCTCCAATCTGAATGTACTCCTTCCACCATCACCCTCTGTCTTCTGCGGGTAAGCCAATTCTGAATCCACCTGGCCAAACTTCCCTGGATCCCATGCCTTCTGACTTTCTGAATAAGCCTACCATGTGGAACCTTGTCAAATACCTTACTAAATCCATATAGATCACATCCACTGCTAACCAATTTCCTCCGGGATCAATAAAGTATAACTATGACTATGACTATGACTATGACTATATGCCTAGTCACCTCCTCAAAGAACTCTATCTATTGTTAGACACGATCTGCCCTTCACAAAGCCATGCTGACTGTCCCTGATCAGACCATGATTCTCTAAATGCCCAGAGATCCTATCTCTAAGAATGTTTTCCAACAGCTTTCCCACCACAGACGTAAGGCTCACTGGTCTATAATTACCCGGACTATCCCTACTACCTTTTTGAACAAGGGGACAACATTCGCCTCCCTCCAATCCTCTGGTACCATTCCCGTGGACAATGAGGACATAAAGATCCTAGCCAGGGGCTCAGCAATCTCTTCCCTCGCCTCGTGGAGCAGCCTGGGGAATATTCCGTCAGGCCCCAGGGACTTATCCGTCCTAATGTATTTTAACAATTCCAACACCTCCTCTCCCTTAATATCAACATGCTCCAGAACATCAACATCACTTATATTGTCCTCACCGTCATCAAGTTTCCACTCATTGGTGAATACCGAAGAGAAGTATTCATGGAGGACCTCGCTTGCTTCCACGGCCTCCAGGCACATCTTCCCACCTTTATCGCTAATCGGTCCTACCTTCACTCCTGTCATCCGTTTATCTTCAGATAATTGAAGAATGCCTTGGGGTTTTCCATTACCCTACTCGCCAAGGCCTTCTCATGCCCCCCTTCTTGTTCTTCTCAGCCCTTTCTTAAGCTCCTTTCTTGCTTCCTTATATTCCTCAATAGACCCATCTGATCCTTGCTTCCTAAACCTCATGTATGCTGCCTTCTTCCACCTGACTAGATTTTCCACCTCACTTGTCACCCATGGTTCCTTCACCCTACCATTCTTTATCTTCCTCACCGGGACGAATTTATCCCTAACATCCTGCAAGAGATCTCTAAACGTCGACCACCTGTCCATAGTACATTTCCCTGCAAAAACACCATCCCAGTTCACACCTGCAAGTTCTAGCTTTATAGCCACATAATTTGCCTTTCCCCAATTAAAAATTTTCCTGTTCTCTCTGATTCTATCCTTTTCCATGATAATGCTCACCCCCTGAGAGATCTGTGACCTGACCCGGTTCATTACCTAGTACCAGATCTAGTATGGCATTCTCCCTAGTCGGCCTGTCCACATACTGTGACAGGAATCCGTCCTGGACATACTTAACAAACTCTGCCCCATCTAAACCCTTGGAACTAATCAGCTGCCAATCAATATTAGGGAAGTTAAAGTCACCCATGATAACAACCCTGTTATTTTTGCACCATTCCAAAATCTGCCTCCCAATCTGCTCCTCTGTATCTCTGCTGCTACCAGGGGGCCTGTAGAATATCCCCAATAGAGTAACTGCTCCCTTCCTGTTCCTGACTTCCACCCATATTGACTCAAAAGAGGATCCTGCTGCATTACCCACCCTTTCTGTAGCTGTAATAGTATCCCTGACCAGTAATGCCCCCCCTCCTCCCCTTTTTCCGCCCTCTCTATCCCTTTTAAAGCACTGAAATCCAGGAATATTGAGAATCCATTCCTGCCCTGGTGCCAGCCAAGTCTCTGTAATGGCCACTACATCATAATTCCATGTATGTATCCAAGCTCTCAGTTCATCACCTTTGTTCCTGATGCTTCTTGCATTGAGGTACACACATTTCAGCCCTTCTACCTTATTGTCTTTACACTGTTTATTCTGCTTCTCTTTCCTCAAAGCCTCTCTACATGTTAGATCTGGCTTTACTCCATGCACTTCTTTCACTGCTCTATCGCTCTGGGTCCCATCCCCCTTGCAAATTAATTTAAACACTCCTGAACCATGCTAGCAATCCTACCTGCAAGGATATTTCTCCCCCTCGAGTTCAAGTGCAACCCATCCAATCTGTACACATCCCACCTTCCCCAGAAGAGATCTCAATGATCCAAAAATCTAAAACCCTGCTCCCTGCACCAACTCCTCAGCCATGCATTCAACTGCCATCTCCTCCAATTCTTCCCATCACTGTCACGTAGTACTGGCAGCAATCCTGAGAACGCCACTCTTGAGGTCCTGTTCTTCAGCCTTCTGCCTAGTTCCCGAAACTCACACTTCAGGACCTCATCCCTCTTCCTGCCTATGTCATTGGTCCCAACATGTATCATGACTTCTGGTTGCTTTCCCTCTCGTACAAGGATGTCATGCACCCGGTCAGAGACATCCTGGACCCTGGCACCCGGGAGGCAACAAACCATGCGGGTGTCCTTCTCACTTCCTCAAAATCTCCTGTCTGCTCCCCTGACTATAGAGTCTCCAATGACGACAGCTCTTCTTTTCTCCGTCCCACCCTTCAGCACCACCAGGTCAGACTCAGTGCCGGAGCCCTGCCACCGTGGCTCACACCTGGTCGGTTGTCCCCGCCAACAGTATCCAGGACGGTAAACTTATTATTCAGGGGAATGGCTACAGGGGTGTTCTGCACTACCTGTCTGCTCACCTTCGCTTTCCCCCTCTGACTGTCACCCAGTGACCTGCTTCCGACAGCCTAGGTGTGACTACCTCCCTGTAGCTCTCATCTATGACTGCCTCATTCTCTCTTATGAGTCGAAGGTCATCCAGCTGCTGCTCCAGATTCCTTACACGGTCTTCCAGATCGCCCAGCTGTATGCACTTCTGGCAGATGTGACTCTGTGGGAGAGGGGCGTTCCCCCAAGACTGCCACATCTCACATGAGAGGCACATAACCATCTCAGGAGGCATTGTAAAGACTAACTGCGAGCTAGCTTGTCCTCTGCCTCTTCTCGTCGAAGCCTCTCGAGTCAAAGCCTCAAAGCTCCACTCCTTCATTGCTCACGCACTCACTGGCCGCTTTGACAATAAATGTACTTTGAAGTTTGAACAATAAAGACTTGTGCTGTTCAACCATCTGGAATGTTACTGAAATCTTTAACCTTTCACTTTAGCAGTCTGGGGTACCCACTTGTCTCAAGCAAGTTTCAATCATGGGCATGTCCAGCAGCACTTACATCCTCTGTGATTAAGTGTTTTGAAAGGTTGGTGATGAAACATATCAATTCCTGCTAGAGGAGTGATTTGAATGTGCTCCAATTTGCAAACCATCACAACAGGTTAACTGCAGATGCTATTTTATTGGCTCTTCACTTAACACTGAATTATCTGGACAGCAAAGATGCCGACATCAAAATGCTCTTCATTAACTACAACTTAGCATTAAATACTATCATCCCCTCAAAACTAATCAGTTATCTACAAAACCTAGGTCTAGTAATGTAAAGCAGGATACCAAAAGTTTTTTCAGTTATATAAGGAGTACAAGGGAGATGAGAGTTGATACTGGGTCACTGGAAAATGATGCTGGCAAGGGAGTGATGGGGGACAAAGAAATGGCCCATGACTTAATGGGTACTTTGCATCTGTCTTCACTGTGGAAGACACTAGCAGTGTGCCAGAAGACTAATGATAAAATAACAAACCTATCGTATCCGCCTCCACCACCGTTGCCAGCAGCCCATTCCACACATGTCCAGTTGATACAAAGATAGGTGGAAGAGCGGGCAGTGTTGAGGAAACAGAGGGCCTGCAGAGAGACTCAGATAGTTTAGGGGAATGGGCAAAGAAGTGGCAAATGAAATACAATGTTGGAAGGAGGATGGTCATGCACTTCAGTGGAAGAAATAAATGGGCAGACTATTATTTAGATGGGGAGAGAATTCAAAATGCAGAGATGCAAAGGGACTTGGGAGTCCTTGTGCAAGATACCTGTAACACGCTGTAAGGTATCACTGCTAATGTAATGGCCTCTCTGTAATGTCTCACAGGGGGGAGGAAGAGATAGCAGTGCGCCGCGCACAGCCCTCTGGTGAAAATGATATTGTATCCATTAAATAGGGGCTGTGGACAATTCTGATTTGATGGAGACAGACGTGAAAGCACAGAGGAACACCCGGAGAAATTTCTGAAACGCTCGTTCGCTGCTGTCGTTACTGCACGATCGAGAATCTTCTGGAGGGAAGGCCTCAAAGTCCCCGGCTTTGCCTGCTGTTGGCGACCGAGATTGAGGTCGAATCGTTCGGATAGGGATGATGCTCGGTACTCGGTGTCGGAGAGCTGATCGGAGGCTCGAAGTTTTCGGATGACTCAGAGTCGGACTGCGGTCGGGCATGGCAGGGAGAGTTTTTCTTCCTTCTCCCGTTTGCGTGAGATGTGGGACATTTGAGAGACTTGGAACTTTTTACTGTGCCATGGACTGTTCTTCATCAAGTTATAGTATTGTTGCACCGTTGTAACTATATGTTATATTTTTGTTAGTTTTTTCAGTCTTGGTCTGTCCTGTGTTTTGTGATATCACACCGGAGGAAATATTGTATCACTTCTTAATGCATGCATTACTAAATGACAATAAAAGAGGACTGCGTGTCTTCATAATCTAATGTAATGGTTTCTCTGCAGCAGCAAAGTTTGGGGTATGACTAGAGATAATGGGGCTTTGGAATGTGGGGGGGTATCCAATGAGAGAAATGTTGTTCTTTCTTATGAGTGTGGAAGAAAGATTTTTGTGGTCTTTTGTCAGGGAGAGAAAAAGAAGGAAGATGCGTGTGGAGAGAGCTGGATGGACTGGACTGGGAGTGAGGGTCCAAAGGTCAGCGATGCTTGGGGGAGGTCGATGGTTGATGAATGGCCGTATCAGTGAGCTCCAACGTGCACTTTTGACTTTTTCTTTAAAATGGGCCCTTTTTCTTTTTATTTTCTTTACTAACCCTATATTCAGATTAAGATTTATAAAGTTCAATCATTTAATTGCATATGGTGTACTGTCTGATATTTTGCAGTGTAACCGGGCAACACATCATGCAGCATCCACACAAATGAGATTTTTCAGTTTGGCAGGGCCAGAGGCTATCTTCCCCAAGACAAACGCATGCTGGCCGAACCTCAGGGTTACATACCCTAAAGGATAACCTCCAGGTTGAGCTGGTTGCAAAGAAGGCGAATGCAATGTTGGCATTCATTTCTAGATGTATAGAATATAAGAGCAGAGATGTGATGTTGAGGCTCTAAAAGGCACTTACGAGATCACATGGAGTATTGTGTGCAGTTTTGGGCTCCTTATTTTAGAAAGGATATACTGATATTGGAGTGAGTTCAGAGAAGATTCACAAGAATGATTCCAGGAATGAAAGGGTTATCATATGAGGAACATCTGTTAGCTCTTGGGCTGTATTCCCTGGAGCTCAGGAGAATGAGGGGGGATCTCATAGAAACATTCCAAATGTTAAAAGGCCTGAACAGATTAGATATGCCAAAGCTATTCCCCATGGTAGGGGATTCTAGAACAAGAGGGCACAACTTCAAGATTGAAGGATGCCCTTTTAGAACTGAGGTGCGGAGAAATTACTTTAGTCAGAGGGTGGTAAATCTATGGAATTCGTTGCCATGAGTGGCCGTGGAGGCTAAGTTATTGGGTGTAATTAAGGCAGAGATAAATAGGTTCTTGATTAGCCAGGGCATCAAAGAGCATGGGGTGAAAACTGCGGATTGGGGATGACTGGAAGAATTGGATCAGCCCATGATTGAATGGTGGAGCAGACTCAGTGGGCCAAATGGCCTACTTCTGCTCCTATATCTTATCTTAAGAGCAGGAGTCGGCCATCTGGCCCATCAAACCTGCTCCGCCATTCAATAAGATCATGACTGATCTGGCCATGGACTCATCTCCACCTCGCTGCCTTTTACCCATAAGCCTTAATTCCCCATAACCCTTAATTCCCCTACTATGCAAAAATCGACCCAACCTTGTCAAGTATATTTACTGAGCTTCATTGGGCATAGAAACATAGAAAATAGGTGCAGGAGTAGGCCATTTGGCCCTTCGAGCCTGCACAACCATTCAGTATGATCATGGCTGATCATCCAACTCAGAACCCTGTACCAGCCTTCCCTCCATACCCCCGATCCCTTTAGCCACAAGGGCCATATCTAACTCCCTCTTAAATATAGCCAGTGAACTGGCCTCAACTGTTTCCTGTGGCAGAGAATTCCACAGATTCACCATTCTCTGTGTGAAGAGGTTTTTCCTCATCTCGGTCCTAAAAGGCTTCCCCTTTATCCTCAAACTGTGACCCCTTGTTCTGGACTTCCCCAACATCAGGAACAATCTTCCTGCATCTGGCCTGTCCAATCCCTTTAGGATTTTATATGTTTCAATAAGATCCCCCCTCAATCTTCTAAATTCCAACGAGTATAAGCCTAGTTGATCCAGTCTTTCATCATATGAAAGTCCTGTCATCCCAGGAATCAATCTGGTGAACCTTCTTTGTACTCCCTCTGTGGCAAGGATGTCTTTCCTTAGAATAGGGGACCAAAACTGCACACAATACTCCAGGTGTGGTCTCACCAAGGCCTTGTACAACTGCAGTAGTACCTCCCTGCTCCTGTACTCGAATCCTCTTGCTATGAATGCCAGCATACCGTGTGCCTTTTTCACCACCTGCTGTACCTGCATGCCCACTTTCAATGACTAGTGTATAATGACACCCAGGTCTCGTTGCACCTCCTCTTTTCCTAATCGGCCACCATTCAGATAATAATCTGTTTTCCTGTTTTTGCTACCAAAGTAGATAACCTCACATTTATCCACATTAAATTGCATCTGCCATGAATTTGCCCACTCACCTAACCTATCCAAGTCACCCTGCATCCTCTTAGTATCCTCCTTACAGCTAACACTGCCGCCCAGCTTCGTGTCATCCGCAAACTTGGAGATGCTGCATTTAATTCCCTCATCTATATATTAATATATATTGTAAACAACTGGGGTCCCAGCACTGAGCCTTGCGGAACCCCACTAGTCACCGCCTGCCATTCTGAAAAGGTCCCGTTTATTCCCACTCTTTGCTTCCTGTCTGCTAACCAATTCTCTATCCACATCAATACCTTACCCCCAATACCGTGTGCTTTAAGTTTGCACACTAATCTCCTGTGTGGGACCTTGTCAAAAGCCTTTTGAAAATCCAAATATACCACATCCACTGGTTCTCCCCTATCCACTCTACTAGTTACATCCTCAAAAAATTCTATGAGATTTGTCAGACATGATTTTCCTTTCACAAATCCATGCTGACTTTGTCCGATGACTTCACTGCTTTCCAAATGTGCTGTTATCACATCTTTGATAACTGACTCTAGCATTTTCCCCACCACCGATGTCAGGCTAACCAGTCTATAATTCCCCGGTTTCTCTCTTCCTCCTTTTTTAAAAAGTGGGGTTACATTAGCTACCCTCCAATCCTCAGGAACTAGTCCAGAATCTAAAGAGTTTTGAAAAATTATCACTAATGCAGCCACTATTTCTTGGGCTACTTCCTTAAGCACTCTGGGATGCAGACTATCTGGCCCTGGGGATTTATCTGCCTTTAATCCCTTCAATTTACCTAACACCACTTCCCTACTAACATGTATTTCCCTCAGTTCCTCCATCTCACCGGACCCTCTGTCCCCTACTATTTCCGGAAGATTATTCATGTCCTCCTTAGTGAAGACAGAACCAAAATAGTTATTCAATTGGTCTGCCATGTCCTTGCTCCCCATAATCAATTCATCTGTTTCTGTCTGTAGGGGACCTATATTTGTCTTAACCAATCTTTTTCTTTTCACATATCTATAAAAGCTTTTACAGTCAGTTTTTATGTTCCCTGGCAGTTTTCTCTCATAATCTTTTTTCCCCCTTCCTAATTAAGCCCTTTGTCCTGCTCTGCTGGACTCTGAATTTCTCCCAGTCCTCAGGTGAGCTACTTTTTCTGGTTAATTTGTATGCTTCTTCTTTGGAATTGATACTATCCCTAATTTCCCTTGTCAGCCATGGGTGCACTACCTTCCTTGATTTATTCTTTTGCCAAACTGGGATGAACAATTGTTGTAGTTCATCCATGCGATCTTTAAATGCTTGCCATTGCTTTAAGTGTCATTTGCCAGTCTATTTTAGCTAATTCATGTCTCATACCTTCAAAGTTACCCTTCTTTAAGTTCAGAACCTTTGTTTCTGAATTAACTACGTCACTCTCCATGTTAATGAAGAATTCCACCATATTATGGTCACTCTTACCCAAGGACCCTCTCACGACAAGATTGCTAATTAAACCTTCCTCATTGCTCAATACCCAGTCTAGAATAGCCTGCTCTCTAGTTGGTTCCTCGACATGTTGGTTCAAAAAACCATCCCGCATACATTCCAAGAAATCCTCTTCCTCAGCACCCTTACCAATTTGGTTCACCCAATCTATATGTAGATTGAAGTCACCCATTATAACTGCTGTTCCTGTATTGCACACACTTCTAATTTCCTGTTTAATAACATCCCCAACCTCACTACTACTGTTAGGTGGCCTGTACACAACTCCCACACAACTTTCTGCCCCTTAGTGTTATGCAGCTCTACCCATATCGATTCCACATCCTCCTGGCCAATGTCCTTCCTTTCCATTGCGTTAATCTCTCCTTTAACCAGCATCGCCACCCCACCTCCCCTTCCTTCATGTCTATTCCTCCTGAATATTGAATATCCCTGAACGTTGAGCTCCCATCCCTGGTCACCCTGGAGCCATGTCTCTGTGATCCCAACTATATCATATTCATTAATAACAATCTGCACTTTTAATTCATCCACCTTGTTACGAACGCTCCTTGCATTGACACACAAAGCCTTCAGGCTCGCTTTTACAACACTCTTAGCCCTTATACAATTATGTTGAAAAGTGGCCCTTTTTGATTTTTGCCCTGGATTTGCCGGCCTGCCACTTTTACTTTTCACCTTACTGCTTTTTGCCTCTACCCTCATTTTACACCCCTCTGTCTCTCTGCACTTGTTCCCATCCCCCTGTTTTGAGCTAACCTCCTAGTCTCTTTAATTTGATTCCCACCCCCCAACCATTCTAGTTTAAAGTCACCTCAGTAGCCCTCGCAAATCTCCTCGCCAGGATATTGGTCCCCCTAGGATTCAAGTGAGGTTTGTTTTCACATTAACTAACTAAAGGTGTAGCTATGGGCACCCGTATGGGTCCTAGCTATGCCTGCCTTTTTGTTGGGTTTGTGGAGCAATCTATGTTCCGTGCCTATTCTGGTATCTGTCCCCCACTTTTCCTTCGCTACATCGACGACTGCATTGGCGCTGCTTCCTGCACGCATGCAGAACTCGTTGACTTTATTAACTTTGCCTCCAACTTTCACCCTGCCCTCAAGTTTACCTGGTCCATTTCCGACACCTCCCTCCCCTTTCTAGATCTTTCTGTCTCTGTCTCTGGAGACAGCTTATCCACTGATGTCTACTATAAGCCTAATGACTCTCACAGCTATCTGGACTATTCTTCTTCTCACCCTGTCTCTTGCAAAAACGCCATCCCCTTCTCGCAATTCCTCCGTCTCCGCCGCATCTGCTCTCAGGATGAAGCTTTTCATTCTAGGACGAGGGAGATGTCTTCATTTTTTAAAGAAAGGGGCTTCCCTTCCTCCACTATCAACTCTGCTCTTAAACGCATCTCCCCCATTTCACGTACATCTGCTCTCACTCCATCCTCCCGCCACCCCACTAGGAATAGGGTTCCCCTGGTCCTCACCTACCACCCCACCAGCCTCCGGGTCCCACATATTATTCTCCGTAACTTCCGCCACCTCCAATGGGATCCCACCACTAAGCACATCTTTCCCTCCCCCCCTTTCTCTGGCATTCCGCAGGGATCGCTCCCTACACAACTCCCTTGTCCATTCGTCCCCCCCATCCCTCCCCACTGATCTCCCTCCTGGCACTTGTCCGTGTAAGCGGAACAAGTGCTACACATGGCCTTACACTTCCTCCCTTACCACCATTCAGGGCCCCAAACAGTCCTTCCAGGTGAGGCATCACTTCACCTGTGAGTCGACTGGGGTAATATACTGCGTCCGGTGCTCCCGATGTGGCCTTTTATATATTGGCGAGACCCGACGCAGACTGGGAGACCGCTTTGCTGAACATCTACGCTCTGTCCGCCAGAGAAAGCAGGATCTCCCAGTGGCCACACATTTTAATTCCACATCCCATTCCCATTCTGACATGTCTATCCACGGCCTCCTCTACTGTAAAGATGAAGCCACACTCAGGTTGGAGGAACAACACCTTATATTCCGTCTGGGTAGCCTCCAACCTGATGGTATGAACATCGACTTCTCTAACTTCCGCTAAGGCCCCCCCCCACCCCCGTACCCCATCTGTTACTTATTTTTATGCACACATTCTTTCTCTCACTCTCCTTTTTCTCCCTCTGTCCCTCTGAATATACCTCTTGCCCATCCTCTGGGTCCCCCCCCCTTGTCTTTCTTCCCGGGCCTGCTGTCCCATGATCCTCTCGTATCCCCTTTTGCCTATCACCTGTCCAGCTCCTGGCTCTATCCCTCCCCCTCCTGTCTTCTCCTATCCTTTTGGCTCTCCCCCTCCCCCTCCAACTTTCAAATCCCTTATCCAATTCTTGCTGATGAGACCCACCACGATCGTGTCATCAGCGAACTTGATGATGTGGTTCAAGCTGTGTGTTGCAGCACAGTCGTGGGTCAGCAGAGTAAACAGCAGTGGACTGAGCACACAGCCCTGGGGGGCCCCCGTGCTCAGTGTGATGGTGTTGGAGATGTTGCTTGAATTTCCAGCATCTGCAGAATTCCTGTTTGCGTTTTTGTTTTCACATTGTTTGTCAATAAGTTAGATAATGGAATTGATTGCATTGAAGGGGTTAGTAGTGCTGAGGAAGCAATGCAATTGCAGCAGGACTTAGACAAATTGGAAGAATGGGCATAAAAGTGGTAGATGGAATACAGTGCTGGGAAATGCATTTTAGTAAAAGGAACAATAGTGCGGACTATTATCTAAATGGGAAAAAGGTTGAAATGTTAGAGGTTCAGGGAGTCTTAGCAGTCCTCGTGCAAGATTCCCAGAAGGTTAGTTTACAGGTTCAAGTCAAATCAAGTCAAGTCACTTTTTATTGTCATTTCAACTATAGCTGCTGGTACAGAATATAGTAAAAATGAGACAAGGTTTTCCAGGACCATGGTGCTACATGAAACAATATAAAAACTACACTGAACTATGTAAGAAAAAACACAAAATCTACACTAGACTACAGACCTATCCAGGACTGCATAAAGTGCACAAAACAGTGCAGGCACTACAATAAATAATAATAAATAATAAACAAGACAGTAGGCACAGTAGAGGGTAGTAGGTTGGTGTCAAGCCAGGTTCTGGGTATTGAGCAGTCTGATGGCTTGGGGGAAGAAACTGTTACATAGTCTGGTCGTGAGAGCCCGAATGCTTCGGTGCCTTTTCCAGATGGCAGGAGGGAGAAGTGTATATATGAAGGATGCATGGGGTCCTTCATAATGCTGTTTGCTTTACGGATGCAGCAGGCGGTGTAAATGTCTCTAATGGCGGGAAGAGAGACCTCGATGATCTTCTCAGCTGACCTCACCATCCGCTGCAGGGTCTTGTGATCCGAGATGGTACAATTTCCGAACTAGGCCGTGATGCAGCTGCTCAGGATGCTCTCAATACAACCTCCGTAGAATGTGGTGAGGGTGGGGGCTGGGAGATGGACTTTTCTCAGCCTTCGCAGAAAGTAGAGACGCTGCTGGTCTTTCTTTGCTATGGAGCTGGTGTTGAAGGACCAGGTGAGATTCTCCGCCAAGTGAACACCAAGAAATTTGGTGCTGTTAACGATCTCTATGGAGGAGTCATTAATGTTCAGTGGAGAGTGGTCGCTCCGTGTCCTCAAAAGTCAACAACCATCTCTTTGGTTTTGTTTACATTCAGAGACAGGTTGTCAGCTCTGCACCAGTCCGTTAGCCGCTGCACCTCCTCTCTGTATACTGACTCATCATTCTTGCTGATGAGACCCACCACGATCGTGTCATCAGCGAACTTGATGATGTGGTTCGAGCTGTGTGTTGCAGCACAGTTGTGGGTCAGCAGAGTAAACAGCAGTGGACTGAGCACACAGCCCTGGGGGGCCCCCCGTGCTCAGTGTGATGGTGTTGGAGATGTCGCTCCTGATCCGGACTGACTGAGGTCTCCCAGTCAGGAAGGCTAGGATCCAGTTGCAGAGGAAGAAGGAAGTCTGAGAATCGGAGCAGGAGTGCGGCGGAAGCCATTTTGATTTTTTCTTTTTCTCATCGCAGTGAAGAGAGGTGGGACTGCGCAGGCGTGTGACGTCGGGCAGTGAAGTGCGGAAGATTTAAAAGGAACACAGCCTTATACAGCGGGCAGTGTCGTTTTGCGGGCTGCGGAGTGAACCGGGAGCAGAGTGAAGGCTTAAGGGCTTTGACTCAATGGGCTTAGGAGGAAACAGGCGAGGCAAAGGAGGTTTGGTTTTTGATTTTCCCTGTTATTTGAGGAAAGGGGGAAGAAGGAGTGTGAGGGCAGCTTGCTGTTCTCGGTGTCGGATGAGGGAGGTCCTGGAGTTTCCTAGTCTCCCAATCATCCACATCTGTGCCAGGTGCGCCGAGCTATATCTCCTAAAGGACCACGTTAGGGAACTGGAACTGCAGCTCGATGACCTTCATCTGGTCAGGGAGAGTGAGGAGTTGATAGAGAGGAGTTACAGGCAGGTAGTCACAACTGGGGCCACGGGAGGCAGACAAGTGGGTCACGGTTAGGAGGGGGAAGGGGACCTCTTTTGGCACAGGTGTGACCTGTACAAAAAGGATGGGTTGCACTTGAATCCCAGGGGGATCAATATCCTGGCAGGGAGATTTGTGAAGGCTACTGGGGAGACTTTAAACTAGAATGGTTGGGGGGTGGGAATCAAATTGAAGGGACTAGGAGAGAGGAGGTTAGTTCACAAATAGAGACAGCTAGTAGACAGTGTGTGAGGGAGGGTAGGCAGGGGACAGAGATCAGGAGCACTCAGACTGAAGATGTAGGGGAGAAGGAAGAAAAAGAGAACAAAGTTGTTTGCACCATTAGGGATAAACAGAGAGTAAGAGGTGAAGAGTTTCTTAAATGCATCTATTTTAATGCTAGGAGCATTGTAAGAAAGGTGGATGAGCTTAGAGCATGGATTGATACCTGGAAATATGATGTTGTAACTATTAGTGAAACATGGTTGCAGGAAGGGTATGATTGGCAACTAAATATTCCTGGATTTCGTTGCTTCAGGTGTGATAGAATCGGAGGGGCAAGAGGGGGAGGTGTTGCATTGCTTGTCAGAGAAAATATTACAGCAGTGCTTTGGCAGGATAGATTAGAAGACTCATCTAGGGAGGCTATTTAGGTGGAATTGAGGAATGGGAAAGGTGTAGTAATGCTTATAGAGGTGTATTATAGACCACCCAATGGGAACGAGAATTGGAGGAGCAAATTTGTAAGGAGATAGCAGATATTTGTAATAAGCACAAGGGTGTGATTGTGGGAGATTTTAATTTTCCACAGATCGACTGGGAAACCAATTCTGTAAAAGGGCTGGATGGTTTGGAGTTTGTAAAATGTGTGCAGGATAGTTTTTTGCAGCAATACATAGAGGTACCAACTAGAGAAGGGGCAGTGTTGGATCTCCTGTTAGGGAATGAGATAGGTCAGGTGATAGAGGTATGTGCTGGGGAGCACTTCGGGTCTAGTGATCACAATGCCATTAGTTTCAATATAATTATGGAGAAGGATAGGACTGGACCCAGGGTTGAGATTTTTGTTTGGAGAAAGGCTAACTTTGAGGAGATGCGAAAGGATTTAGAAGGAGCAGATTGGGACAATTTGTTTTATGGGAAGGATGTAATAGAGAAATGGAGATCATTTAAAGGTGAAATTTTGAGGGTACAGGATCTTTATGTTCCTGTTGGCTTGAAAGGAAAGGTTAAAAGTTTGAGAGATTTGAGGTTTTCAAGGGATATTGGAAACTTGGTTCGGAAAAAGAGAGAGATCTACAATAAATATAGGCAGCTTGGAGTAAATGAGGTGCTGGAGGAATATAAAGAATGTAAAAAAGAATCTTAAGAAAGAAATTAGAAAAGCTAAAAGAAGATATAAGGTTGCTTTGGCAAGTAAGGTGAAAATAAATCTAAAGGTTTTCTACTGTTATGTTAATAGCAAAAGGATAGTGAGGGATAAAATTGGTCTCTTAGAGAATCAGAGTGGACGGCTATGTGCGGAGCCAAAAGAGATAGGGGAGATTTTGAACAATTTCTTTTTTTCGGTATTCACTAAGGAGAAGGATATTGAATTGTGTGAGGTAAGGAAAACAAGTGGGGTAGTTATGGACGATTAAAGAAGAGGAAGTACTGGCGCTTTTAAGGAATATAAAAGTGTATAAGTCTCCAGGTCCTGACAGGATATTCCCTAGGACCTTGAGGGAAGTTAGTGTGGAAATAGCAGGGGCTCTGATGGAAATATTTCAAATGTCATTAGAGACGGGGATGGTGCCGGAGGGTTGGCGTATTGCTCATGTTGTTCCATTGTTTAAAAAGGGTTCTAAGAGTAAACCTACCAATTATCGGCCTGTGCGTTTGACGTCAGTGGTGGGTAAATTGATGGAAAATATTCTTAGAGATGGTATATATAATAAATTGGATAGACAGGGTCTGATTAGGAACAGTCAACATGGATTTGTACATGGAAGGTCATGTTTGACAAATCTTTTTGAATTTTTTGAAGAGGTTACCAGGAAAGTTCACGAGGGTAAAGTGGTGGATGTTGCCTATGTGGAGTTCAGTAAGGCCTTTGACAAGGTTCCACACGGAAGGTTAGTTAGGAAGGTTCAATCATTAGGTATTTAAAATGGATTCAGCAGTGGCTGGATGGGAGACGCCAGAGAGTATTGGTGGATAACTGTTTGTCAGATTGGAGGCTGGTGTCTAGTGGTGTGCCTCAGGGATCTGTACTGGGTCCAATATTGTTTGTCATATATATTAATGATCTGGATGATGGGGTGGTAAATTGGATTAGTAAGTATGCAGATGATACTAAGATAGGTGGAGTTGTGGGTAATGAAGTAGGTTTTCAAAGCGTGCAAAGAGATTTAGGCCAGTTAGAAGAGTGGGCTGAAAGATGGCAGAATGGAGTTTAATGCTGATAAATGTGAGGTGCTACATTTTGGTAGGACTAATCAAAATAGGACATACATGGTAAATGGTAGGGCATTGAAGAAAGCAGTAGAACAGAGGGATCTAGGAATAATGGTGCATAGTTCCCTGAAGGTGGAATCTCAGGTGGATAGGGTGGTGAAGAAAGTTTTTGGCATGCTGGCCTTTATAAGTCAGAGCATTGAGTACAGGAGTTGGGATGTAATGTTGAAATTGTACAAGGCATTAGTAAGGCCAAATTTGGAGTATTGTGTACAGTTCTGGTTACCAAATTATAGGAAAGATGTCAACAAAATAGAGAGAGTACAGAGAAGATTTACCAGAATATTACCTGTGTTTCATCTCCTAAGTTACAAAGAAAGGTTGAACAAGTTAGGTCTTTATTCTTTGGAACGTAGAAGGTTGAAGGGGGAGTTGATAGAGGTATTTAAAATTATGAGTGGGATAGATAGAGTTGACATGGATTGGCTTTTTCCATTGAGGGTGGGGGAGATTCAAACAAGAAGACGTGAGTTGAGAGTTAAAGGGCAAAGTTTAGGGGTAACATGAAGGGGAACTTCTTTACTCAGAGAGTGGTAGCTGTGTGGAACGAGCTTCCAGCAGAAGTCGTTGAGGCAGGTTCGATGTTGTAATTTAAAGTTATATTGGATAGCTATATGGACAGGAAAGGAATGGAGGGTTATGGGCTGAGTGCAGGTCAGACTAGGTGAGAGTAAGAGTTTGGCACGGACTAGAAGGGCCGAGATGGCCTGTTTCCGTGCTGTAATTGTTATATGGTTATATGGTTACAGGGAGGTGTTCAGGCCCAGTAGGCTCAGCTTTCCAATCAGTTTCTGTGGAATGATTGTGTTGAATGCTGAACTGAATTCTATGAACAGCATTCGAACGTACGTGTCTTTTTTGTCCAGGTGGGTTAATGTCAGGTGCAGGGTGATGGCAATGGCATCTTCTGTTGAATGGTTGGGACGGTACACGAACTGCAGACGGTCCAGTGAGGGGGGCAGCAGGGACTTGATGTGCCTCATGCTAAGCCTCTTGAAACACTTCATGATGATGGATGTGAGTGCAACGGGACGGTAATCATTGAGGTAGGACACTGAAGACTTCTTTGGCACGCGGACGATGGTGGCGGCCTTGAAGCACGTAGGAACGATGGTGCTGCTCAGGGAGGTGTTGAAGATGTCAGTGAGAATATCCACTAGCTGCTCTGCACATCCTCTAAGCACTCTGCCAGGAACATTGTCTGGTCCAGCAGCCTTCCATGGGTTGACCCTGCGAAGGGTTCTCCTCACATTGACCACGGTAAGACATAGCACCTGGTCACTTGGAGGAGGGGTGGTCTTCCTCGCTGCCACGTCATTGTCTGCCTCAAACTGAGCGTAGAATTTATTCAGCGCATCTGGGAGGGAGCCATCACCCGCACAGGCAGGTGATGTTGTCCTGTAGTTGGTGATGTCCTGAATGCTCTTCCACATGCGCTGCGTGTCTCTGCTGTCCTGGAAGTGGCTGTGGATTCGCTGGGCATGTCCACGCTTTGCCTCTCTGATGGCCCGGGACAGTTTGGCCCTCACTGTTGTTAGGGCTGCCTTGTCGCCTGCTCTGAAGGTGGGGTCACGGGTCCTCAGCAGCGCACGCACCTTCGCGGTCAGCCATGGCTTCTGGTTAGCTCGTGTAGTGATGGTCTTGGACACAGTGACGTCATCGATGCACTTGCTGATGTAGCTAGTCACTGATGCCGTGTACTCCTCTAAGTTGGTAGAGTCGCCATCGGTTCAGCCTCCCTGAACATGTGCCAGTCAGTGTGCTCAAAGCAGTCTTGGAGAGCAGAAATGGCTCCTGCTGGCCAGGTTTTCACCTGCTTCTGAACCGGTCTGGAGCGCCTGACGAGCGGTGTGTATGCTGGGATTAGCATAACAGAGATGTGGTCTGAGTAACCGAGGTGGGGGTGGGGCTCCGCCTGGTGTGTGTTGGCAATGTTTGTGTAAACAAGGTCCAACGTGTTCTCTCCCTCGTTGCAAAGTCCACGTTCTGATAGAATCTGGGGGGCACTGACTTAAGGTTTGCATGATTAAAATCTCCGGCGACAATAAACAGTTGAGTCTGTGGTAAAGAAGGCAAATGCCATGTTGGCATTTATTTCAAGGGAAATAGAAAATAATAGCAAGGAGATAATGCTGAGGTTTTATAAGACACTGGTCAGGCTACACTTGGAGTATTGTCGACAGTTTTGGGCTCCATATCTCAGAAAGGATAACCATATAATAAACATATAACAATTAGTACGGAAACAGGCCATCTTGGCCCTCCTAGTCCTAGCCGAACTCTTACTCTCACCTAGTCCCACTGACCTGCACTCGGCCCATAACCCTCCATTCCTTTCCCGTCCATATAGCTGTACAGTTTAACTTTAAATGACAACATCGAACCTGCCTCAACCACTTCTGCTGGAAGCTTGTTCCACACAGCTACCACTCTTTGAGTAAAGAAGTTCCTCCTCATGTTACTCCTAAACTTTTGCCCGCTTACTCTCAACTCATGTCCTCTTGTTTGAATCTCCCCCACTCTCAATGGAAAAAGCCAATCCACGTCAACTCTATCTATCAATCTCATAATTTTAAATACCTCTATCAAGTCCCCTCTCAACCTTCTACGTTCCAAAGAATAAAGACTCAACTTGTTCAACCTTTCTCTGTAACTTAGGTGCTGAAATCCAGGTGTCATTCTAGTAAATCTTCTCTGTACTCTCTCAATTTTGTTGACATCTTTCCTATAATTTGATGACCAAAACTGTACACAATACTCCAAATTTGGCCTTACCAATGCCTTGTGCAATTTCAACATTACATCCCAACTCCTATACTCAATGCTCTGATTTATAAAGGCATGCATACCAAAAGCTTTCTTCACCACCCTATCCACATGAGATTCCACCTTCAGGGAACTATGCACCATTATTCCTAGATCCCTCTGTTCTACAGCATTCTCCAATGCCCGACCATTTACCATGTATGTCCTATTTTGATTAGTCCTACCAAAATGTAGCACCTCACATTTATCAGCATTAAATTCCATCTGCCATCTTTCAGCCCACTCTTCTAACTGGCCTAAATCTCTCTGCAAGCTTTGAAAACCTACTTCATTATCCACAATTCCACCTATCTTAGTATCATCTGCATACTTACTATTCCAATTTACCACCCCATCATCCAGATCATTAATATATATGACAAACAACTTTGGACCCAGTACAGATCCCTGAGGGACACCACTACTCACCAGCCTCCAATCTGACAAACTGTTATCCACCACTACTCTCTGGCGTCTCCCATCCAGCCACTGCTGAATCTATTTTACTACAATATTAGTACCTAATGGTTGAACCTTCCTAACTAACCTTCCATGTGGAACCTTGTCAAAGGCATTACTGAAGTCAATATAGACAACATCCACTGCTTTACCCTCGTCAACTTTCCCAGTACCCTCTTCAAAAAATTCAATAAGATTTGTCAAATATGACCTTCCACGCACAAATCCATGTTACTGTTTCTAATCAGACCCTATCTATCCAGATAATTATATATACCATCTCTAAGGATACTTCCATCAACTTACCCACCACTGACGTCAAACTCACAGGTGATAATTGCTAGGTTTACTCTTAGAACCCTTTTTAAACAATGGAACAACATGAGCAATACGTCAATCCTCCGGCACCATCCCCGTTTCTAATGACATTTGAAATATTTCTGTCAGAGCCCCTGCTATTTCCACACTAATTTCCCTCAAGGTCCTAGGGACTATCCTGTCAGGACTCGGAGACTTATCCACTTTTATATTCCTTAAAAGCGCCAGTACTTCCTCTTTTTTAAACATCATAGTTTCCATAACTTCCCTACTTGTTTCCCTTACCTTACACAATTCAATATCCTTCTCCTTAGTGAATACTGAAGAAAAGAAATTGTTCAAAATCTCCCCCATCTCTTTTGGTTCCACATTTAGCTGTCCACTCCGATTCTCTAAGGGACCAATTTTATCCCTCTCTATCCTTTTGCTATTAATATAACTGTAGAATCCCTTTGGATTTATTTTCACCTTATTTGCCAAAGCAACCTCGTATCATCTTTTAGCTTTTCTAATTTCTTTCTTAAGATTCTTTTTACATTCTTTATATTCCTTGAGCACCTCATTTACTCCATGCTGCCTATTTTTATTGTAGTTATCTTTCTTTTTCCAAACTAAGTATCCAATATCCCTTGAAAACCATGGCTCTCTCAAACTTTTAACCTTTCCTTTCAACCTAACAGGAACATAACGATTCTGTACTCTCAAAAGTTCACCTTTAAATGACCTCCATTTCTCCGTTACATCCTTCCCATAAAACAGATTGTCCCAATCCACTCCTTCTAAATCCTTTCGCATCTCCTCAAAGTTAGCCTTTCTCCAATCAAAAATCTCAACCCTGGGTCTAGACCTATTCTTCTCCATAATTATGATGAAACTAATAGCATTGTGATCACTGGACCCGAAGTGCTCCCCAACACAAACCTCCGTCACCTGACCTATCTCATTCCCTAACAGGAGATCCAACACTGCCCCTTCTTTAGTTGGTACCTCTATGTACTGCTGCAAAAAACTATCCTGCACACATTTTACAAACGCCAAACCATCCAGCCCTTTTACAGTATGGGCTTCTCAGTCTATGTGTGGAAAATTAAAATCTCTCACAATCACAACCTTGTGCTTACTACAAATATCTGCTATCTCCTTACAAATTTATGTTGTCAGATGTGTTGTCATTGGAGAGAGTCCAGAGGAGGTTCATGAGGATAATTCCGGGAATGAAGGGGTTAACTTATGAGGAGCATTGGGCAGCTTTGGGCCTGTACTCACTGGAATTTAGACGGGGGGATCTCATTGAAACCCACCAAATGTTGAAAGGACTAGATAGGGTGGATGTACAGGTGATGTTTCCTATGGTGGGGGTATCCAGGGCTAGAGGGCACAGTCTTAAAATTGAGGGGTGAGCTTTTAGAACAGAGGTAAAGAGGAATTTTTTTTTAGCCAAAGAGGTGGTGAATCTGTGGAATGATCTGCCATAGGCTACAGTGGAGGCCAAGTTTATAGGCATATTTAAGGCAGAAGTTGATCATTTCCTGATTGGGTAGGGCATCAAAGGATATGGCAAGAAGTCAGGTATATGGGGTTGTGTGGGATCCGGGATTAGCCATGATGGAATGACGGAGCAGACACGATGGGCTGTATGGCTTAAGTCTGCTCCTATGTCTTACGGTGTTATGCTCTTATAGCCTCAATATCTCCTTCTGCAACTGGATCCTGGATTTCCTCACTTGTAGACCCCAGTCAGTTCAAATTGGCAACAACATCCCCTCCATAGTCTCCATCAGCACAGGTGCACCACATGGTACTATAAAGATAAAAAAAGTCTAAAAACTACAAAAATAAATAAATATTGCAAATGAAAGGAGTAACGAGGTTGGTCCATGAATCCCTGAACACTTTCAGTAATCTGACAGTGTCAGATGAGTGTCGAGAAGCCTATGGTCATGCACTTTTGTAAAAGGAATTGAGACAGAATATTTCTAAATATGGAGAAAGTACCAACATCAGGGGTGCAAAAGGACTTGGGAGTCCTCATGCAGGTTGAGTTGGCGGTGAGGAAAGCAAATGTGATGTTAGCATTCATTTCAAGAAGACTAGGATATAAAAGCAAGGATAAAATACCGAAAGGCACATTGAGACCACATTGAGAGAATTGTAAGCACTGTTGGACCCCTTATCTCAGAAAAGATGTGCTAACATTTGGAGAGTCCAGAGGATGTTGACAAGAATGACGCTGGGAATGAAAGATTTAGCATATGAGGAGCGCTAGATGGCTCTGAGTCTATACTCGCTGGAGTTTAGAAGAATAAGCAAATACAGAAAAAACCAAATAATAAATAAATAGATAAATAGATAATATAGAACATGAGTTATAGTGTCTTTGAAAGTGAGTTCATAGATTGTGGAATTAGTTTAGTCTTGTAGTGAGTGAAGTTATCCCCTTTGGTTCAGGAGCTTGATGGTTGAAAAGTAACTGTTCTTGAACCTGGTGGTGTGGGATCTAATGCTCTTGTATCTGCTTCCCGATGGAGGCAGTGAGAAGAAAGCATGGCCTGGATGTAACTAACTATGGAGGCATTACAAAATATCTGTCTGAGAAATACAGAAATCATTGTTAACTTTGATCCGTTGATGTCATTTTGACTACGCAGATACCTGCTATTCAAGAGTTAAAAATATTATTGTGCTAAACTCAAATGTCATTCTTCCTTGTCACACTCTGTGCCTGGATGCAGTGAGTGTTACTGATGCCAACACTTTTAATCTACCACTGCTGTGTGAAAGGGCCACACTTCTACTGAAATGTATCAGCGAGACTTATTAATTTCATGCCAAGAGCTTGAGGCGTGAATGTAGAAAACGGTGTTTGATTTAGGATAATAGGAATCGGGCAGCTGAAGGGCATGGCATAAAGATCAGGAGCCCTGGGTCTCAAGAGGAGGAGCAGGTGCAGGCTTCAAGCAAGGCCTTTGAGCCCATGAGGCAACGAAAGCTTTAAACAATCTGCATCACCTTTTTTTTCTTCTTTTCTTCCTTGGCTTGTGGTTCTCACAGCTTAACAGCCTGCTGCTCCACAATGAGTGGTAAACAGTGAAGGCAAAATTAAAAAGGGAACTCCCTCGACACACAGAGACAAATTAGGGCAAACAAATTACACAGAGTCAACAATAAACACAGGAGCATCTGGGAACATATTCCTTGGCTATCAAGCATGGATACTGAATACAGGCTGATGAGGCTTTATGAATTTCCAAAGAACTGCTCTTTCATGCCTCTGATTCATTTTAACTCTTATTTGTCTGAATATCTTTTGATTGCAAGAACAATAACCTAGTTACCTTTTAGCTCGATATTAATTTTGTTTCTAATCCACTGCTCTTTAATATACAAATTGTGATACTTATTGGAGCATAAGACCAAGAGATATAGGAGCACAATTAGACCATTTGGCCCTTCGAGTTTGCCCCACCATTTCATCATGGCTAATTCAATTTTCCTCTCAGCCCCAATACCCTGCCTTCCCCTATATCCTTTTATGCCCTAGCCAAACAAGAATCTATCAACCTCTGCTTTAAATATACACAAAGACACTGCCACCACACCTGCCTGTGGCAAAGAATTTCATAGATTCACCACTCATTGGATAAATTTCTCTTAAAAGGACACTCCTCTATTCTAAGGCTGTGTCCTCTGGTCATAGGAAATATTCTCTCCACATCCAATCTATCAAGCACTTTTGCATTTAATGAGGTCAACAGTCCTTCTTCTGAATTCTCATGAATACAGGCCCAGAGTCATCTTCATATGACAAGCCATTCAGTCCTGGAATAATTTAGAGACATAGAAACATAGAAAACCTTCAGCAAAATACAGGCCCTTCGGCCCACAAAGTTGTGCCGAACATGTCCCTACCTTAGAAATTACTAGGATTACCTATAGCCCTCTATTTTTCTAAGCTCCATGTACCTATCCAAAAGTCTCTTGAAGGACCCTATCGTATCCGCCTCCACCACTGTTGCCGGCAGCCCTGTCCACGCACTCACCATTCCCTGTGTGAAAAACTTACCCCTGACATCTCCTCTGTACCAACTCCCCAGGACTTTAAACCTGTGCCCTCTTGTGGCAACCATTTCAGCCCTGGGAAAAAGCCTTTGACTATCCATATGATCAATGCCTCTCATCATCTTATACACCTCTATCAGGTCACCTCTCATCCTCTGTCTCTCCAAAGAGAAAAGACCAAGTTCACTCAACCTATTCTCACAAGATATACTCCCCAATCCAGTCAATATCCTTGTAAATCTCCTCTGCAGTCTCTATAGTTTCCACATCCTTCTTGTAGTGAGGTGACCAGAACTGAGCACAGTATTCCAAGTGGGGTCTGACCAGGGTCCTATATAGCTTTTTAGTTGCTCTCTGCCAGCAGTTCCTTCCAATTAACTTTGGCCAACTCCTCTCATACCACTGTAATTTCCTTTACTCCACTGAAATACTTCTACATCAGACTTTACTTTCTTCCTGTCAAATTTCAAGTTGAACACAATCATATTGTGATCACTAATTCCTTAGGGTTCTTTTACCTTAAGCTCCCTAATTGTCTCTGGTTCATTACATAACATCCAATCCAGTGTAGCTGATCCTCTAGTAGGCTCAACGACAAACTACTCTAAAAAACTATCTTTTAGGTATCACTTGTGGAAGAACTCCTTGATGGACTGGACTGTATCCAACCTTTCTGTAGGTTTTTCCATTCTTAATGTTTCCATACCAGGTCATGATACAACCAGTTAGGATACTCTCCACTGTGTATCTATAGACATGCCAAATCTATGCATACTTCTAAGAAAGTAGTTGCACTGTACTCTTTTGAAAGCACTACTATAGAATACCTTACTGTAAAGTGCTGTTGAGTCATTGTTGATTCATGGCAACCCTATGGATAGTGTAGTTGTCCATCGGGTTTTCGTGGCAAGATACAGAAGTAGATTTGCCAAGCCTTTCTTCCATGCATTGCTGCTGCCAGGTTGGGACCCAGTGGATTTGAACACAGGACCATCTCCTTCAAAGTCCAGTGCTGTTACCATTGCAGCACTGGCCACCCATTTAGAATACTTACAGTGGCCAATTCACCCATTACAAATGTTGAAAATTCTCTTAGATATAATTTAATTAAATTCAGATTCTTAAACTGTCACAATAGTATTCTTGCTTGTCTTGTCTGGTTTACAAAACTTATAACCTTACCATCATGGGACATTATATTGAAATTGTATAAGAAGTTTGTGAAGCCAAATTTGGAGTATTGTGTGCACCTCTAGTCACCTACATACAGAAAAGATATCAAAGACTGCAGAGAAAATTTAGATGGATTTAGTGAGGACTGGAGGGTTATATAGGTAAAATGAGTTAAAACTTTATTGCCCGGAGAGTAAGAGAATGAGAGAAAATATGATACAGTAGTGGTATGCAAAATTATGAGGGGATTAGATAGGGTTAATAGAAGCAGGTTTTTTCCATTGAGGTTGGATGAGATTACAACTAAAGGTCATAGGTTAAAGGTGAAAGATTAAATATTTAAGGATCTTCTTTACTTAGAGGGTGGTGAGACTGTGCAATGAGGTGCTAGTGGAAGTAGAGGATGTGATTTAGATTTCATCATTGAAGAGAAGTTTGGATTAGTGCATGGGTGGGAGGAGCATGGAGGGCTATGGTCCAGGAGTAGGTCAATCGGACTATAGAGAATAATAGTTGGGCATTGATTAGATAGACTGAAAGGCCTGCTTCTGTTCTCTAGTGGTGTATGACTCTATCATACCCAGTTAGACAATTTAGCACTATGATTATAAGACCATAAGACATAGGAACAGAATTAGGCCATTCAGCCAGTTGAGTATGTTCCTCATTTCCATCATGGATGATTTATCTTGCATTTTCTCCGCAACCTTTGACACCCTTACTAATCATAGAATCATAGTCATACAGAAGTACAAGATGAGGGAGTTAGACTATGAGGAGAGACTGAGTCACCTGGAACTGTACTCACTAGAATTCAGAAGAATGAAAGGAGATCTTATAGAAACATATAAAATTATGAAAAGGATAGACAAGAGGCAGGAAGGTTGTTTCCACTGGTGGGTGAGAATAGAACTAAGGGACATAGCCTCAAAATACGGGAGAGTAGATTTAGGACAGAGATGAGGAGGAACTGCTTTTCCCAGAGAGTGGTGAATCTGTGGCATTCTCTGCCCAAGGAAGCAGTGGAGGCTACCTCAGTAAATATATTTAAGGCAAGGTTGGATAGATTTTTGCATAGTAGAGGAATTAACGGTTATATGGAAAAGGCAGGTAGCTGGAGATGAATCCATTACCAGACTAGCCATGATCTTATTGAATGACGGAGTGGGCTCGATGGGTCAGATGGCCTACTACTGCTCCTATTTCTTATATTATTATGTTCTTACATTGAATTTGGTCCAGATTCCATCAAACTGCACCCATACCATAGCCCTTCACACCCCCACTATCCATGTACCTATCAAAATTGCTCTTCAACATTGAAATCAAACTTGAATGCACCTTTCTCATGACCTCCTGAGTGAAGAAGTTTCCCCTCAAGTTCCCCTTACACTTTTCATGTTTCACCCTTAACCCATGACCTCAAGTTGTAGTCCCACCCGACCTCAGTGGACAAAATCTGCTTGCATTTACCCTATCTATATCCCTCATAATTTTGTATCTTTTTATCAAATCACCCCTCAGTCTTCTACGTTCCAGGGAATAAAGTTCTAATCTGTTCAATCTTTACTATAACTTGGTTCCTCCAGTGCCAGTAACTTCCTTGAAAATTTTCTCTGTACTCTTTTAACTTTATTTACATATTTTCTGTAGGCAGGTGATGAAATGCACACAATAGTCCAAATTATATCTCACAAGCGTCTTATACAACTTCAACATAACATCCTATCTCCCATACTCGGTCAACAGATGCAGGCCAGGCAGCATCTATGGAAAAATAAAACAGTGCAAATGAAGGGTCTCGGCCTGAAACTTCAACTATTTACTCTTTTCCATAGATGCTGCCTGGCCTGCAAAGTTCCTCCAGCAGACTGATGAACAGTCTCATCCCAAAATGTTGACAGTTCACTCTTTGTGGAACATTTTGGAGGGGGAGGGACAGCAGCCATATGTCTTAGACCATAAAACCATAAGCCATAGGAGCAGAATTAGGCCATTCAACTGATCGAGTCTGCTCCACTATTCCATCATGGCTGATCCCGGATCCCACTCAACTCCATACGCCTGCCTTCTCGCCATACCATTTGATGCCCTGACTGATCAGGAAGCGGTCAACTTCTGCCTTAAATGTATAAATAGACTTGGCTTTTACCACAGAACGTGAGGGAACTTTCGCTACTCTCTGGCTAAAAATATTCCTCCTTAACTGTTCTATAAGGTTTTGAGTTGGTACTCTCTAGTTCTTTGTACCCCCACCATTGGAAACGTCCTCGCTACATCTCTATTTCTTCACACAGAGAGTGGTGAATCTGTGGAATTCTCTGCCACAGGAAACAGTTGAGGCCAGTTCATTGGCTATATTTAAGAGGGAGTTAGATATGGCCCTTGTGGCTAAAGGGATCAGGGGGTATGGAGGGAAGGCTGGTACAGGGTTCTGAGTTGGATGATCAGCCATGATCATACTGAATGGCGGTGCAGGCTCGAAGGGCCGAATGGCCTACTCCTGCACCTATTTTCTATGTTTCTATCCAGCCTATCTACTCCTTTCAACAATCAGTAGGTTTCAATGAGATCTCCCCGCATTCTTCTAAATTTCAGTGAGTACAGGCCCAAAGCTCCCAAATGCTTCTCTTATGTTAACCCCTTCATTCCTGAAATCATCCTTGTGCACATTCTCTGGACTCCCTCCAATGACAGCACATCCTTTTCTGAGATATGAGGCCCAAAACTGTTGGTAATACTCTAAGTGCAGCCTGACTAGTGTCTTATAAAGGCTCAGCACTAGCTTTTATATTCTATTCCTCTTGAAATAAATGGCAACAATGCATTTGCCTTCCTTACCAAAGACTCAGCCTGAAAATTGGCCTTCCAGTAGTCTTGCACGAGGATTCCTAAGTCACTCTGTTCCTCTGATGTTTCAACCTTTTCCTCATTTAGATAATAGTCTGCACTGTTGTTTCTTTTCCAAAAATGCATCATCATACATTTCCCAACACTGTATTCCATCTGCCACATTTTTGCCCATTCTTCCAAAGTTGTATGACCTCTTTTTACTTTTACATTAGCTTTAACTTACCTTCATTTTTTGAATACCTTTATTCTGCAGCTTCCTCTTTTTTCCAGAAACTCAAGCTATTGTCGCTCTGCTATCATCCCTGCCAGCATCTCTAACACGAAGGGGCACTGTTTTAAGGTGCTTGGAAGTAGGTACAGAGATGTTAGGGGTAAGTTTTTTTACACAAAGAGGGGTGAGTATGTGGAATGGGCTGCTGGCAACAGTGGTGGAGGTGGATAAGATAGGGTTTTTTAAGAGGCTCTTGGATAGGTACATGGAGTTCAGAAAAATAGAGAACCCTAGTTAATTTAGTTAATTTATAAAGTAAGTACATATTCGGTACAGCATTGTGGGCCGAAGGGCCTGAATTGTTCTGTAGGCTTTCTATGTTTCTATGTTTCTTTACCAGCAGAGCCACACCACCCCCTCTGCCTACCTTTTGATCCCTCCAATGCAACATGTAACCTTGGACATTCAGCTGCCAACTACAACTATCCTTTAGCCACGATTCAGTGATGGCCACAACATCATACCTGACAATCTGTAGTAGTGCAAGAAGATCTCTTATACTCTGTGCATTGAGATATCACACTTTAAGTGCTGCATTTGCTACGCTTTTTGATCCTGCATCCCTAATGCACTGATAGTCACCCTGCTGGCTGCAATCTTCTCCTTCCTGACAGTCTGTCTGCACGCTGTATTTCCTTTGTTGCCATCCTGGGTCCCTTCACTCCGGTTCCCACCCTCACCCCCTGCCAAATTAGTTCAAACCCTCCCCACCTGCTTTCACAAGCCTGCTTGCAAGAATATTAGTCCTCCTCAGGTTCAGGTGCAACGTGTATTGTGCTGTATGTTTTCTATGTTTCTATGTTTCTCAAAATCTTATAAACCTCTTTCAGATCTCCCCTCAGCTGAGAAAACAACACTCATTTGTCCAACTCCTCCTTATAGCACATGTCCCTTATTCTCCTAGTAAACCTTTTCTACACCCTCTCCAAAGCCTTGACATCCTTCCTATAATGCGACGACCAGAACTGTATGCAATCCTCCAGATGCCCCCTAACTAGAATTTTATAAAGCTTCTTCTATAGATGTGTAGAGGAGAGCATATTGGCTGGCTGCATCATAGCCTTTGAATGGAAAATCCTCCAAACAGTAGTGGATTCAACCCAGTATATGACAGGTAAGCCCTCCCAACCGTCAGAGGAAAGCATCATCAGAGATTCCCACCATCTGGTTCAAAAACAGTTACTACCTCTCAACTATCGGGATAAAAGGGGATAACTACACTCTCTTGGATCATCATTGAAATGTTCTTACAATCACTAATCTCACTTTAAGGACTCTTTATATCATTATTTTATATCCTCCTATTCATTGCTATTTATCTATATTTGCATTTGCACAATTTGCTGTCTTTTGCACTTAGGATTAATCTTATATTGTTATAGTTACTTTTCTATAGATGTGTTGAGTAGAAACATAGGAACATAGAAAACCTACAGCACAATGCAGGCCCTTCGGCTCACAAAGCTGTGCTGAACATGTCCTTACCTTAGAACTACCTAGGCTGGGGGTGCCAGTGCACATACGTATGGATTAGACGTGTTTGGTCAGTGCTCCTCTCTGAGGCCTCGATAAAATTATTATTATATCGTGTTTTATTTATTCATGGGCCAATAGTGTGCGTTTACTCTCTTTATCTAAACTAAGTGTATGGAAAAGTTTGACAATGCCGAAGGCAAACAAAGCCAAGACCGCCGACTGCCAACTACCGGAGCTAGTGCTAATGCTAACAACAGGCTTGTAAATAACTCCTCCGTGTCTGAGATACCGCTGGAAAAAACTTACGCCATGTGCAAGGAATTAGGCCAGGAGATCTCTGAGTCAGTTCTGCATGGCATTAATGGCTGCTTTGATGTTTTTGAGACCAAGTTCCAGACGCTTGTGGCCTCACAGGCCGATCTACAAGCCCTTGTGGCTAATCAAGAACTAACCACTAGCGATCTAGAAGCACGTGTGCAAGAGCTTGAAGCTAAGTACTCAGAGCTAATGAGACAAAATAGCCAGCTCCAAGCTAAAGTGTTGACTTAGAGGCCCGTTCCCGGAGACATAACATTAAGATTGTAGGGATACAAGAGAGTGAGGAGGATGGTAATCCCACTGAATTTGTTTCCAGACTGATTCCCAAGCTGCTCGGGGAAGAGCATTTCCTGCACCCCGTTAAAGTTGATGGTGCACATCGCTCTCTCCAGCTGAAGCCGGCCACCATTTTGGCACGTATTCCCCATTTTCAAGTGAAAGGGCTGATCTTGTGCCACGGCAGACTACCACCCATGGACTACAAGGGAAACAAGGTCTTGAGGAAACAATCACAACACGCTGGAGGAACTCAGCAGGTCGGGCAGCATCAGTGGAATGATGAGTCGATGTTTTGGGCGGGAACCCTTCGGCAGGACTGAAGAAAGAAGGTGGGGGAGGGTTTGAAGAAGGCTGGCAGGTTCAGTTGAAAAACCAGTAATTTGAAAGACAAAGGAGTGGGGGAGGGGAAGCAGGAATGTCATAGGCAGGAAAACAATGGGTAGTAGAAGAAGGAGAGGGAACCATGAGGGAGATGATAGGCAGCTGGGGGAGGGGGCAGAGTAAAATAGGGATAGAGGAAGGGAGATGGAGGGAATTACCGGAAGTTGGAGAATTCTATGTTCATATCAAGAGGCTGGAGACTACCTCGACGGTATATGAGGTGTTGCTCCTCCAACCTGAGTTTAGCCTCATCATGGCAGTAGAGGAGGCCATGTACGGACATATCTGAATGGGAATGGGAAGCAGAGTTGAAGTGGGTGGGTACCGGGAGATCCTGTCTGTTGTGGCAGACAGAGTGGAGGTGCTCGACAAAGCGGTCCCCCAATCTGCGTTGGGTTTCACCGATGTAGAGGAGGCCACACTGGGAGCACTGAATGCAATAGATGACCCCAACAGACTCACAAGTGAAGTGTTGCCTCACCTGGAAGGGCTGTTTGGGGCTCTGAACGGTGGCAAGAGAGGAGGTGTAGGGACAGGTGTAGCACTTATGCTTACAGGAATAAGTGCCAGGTGGGAGATCCGTGGGGATGGACGTGTGGATAAGGGAGTCGCTGAGGGATCGATCCCTGCGGAAAGCGGAGAGGGGTGGAGAGGTAAAGATGTGCTTAGTGGTGGGGTCCTGTTGAAGGTGGCGGAAGTTGCGGAGGATAATGTGTTGGATCCGGAGGCTGGTGGGGTGGTACATGAGGACAAGGGGAACTCTATCCCTGTTGTGGTTGCGGGAGGATGGGGTGAGGGCCGAAGTGCGGGAAATGGAGGAGATGTGAGTGAGGGCATCATTGATGATGGTAGAAGGGAAACCACGATCCTTAAAGAAAGAGGACATTTGAGATGTCCATAAGACCATAAGACAAAGGAGCAGAAGTATGCCATTCAGCCCATCGAGTCTGCTCCACCATTTTATCATGAGCTGATCCATTTTCTCCTATTTAGTCCCACTCCCCTGCCTTCTCACCATAACCTTTGATACCCTGGCTACTCAGATACCTATCAATCTCTGCCTTAAATACACCCAATGACTTGGCCTCCACTGCTGCCTGTGGCAACAAATTCCATAGATTCACCACCCTCTGACTAAAAAAATTTCTTCGCATTTCTGTTCTGAAAGGGCGCCCTTCAATCCTTAAGTCATGCCCTCTCGTACTAGACTCCCCCATCATGGGAAACAACTTTGCCACATCCACTCTGTCCATGCCTTTTAACATTTGAAATGTTTCTATGAGGTCTCCCCCCATTCTTCTAAATTCCAAGGAATACAGTCCAAGAGTGGACAAACGTTCCTCATATGTTAACCCTCTCATTCCCGGAATCATTCTGGAATGGAAAGCCTCATCCTGGGAGCAGATGCGGCGAAGATGGAGGAACTGGGAATAGGAAATGGCATTTTTGCATGTGGCAGGGTGGGAAGAGGTATAGTCGAGGTAGTTATGAGAGTCAGTGGGCTTGTAGAAGATGTCAGTGGACAGTCTGTCTCCAGAGATGGAGACTGAGAGATCGAGAAAGGGGAGAGAAGTGTCTGAGATAGACCAAGTGAATTTGAGGGCTGGGTGGAAGTTTGAAGTAAAGTCGATGAAATTGACGAGCTCAGCATGGGTGCATGAAGCAGCACCAACGTAGTTGTCAATGTACTGAAGGAAAAGTTGGGGAGCAGTACCAGAATAGGTTTGGAGCACAGACTGTTCCACATAACCAACGAAGAGGCAGGTGTAGCTGGGTCCCATGCAAGTTCCCATAGCTACACCCTTAGTCTGAAGAAAGTGGGAAGAGCCAAAAGAGAAGTTATTAAGTGTGAGAACCAGTTCCACCAACAACCGGAGGAGGGTAGTGGTGGTGGGGGTGGGGAACTGGTGAGGTCTATTGTCCAGAAAGTAGCAGAGGGCTTTGAGGCTTTCTTGATGGGGAATAGAGGTGTATAGGGATTGGACATCCATAGTGAAAATGAAGCGGTTGGGACCGGGGAACTGGAAGTTATTGAAGAGGTGGAGGGCATGGGATGTATCCAGGATGTAGGTGGGGAGGAACTGAACTATGGGTGACAAAATGGAGTCCAGGTAGGCAGATACAAGTTCGGTGGGACAGGAGCAGGCAGAAACTATGGGTCTAGCAGGACAGTCAGACTTGAGTATCTTTGGGAGGAGGTAAAACCGAGCGGTACGGGGTGTGGGAATAATGAGTTTAGCGACTGAGGATGGAAGGTCTCCGGAGTTGATAAGGGTGGTGATGGTGCGGGAGACAATGGTTTGATGTTTTTTGGTGGAGTCCTGTTCCAGTGGTAAGTAAGAGGAGGTGTCAGAGAGCTGCCGTTTGGCCTCAGTGAGGTAGAGGTCTGTCCGCCAGACTACTACGGCACCACCTTTGTCAGCGGGTTTGATGGTGAGGTTGGGATTAGTGCGGAGAGAGTGGAGGGCACTGCGTTCAGAGGGAGTGAAGTTGGAACAGGAGAGAGGAGTGGTGAAGTTGAGACGGTTGATGTCTCGGCGACAGTTGGAGATAAAGAGATCGAGTGCGGGTAGAAGGCCCGGGCGGGGTGTCCAGGAGGAGGAGGAGGGTTGAAGACAGGAGAAGGGGTCATCAGTAGGGGGAGGGGAATCCTTGCCAAAGAAGTAGGCTCGGAGACGTAGGCGACGGAAGACGACTTCAGCATCATGGCGGGCACGGAACTCACTGAGGTGTGGACGGAGGGGGACAAAAGTGAGGCCCTTGCTAGGACAGAACGTTCTGCCTCATAGAGGGGAAGGTCAGAGGGGATGGTGAAGACACGGCAAGGGTTGGGGCTGGGGTCGGAGAAGGGTGAAGAGTGGGAGGTCTCAGGAGGGAGAGGGAGGTTGGGATGTTCGGGGAGAGCGGGGTTAGGGGAAGATGAGGAATCAGAGGAATGGAGGGGCGATGAGGGGTAGAGGGAAGTTTGGGAGTCACTGAGAGGAAAGAGCGTAGTGGGGGAATAAGATGGGCGGTGGGATCCAGCGGCAGTAAGAGCGGTACCGGTTTGGAGAGTGTCGGAACCTCGGTCCGACCTGGATCTGGAGCTGGAGGTGGCGGAGCCTGTAGCCTGCAGCCTGCTTGATCTTCCCAGACTATACCAGTGAGGTGATGACTCAACGTCGTGCCTTTCGTGATGGAGGAATCAAGCACACCCTGTGGTATCTGACTAGGCTCTATATTTATCATCAGAACGGAGGAGCGCCTATCGTCTACGACGACCCGAAGGAAGCAGCACAGTTCTTGGAAAGGAATAACGCACGCAAAGGGGAGTAGCTTATACTTGTGCCAGTTTACATGTTGGAATAAGGGGAGGGACCTGCTTGCTATATGTAGTTTTACAATGTTGTATGCCGCACTGGGATTTAATTGCAGAGAATGTTTTAAATATGTCTGTTATTACAATGGTTAAGTTTGAGTTGGTGTCATGAATGCCCAGCTTCAGGTGCGGACATTGGATAACTCTCCCCAGCCCTAATAGCATTTGTTTAACGGTATTATATAGTTCGCGTTATAAAGTTTCTCGGAGAGGGGGCTGGTGATAATTGTGTAATGTTAGTTACCTGCCCAGCAGCTCCTTTTGGGATGGAAATGGGGAACTATGTGTCTGTTTTTGCAAGACACGAAGGGGGGTGGGTTAGGGTGTGTGTTCTTGTTTATAGCTTAGACCTGTTTTTTTGTATGTTGTGTTTTTATGAGGCTGTCAGCCATTCTGCACTGTTTATTATGTTGTGCTCAACTGTAATAATCTCTTTTTTATTCTCATATGCAGAGGTCTCATGGTAGAACGCAGCTGGGGGGCAAAGATATTACAATAGTCTCGTGGAATGTTAGGGGGCTTGGTCATATTGTTAAGAGGGACAAAGTTTTCAGTCATCTCAAATCTCTATCTGCAGACGTGATTTTTCTACAGGAAACCCATATCAAAGTAACTGAGCAACGCAGATTGAGGTCTAGCTGGATATTGCACGTTTACCAGTCACCATTTACTTCTCATGCCCGTGGTGTGGCTATCCTTTTTAGGAAAAAATATTCCATTTCAACTCACTTCCGTGACTACGGATGCTCTCGCTGGTATATCATGGCCTCTGGCACCATTAAAGTTGCTGGTGAACGCAGCAGGCCAGGCAGCATCTCTAGGAAGAGGTACAGTCGACTGTACCTCTTCCTAGAGATGCTGCCTGGCCTGCTGCAACTTTGATGTGCGTTGCTTGAATTTCCAGCATCTGCAGAATTCCTGTTCTCTGGCACCATTAATTCGTTTCCACTAACCTTCCTTAATACTTATGGTCCAAACACAGACAAGCCAAATTTTTTTAGGAAAGTTTTTGATTTACTTCCAGATGCCAGTAATTCAAATATAATAATCCGCGGTGATTTGAATTGCTACCTAAATCCATATTTAGATAGATTGTCCTCCCACCCGCCCTCAAATATCGTGTCAGTGCAGGTCCTAAACAATTTGATTAAATCTAGGAATTTAGTAGATATCTGGCGAGTTCAACATCCCACCAACAAGGACTATTCTTATTATTCTCATGTTCACAAATACTATATAGTAGAATAGACTATTTTTGGTTGATTCTCATTTAATTTCTCATGTTACCAATACAAAATATCATAATATATTAATCTCTGACCATAGCCTCTTGACAATGTCCCTAAATCTCTCTCTTTCCAAACAAATCTATCCCTGGTGTTTTAACCCTTCCCTACTCACTGATAAGAAAATTATAGAAAATATCACCATCAGATTAAAAGATTTTGTAGAAATTAATGATAATGGCGAGGTGTCAGATTCCACACTCTGGGAGACATTAAAAGTTGTAATTCGTGGGTATATAATTTCATATGAATCCGCTGTTAAGAGGGAGAAAGAAGGGCGATTATTAGAGATGGAGAATACTCTCCCAGCTCTCAAAGCGATATACCAGGCCTCGAAATCCTCTGAAGACTACAATAAGATAATGAAGCTTAAATATGAGTACAATTGCATCTTGGGTAGTCAAATAAATAACCTCCTCTTAAAGTTAAGACAAATGGGGGACAAGCCTGGGGGGCTCCTGGCACAGCAGCTTAGGGGTGCCCAGGCCCTAAGGTCAATCCACTGCATTAGATGAGGGCGGGCACTCTGTTATCCAACCCCAAGGAGGTAAATGACTGTTTTAAAGAATTTTACAGTGAACTCTACACTTCTAATGCAATGCTACTCAATCTGATTTGAATGACTTCTTTGACTCTCCTGTAATGCTGAAACTTAGTGATGCTGCTAGGGAGGACTTAGATTCTGACTTCACATTGGAAGAAATAACTTCTGCCATTAAGTCATTTCCATCTGGTAAGGCAGCTGGGCCAGATAGATTTGGCTGCGAATTTTATCAGAAATTTTGTGATATCCTTGCTCCACTTCTCCTCAGAATGATATCTTGCTCTGAGAAAGACAAAGCCTTGCCTAAAACATTGTACGAGGCTAACGTTTCCCTCATTCTTAAGAAAGGTAAAGAGGAAACAGAGGAAACAGACCCAGCCAGCTATAGGCCCGTTGTACTCCAGAACTTCGATAGAAAGGTAATCACTAAAATGCTGGCTAACTGACTAAATAAGCATTTGTCATCGATCATTCATCCTGATCAGACAGGATTCATCTTGGGCAACCTTTCTTTTTCCTGTGTTAGATGTCTCCTTAATACTATGTATGCTGATCATGGGAAAGCTAGTGGGGCAGCAATTTTATGCCTTGATGCATAGAAGGCTTTTGACCAGATTGAGTGGCCTTACATGTTTGAATCACTGTACAGGTTTGGGTTTGGTGAGTCATTTATATCCTGGGTAAAACTGATATATGCCAGCCCAATGTGTTCTATTATAACCAATGGTGACAATTCAACTATGTTTCCTCTACACTGTTCAGTTCAGCAGGGTTGTCCTCACTCGTCGGCCCTCTTTGCTGTTGCGATAGAGCCCCTCACCCTAAAAATAAGAAGTCACCCAAATATTGTGGGTTTGAAAGTGGGAGGTATTGAAACACATATTAGTTCATATGCTGACGATGTGATACTGTACTTACAAAACCCAGAAAAGTCAGTCCCCCTTCTTCTAGATTTAATCACTTCTTTTGGCAGACTATCGGGATACTCAATCAATTGGACAAAAAGTGACTCTCCGACGTCTAGGTTTTTTTGAAAGTGTCCCATTTAAAGTAGTTAAAGATCATTTTACTTATCTTGGTTTGGCAATACCTAAAGATACTAAATTAATATTTAAATTAAATTTTGTAGAGTTTATTTCAAAACTTAAACAGAATATAAAAAATTGGAAAACCCTACCTCTGTCCATGATTGTTGTATAAATTCAATCAAAATGGTTTCCCTTCCTAGGTTTCTCTATCTTTGTCAAAATCTCCCCATTTTTCTTACTTCAGCTTTCTTTAAAGAGTTGGACTCCATAATATTGTCTTATATCTGGAATTATAAGAATCACAGGATTTTGAAAATTCATTTGCAAAAGCCCAAGTCTGAAGGAGGGCTGGGATTACCTATATTCAGACACTATTATTGGGCTGTCAGTATTAGGGCTCTAATGTTTTGGCAACAGGGGGCTCCAGATAACTCAGTCCCTGGGGCCCCCTTGTGGCTATATATGGAGTCTAACTCTGTTGTCAATTCCTCCTTGCCAGCCATGCTATTCTCTAAGTTAGAAAAGCCTGGGATTTTAAAAAGTTTAAGTTTTGTTTTGAAAAATTCCCATCAGAATTCTAAATCAGATTAGGAGTGTTCTGAATTTACCAGAGACTTCTGTACAAATACCAATCTGTTTCAATCACTCCTTTCCACCCTCATGGTCAGATAAAACCTACCATGCTTGGAGGGAGAAGGGTCTAGTTTCTATCGCAGATCTATACATAGAGGGACGGTTTGCAACATTTAGTCTGCTGAAAGAGAAATTTGAGCTGCCTCATTCACACTTTTTTCATACTTACAAATTAGACACTACATTCAATCTAAGATTTGTAATTTTGAAATCCTTCCAGGGAAGCATATATTTTTTGATATCTTAAAGAACCCTCTGGACTCCAAGCATCTCATTTCTAAGTTTGTACATTCGTTCGATGGTTGTACTACAGCATCTACTGTGAAGATCAGGGAGGCCTGGACAGAGGAGTTGGGCATTAAACTATCTGAAGCTGCCTGGGACAAGAGTTTGTCTATGATACAGGCTTGCTCTGTTAACAGCAGACACCAACTGATCCAGTTCAAAGTTGTGCACCGTCTTCACTATTCTAAACTCAGGTTGCAGAGGATTTACTCTTCTGTCTCGCCAATGTGTGACAGATGTCAAGGGACGGAGGGCACGTTGTCACACACTTTGGTTTTGCCCATCACTGACTGGATTTTCGTTCAAAATATTTGACTGGTACTCAAAGGCCTATAAAAGATCCTTCCCTTTGGAGCAACACACACAAAATGCTGGTGGAATGCAGCAGGCCAGGCAGCATCTATAGGAAGAGGTACAGTTGATGTTTCGGGCCGAGACCCTTCATCAGGACTAACTGAAAGACGAGATAGTCAGAGATTTGAAAGGGGGAGGGGGAGATCCAAAATGATAGGAGAAGACAGGAGGGGGAGGGATGGAGCTAAGAGCTGGAAAGTTGACTGTCAAAAGGGATACAAGGCTGGAGAAGGGAGAGAATCATGGGACGGGAGGCCTAGGGAGAAAGAAAGGGGGAGAGGAACACCAGAGGAAGATGGAGAGCAGGCAAGGAGTTACAGTGAGAGGGACAGAGGGAGAAAAAAGAGAGAGAGAGAAAGAAAGGGGAAAAAATAAAAAAATAATAAATGAATAAATAAGGGATGGGGTAAGAAGGGGAGGAGGGGCATTAACGGAAGTTAGAGAAGTCAATGTTCATGCCATCAGGTTGGAGGCTTTTCAACCAACCTTCCCTTTTGAAGTTGGTCCCGCCATCTCTGGCTGTTCGCAATCCATTCTATGCCTCCCTACAGCCATACAATAGTCTCTGATGCTGGGATGACTGTCGCCAAAAGACTTACCTTGAGGGAATGGAAATCACCCTCTCCCCCTTCTTTTTGGAGATGGATGGCTGACATGATCTCAGTCATACAGATGGAGAGACTTAGGTTCTTGAGAACCATTTCAATTATAAAACTTCCAGCTATCTGCGATCCATTTCTTGCCTACCTAGACAAGGCCAGAGGCAGATGAATAATTTTCCCCCAGCTGATTACTCACAGCCCTCATTTGAGACAATGTTTCGCACTTTTGAGCACTTTGTACAATAGGCATCCCTCTAATGTTATGTTCCTCTTTTTTTCTTATTTTATTTTTACACCTGTCTGAGCTTATATGTTCTTGTCAAGAGTCTTACCATTAGACAATTTAAGGAGGAGGAAAAGATGGCGGCGCAACGCAGCTTGCGCAGCCACTCTGGTGAATGATATCTGTAATCTGTCAAGTAGGGTGCTGTGCACAATCCTGATTTGATGGAGCAATACTCACAACACGCTGGAGGAACTCAGCAGGTCGGGCAGCATCCGTGGAAAATATCAGTCGACGTTTCGGGCCGGAACCCTTCGTCAGGACTGTAGGGGGAAGGGGCAGAGGCCCTATAAAGAAGGTGGGGGGAGGGTGGGAAGGAGAAGGCTGGCAGGTTCCAGGTGAAAAACCAGTAAGGGGAAAGATAAAGGGCTGGGGAAAGGGAGGCAGGGAGGTGATAGGCAGGAAAGGTGAAGAAAGAATAGGGGAAAGCACAATGGGTAGTAGAAGGAGGCGAAACCATAAGGGAGGTGATAGGCAGCTGGGGGAGGGAGCAGAGTGACATAGGGATAGGGGAAGGGAGGGGGAGGGAATTACCAGATGTTGGAGAATTCTATGTTCATACTAAGGGGCTAGAGACTACCTAGACGGTATATGAGGTGTTGCTCCTCCAACCTGAGTTTAGCCTCATCATGGCAGTAGAGGAGGCCATGAATGGACATATCTGAATGGGAGTGGGAAGCAGAGTTCAAGTGGGTGGCTACTGGGAGATCCTGTCTGTTTTGGCGGACGGAGCGGAGGTGCTCGAAGAAGCGGTCCCCCAATCTGTGTTGGGTTTCACCAATGTCGAGGAGGCCGCACCGGGAGCGCCAGATGCAATAGATGACCCCAACAGACTCACAAGTGAAGTGTTGCCTCACTTGGAAGGACTGTTTGGGGCCTTGAATGGTGGCAAGAGAGGAGGGGTAGGGACAGGTGTAGCACTTGCGCTTACAGGGATAGGTGTCAGGTGGGAGATCCGTGGGGAGGGACCGATCCCTGCGGAAGGCGGAGAGGGGTGGAGAGGAAAAGATGTGCTTAGTGGTGGAGGCCACCTTCAACAGGCCCCCACCACGAAGCACATCTTTCTTTCTCCACCCCGCTCCGCCTTCCGCAGGGATCGGTCCCTCCGCGACTCCCTGGTCCACACGTCCCTCCCCCAAGAGGGGGAGATGTTGCATTGCTTCTCAGAGATTATATAACAGCAGTGCTCTGGCAGGATATATTAGTGGACTCGTCCAGGGAGGCTATTTGGGTGGAACTGAGGAATAGGAAAGGTGTTGTGACGCTTATAGGGGTGTGTTATAGACCACCTAATGGCGACCGAGAACTGAAGGAACAAATTTGTAAGGAGATAGAAGATATTTGTAGTAAGCACAAGCTTGTGATTATGGGAGATTTTAATTTTCCACACATAGACTAGGAAGCCCATTCTGTAAAAGGGCTGGATGGTTTGGAGTTTGTCAAATGTGCGCAGGATAGTTTTTTGCAGCAATACATAGAGGTACCAACTAGAGAAGGGACAGTGTTGGATCTCCTGTTAGGGAATGAGAGAGGGCAGGTGACGGAGGTATTTGTTGGGGAGCACTTCGGGTCCAGTGATCACAATACAATTAGTTTGTGTAATTATGGAGAAGGATAGGACTGGACCTAGGATTGAGATTTTTGATTGGAGAAAGGCTAACTTTGAGGAGATGCGAAAGGATTTAGAAGGAGTGGATTGGGACAATTTGTTTTATGGGAAGGATGTAACAGAGAAATGGAGGTCATTTAAAGGTGAAATTTTGAGGGTTCAGAATCATTATGTTCCTGTTAGGTTGAAAGGAAAGGTTAAAAGTTTGAGAGAGCCATGGTTTTCAAGAGATATTATAAACTTGGTTCAGAAAAAGAGAGGGATCTTCAATAAATATGGGCAGCTTGGAGTTAATGAGGTACTTGAGGAATATAAAGAATGTAAAAAGAATCTTAAGAAAGAAATTAGAAAAGCTAAAAGAAAATACGAGGCTGCTTTGGCAAGAAAGGTGAAAATAAACCCAAAGGGTTTCTACAGTTATGTTAGTGGCAAAAGGATAGTGAGGGATAAAATTGGTCCCTTGGAGAATCAGAGTGGACGGCTATGTGCGGAGCCAAAAGAGATAGGGGAGATTTTGAACAATTTCTTTTCTTCGGTATTCACTAAGGAGAAGGATATTGAATTGTGTAAGGTAAAGGAAACAAGAAGGGTATTTATGGAAAGTATGACAATTAAGGAAGAGGAAGTACTGGCACTTTGAAGGAATATAAAAGTGTATAAGTCTCCGGGTCCGGACAAGATATTCCGTAGGACCTTGAGGGAAGTTAGTGTAGAAATAGCAGGGGCTCTGACAGAAGTATTTCAAATGTCATTAGAAGCGCGTATGGTGCCGGAGGATTGGTGTATTGCTCATGTGGTTCCATTGTTTAAAAAGGGTTCTAAGAGTAAACCTGGCAATTATCGGCCTGTGAGTTTGACGTCAGCGGTGGGTAAATTGATGGAAAGTATTCTTAGAGATGGTATATATAATTATCTGGATAGACGGGGTCTGATTAGGAACAGTCAACATGGATTTGTGTGTGGAAGGTCATGTTTGACAAATCTTATTGAATTTTTTGATGAGGTTACTAAGAAAATTGACACGGGTAAAGCGGTGGATGTTGTCTATATGGACTTCAGTAAGGCCTTTGACAAGCTTCCACACGGAAGGTTTTTAGGAAGGTTCAATCATTAGGGATTAATATGGAAGTAGTAAAATGGATTCAGCAGTGGCTAGATGGGAGATGCCAGAGAGTAGTGGTGGATAACTGTGTGTCAGATTGGAGGATGGTGTGTAGCGGTGTGCCTCAGGGATCTGTACTAGGTCCAATGTTGTTTGTAATATATATTAATGATCTGGATGATGGGGTGGTAAATTGGATGAGTAAGTATGCAGATGATACTAAGATAAGTGGAGTTATGGATGATGAGGTAGGTTTTCAAAACTTGCAGACAGATTTAGGCCATAGAACCACAGAACCATAGAAACTACAGCACAGAAACAGGCCCTTTGGCCCTTCTTGGCTGTGCCGAACCACTTTCTGCCTAGTCCCACTGACCTGCACACAGACCATATCCCTCCATACACCTCCCATCCATGTATCTGTCCAATTTATTCTTAAATGTTAAAAAAGAACCCGCATTTACCACCTCGTCTGGCAGCCCATTCCATACTCCCACCACTCTCTGTGCGAAGAAGCCCCCCCCAATGTTCCCTTTAAACCTTTCCCCCCTCACCCTTAACCCATGTCCTCTGGTTTTTTTCTCCCCTGCCTCAGTGGAAAAAGCCTGCTTGCATTCACTCTATCTATACCCATCATAATTTTATATACCTCTATCAAATCTCCCCTCATTCTTCTATGCTCTGGGGAATAAAGTCCTAACCTATTCAACCTTTCTCTGTAACTGAGTTTCTCAAGTCCCGGCAACATCCTTGTAAACCTTCTCTGCACTCTTTCAACCTTATTTATATCCTTCCTGTAATTTGGTGACCAAAACTGAACACAATACTCCAGATTTGGCCTCACCAATGCCTTATGCAACCACATCATAACATTCCAGCTCTTATACTCAATACTTCGATTAATAAAGGCCAATGTACCAAAAGCTCTTTTTACGACCCTATCTACCTGTGACGCCACTTTTAGGGAATTTTGTATCTGTATTCCCAGATCCCTCTGTTCCACTGCACTCCTCAGTGCCTTACCATTAACCCTGTATGTTCTACGTTGGTTTGTCCTTCCAACGTGCAATACCTCACACTTGTCAGTATTAAACTCCATCTGCCATTTTTCAGCCCATTTTTCCAGATGGTCCAAGTCTCTCTGCAGGCTCTGAAAATCTTCCTCACTGTCTACTACACCTCAAATCTTTGTATCATCAGCAAACTTGCTGATCCAATTTACCACATTATCATCCAGATCATTGATATAGATGACAAATAACAATGGACCCAGCACTGATCCCTGTGGCACACCACTAGTCACAGGCCTCCACTCAGAGAAGCAATTCTCTACCACCACTCTCTGGCTTCTTCCATCGAGCCAATGTCTAATCCAATTTACCACCTCTCCATGTATACCTAGCGACTGAATTTTCCTAACTAACCTCCCATGCGGGACCTTGTCAAAGGCCTTACTGAAGTCCATGTAGACAATATCCACTGCCTTCCCTTCATCCACTTTCCTGGTAACCTCCTCGAAAAACTCCAACAGATTGGTCAAACATGACCTACCACGCACAAAGCCATGTTGACTCTCCCTAGTAAGCCCCTGTCTATCCAAATGCTTGTAGATTCTGTCTCTTAGTACTCCCTCCAATAACTTACCTACTACTGACGTTAAATTCACCGGCCTATAATTTCCCGGATTACTTTTCGATCCTTTTTTAAACAACGGAACAACATGAGCCACTCTCCAATCCTCTGGCACTTCACCCGTAGACAGCGACATTTTAAATATTTCTGCCAGGGCCCCCGCAATTTCTACACTAGTCTCCTTCAAGGTCCGAGGGAACACACTGTCAGGTCCCGGGGATTTATCCACTTTAATTTTCCTCAAGACAGCAAGCACCTCCTCTTTTTCAATCTGTACAGTTTCCATGGTCTCACTACTTGATTCCCTCAATTCCATAGATTTCATGCCAGCTTCCTTAGTAAATACAGACGCAAAAAACCTATTTAAGATCTCCCCCCATTTCCTTTGTTTCTGCACAAAGCCGACCACTCTGATCTTCAAGAGGACCAATTTTATCCCTTACAATCCTTTTGCTCTTAATATACTTGTAAAAGCTCTTTGGATTATCCTTCACTTTGACTGTCAAGGCAACCTCATGTCTTCTTTTAGCCCTCCTGATTTCTTTCTTAAGTATTTTCTTGCACTTCTTATACTCCTCAAGCACCTGATTTACCCCCTGTTTCCTATACATTTCATACAACTCCCTCTTCTTCTTTATCAGAGTTGCAATATCCCTTGAGAACCAAGGTTCCTTATTCCTATTCAATTTGCCTTTAATCCTGACAGGAACATACCAACTCTGCACTGTCAAAATTTCCCCTTTGAAGGTTTCCCACCTACCAATCACATCTTTGCCAGAGAACAACCTGTCCCAATCCACGCTTTTTAGATCCTTTCTCATTTCTTCAAATTTGGCCTTCTTCCAGTTCAGAACCTCAACCCTAGGACCAGATCTATCCTTGTCCATGATCAAATTGAAACTAATGGTGTTATGATCACTGGAACCAAAGTGCTCCCCTACACAGACTTCTGTCACTTGCCCTAACTCGTTTCCTAACAGGAGATCCAATATTGCATCCCCTCTAGTTGGTCCCTCTATATATTGATTAGAAGAGTTAGAAGAGTGGGCTGCAAGATGGCAGATAGAGTTTAATGCTGAAAAATGTGAGGTGCTACATTTTGGTAGGACTAATCAAAATACGACACACATGGTAAATGGTAGGGCATTAAAGAATGCTGTAGAAGAGAGGAATCTAGGAATAATGGTGCATAGTTCTCTGAAGATGGAATCTCATGTGGATAGTGTGCTGAAGAAAGGTTTTGGTTTGCTGGCCTTTATTAATCAGAGCATAGAGTATAGGAGTTGGGATGTAATGTTGAATTTGTATAAGGCCAAATCTGGAGTATTGTGTACAGTTCTGGTCACTGAATTATAGGAAAGATGTCAATAAAATTGAGAGAGTACAGAGGAGGCTTTCTAAAATGTTGCCTGGGTTTCATCTCCTAAGTTACAGAGAAAGGTTGAACAAGTTAGGTCTTTATTCTTTGGAGCATAGAAGGTTGAGGGGAGACTTGATAGAGGTGTTTAAAATTATGAGGGGGATTGATAGAGTTGACGTAGTTAGACTTCTTCCATTGAGAGTGGGGAAGATTCAAACAAGAGGACATGGGTTGAGAGTTAGAGGACAAAAGTTTAGGGGTAACATGAAGGGGAACTTCTTTACTCTGAGAGTGGTAGCTGTATGGAATGAGCTTCCAGCAGAAGTGGTTGAGGCAGGTTCTATGTTTCGTTTAAAGTTAAATTGGATAGATATATGGACAGGAAAAGAAAGGAGGGTTATGAGCTGAGTGCAGGTTGGTGGTACTAGGTGAGAGTAAGAGTTCAGCACCGACTAGAAGGGCTGAGATGGCCTGTTTCCGTGCTGTAATTGTTATACGGTTATATGGTCATCTCCTCTGTACCTACTACCAAGCATCTTAAAACTGTGCCCTTTTGTGCTACCAGTCCAACCCTGGGGTAAAAGCCTCTGACTATCCACATGATCAATGCCGAGTTCACTCAACCTATTCTCATAAGGCATGCTCCCCAATCCAGGAAACATCCTTGTAAATCTCCTCTGCACTCTTTCTATAGTTTCCAAATCCTTTCTGTAGTGAAGTGACCAGAGCTGTACACAGTACTGCAAGTGGGGTCTGACCAGGGTCCTATATAGCTGCAACATTACATAGAACATAGAACATAGAATAGTACAGCTCAGTACAGGCCCTTTGGCCCACAATGTTGTGCCGACCCTCAAACCCTACCTCCCATATAAGCCCCCAACTTAAATTTCTCCATATACCTGTCCAGTGTTCTCTTTAACTTCACTAGTATATCTCCCTCCACCACTGACTCAAGCAGTGCATTCCACGCACCAACCACTCTCTGAGTAAAAAACCTTCCTCTAATATTCCCCTTGAACTTTCCACCCCTTACCTTAAAGCCATGTCTTCTTGTATTGAGCAGTGGTGCCCTGGGGAAGAGGCGCTGGCTATCCACTCTATCTATTCCTCTTATTATCTTGTACACCTCTATCATGTCTCCTGTCATCCTCCTTCTCTCCAAAGAGTGAAGCCCTAGCTCCCTTAATCTCTGATCATAATCCATACTCTCTAAACCAGGCAGCATCCTGGTAAATCTCCTCTGTACCCTCTCCAATCCACATCCTTCCTATAGTGAGGCGACTAGAACTGGACACAGTACTCCAAGTGTGGCCTGTGACAAGAATACACATAGGTAAGATGTTAGCTGTCCTGTGTGATCAGCAGTTGGTCTGCCACCTGTCTTCAAGAGAGAGATAAGGAACACAATGAAACAGCATCTGGAGATGTGTAATGAAGGGACGGGAGAGAGAGCTGTCTGGAGCGGCTCCCCCTTTGAACCCTGAACTGTTTGAAGTGATGGACAGGTGATACCCCAGCAGAGGGATAAAAAGGGACAGGTTCGCTAAGGCAGGACACACACGAGACCCGAGAAGCGGAGACCCTGGAAGCGGTGCGCCTCTCACGAGTCGGTGGGAAGTATCGGACCATAAACACACAGGGTGGAAAGGTACGATCAGCGGGAACCCGGTGTGTGTCCACCCTCGCTTGGGTGCCGGGTTCACTGCAGAGGATCGACCGCATCTAGAGGAGGGGTCACAGTCGGTGACCTCAGGTGACATCACCAAGGACCTGCCCGAAAGCTGCTTGTGAGCAATATCGCCGGTCTGTGAGTGGAAGCCGTTTCTGAATGATCAGCCATTCTCGCCCTCTCTCTCTCTCTCTCCCTCTCCCCACGTTGTCCATCGCCATGGCAACGATTACTGCGAACTGAACTAAATTGGACTGAACTTTTGTGTCACTTTGAAATTTGGTCATTTACCCCTAGACAACGATAGAGCTTGATTGATGCTGTTATCTTAATTCTGTGCACATGTGTGTTTATCATTGCTGAACTGTTGCATTTATTATCCTTTCGATTACTGTGTTGCTTGTTTCTTTAATAAAACTTTCTTAGTCCTAGTAATCCAGACTCCAACTGAGTGATCCATTTCTGCTGGTTTGGCAACCCAGTTACGGGGTACGTAACAGGCCTAACCAGGGCTTTCTAGAGCTGCATCATTACATCGCAACTCTTAAACTCTATCCCTCGTCTTATGAAAGCTTTCTTAACTACTCTATTCACCTGTGAGGCAACTTTCAGGGATCTGTGGACATGTACCCCCAGATCCCTCTGCTCCTCCACACCACCAAGTATCCTGCCATTTACTTTGTACTCTGCCTTGGAGTTTGTCCTTCCAAAGTGTACCACCTCACACTTCTCCGGGTTGAACTCCATCTCCATCTCCATGACCTCTCGGCTCCTAAACTCAATCCCAGGATTGATGAAAGCCAATGCACCGTATGCTCTGTTAACCACAGAGTCAACCTGCGCAGCACCTTTGAGTGTCCTGTGGACTCTGACCCCAAGATCCCTCTGATCCTCCACACTGCCAAAAGTCTTACCATTAATACTATATTCTGCCATCATATTTGACCTACCAGAATTAACCACTTCACACTTATCTGGGTTGTACTGCTGTAACCTCTGACACAGCCCTCCACACTATCCACAACACCACCAACCTTAGTGTCATTAGCAAATTTACAAACCCATCCCTCCACGGCGCCGCGGATGGCTGCCACGGTACTGCGCTCTCTGGTACTGTTGCTGTTTTTTTCTGATTTTCCCTGTCTCCTGCGATTCCTCTCTGATTGCATACAGCAGAGAGGAACTTGTTAAGATTAGTGAATCTGCCACCAACTGTTCTCCACCATTTATGGATAGTTTTACCGAGGTTTTGGTCCGAGGTGCTGCAGTAGCTCTGACTGGTCTGTGTGTGAGACGCCATGGCGGGAAGCGAGCCGGCGCATTTGTTAAACTGAGTCGGCGGGGATTTCGATTTGCGCTCCCGTCGATTCACCTGGCAAATGTCCGTTCTCTTCTCAACAAGATGGATGAACTGCTGCTACTCAATAAAACTCGTGGTGACTTTTCCAGATCCGCCGCTTTGTGCTTTACTGAAACTTGTCTGGGTGAGTACATCCCGGACAACTCACTGCAACTTCCGGGATTCCAACTCTTCTGAGCGGACAGAGATGCGGGATTCTCGGGGAAAGGGAGAGGAGGCGGAATCTGTTTCTATATAAACGAAGGTTGGTGCACGGAGGTCACGGTGTTAGGAAAATCATGCAGTCCACATCTAGAGACAATTCTTATAAACTGTAGACCGCTTTATTCAGCGCGGGAGTTCTCCTCATTTATTCTGGTTGGCATCTACATTCCACCTCAGGCCTGCGTCAGAGAGGCACTACAACACCTGGCTGACCGGATAACTGAAGTGGAGAACAAACATCCAGACTCCTTGCTCGTTGTTCTTGGTGATTTTAACAGAGCAAACCTTGGCCACGAATTGTCAAAATTTAGACAACATATTAATTGTCCCACTAGGAACACTAACGTACTGGACCACAGCTACACGACAATAAAGGATGCATATCACTCTGTTACACGGGCAGCCTTGGGACTCTCCGACCACTGCCTGGTTCATCTTCTCCCAACATACTGGCAGAAACTAAGATCGGTTAAGCCTGTTGTCAGAACAGTCAGGAGATTTACCAACGAGTCAAAGCTAGAACTTCAGGCCTGTTTTGACTGCATGGATTGGAGTGTCTTTGAGGCTGCAGCTACAGATCTTCAGATCTGTCTGACATCGTGACCTCATACATCAGTTTTTGTGAAGACATGTGCATTCCAACAAAAACCTTTTGCACATTCAACAACAACAAGCCCTGGTTCACATCAGAACTCAGGCAGCTTCGTCGGGAGAAGGAGGAGGCGTACAGAAGAGGGGACAGGATTCTGTACAAATGAGCCAGGAACACACTGACAAGGGAGATTAAGGCAGCGAAGAAACGCTACATTGGAAAACTGCAAAACAGGTTTTCAGACAACGACCCAGTGTCAGTGTGGAAGGGGCTCCAAGAGAAAACCAACTACAAGAAATCATTCCCCCAGGCTGTGGAGAACCATCGACTGGCTGACAATCTGAACAAGTTTTATTGTAGATTCGACACCTTCATTCCCCCTAGCCAAAACACAGACCTACCTGCAACCCCCATCAACCATCACCCTGACATCTCAGTATCTGCTTTCTCACCCCACATTACAAAAACTGCTTCCCCTACCCCCTTCACTTCAACCCTCTTGTACCTGCACTCAGGATCTGTGAGAGGGAGGTGAGTCAGCAGTTCCAGAGGCAGAAGACCAGGAAAGCGCCAGGCCCAGATGGCGTGTCACACTCCTGCCTGAAGACCTGCGCTGATCAGCTGGCCCCCATCTACACACGGATCTTCAACAGATCACTGGAGCTGTGTGAAGTCCCTCATTGATTCAAGCGCTCCATTATCATTCCAGTCCCTAAGAAACCCACTATCAAGGGACTAAATGACTACAGGCCTGGTGCCTTGACATCTGTGGTCATGAAGTCCTTTGAGAGACTAGTGTTGGCTCACCTGAAGGACATCACAGGCCCCCTGCTGGACCCCCTGCAGTTTGCTTATCGGGCAAATAGGTCGGTGGATGATGAAGTCAACATGGGACTGCATTACATACTACAACACCTCGACAGCCCAGGAACTTCTGCGAGGGTCCTGTTTGTTGACTTCAGCTCGGCGTTCAACACCATCGTCCCAGAAATCCTCCACTCCAAACTCACCCAGCTCACTGTCTCCCCCGCCATCTGTCAGTGGATCACAAGCTTCCTGACTGACAGGGTGCAGCAAGTGAGGCTGGGGAGCATCATTTCTAGCACCCGGACAATCAGTATCAGTGCCCCCCAGGGATGTGTGCTCTCCCCACCGCTCTTCTCCCTTTACACTAATGACTGCACCTCACAGGATCCATCTGTTAAACTCCTGAAGTTTGCAGATGACACAACTGTCAATGGCCTTATCCAAGACGGTGATGAGTCTACATACAGACGGGTGGTGGAACGGCTGGCCCTCTGGTGTGGTCAGAACAATCTGGAGCTAAATATGCTCAAGACTGTGGAGATGACAGTGGATTTCAGGAGGAGCCCCCCAATACTCCCCCCACTCACTATACTCAACAGTATTGTGTCTGCTGTGGAGACCTTCCAGGACCTGAGGTGGACGCCCAACGCGGACACTCTTATCAAAAAGGCTCAGCAGAGGTTGTATTTCCTACGGCAACTCAGGAAGTACAACCTGCCTCGGGAGCTGCTGATTCAATTCTATTCAGGAATAATCCAGTCTGTTCTCTGTTCGTCCATCACTGTCTGGTTTGGATCAGCTACCAAACAAGACAAGAATAGACTCCAAAGAACCATCAGGGCTGCGGAAAGGATTATTGGTGTGAAGCTGCCCTTGATCCAGGACTTATATGCATCTAGAGCCAGGAAGCGAGCAAGCAGCATCATTATAGACCCATCACACCCTGGACATCACCTGTTCCAACTCCTTTCTTTTGGTAGGCACTTTAGATCACTGTATGCCAGGACGAATAGGTACTTGAACAGTTTCTTTCTGTGTGCCATCTTATGAAAACTTGAATTTTAGTCTATTATAAACCAAGTCCACCTGTACATACACAGGTATACCTCATTGTATATAGTTCACAATTATTTGCACAATTGTTTTGTTTGCTTTTTGATTCTGTACAGCAAGAGCTCAGAGAAACCGACATCAAATTCCCTGTATGTGTCCACATACTTGGCGATAATAAAGGATTCTGATTCACTTCTTCATCCAGGTCATTTATAAAAATCACCAAGAGCAGGGGTCCCAGAGCAGATCCTTGAGGCACACCACTGGTGACCGACCTCCATGCAGAATATGACCTGTCTACAACCACTGTTTGCCTTCTGTGGACAAGCCAGTTGTGGATCCACAAAGCAATTTCCCCTTGGATCCCATGCCTCCTTACTTTCTCAATAAGCCTTGCATAGGGTACTTTGTCAAATGCCTTACTGAAATCCATATACACTACCTCTACTACTCTACCTTTATCAATGTGTTTAGTCACATCCTCAAAAAATTCAACCAGTTTGTAAGGCACGACCTGCCTTTGACAAAGCCATGTTGACTATTCCTAATCATATAATGCCTCAGAGAGTTCTGCACAAGGACTCCCAAGTCTCTTTCAATCTCAGATTTTTGGATTTTCTCCATGTTCAGAAAATAGTGTGCACATTTATCTCTTCTACCAAAGTGCATAACCATGCATTTTCCGATATTGTATTTCATTGCCACTTTCACTCGCATTCTCCTGATCTGTCCTTCTGCAGCCTTCCTGCTTCCTCAACACTATCTGCCCCTCCAGTAAACTTCATATCATTTGCCATCTATTCAATCATCTAAATCATTGATATACAGCATAAAAAGAAGCAGTCCCTACATGAATGTCTGCAGAACGATACTGGTAACTGGCCAGCCAACCAGGAAAAGATCCTTTTATTCCTATTCATTGCCTCCTACCAATCAGCCAATGCTCTAACTTTCCTGTAATACCATGGACTCTTAATCTGGTAAGCAGACTTATTTGTGCCACCTTGTCAAAGGCTTTCTGAAAGTTGAAATATACAACATTCAGTGCATCCCTTTATCTATCCTACTTGTAATCTCCTCAACTATTCCAACATGTTCGTCAGGCAAGATTGTCAGAAAGGGCAGGCAGCCAACAGGTTCAGTTTCAAATCATTGAACGACGGAGGATGAGAGGTGACCTGATACAGGTGTTTAATATAATGAGAGGCATTGATCGTGTGGATAGTCAGAGGCTTTTTCCCAGGGCTGAAATGGCTAACATGAGAGGGCACAGTTTTAAGATGCTTGGAAGTAGGTACAGAGGAAATGTAATGGGTAAGTTTTTTTTACACAAAGAGTGGTGAGTGCGTGGAATGGGCTGCCGGTGACTGTGGTGGAGGTGGATACAATAAGATCTTTTAAGATGCTCCTGGATAGGAACATGGAATTTATTAAAATAGAGGGCTATGGATAACCATAGGTAATTTCTAAAGTAAGTACATGTTCGACACAGCATTGTGGCCGAAGGGCCTGTAATGTGCTATGGGTTTTCTATGTTTCTGTGTTTTATTAGGCATGCAGAATCAGGAAGGATAGCAAATACGGTACTCAAGGAGCTGTATCTAAATGCGCATAGTAGAAGAAATAAGGTGGATGACCTTGTTGCAATATTACAGATTGCCAGGTATGATGTTGTGGCAATCACTGAATCGTGGCTGAAGGATGGTTGTAGTTGGGAGCTGAATGTCCATAACCTCATTCTTAACAATTGACTCCAACATCTTCCCAACCACTGAGGTCAGCCTAACTGGACTATAATTTCCTTTCTGCTGCCTTTCTCCTTTCTTAAAGAGTGGTGTGACATTTGCAATTTTCCAGTCCTCTGGCACCATTGATTCTTGAAAGATCATTACTCATGCCTCCACAATTTCTACCACTACCTCTTTCAGAACATTAAGGTGGAGTTCATCTGGTCTGGGTGATGTATGTACCCTTAGGTCTTTCAGCTTTTTGAGCACCTTCTCCCTTGTAATAGTAACTTCCCTCACCCTTCAACACCTGGCATTGCTAGTGTCTTCTGCAGAGAAGACTGATGAAAAATATTCATTTAGTTAATCAGCCATCTCCTTGTCCCTCATTATTATTTCTCTGGCCTCATTTTCCATTGGTCCTATATCCAATCTCGTCTGTCTTTTTTTATATACCTGGAAAAGCTTTTTCTATCCACACCTCATCCCTCTTCCTGCCTATGTCGTTGGTCCCAACATGTATCACGACTTCTGGTTGCTTTCCCTCCCGTACCAGGATGTCGTGCACCCAGTCAGAGACATCTCGGACCCTGGCACCCGGGAGGCAACAAACCATGCGGGTGTCCTTCTCACGTCCACAAAATCTCCTGTCTGCTCCCCTGACTATGGAGTTCTCCAATGACGACAGCTCTCCTCTTCTCCGTCCCAACCCTTCTGCACCACCGGGTCAGACTTGGTGCCGGAGGCCCTGCCACTGTGTTCACGTGTTATTTTTGAACTTCATATTGGCACCAAAAAATAGCATTGTCCACAAGATGTTCAAAGGGACATCCAATTAAACAAAGGCCAAAAAAAAATAAAATGGGACTGTTTATACAAAGAACTATTACACAGAATGAAATCATTCAAAAGTTAAATTCATCCCAAAAAAAGATTTCTCTAAAGAAAGCCTGATGTCAAATGGTTTTGGTCTAAATTCAAAAGACCATCTGTTGGGCTCTTCCTCATTCAGGGACTGGTAAAATTTGAATTTGGCAATCCATGTTGATTGTTTAGAAACAGACGTAATGCCTGATAAACCAGATGAACAATAGTCTTTTTGGAACAAGCCAGGAGTTCAATGTTTGCCATGGGCAGCTCTATCCCCAGGGAATATTGCAAGCCATGTGAATTACTGTAGGGACCTCTAAATCCTGTGACTTCCACGTGCTTAGTGTGTGCTCACATCTGTAAGACTGCAAGACCTCATTGCCTCCAAGGAGCTGGGGGGAGAGAGAGATTAAGAAAGAGAAAAAGAGCTACAAGCTAATTAAGTGCTGAAAAATGATCAAAATAAAGCATATTGCAACAAATAATTAGTCATAATATGTGAAAAAGTTGGGTTTAATCTCTGTCAAACTGATATAGTTGAGTTTCTGTTCACTGAAACAGAATGATGACTACTATTAAATATTTCTTTTCACTTTTTATCATTGATCATAACAGATACACAGATGTGCAACAACTTTGAGGGATCTATGGACATGGATACCAAAATCTTTCTATTTAAATTATATTATTGCACCATTACAATATGGAATTTTATTTGAATCCACTGAATCAAGCAATGTAATGCAATTAGATCATAAGACCATAAGACATAGGAGCAGAATTAGGCCATTCAGCCCATCGAGTCTGCTCCGCCATTCCGTCATGGCTGGTCCTGAATCCCAACCATACCTGTCTTCTTGCCAAATCTTTAGATGCCCAGACCGATCAGGAAACTATTAATTTTCACCTTAAATATACTCACAGACTTGGCCTCCACTGCAATCTGTGGCAGAGCATTCCACAGATTCATTAGACTCTGACCAAAAAAATTCCTCCTTACCTATGTACTAGAAGGTCACCCCTCAATTTTGAGGCTGTACCTTCTAGTTCTGGATATCCCCACCATAGGAAACATCCTCTCCACATCCACCCTATCTAGTCCTTTCAACATTCAGTAGGTTTCAATGAAAACCCCCTGCATTCTTCTAAATTCCAGTGAGAACAGGCTCAAAGCTGCCAAACACGCCTCATATGTTAACCCCTTCATTCCCAGAATCATTCTCGTGAACCTCCTCTGGACTCTCTCCAATGACAACACATCCTTTCTGAGAACGCAAGCAACAGGAATTCTGCAGATGCTGGAAATTCAAGCAACACACATCAAAGTTGCTGGTGAACGCAGCAGGCCAGGCAGCATCTCTAGGAAGAGGTACAGTCGACGTTTCGGGCCGAGACCCTTCGTCAGGACTAACTGAAGGAAGAGTTAGTAAGAGATTTGAAAGTGGGAGGGGGAGGGGGAGATCCAAAATGATAGGAGAAGACAGGAGGGGGAGGGATGGAGCCAAGAGCTGGACAGCCAATCACCTGTCCAGCTCTTGGCTCCATCCCTCCCCCTCCTGTCTTCTATCATTTTGGATCTAATCCTTTCTGAGATATGGGTTAGAACCGTTGACTATACTCCAAGTGCGACCTGACTAGTGTCTTATAAAGGCTCAGCATTATCTCCTTGCTTTTATATTCTATTCCCCTTCAAATAAATGCCAACATTACATTTGCCTTCTTTACACAGACTTAACCTGTAAATTAACCTTCCAGGAGACTTGCATGAGGACTCCTAAGTCCCTTTGCACCTCTGATGTTTGAATCTTCTATCCATTTAGATAATAGTCTACAGTATTGTTCCTTTTATCAAAATGCATTTTCGTACATTTCCCAACACTATATTCCGTCTGCCACTTTTTTGCCTATTCTTCCAATTTGTCTAAGTCCTGCTGCAATTGCATTGCTTCCTCAGCACTACCTAACCTTCCACCTATCTTCACACCATTCACAAACTTTGCCTCAAAGCCAAAAATTCAATTATCTAAATCATCATCAAACAATGTGAAAAGTAGCGGTCCTAATGCTAACCCCTGAGGAACACTGGCAGCCAACCAGAAAAGGCCCCCTTTATTCCCACTTGCTGCCTTCTGTCTGTCAACCATTCCTCTGTCTATGCCTATTTTAAGACAAACTTCCATGTTGTCTTTGCATTTGTAATAACTTCTGTTCCCAACTGCACTGTCTGTGCCACTGTCAAGCAACTCTGTTGGGTCCTTAGCTCAGAATCAGAATCAGGTTTATTATCACCAGCAAATTTGTTAACTTAAGCAGCAATACATAATCTAGCAGAGAGAGAGAAGAGAGAGAAAAAAATAATAAAATAAAACATAATAAATAAACAAGTAAATCAATTACGTATATTGAATAGATTATTTTTTAAAATGTGCAAAAATGAAATACAGCATATTAAAAAAAGTGAGGTAGTTTCCAAGGGTTCAATGTCCATTTAGGAATCGGATGGCAGAGCGGAAGAAGCTGTTCCTGAACCACTGAGTGTGTGCCTTCTGCCTGATGGTAACAGTGAGAAAAGTGCATGCCCTGGGTCCTGGAGGTCTTTAATAATGGACGCTGCCTTTCTGAGACACCACTTGCTAAAGTTGTCCTGGATACTTTGTTGGCTAGTTCCCAAGATGGAGCTGACTAGATTTACAACCTTCTGCAGCTTCTTTCGGTCCTGTGCAGTAGCCCCTTTGTACCAGATAGTGATGCAGCCTGTCAGAATGCTCTCCACGGTGCAACTATAGAAGTTTGGAGCGTATTTTTTGACATGCCAAATTGCTTCAAATTCCTAATGGTGTATAGCCACTGTCTTGCCTCCTTTATGACTACATCAGTATGCTGGGACCAGGTTAGATCCTCAGAGATCTTGACACTCAGGAACTTGAAGCTGCTCATTCTCTCCACTTCTGATCCCTCTATGAGGATTGGTACATGTTCCTTCATCTTACCCTTTCTGAAGTCCACAATCAGCTCTTTCGTCTTACTGATGTTGAGTGCCAGGCTGTTGCTGCGGCACCATTCCACTAGTTGGCATATCTCACTCCTGTTCGCCCTCTCGTCACCACCTGAGATTCTACCAACAATGGTTGTATTGTCAGCAAATTTGTAGATGGTGTTTGAGCTATGCCTAGCCACACAGTCCTGAGTATATAGGGAGCAGAGCAGTGGGCTAAGCACATACCTCTGAGGTGCGCCAGTGTTGATTGTCAACAAAGAGGGTATATTATCACCATTCTGCACAGACTGTGGTCTTCCAGTTAAGAAGTTGACGATCCAATTACAGAGGGAGGTACAGAGGCCCAGATTCTGCAACTTCTCAATTAGGATTGTGGGAATGATGGTATTAAATGCTGAGCTATAGTCAATGAACAGCATCCTGACATAGGTGTTTGTGTTATCTAGGTGGTCTAAAGTCGTGTGAAGAGCCATGGAGATTGCAACTGCCGTTGACCTATTGTGATGATTGGCAAATTGCAATGGGTCCAGGTCCCTGCTGAGGCAGGAGTTCGATCTAGTCATAACCATCCTCTCAAAGCGTTCATCCCTGTCTGTGCTATGTGATGGTGTACCAGGTAAGTGCTTTTCATTTTTTGTGTCATTCTCTAAGGAGTTCTCATAGTCTTCATTTTGTGCTTTACGTAGTTTGTAATGATGCTCTTTCACATATGTACCTCCATGTCTCAGGAATACCACAACCCCATCCTGACCAATAACAACTCTGGGGCCTCTCCATTCTGTACAATCTGCTCTTACAGGTGTAGCACTTGCACTTACAGGGATAAGTGCCGGGTGGGAGATCCGTGGGGAGGGATGTGTGGATCAGGGAGTCGCAGAGGGACCAACCACTAAGCACATCTTTCCCTCTCCACCCCTCTCCACTATCTGCATGGATCGGTCCCTCTGCGATTCCCTGATCCTCACCTCCCTCCCCACGGATCTCCCACCCGGCACTTATCCCTGGAAGTGCAAGTGCTACACCTGTCCCTACATCTCCTCTCTTGCCACCATTCAGGGGCCCAAACAGTCCTTCCAGGCAAGGCAACACTTCACTTGTGAGTCTGTTGGGGTCATCTATTGCATCTGGTGCTCCCGGCGTGGCCTCCTCTGCATCGGTGAAACTCGACGCAGATTGGGGGACCACTTCGTCGAGCACCTCCACTCCGTCTGCCACAACAGACAGGATCTCCTGGTTGCCACCCATTTCAACTCTGCTTCCCATTCGGATATGTCCATACATGGTCTCTTCTACTGCGATGATGAGGCTAAACTCAGGTTGGAGGAGCAACAACTCATAGGCCATTTAGGCCCCTTGGTATGAACATAGAATTCTCCAACTTCCAGTAATTCCTTCCCCCTCCCTTCCCTATCCCTATTTCACTCTGCCACCTCCCCCAGCTGCCTATCACCTCCCTCATGTTTCCACCTCCTTCTACTACCCATTGTGTTTTCCCCTATTCCTTCTTCACCTTTCCTGCCCATCCCCTCCCTGCTTCCCTCCCCCACCCCTTTATCTTTCCACTTACTGGTTTTTCACCTGGAACCTACCAGCCTTCTCCTTCCCCCCTCCCCCCACCTTCTTTATAAGACCTCTGCCCCCTCCCTCATCAGTCCTGATGAAGGGTTCCGGCCTGAAACGTTGACTGATCGTTTCCTCGGATGCTGCCCAACCTGCTGAGTTTCTCCAGCGTGTTGTGAGTGTTACTCAGCATCTGCAGAGTATTTTGTGTTTACCAAATGCGATGAGTTCTTTCTCTTTCCATAAGACCATAAGACAAAGGAGCAGAAGTCGGCCATTTGGCCCATCGAGTCTACTCTGCCATCTTATCATGAGCTGACCCATTCTCCCATTTAGTCCTACTCCCCCGCCTTCTCACCATAACCTTTGATGCCCTGGCTACTCAGATAGCTATCAATCTCTGCCTTAAATACACCCAATAACTTGGCCTCCACTGCTGCCTGTGGCAACAAATTCCATAGATTCACCACCCTCTGACTAAAAAAATTTCTCGCATTTCTGTTCTGAATGGGCGCCCTTCAATCCTTAAGTCATGCCCTCTCGTACTAGATTCCCCCATCATGGGAAACAACTTTTCCACATCCACTCTGTCCATGCCTTTCAACATTTGAAATGTTGCTATGAGGTCTCCCCTCATTCTTCTAAACTCGAAGGAATACAGTCCAAGAGTGGACAAACATTCCTCATATGTTAACCCTCTCATTCCCGGAATCATTCTAGTGAATCTTCTCTGTACCCTCTCCAATGTCAGCACATCCTTTCTTAAATAAGGAGACCAAAACTGCCCATAGTACTCCAAGTGAGGTCTCACCAGCGCCTTATAAAGCCTCAACATCACATCCCTGCTCCTATACTCTATTCCTCGAGAAATGAATGCCAACATTGCATTCGCCTTCTTCACTACTGACTCAACCTGGAGATTAACCTTAAGGGTATCCTGTACGAGGACTCCCAAGTCCCGTTGCATATCAGAACTTTGAATTCTTTCCCCAATTAAATAATAGTCTGCCCATTTATTTCTTCTGCCAAAGAGCATAACTATACTCTTTCCAACATTGTATATCATTTGCCACTTCTTTGCCCATTCTTCCAATCTATCCAAGTCTCTCTGCAGACTCTCTGTTTCCTCAGCACTACCGGCCCCTCCACCTATCTTTGTATCATCAGCAAACGTAGCCACAAAACTATCTATTCCATAACCCAAATCGTTGATGTACAATGTAAAAAGAAGCGGCCCCAACATGGACCCCTGTGGAACACCACTGGTAACCGGCAGCCAATCAGAATAGGATCCCTTTATTCCCACTCTCTGTTTCCTGCCAATCAGCCAATGCGCTATCCACGTATGTAACTTTTCCGTAATTCCATGGGCTCTTATCTTGTTAAGTAGCCTCATGTTTGGCACCTTGTCAAAGGCCTTCTGAAAATCCAAATAGACAACATCCAGTGCATCTCCTTTGTCTAGCCTACTGGTAATTTCCTCAAAAAATTGTAATAGGTTTGTCAGGCATGATGTTCCTTTAAGGAATCCATGCTGAGTTCTGCCTATCTTGTCATATGCCTCCAGGTACTCTGTAACCTCATCCTTGACCATCGACTCCAACAACTTCGCAACCACCGATGTCAAGCTAACAGGTCTATAATTTCCTTTTTGCTTCCTTGCCCCCTTCTTAAATAGCGGAGTGACATTTGCAATCTTCCAGTCCTCCGGAACCATGCCAGAATCTATCGACTTTTGAAAGATCATCGCTAATGCCTCCGCAATCTCCACAGCGACTTCCTTCAGAACACAAGGGTGCATTCCATCTGGTCCGGGAGATTTATCGACCTTTAGACTATTCAGCTTCCTGAGTACTTCCTTGACTGTGCACACTTCTCTTCCCTGCCACCCTTGAGTGTCCGGTATACTGCTGATGTCTTCCTCAGTGAAGACTGATGCAAAATACTCATTCAGTTCCTCTGCCATCTCCTTATCTCCCATTACAATTTCTCCAGCATCATTTTCTATCAATCCTATATCTACTCTCACCTGTCTTTTACTCTTTATATATTTGAAAAAGCTTTTAGTATCATCTTTGATATTATTTGCTAGCTTCCTTTCATAGTTAATCTTTTCCCTCTTAATGACCTTTTTAGTTTCCTTTTGTAAGGTTTTAAACAATTCCGAATCCTCTGTCTTCCCACTAATTTTTGCTTCCTTGTATGCCCTCTCCTTTGCTTTAACTTTGGCTTTGACTTCTCTTGTCAACCACGGTTGCATCCTTTTTCCATTCGAAAATTTCTTCATTTTTGGAATATGCTTGTCTTGCACCTTCCTCACTTCTTGCATAAACTCCAGCCACTGCTGCTCTGCTGTCTTTCCCGCCAGTGTCCCTTTCCAGTCAACATTGGCCAGTTCCTCTGTCATGCCACTGTAATTTCCTTTACTCCACTGAAATACTGACACATCAGATTTCGGCTTCTCTTTTTCAAATTTCACAGTGAATTCAATCATGTTATGATCACTGTCTCCTAAGGGTTCCTTCACCTCAATCTCTCTAATTACCTCCGGTTCATTACACAATACCCAATCCAGTACAGCCGATCCCCTAGTGGACTCATCAACAAGCTGTTCTAAAAAGCCATCTCGCAGACATTCTACAAATTCTCTCTCTTGAGATCCAGTGCCGACCTGATTTTCCCAATCCACTTGCATGTTAAAATCCCCCACAATTATCATAACACTGCCCTTCTGACAAGCCTTTTCTATTTCCTGTTGTAATTTGTAGTCCACATCACTGCAGCTGTTTGGAGGCCTATGAATAACTGCCATCAGGGTCCTTTTACCCCTGCGATTTCTTAGTTCAATCCATAAAGATTCTGCACCTTCCGATCCTATATCACCTCTTTCTAATGACTTAATATCATTTCTTACCAATAAAGCCATGCCTCCCCCTCTGCCTACCTTCCTATCCTTCCAATACACCATGTATCCTTGGATGTTCAGCTCCCAGAGACATGCATCCTTTAGCCAGGTCTCTGTGATGGTCACAATATCATACCTGCCAATCTGTAGCTGTATGACAAGATCATCCACCTTATTCCTTATGCTGCGTGCATTTAAGTATAACACCTTAAGACCAGTATTTGGTACTTTTTGCTTTGATTTCACTGCAACTTTATTGCACTGCAACTCATCCCAATGGCTACAAATTTGCCCCATCACCTGCCTGTCTTTCCTGACATCTTTACTGCTCACTATCTTAGATTTATTTCTGTTTTCCCCTTCCTCCGCTCTGTCATTCCGGTTCCCATCCCCCTGCCAAATTAGTTTAAACCCTCCCTAACAACTCTATTAAACTTTCCCGCCAGGATATTGGTCCTCTTCGGGTTCAGGTGTAACCTGTCCTTTTTGAACAGGTCGTACTTCCCCCAGAAGAGATCCCAATTATCCAAGAACCTGAAGCCCTGCCCCCTGCACCAGTCTCTCAGCCACGCATTCATCTGCCTGATCCTACTATTCTTGCCCTCGCTAGCATGTGGCACAGGTAGCAATCCTCAGATTACTAACCTGGAGGTCCTGCTTCTCAGCTTCCTTCCTAACTCCCAGAAATCTCTCTTCAGGACCTCCTCCTTTGTTGTATCTATGTACCAAGACAACTGGCTGCTCACCCTCCCCCTTCAGAATATGTTGCCATTTATTTCTAGAGGTATAGAATATAAGAGGAGGGATGTGATGTTGAGGCTCTATAAGGCACTCATGAGACCACACTTGGAGTACTGTGTGTAGTTTTGGGCTCCTTATTTTAGAAAGGATACGTATACTGACATTGGAGAGGGTTCAGAGAAGATTCACGAGAATGATTCCAGGAATGAAAGGGTTACTGTATGAGGAAGGTCTGGCTGCTCTGTATTCCCTGGAGTTCAGGAGAATGAGGGGGGATCTCATAGAAACATTCCAAATGATTAAAAGCCTGAACAGATTAGATATGGCAAAGTTATTTCCCATGGTAGGGGAGTCTAAGTCAAAGAGGGCACAATTTCAGGATTGAAGGACGTCCTTTTAGAACTGAGATGCGGAGAAATTACTTTAGTCAGAGGGTGGTAAATCTGTGGAATTCGTTGCCACAAGCAGCTGTGGAGGCCAAGTCATTGGGTGTATTTAAGGCAGAGATAGATAGGTTCTTGATTAGCCAGGGCATCAAAGGGTATGGGGAGAAGTCAGTGGGGTGGGATGACTGGGAGAATTGGATCAGCCCATGATTGAATGGCAGAGCAGACTCATGAGCCGAATGGCCTTCGTCTGCTCCTATATCTTATGGTCTTATGGTCTCCCTGATGACTACACCTGTGGGAAGTACAGACAACTCCAGCTCATGAAAGGCCGCATTAAGGAGCTGGAGCTGGAGTTGGATGAACTTAGGATCATCTGGGAAGCAGAGCAATTGGAGGAGGAAGAGAAGATGGCGGCGCGACACAGTGCGTGCGGCCGCTCCGGAATGATATCTGTATTTGTCAAGTAGGGGACCATGCACAATCCTGATTTGATGGAGACAGATGTGAGAGCATGGAGGAACATCTGGAGAAACTTCTGAAATGCCTGCTTTGCTGCCACCTCTACTGTGTGATCCGGAATCTCCGGAGTAGTAAGCCTCTGAGTCCTCGGCTTTGCTTGTTTTGGCAGATGGGACGAGGTTGAAGGGGCTCGGCAGAGGATGGCACTCGGGAGGCTGTATCGGAGGGGCTGGTCAGAGGCTTGAAGTGTTCGGACGGACTCAGTCGGTTGTGGTCGGGTGCTTCCAATGCATCGGCAGTTGATAGTTGTCGGTGCCTGGAGGTTTATGGCAAGGGAGTTTCTCCCTTTTTGCCGCCTGCTATCGGGGACTATAGGAGTCGATTGGGACTTGAAACTTTTTTTTTTACTGTGCCCATGGTCTGTTCTTTATCAAATTATGGTATTGTTTTGCACTGCTGTAACTATATGTTATAATTATCTGGTTTTGTCAGTGTTAGTCTTTGGTTTGTCCTGGTTTTGTGTGATATCACTCTGGAGGAACATTGCATCATTTCTTAATGCATGCATGCATTTTTAAATGACAATAAACGAGGACTGAGTGTCCTCATAATCTAACCTAATTGATAGACTTTTGAGTTGGTGGTTACACCCAGAGTGCAGAATTCAGGGAGTAGATGGGTGAACACCAAGAGAGGTAACAGGAGAAAGAAGTCAGTACAGGGTGTCCCTGTGGCCATTCCTCTCAGCAACAGGTATACTCCTGTGGATACTGATGAGGGGGATAACCTATCTGGGCAAGGCAGCAGTAGCCAGACCAACAGCACTGTAGTCAGCTCTGAGCCTCAGAAGGGTAGGGTGAAGTCAGGCGGAGCAATAGTCTTAGGGGACTCGATAGTTAGGGGGACAGATAGGAGTTACTGCAGTAGAAAAGAGATGCCAGGATAGTGTGTTGCCTCCTCGGTGCCAGGGTCCAGGGGCTGTCTGAGTGGTTGCAGAATATTCTTGAAGGGGAGAGAGAACAGCAGGAAGTCGTGAAGAGCAGGACCACTAAGGTGGTAATCTCAGGATTCCACTTGGGAAACAAGCCAGGGAAGGTCAGAAGAGGAAGATAGCACAGATGAGTGAGTGGCTGAGGAGATGGTGCAGGTTGCAGTGGGGCAGGAACCAAAGTGAAGAGGCAGAGGATGGTGCAATTGGCGCACAAGTAGTGACAGCTCGTTATGAGTTTATGAGGAAGGATAGGAAGATGATAGAGCAAAGAAGCAGTCAGCCAGATGGTTTGAGATGTGTCTACTTTAATGCAAGGAGTATCATAAACAAGGCGGATAAACTGAGAGCGTGGATCAGTACTTGGAACTATGATCTTGCGGCAATGACAGAGACTTGGAAGACTCAGACTCGGGCAGGATTGGCTGCTGAGTGTGCCGGGCTTTAGATGTTTCAAATAGGACGGGGGGGAGGCAAAAGAGGTTGGGGAGTGGCACTGCTAATCAGGGATGGTAACATGGCTGCAGAAAGGAGAAAGCCATGGAGGAATGGACTTCTGAGTTATTGTGAGTGGAAGTCAGAAACAGGAAGGGGGCAATAACTCCACTGGGTGTTTTTTATAGACCCCCAATAGTAACAGACATTGAGGAGAAGATAGGGAGGCAGATTCTGGAAAGGTGCAATCATAATAGGATTGTTGTGATGGGTGATTTTAACTTTCCTAATATTGACCCCTCCTTAGAGCAAGGAGTTTAGATGGGATGGGCTTCGTTAGGTGTGTTCAGGAAATTTTTCTGATGCAATTTGTAGATGAGCCAATTAGAGAGGAGGCTGTACTTGATCTGGTATTGGGAAATGAACCTGGTCAGGTGTCAGATCTCTTGGTGGGAGAGCATTTTGGAGGCAGTGATCACAACTATATCTCTTTTACCATAGTGCTGGAGAGGGTTAGGAGCAGACAATTTAGGAAAACATTTAATTGGGATAGGAGGAAATATGATGCTATTAGGCAGAAGTTTGGGGGTATAAATTAGGAGCAGATGTTCTCAGGGAAATGCCTGGCAGAAATGTGGCAAATGTTCAGGGAATATTTGAATGGCATTCTGTATTGGTATGTTCTAGTGAGGCAGAGAAAGGGTGGCAGGGTAAAAGAACCATCGTGTACAAAGGATGTAGAAAATCTAGTTAAGAAGAAAAGAAAAGCTTACGAAAGATTCAAGAAACTAGGTACTGTTAGAGTTCTGGAAAATTACAAGGATATTAGGAAGGAGTTTAAGAATGAAATTAGAAGAGCTAGAAGGGGGCATGAGAAGGCCTTGGCGAGCAGGATTAAGGAAAACCCTAAGGCATTCTACAAGTATGTGAAGAACAAGAGGATGAGCCATGTGAGAATAGGACTAGTCAGGTTCAATAGTGGAAACGTGTACATGGAGTCAGAGGAGGTAGTGGAGGAACTTAATGAAAACTTTGCTTCAGATTTCACGAGGGAAAAGGACCTTGGCAATTGTGGGGATGACTTACAGTGGACTGAAATGCTTGAGCATACAGACATTAAGAAAGAGGATGTGCTGGAGCTTTTGAAAAGCATTACATTAGATAAGTCACCAGTTCCAGACAAGATATATCCCAGGCTATTGTGGGAAATGAGGGAGGAGATTGCCGAGCCTCTGGCGATGATCTTTGCATCATCAGTAGGGATGGGAGAAGTACCAGAGGATTGGAAGGTTGCAAACTTTCTTCCCTTGTTCAAGAAAGGGAGTAGAGAGAACTCAGAAAATTATAGACCAGTGATCCTTGCTTCAATGGTGGGCAAGTTGTTGGAGAGTAGATCCTGAGAGGCAGGATTTATGAGCATTTGGAGAAACATAATCTGATTAGGGATAGTCAGTATGGCTTTGTCAAGGGCAGATCATGCCTTACAAGCCTGATTGAATTCTTTGAGGATGTAACAAAATATATTGATGAAGGTAGAGCAGTGGATGTAGTGTGTATGGATTTTAGTAAGGCATTTGATAAGGTTCCCCATGCAAGGTTCATTCAGAAAGTAAGGAAGCATGTGATCCAAGGAGACCTTGCTTTGTGGATCCAGAGTTTGCTTGCCCACAGAAGGCAAAAGGTAATTTTCTGGGACCCCTCTTCTTTGTAATATTTATACAAGATCTGGATGAAGAAGTAGAAGAATGGGTGAGTAGGTGTGGGGTTCTTGTGGATTGTCAAAGGTTACAGCGGGACATCGATAGGATACAGAACTGAGCTGAGAAATAACAGATGGTTTTCAACGCGATAAGTGTGAAGTGTTATATACCCCTAGGGTTCATTTTTTCTGTGGACTGTCACTTTAAAATGCTGAGACTGACTTTTCTACTGACTGCAGAGTTGCTTAGTCCCTATGGTGAGAGAGGTGGAGTAGAGTACTACCAATAGAGTAACTGCTCCCTTCCTGTCCCTGACTTCCACCCATACTGACTCAAAGGATCCTGCTACATTACACACCCTTTCTGTCACTGTAATAGTATCCCTGACCAGTAATGCCACCCCTCCTCCCCTTCCCCCCACCCCACCCCCGTCCCTTTTAAAGCACTGAAATCCAGGAATATTGAGAATTCATTCCTGCCCTGGAGCCAGCCAAGTCTCTGTAATGGCCACTACATCATAATTCCATGTATGTATCCAATCTCTCAGTTCATCACTCTTGCTCTTGATGCTTCTTGCATTGAAGTACACGCACTTTAGCCCTTCTACCTTACTACCTGGGTTGAACTCCATCTGCCACTTCTCAGCCCAGTTTGGCATCATATCAATGTCCCGCTGTAACCTCTGACAGCCTTCCACACTATCCACAACACCCCCAACCTTTGGGTCATGAGCAATTTTATTAACCTTGTAGAAAGCTTTGTGTTTTTTCTTAATCCTGCTTGCCAAGGCCTTCTCATAGCCCCTTCTGGCTCTCCTAATTTCATTCTTAGGCTCCTTCCTGCTGGCCTTATAATCTTCTAGATCTTTATCACTACCTAGTTTTTTGAGCCTTATGCAAACTTTGCTTTTCGTCTTGAGTAGATTTTCAACAGCCTTCATACACCACGGTTCCTGTAACCGACCATCCTTTCCGTCTCATTGGAACGCACTTATGCTGAACACCACACAAATATCCCCTGAACACTTGCCACATTTCTGCCGTACATTTCCCTGAGAACATCTGTTCCCAATTTATGCTTCCATGTTCCTGCCTGATAGCTTCATATTTCCCCTTACTCCAATTAAACACTTTCCTAACTTGTCTGTTCCTATCCCTCTCCAATGCTATGGTAAAGGAGGTAAAATTGTGATCACTGTCTCTAAAATGCTCTCCCACTGAGAGACCTGACACCTGACCAGGTTCATTTCCCAGTACCAGATCAAGTACAGACTTGTCTACATATTGTGTCAGGAAACCTTCCTGAACACACCTAACAAACTCCACCCCATCTAAACCCCTTGCACCAGGGAGATGCTAATCAATATTTGGGAAATATTTGGGAAATTAAAATCTTCCACCACAACAGGATGGCAGGATACTTGGTCGTGTGGAGGAGCAGAGGGATCTCGGGGTACATGTCCACAGATCCCTGAAAGTTGCCTCACAGGTGGATAGGGTAGTTAAGAAAGCTTATGGGGTGTTAGCTTTCATAAGTCGAGGGATAGAGTTTAAGAGTCGCGATGTAATGATGCAGCTCTATAAAACTCTGGTTAGGCCACACTTGGAGTATTGTGTCCAGTTCTGGTCACCTCACTATAGGAGGGATGTGGAAGCATTGGAAAGGGTACAGAGGAGATTTACCAGGATGCTGCCTGGTTTAGAAAGTATGCATTATGATCAGAGATTAGGGGAGCTAGGGCTTTACTCTTTGGAAAGAAGGAGGATGAGAGGAGACACGATAGAAGTGTACAAGATAATAAGAGGAATAGATAGAGTGGATAGCCAGCACCTCTTCCCCAGGGCACCACTGCTCAATACAAGAGGACATGGCTTTAAAGTAAGGGGTGGGAAGTTCAAGGGGGATATTAGAGGAAGGTTTTTTACTCAGAGAGTGCTTGGTGTGTGGAATGCACTGCCTGAGTCAGTGGTGGAGGCAGATATACTAGTGAAGTTTAAGAGACTACTAGACAGGTATATGGAGGAATCTAAGGTGTGCGCTTATATGGGAGGCAAGGTTTGAGGGTCAGCACAACATTGTGGGCCGAAGGGCCTGTACTGTGCTGTACTATTCTATGTTCTAACAATCCTATTATTATTACACCTTTCCAGAATCTGTCTCCCTATCTGCTCCTTGATGTCCCTGTTACTATTGGGAGGTCTATAATAAATACTGAGTAGAGTTATTGATCCTTTCCTGTTTCTAACTTCCACCCACAGAGACTCAGTAGACAATCCCTCCATGTCTTTCTCCTTTTCTGCAGCCGTGACACTACCCCTGATCAGCAGTGCCATGTTCCTACCTCTTTTGCCTCCCTCCCTGTCCTTTTTGATACATCTAAAGCCTGGCACTCCAAGAAGCCATTTCAGCGCCTGAGCTATCCAAGTCTCTATAATGTTCACAACATCATAGCTTTAAGTACTGATCCATGCTCTAAGCTCATCCGCTTTGTTCATGATGCTCCTTGCATTAAAATAGACACATCATAAGCCATCGGTCTGAGCGCATCCCTTCTCTATCACCCGCCCATCCTCCCTCTCACAGTCTCCAGGCTTTCTCTATTTGCGAGCCAACAGCCCCCTCCTCTGTCTTTTCAGCTCAGTTCCCACCCCCCAGCAATTCTAATTTAAACTCTCCCCAACAGCCTCAGCAAACCTCCCCACCAGGTTATTGGTCCCCCTCGGATTCAAGTGCAACCCGTCCTTTTTGTTGAGGTCATGCCTGCCCCCAAAGAGGTCCCAGTGATCCAGAAATCTGAATTCCTGCCCCCTGCTCCAATATCTCAGCCACACATTTATCCTACACGCCACTCTATTCCTATACTCACTGTCACGTGGCACGCGCAGTAATCCCGAGATTACTATGTTTGAGGTCCTACTTCTCAACTTCCTTCCTAACTCCCTGTAGTCTGTTTTCAGGACCTCCTCCCTTTTCCTGCCTATGTCACTGGTAGCAATACGTACCATGACCTCTGCCTGTTCACCTTCTCACTTCCGGATATCGTGGACGCGATCAGAAACATCCAGGACCCTGGCACCTGGGAGGCAAACTAATATCTGTGTTTTTTTCCTGCATGCACAGAATCGCCTGTCTGACTCCCTAACTATAAGAGTCCACTATTATTGCTGCCTTCTTCATTTCCCTACCCTTCTGAGCCAGAGGTGCGACCACTGTTGCTTCCCTCAGGTAGGCCGTCGTGGTCCCCCCCCCAACAGTACTCAAACAGGAGTACTTGTTGTTCAGGGGGATAGCCACAGGGGTACTCTCTAGTACCTGACTCTTGCCCTTCCCTCTCCTGACTATTACCCACTTATCTGTCTCCTGAGGCCCTGGTGTGAGGCTCCTCTCTGTCACCTCTTCACTTTCCCTGACTAGACGAAGGTCATCAAGCTGCAGCTCCAGTTCCCTAACCCGGTCCCTAAGGAGTTGCAACTCGACACACCTGGTGCAGAAGTCTGGGAGTCTCCTGGACTTCCCACATCTGACACCCAGTACAGAACACTGGCCTCACAGACCTATTTCCTGTTTCTATTCTTCACAAATAATCTACCTGGCCTCAACCCGTTATCACCAAAGCCCCATTGAACCAAAGCCCTCCTATTCTGTCTCCCTCTACTCTGTTGCCCGCTCCTCTGACACCCGCTGTGTAAAACTGTCTCCTTTTAAACTTTGTGTGGGTGTAACTCGTTGACATCCACGTGCTTGTGCAGTCATCCCTTGATGGTAAAGGAGAGAGAGTTGTGATCATTACCTATAAAATGCTCTCCCACCCAGAGATCTGACACCTGACCAGGTTCCTTTCCCAATATCAGATCAAGTTCAGCCTCTCCTTCACAGTTGGTTTATCTACATTTTGAGTCAAGAAGCCTTCCTGAACACACCCAACAAACTCTGTCCCATCTAAACCCCTTGCTCTAAGGAGGAGTCAATATTAGGAAAGTTAAAATCACCCATCACAACGAGCATTTTATGCATCTTTCCAGAACTTGCCTGCCTATCTGCTCCTCGATATCTCTGTTACTATTGGGGCGTCTATAAAAAATACACAGTAGAGTTATTACCTCTTTCCCGTTTCTGACTTCCACCCACAATAACTCAGTAGTCAATCCCTACATGACTTCCTCATTTCCCTTCCATCCTGTCCTTTTTGAAACATCTAAAGCCCGGCACACTCAGCAGCTATCCCTGCCCCTGAGGCTTCCAAGTCTCTATAATGGCCACAATATCATAGTTCCATGTATTGATCAACGCTCTAAGTTCATCCGCCTTGCTCAAAATAGACACATCTCAAACCATCTGGCTGAGTGCCCCTTTGCTCTATCATCTACCTATCCTTCCTCCCTACAATCTGTCACTACTTGTGCACCAACCGCCCCATCCTCTGCCTCTTCACTTTGGTTCCCACCCCCCTGCAATCTAGTTTAAACCCTCCCCATTAGCATTAGCAAACCTCCCTTCCAGGATGTTGGTTGCCCTCCAGTTCAGGTGCAACTGGACCCCTTGTACAGGTCAGCCTTTCCCCAGAAAAGGTTCCAATGATCCAAGAACTTGAAACCCTGCCCCCTGCACCATCTCCTCAGCCACTCATTCATCTGCGCTATCTTCCTGTTCTGACCTCCACTAGCTTGTGGCACTGGGAGTAATCCGGACATTACTACCTTGGAGGTCTTGCTCTGCAGCCTCCTTCGTAACCCCCTAAACTCCACCCCTCTCCTGCTTATGTCATTGGTACCAACATTTATCACAACCCTCGGCTGCTCACCCTCCCTTCCTAATATATTCGACAACCGCTCAGAGACATCCTGGACCTAGCACCCGGGAGGCAACACACTATCCTGGTGTCTCTTTTGCTGCCGCAGAATCTTCTATCTGTCCCCGAACTATTGAGTCCCCTATGACTATTGCTCTGCCTGACTTCACCCTACCCTTATGAGGCTCAGAGCCAATCAAAGTGCTATTGGTCTGGCTGCTGCTGCCTTGCTCAGATAGGGCACCCCCCTCATCAATATCCACAGGGGTATACCTGTTGATGAGGGGAATGGCCACAGGGGGACCGGCACTGACTTCCTTCTCCCTTTACCTCTCTCAGTGTTCAGCCATATGCTCCCCAAATTCAGCACTTTGGGTGTAACTACCTGCTGTCTGGGTGTAACCACCTGCTCAGAAGTCGTACCTATCAATTGCTCTGCCTCCCGGATTATCCTAAATTCATCCATCTCCAGCTCCAGCTCCTTAATGCGGTCTTTCATGAGCTGGAGTTGTAGTCATCAGGGAGACTATCAGGTTCCATGAATTCCCACATATCACAGAAGGAGCATTCTACTACCATATCTGCCATCCTGCACTGCTGGCCGCCTCCCAACAATGGCTGCCCCGCTTGCCACTTCTCTACTTTTATTTAATTCACAGTCGTCTGCTCCTGACCTGATTGGACCTGGAATGTCCGAACCCCCGTGAAGCTCTCCTTTTATATTAGCTTTGCTGACCATCAGCCTTAGCTCTCACACCAGTGTTATTGTCCTTCAAACAGGGTCCTGAACCAATGTGGATAACTCCACTCACCTCAACACTGAACTGATTCCACAATCTATGTACCCAATTACAAGGATCCTTCAACTAATGTTTTCAGTAGCACTGTGATTACCCCTCAACCATCTGAACCAGTGGGGATAACTTCACTCAACTTCACTTACCTCAAGCAGTAACACTGAACTGTTTGCACAATCTATGGACTCACTTTCAAGGGCTCTTCATCTCAAGTTCTCAATAGTTATTACTTATGTATTTTCCGTTATTTTTGCTTCTTTTGTACATTGGTTGTTTGTTCATCCTGTTGGGTGTGGTCTTTCATTGATTCTACTATGTTTCTTGGATTTACTGTGTATGCCCACAAGAAAATGAATCTAAGGGTTGTATATGGTAACATATATGTACTTTGATAATAAATTTACTTTGAACTTTGAGAGGTAAAAAGAGTACGAACTCTTTTCAGACAGATGGGAATTGAATCCCAATCACTGGCACCGTAAAATATTATGTTGACTGCTGTGCTACCATGCACAACACTATGTGAGGATATGAAGAGGGTTCTTTCTAGTTACACCTCAACCTTTTCTAGTCATTATTGCATTCCTCGTTTACACCAATTGACCATTGGATTAATTAAATTACTGCAGACATTATTAACTCGAAAGCAGTTCATTAGATGGGAAACATATTGGAACATCTGGAGTACATAAATGACACTCAATAACTATAAGTACCTTCTTTATTTCTGGAAATAAAATGCATTTTGATATTGCTTTTCACACACAATTGCTGATGTAACCGAAATGAACAATATAGAGGTTCTTGAACATCATTACTTTTGTGCTGGTACCTCACTTACAGCAACAGTCTCTTGAGATCGGCATCTCTTATTAGTTGATTAATGACATTTTTCCAACAGTAAAAGCTATTGTAAACAAGTTGAGTGGCTTAATAGGCGATCCACCAGAAATATCTTTCAATTACTAAATTGAATTTATGTTCACAGTTTGCCCTCCATCACATGTTCTGTGGGAAATACTGCAGCAACGTTCAGTCTCAATCTGCTGCTCTAAAATAGAGAAAGAAAATTATTTCACTCCTCTTTTACCCTGTGTAGAATTCCTTTGCTTAAAACCTTAACAGCGGAGCTTTTAAACTCGTAATCTTGTTGAATGTAAAAGTTTATTGCATTTTCAAGATTCAAGATTTTTTTTGCCAGAGTGTGTGAACCTGTGGAATGCTCTGCCACAGACTGCGGTGGAGGTCAAAGTCTGTGTATATTAAGGTGGATGTTGACTGTTTCCTGATTGGTCAGGGCATCAAGGCATACGGCGAAAAGGCAGGTGTATGGGGTTGAGTGGGATTTGGGATCAGCCATGTTGGAATGGTACAGCAGACTTGATGGGCTGAATGGCCTAATTCTGCTCTTATGTCTTATGATCTTAAGGTCTTAATTTCCTTTGGTGTTTACTCCCAAAGCTTTTCTCATGAGTGGTGTAGCAGCAAGGCAGAGAAAGTTTGAGATCAGAGATTTCCTTCTTCTAGATGAGGTACCAACTGTGGCTGACAAGCCCTATCTACCCGAAGCAAATGGTTTTATGGTGCCAGTAATCCACCTTTGCTCCTTCTCCTGTCAGTAGAAATGGTTCCACTGGGCTTAGTAGCGAAGCCACACATGAAACCAGGAGTTGGAATGGCTTGTCAGAGGCTATTTGGGATGCATGTCATTAGGAACATTTAATAGGTAGTTGGAACTTATCTCCACAACCTATTACAACACCCCTCCTATGGGTCTAACACCCTCAAGGAGCCTATGCCCATTAGTTCTTAGAAATATAGAAAACCTACAGCACAACAGAGGCCCTTCAGCCCACAAAGCTGTGCTGAACATGTCCTCACCTTAGAAATCTTGAATAATCATACTTACAATTTTACACACTTCTGATGCAGGGCTTGATCTGAAGTGATGACAGTTCCTTTCCTGCCACAGAAACTGCTCGATCCACTGAGTTCCTCCAACATATTGTTTGTTTCACTACAAAACAAAGTGGACTGGAATTTCCACAGACAGCTGTAGTAAGGGAGGCAGGAAACTCAAGACCTTTGCTCCTGTGCACTGAAGGACAGAACAACCAGCAGGAACTAAGCACTACAGGGCCAGTGAACTACTGCTACTAAACAGATCTGATCGTTAGAGACATTACAAGGCAATGAAACCGGACTTTGACAACAAAGACAGTCTCTACAAGCCTACGGACAGAGCTGTGGTTGAATCATCCATGTCTTCTCTCTCCACACAACTCAGCATACACTGGGGAGTCAGCTTTAGAGCTGGACTTCAGGGTGACGCAGGGTCACAGCTAATAGCGTCAGAATCAGGATCAGTTTTATTTTCGTGACACGTGTGCCCTCTGGTTCTCGACTTCTGGAGCCTTGGACCAGTGGGCATAGCTTCAGAAGAGGGCGATGTTCATCTAGAACAGAGATGAAGGGAAATTTCTTCAATCAGAGGGTAGTGAATCTGTGGAATTCATTGCCACAGATAGTTACGAGGCCAGGTCAATGGGTCTATTTAAAGCAAAGGTTGATAGGTTCTTGATTAGTAGGGGTGTCAAAGATTACAGGGAGAAGGTAGGAGAATGGGGTTGAGAGGGATAATAAATGACCCATGATGGAGGTGACTCGATGGGCTGAATAGCCTAATTCTGCTCCTATATCTTTTAGTCCTAAGGTCTTATAGTGCACGATATGTATACAAATTGCTATAAGTTACAAAAAAAAAGTGCAATTTTACTTTAAATGACAATATCGAGCCTGCCTCCACCACTTCTACTGGAAGCTCGTTCCACACAGCCACCACTGTCTGAGTAAAGAAGTTCTCCCTCGTGTTACCCCTAACTCTCAACTCATGTCCTCTTGTTTGAATCTCCCCTACTCTCAATGGAAAAAGCCAATCCACATCAACTCTATCTATCCCCCTCATAATTTTAAATACCTCTATCAAGTCCCTCCTCAACCTTCTACGCTCCAAAGAATAAAGACCCAACTTGTTCAACCTTTCTCTGTAACTTAGGTGCTGAAACCCAGGTAACATTCTAGTAAATCTTCTCTGTACTCTCTCTATTTTGTTGACATCTTTCCTATAATTTGGTGACCAGAACTGTACACAATACTCCAAATTTGGCCTTACCAATGCCTTGTACAATTTTAACATTACATCCCAACTCCTATACTCAATGCTCTGATTTATAAAGGCCAGCATGCTAAAAAGCTTTCTTCACTACCCTATCCACATGAGGTTCCACCTTCAGGGAACTATGCACCATTATTCCTAGATCCCTCTGTTCTACTACATTCTTCAATGCCCTACCATTTACCATGTATGTTCTATTTTGATTAGTCCTACCAAAACGTAGCACCTCACACTTATCAGCATTAAACTCCATTTGCCATCTTTCAGCCCTGCAAATCTCTCTGCAAGCTTTGAAAACCTACTTCATTTTCCACAACACCACCTATCATAGCATTATCTGCATACTTACTAATCCAATTTACCACCCCATCATCCAGATCATTAATGTCGCTACCTCATACTTGAGTGTCTCACTATAGTACGAATGAAGTAGACATGTTATCCCCAGGTTCCTCTGCATTTTCTTTCGATTAGTTTTGGAGTTACAAAACATAACAGTCCTCCTTTTAAGACAAAGATGAAGAGGAATTTCTTTAGCCAGAAGGTGGTAAACCTGTGGAATTCATTGCCACAAACTGCTAAACAGGCCAAGTCACTGGGTATACTTAAAGTGGAGATTGATGGGTTTTTCATTAAAACCTCATGTTTTAATCAAGCAGCCGCATGTTTGAGATTCTAATTTGGAGAAACGTTAATTTTGATGGTATTAGAAATGATCTGGCAAGTGTGGATTGGGACAGGTTGATCCTGGAAAAGATATACTTGAAAAGTGAGAGGCCTTCAAAAACAAATTTATGAGAGCACAAAGCTTGCATGTGTACAGGGTCTTTCTTTTTTGTTAAATTTAAAATGGCTTCTTTGTTATGTTAAATGCTGAGAAAGTCTCTAACTAGACAGTTGCTTGGGTTAATACAGACAGCAGGGTGCTATTAGCCAATGGGTGGTCATGTATCGTTTTGTTTTCGGATGATAATGCTGTATCATGTGACTGGGGACGGGGTTTTGGCGGGGAGTCGAAGGAGAGACGGGGAGTCAGAGGAGAGACGGGGAGGACGGTGGACGTGCGGAGAGGCTCCGGTCGATCACTTCGGGTGGTCCCAAGCCGTGAGTCGACAGGATTCGGGTGGTCATTGGGAATCGATTGAGCTCCAATGGTTGCGCGCGAAGAACTTGGACTTTGATAAGTGTTGGTGCCTTTTTTCATTACTTCCCTTTCTGTATCGAATCTATATTGATGTCATAGAATTAGTAATATCTATAAAGTGTACTTGTTAAAATTTATTGGGTGTGCTGGCTGATGATTGATGTTTGGGCTTGATTCGGGAGGCAACCGACCCTGAGGGGAGTGTTGAGGCAGGTGCTGGGTGGGATTTCCCCTAGACATATACGAGCCAATATAACGGGACGTTACAAGTGGGGGCTCGTCGGGGATCTGAATCTGGATTTTCGGTAAAGCTGTATAGTCGTTGCGTTAAGTGGTGCGAAGGTGGATCGAGATAAGATTGTAAGTTGGTGTGAATTGGAGGAGGTACTGGTGAATCATGCGTACGTGCTAAGTGGGGTCGATTATCGCATTCCGGCAGATGTACTGGTGCGAGGGTTGAGTCTGATTAAAGTTATCGGGCAGGTAGAACTTGTAGCCAGAAGGGGTGGGAAAGAACTGGAGTCCAGCTGGATTTTGGTGCGGATGAGTGCCGTCGTCATGACGTTGGAATTACCAGCGACACTCCATGTCCAGGGGGAGGTGGGGCCGTGGGGTCTCTTTACCCTCCCAGAGGACAAAAGTGAGGAGGTGCCGGAGGAGGAGGAGCTAGATGAGGCCCCAGGGGAGGTGCCAGTAGCCAGGGGTGGAGGCATGGAGTGGGAAGACATGGCCAGGCCCCGTTCCCCCAATTAGGGCTGCGACCTCTGAGTTAGCGGCTGCCATTACCCCCCTGGTGAGAAGGGTTGAGGGTCCCGCCCGAAGCTGAGAATTTTCTCGGGCGCCAGTCCCACCCCGGAAGGAGAGGACAAGTATGAGACCTGGGTTGAGGATATGTCCCAGTTGTTAGAGGTGTGGCCAGTTTCGGATGAGGAAAAGAGACAGCGATTGGTGGAAAGCTTAAGGGGCGGGGCGGCCCATGTAGTCCACGAGTTGAGAGCGGAACGCCCTTCAGCTTCCCTGTCAGAGTGTTTGGATGCTTTGGAGGAAGTGTTTGGACAGTCAGTGAGATTGGAATTCTCGGAGGGCGATGTGGGAGTGTCTGTAGCCTTTGAGACATTGGTGTTGGTTTATCCAGACCCGGTGGAAACTGGTGGTGCTGCCCTGCTAGTGGGGACTAACTCCCCTCTGGTGTGATGGCTCTTGGGAGCCTGTTAGAAGAAGGTGGGGGAGAACTTTCTGGAGACCCTCTCGGTACACCCAGTGTTCCGAGCAGTGTACGAAGGAGTGGGTGACCCCCAGGGGCTGGATCCTGAGTACAAATGAGGGACGGTGTGGTGCACTCAGGTGAGGCCTAAGGTGATACGGTCAGGGGAGGCGGCATTAGTGATAGGGACCCCCAGATTCCCCGGAGTACCGCTGGGCGAGGCCCTGCTGGTAGACACCCCAGATGACCTGGAAGGGGAGTCCCGGTTCCCGGCAGGGGCGCTGGTGAGACCTGAATTGCAGAGGCCCTCAGCTGTACAGGCCCAGTGGATGGGGGTGATGATAAGGAACATACCGGAGCGGGAGATCACCTTTAAGCGCGGGATGCCCCTTGCGCACTTGTTCCCGGTGATGGTGATGACTAGCGCCCCTGTGAGGCCCACTGGAGGAGAACTATTGGAGAACGGGGGGCTGACCGAGGAGGCCTTTAATTTTGAAGACTCCCCTGTACCGCCGGAGTATAAGAGCAGGCTGGTGGAGAAGATGCTAAAGTTAGGGGATGTCTTTTCTCAGGGTGAGTTTGATGTGGGCTGTTCCAAGAGCACTCAGCCCACTATCCGGGTGACAAATGATAAGAGAAAGGTCGCGGCGGTTGGCCCCAATGCAAGGAGCATTCGTAATAAGGTGGATGAATTGAAAGTGCAGATTGTTATTAATGATTATGATAAAGTTGAGATCACAGAGACATGGCTCCAGGGTGACCAGAGATGGGAGCTCAACGTTCAGGGATATTCAATATTCAGGAGGGATAGACATGAAGGAAGGGGAGGTGGGGTGGCGATGCTGGTTAAAGGAGAGATTAACGCAATAGAAAGGAAGGACATAAGCCGGGAAGATGTGGAATCGATATGGGTAGAGCTGCGTAACACTAAGGGGCAGAAGACGCTGGTGGGAGTTGTGTACAGGCCACCTAACAGTAGTAGTGAGGTCGGAGATGGTATTAAACAGGAAATTAGAAATGTGTGCAATAAAGGAACAGCAGTTACAATGGGTGACTTCAATCTACATGTAGATTGGGTGAACCAAATTGGTAAAGGTGCTGAGGAAGAGGATTTCTTGGAATGTATGCGGGATGGTTTTTTGAACCAACATGTCGAGGAACCAACTAGAGAGCAGGCTATTCTGGACTGGGTTTTGAGCAATGAGGAAGGGTTAATTAGCAATCTTGTCGTGAGAGGCCCCTTGGGTAAGAGTGACCATAATATGGTGGAATTCTTTATTAAGATGGAGAGTGACATAGTTAATTCAGAAACAAAGGTTCTGAACTTAAAGAGGGGTAACTTTGAAGGTATGAGACGTGAATTAGCTAAGATAGACTGGCAAATGACACTTAAAGGATTGACGGTGGATATGCAATGGCAAGCATTTAAAGGTTGCATGGATGAACTACAACAATTGTTCATCCCAGTATGGCAAAAGAATAAATCAAGGAAGGTAGTGCACCCGTGGCTGACAAGAGAAATTAGGGATAGTATCAATTCCAAAGAAGAAGCATACAAATTAGCCAGAGAAAGTGGCTCACCTGAGGACTGGGAGAAATTCAGAGTTCAGCAGAGGAGGACAAAGGGCTTAATTAGGAAGGGGAAAAAAGATTATGAGAGAAAACTGGCAGGGAACATAAAAATGGACTGTAAAAGCTTTTATAGATATGTAAAAAGGAAAAGACTGGTAAAGACAAATGTAGGTCCCCTGCAGACAGAAACAGCTGAATTGATTATGGGGAGCAAGGACATAGCAGACCAATTGAATAATTACTTTGGTTCTGTCTTCACTAAGGAGAACATAAATAATCTTCCAGAAATAGTAGGGGACAGAGGGTCCAGTGAGATGGAGGAACTGAGCGAAATACATGTTAGTAGGGAAGTGGTGTTAGATAAATTGAAGGGATTGAAGGCAGATAAATCCCCAGGGCCAGATGGTCTGCATCCTAGAGTGCTTAAGGAAGTAGCCCAAGAAATAGTGGATGCATTAGTGATAATTTTTTAAAACTCATTAGATTCTGGACTAGTTCCTGAGGATTGGAGGGTGGCTAATGTAACCCCACTTTTTAAAAAAGGAGGGAGAGAGAAACCGGAGAATTATAGACCAGTTAGCCTAACATCGGTGGTGGGGAAACTGCTGGAGCAGTTATCAAGGATGTGATAACAGCATATTTGGAAAGCGGTGAAATGATCGGACAAAGTCAGCATGGATTTGTGAAAGGAAGATCATGTCCGACGAATCTCATAGAATTTTTTGAGGATGTCACTAGTAGAGTGGATAGGGGAGAACCAGTGGATGTGGTATATTTAGATTTTCAAAAGGCTTTTGACAAGGTCCCACACAGGAGATTAGTGTGCAAACTTAAGGCACACGGTATTGGGGGTAAGGTATTGGTGTGGGTGGAGAATTGGTTAGCAGACAGGAAGCAAAGAGTGGGAATAAACGGGACCTTTTCAGAATGGCAGGCGGTAACGAGTGGGGTACCGCAAGGCTCGGTGCTGGGAACCCAGTTGTTTACAATATATATTAATGACTTGGATGAGGGAATTAAATGCAGCATCTCCAAGTTTGCGGATGACACGAAGCTGGGTGGCAGTGTTAGCTGTGAGGAGGATGCTAAGAGGAAGCAGGGTGACTTGCATAGGTTGGGTGAGTGGGCAAATTCATGGCAGATGCAATTTAATGTGGATAAATGTGAAGTTATCCACTTTGGTGGCAAAAATAGGAAAACAGATTATTATCTGAATGGTGGCCGATTAGGAAAAGGGGAGGTGCAACGAGACCTGGGTGTCATTATACACCAGTCATTGAACGTGGGCATGCAGGTACAGCAGGCAGTGAAAAAGGCGAATGGTATGCTGGCATTTATAGCGAGAGGATTCGAGTATAGGAGCAGGGAGGTACTACTGCAGTTGTACAAGGCCTTGGTGAGACCACACCTGGAGTATTGTGTGCAGTTTTTGTCCCCTAATCTGAGGAAAGACATCCTTGCCATAGAGGGAGTACAAAGAAGGTTCACCAGATTGATTCCTGGGATGGCAGGACTTTCATATGAAGAAAGACTGGATGAACTGGGCTTGTATTCGTTGGAATTTAGAAGACTGAGGGGGGATCTGATTGAAACGTATAAGATCCTAAAGGGATTGGACAGGCTAGATGCAGGAAGGTTGTTCCCGATGTTGGGGAAGTCCAGAACGAGGGGCCACAGTTTGAGGATAGAGGGGAAGCCTTTTAGGACCGAGATTAGGAAAAACTTCTTCACACAGAGAGTGGTGAATCTGTGGAATTCTCTGCCACAGGAAACAGTTGAGGCCAGTTCATTAGCTATATTTAAGAGGGAGTTAGATATGGCCCTTGTGGCTACGGGGGTCAGGGGGTATGGAGGAAAGGCTGGGGCGGGGTTCTGTGTTGGATGATCAGTCATAATAAATGGCGGTGCAGGCTCGAAGGGCCGAATGGCCTACTCCTGCACCTATTTTCTATGTTTCTATGTGGAAGATGTACGGCAGCACTTGCGGCAGTTGAAGGATGCAGGGATTATCGCGGAGTCCCAAAGCCCCTAATGCGTCCCCCATAGTGGTGGCAAGGAAGAAAAATGGGAAGGTACGCATGTGTGTGGACTACAGGACCCTGAACCGGTGCACAGTTCCCGACCAGTACACGGTCCCCAGGGTGGAAGACGCATTGGCCTGTTTAAGTGGGGCACAGTGGTTTAGTGTATTGGATTAGCGGAATGGGTATTACCTGATTCCGATGAGTGAGACTGATAAAGAGAAGACGGCGTTTATCTGCCTCCTGGGGTTTTTCCAGTTTGAACGAATGCCCCAAGGCATATCGGGGGCCCCAGCCACCTTCCAGCGGCTCATGGGGAGGACAGTGGGGGACATGAACCTGCTGGAGGTATTGGTATATCTGGATGACCTGATAGTGTTTGGATCTACATTGGAGGAACACGAGGAGCGGCTGCTGAAGGTGCTGAGTCGGCTGAAGGAGGAAGGGTTAAATGTCAGTTCTGTAAGACGTCGGTCAGCTATGTTGGGCATATAATCTCGCGAAACGGAGTGGCCACTGATCTGGCTAAGATAGCCGCAGTAACCACCTGGCCGAGACCTCAGAAGGTGAGCGCCTTACGCTCGTTTTTGGGGTTTTGCGGATATTACCGCCGATTCATGAAAGGATATGCGAAAATGAGTCACCCATTGAACCAGCTGTTGTGTGGTTATCCACCTGTGGGGAGGAAGAGGAAGGGAGAGTTCAGCCTGAAGTACCGCCCGGGAAGTCAGAACATCAATGCAGATGCCCTGTCTCGTCGGGCGCACGACAAGTCGGGCACGGCTGAGGAGTGGAAGAGTGTTCCTGCCCCGGGAGTAAAGGAGGGCCGGAGGTACGAGGGTACTTGAACCCAGGGGAGCCTTTTGGATCGAGGTGGGATGCTGAATGTGAGGAGGCATTCCAATCTCTAAAAAGGGCGCTGACTCAGGCCCCAGTGTTGGATTTTGCTGATCCCCGGAAGCCATATGTTCTACACACTGATGCCTGTCACGAGGGTCCGGGAGCTTTCCTGTACCAGGAACAGGGCAATGGATTGAGGCCGGCGGCGTTTGTCAGCCGGAGCTTGTCGCCATCTGAGAGAAACTATCCCACTCACAAGCTGGAGTTCTTGGCATTGAAATGGGCAGTGGTGGACAAGTTGAGTGACTATTGTTACGAGAATACACATAAAATTAAGATGTTTGCTGGCCTGGGCTAGCATCGGTGGCATCAGCAGTTGGTCTGCCACCTGCCCTCAGGGGAAGGAGAGATAAGGAACAATGGAGCAGCGTCTGGAGATGTGTAATGAAGGGATGTGGGAGGAAGAGCTGTCTGGAGCGGCTCCCCCCTTTGAACCCTGAACTGTTTGAAGTGATGGACAGGCGATACCCCAGCAGGGGGATAAAAAGGGACAGGTTCGCTAAGACAGACACACACGCCACCCGAGGTAACGAGACCCTGGAAGCGGTGCGCCTCTCACGAGTGGTGAGAAGAACCGGACAACGCACAGGGTGGAAAGGTACGATCAGCGGGAACCCGGTGTGTGTCCGCCCTTGCCTGGGTGCCGGGTTCACTGCAGAGGATCGACCGCATCTGGAGGAGGGGTCACAGTCGGTGACCTCAGGTGACATCACCAAGGACCCGCCCAAAAAGCTGTTTGTGAGCCATCTTGCTGGTCTGTGAGTGAAGCCGTTCTGAATGATGAGTTGTTCCTATTCTATCTCTCTCTTCCCCCACATTGTCCACCGCCATGGCAACGATTACTGCGAACTGAACTACTAAACTGGACTGAACTTTGAGTCATTTTGAAATTGGTCATTTAACCCCTAGACAACGATAGAGCTTGATTGATGCTGTTATCTTAATTCTGTGCACATGTGTGGTTATCATTGTTGAATTGTTGCATTTATTATCCTTTCGATTAATGTGTTGCTTGTTTCTTTAATAAAACTTTCTTAGTTCTAGTACTCCAGACTCCAACTGAGTGATCCATTTCTGCTGGTTTGGCAACCCAGTTACGGGGTACGTAACATAAGTGGGGTTCTCGTCCGCGATTTTGAACGCTAAATTTGGGACGGAGTAAATTGATTGGGTTAAAATTCCCGAAAGAAAGAAAAGACAAACAGCAGAAATGGAGGTTGAGGAATTTATAAAGGCGCCGACCTTGGAGGCATTAGAGGATGCCAGGAAATCGGAATTGATAGCTGTGGCCAAACGGGTGAATCTTGCCAAGGTGAAGTCGACAATGAGGAGAGAGGAGATACACAGAGCTATTGTAGAGCACTATGTATCTAAAGGTGTGTTTCCCCAAGGTGAGCTGGGGGAGGTGTCTATTGAAAAACCTGCTGGAGACGCGGTACAGGTACAGCTTGAAAAACTGAGACTCGAGCACGAGTTCCGGGTACGGCAGTTAGAACACGAAGAGAAGCAGTTAGAAAGGCAGGAGAGAGAGTTAGAAAGGCGGGAGAAAGAGAGAGAGTTAGAAAGGCGGGAGAAAGAGAGAGAGTTAGAAAGGCGGGAGAGAGAGAAAGAGGTAGAAAGGCAAGAGAGAGAAAGACAGTTGGAGAGAGAGGAGAAACAGAGGGAAAGGGAATTTGAGCTGGAGAAGTTAAAGATAAGGGCCGAGCAGGGGCTCGTGCCGAACCAAGGTGGAGGGTTCCGGGCGACCCAGGAGGTTAGGCTGGTTCCCCCATTTGACGATACCGATGTGGATCGGTACTTTCTCCATTTCGAAAAAGTGGCCATAAGTCAGGAATGGCCGAGGGATAAGTGGGTTGTCTTACTTCAGAGTGTACTGAAAGGGAAGGCCCAACAAGCTTACTCAGCTTTATCCCCGGAAGATGCCCAGAGGTATGAGGTGGTGAAAGAGGCCATCCTCAGGATTTATGAGTTGGTCCCGGAGGCATACCGGCAGAGGTTCCGGAATGCGAGGAAGCGGTGGGACCGCACGTATTTGGAGTTTGCTCGTGAGATGCAAACATATTGTGAGCGTTGGTGCGCCTCGAAGGGGGTAGAGGGGGATTATGACAGACTGCTGCAACTGGTTCTGATTGAGCAGTTTAAAGGTTGTGTCCCTGAGGGTATGAGACCCTACCTCGATGAGAAAGAGGCAGCCACGTTAGCCGCAACTGCTAAGTTAGCGGATGAGTATGCGTTGACGCATAAAATGAAGGTTGCCCCGAGTAAAGGCTACCAGAAGGGTAGTCAGGACGGCGGGGAGAGTCCACCGGAAAAGTCAGAAAGTAAGCCGGGGACTAGTGAAAAGGATAAGGTAGACCGGGAGCAGTCTGGTAGGAAGTCTCCTGGGGTCGTCTGTTATAATTGTGGGAAAGTCGGACACTTTGCGTCCAGGTGCTTTGCCCCAAGGAAGGAGACGGGGAAAGGAAAAGCGGAAATTTTGAATGGCTGTATTGAGCTGTTAAGCGAACCGCTAGGGAAGGACAGGTCTGAAAAAGTCCAGGAAGGGCGCGAGAGGTTTATCTCGGCCGGACTGGTGTCAGTGAAGGAGGGGTTAAAACCAGTTCCAGTGCGGATCTGGAGAGACACGGGAGCGTGTCAGTCACTAATACTGAAGAGTGTATTAGAGTTTAGCTCAGAGACCCCGATTGGGGAGGTAGAGGTCAAAGGTGTTGGGGAAGGGACAGAGTCAGTCCCTTTGCACCAGATACATTTACAGAGCAACCTGGTCTCTGGACTAGTCACGATCGGGGTGAGGTCCGAATTACCGATGAAAGACGTGGAAGTCTTGCTCGGTAATGACATCGCCGGAGGAATCGTGTTCCCAGTCGTGAGATTGACGGGTCAGCCTGCCAGCATGGAGGCCCCGCCCGCGATGGTGAATTTGGCTGAAACATTTCTGCCAACCTTGTATGAGACAGGGTGTAGTGAGATAAGAGGTAGTGAGGGAGCTGGGACGGACGTAGCAGTAGCCAGGAAAGAATTTGTGCAGACGCAGGAGCGAGACGAGGGGCTGATGGTTTTGGCCGAGACCGCTCTCTCTGACACAGCCTTGACAAGCTATTGTGCGGATGAGGAAGTGCTAAGGAAGAAAGGGAAATCAAGTACAGCATCCGCAGATGAGGAGTGGGGGGTGGTGCAAAAGAGTTATGGGGATGAGGTTTTTAACATGGCCCACGAGGTACCCCCCGGTGGACATTTTGCGGTGCTGGAGGAAACAGTTGGTGGAATCATGAAAGAGATTTACCGGCTGCCCAGGGGGAAGAATGTTATTGATCATGACCGACGCGAACTGAGACGGTCACCGGCTTTTGATATGCTAACAAACCTAGTCGGTGTTAGCGTGGAAATCAATGAAGCTAGGGGCCCCTTGATAAGAGGAAAAAACCATTTTGAAAAGATTAGGATGGGATCGGTCAGAGGGGAGAAGGCTATTGTTTTGGCCAGGTCTACTGATAAGGTCTCTCCCTTAATCCCCGAAGGAGTAATTAAACGACTCGCACCCATGTGTTTGATTGTCCCGAGGAAATGCAAAGAACTGGGACGTTGGGTTATGTCGGTTACAATAGGGAGGCCAAGTAAACAACACCCATATTTTTTGAGTAATTCAGTGACTAAAGGGCTGATGAACACAGAGGTGTGTATTGGCAATTTAACACGGCTGTCTGAAGCCAGCTTGATAGTGAACCTTGGAAAAAATGAATTCGGCCACGCGAATGTCACTTACCTGGGAATTGTGGTGACACAGGGGCAGCTGGCAGTGATGCAAGCTACAGTGCAGGCTATCGCTGACCTCCCAACCCCGACAGACAAGAGGGCCCTCAGAAGGCTTTTGGAGATGGTGGGGTACTGCAGGAAGTTTTGCAATAACTCTGCGGTCAATACCCGTCCCCCTCCTACTAAGCCCTTGCGAGAGAAAACTGAGTCGGAATGGGACGACCCTTGTTATTGTGGTCCGGGACAAAACCAAATGAGAGGTTACATTGGTCGCAATTCATCAGTGTTTTTGGCCACTATGAAGTTTGCTGAGTTGGAGCCTGGACTAAGGGATTATTAATAACACGTGTAAAAGGAACAGAAAATGTGATGACTGTCTGTCAAGGTGTTGACAGCTTCAAATTCTCTGTATTAGCTAAATAACTGTTAAAGATGTATATTGTGTATGTATCAGATAATGTAGTCATGTTTGTAATTTTTACCTCCCGGTAAAAATCCTTAAAGGGGGGAAGTGTTACGAGAATACACATAAAATTAAGATGTTTGCTGGCCTGGGCTAGCATCGGTGGCATCAGCAGTTGGTCTGCCACCTGCCCTCAGGGGAAGGAGAGATAAGGAACAATGGAGCAGCGTCTGGAGATGTGTAATGAAGGGATGTGGGAGGAAGAGCTGTCTGGAGCGGCTCCCCCCTTTGAACCCTGAACTGTTTGAAGTGATGGACAGGCGATACCCCAGCAGGGGGATAAAAAGGGACAGGTTCGCTAAGACAGACACACACGCCACCCGAGGTAACGAGACCCTGGAAGCGGTGCGCCTCTCACGAGTGGTGAGAAGAACCGGACAACGCACAGGGTGGAAAGGTACGATCAGCGGGAACCCGGTGTGTGTCCGCCCTTGCCTGGGTGCCGGGTTCACTGCAGAGGATCGACCGCATCTGGAGGAGGGGTCACAGTCGGTGACCTCAGGTGACATCACCAAGGACCCGCCCAAAAAGCTGTTTGTGAGCAATATCGCCGGTCTGTGAGTGAAGCTGTGCTGAATGATGAGTTGTTCCTATTCTATCTCTCTCTTCCCCCACATTGTCCACCGCCATGGCAACGATTACTGCGAACTGAACTACTAAACTGGACTGAACTTTGAGTCATTTTGAAATTGGTCATTTAACCCCTAGACAACGATAGAGCTTGATTGATGCTGTTATCTTAATTCTGTGCACATGTGTGGTTATCATTGTTGAATTGTTGCATTTATTATCCTTTCGATTAATGTGTTGCTTGTTTCTTTAATAAAACTTTCTTAGTTCTAGTACTCCAGACTCCAACTGAGTGATCCATTTCTGCTGGTTTGGCAACCCAGTTACGGGGTACGTAACACTATCTATACGGGGCCCAGTTTGAGGTGAGAACTGACAACAACCCCTCACTTATATCCTGACCTCGGCAAAGCTGGACGCTACTGGGCACCGGTGGTTAGTGGCCTTGTCTGCCTATGAGTTCAGCCTGAAGTACCGCCCGGGAAGTCAGAACATCGAGGCAGATGCCCTGTCTCGTCGGACGCATGATGAGTCGGGCACGGCTGAGGAGTGGAAGAGTGTCCCTGCCCCAGGAGTAAAGGCCATGTGTCAAGTTGGGAGCGATGGCGAAGTAGGAGCCCAGGTGGGAATGGATCGGGCAATAGATCAATTGGGGGTTGACGATGAAGCACTACCCACTGTTTACTGTAATTTGACTGCTCTGAGGAACAGGCAGCTGCCGGAGTTGAGCCCCCAGGAAGTGGGGGCGCGGGATGGCCCAAGCATTGGCACTATCTGGTACGCGGTTAGCTGGGGTGATATGGGGCAGGTGGAGAAGGTGAAACATGCCTCCGTTCCCCTATTACTGAAGGAGTGGCCTCGGTTGAAGCTGAAGAACCACGTCCTGTACCGGGTCACGTTGCCCCTGGACCACCCCTGGCACTGGCAGCTGGTCATGCCTGAGAAGTATCGGAAGACTGTGCTCCAGGCACTACATGATGATTCCGGACACTTAGGGGTAGAGAAAACCTATAGATTACTCAAGGAACGGTTTTACTGGCCCCAGATGAGGGGGGAGGTTGAAGAATATTGTAAGACCTGTAGTCGTTGCATCCGGAGGAAGACCTTGCCTGCGCAGGAGGCTCCTTTGTTCCATTTGCAGAGTGCGGGACCCATGGACCTGGTGTGTATGGATTTCCTGTCTATTGAGCCAGACACCAGCAACATCACCAATGTCTTGGTCCCCACGGATCACTGCACTAGATATGTGCAGGCTTTTCCTACCAAGGACCAGAAAGCGACTACAGTGGCGAAGGTGTTATGGGAGAAGTACTTTGTTCATTATGGCCTTCCCCGGCGGATCCACAGTGATCAGGGACGGGACTTCGAGAGCAGGCTTATACATGAATTACTGGGTATGCTTGGGGTTGAGAAATCCAGAACCACCCCCTATCACCCGCAGGGTGATCCTCAGCCCGAGAGGTTTAACCGGACCCTGCTGGACATGCTCGGCACTTTGGAGATTGGACAGAAGAGTAAGTGGAGTCAGCACATCGCCCATTTGGTTCACTGTTACAATTGTACGTGCAATGATGCTACGGGGTACTCGCCCTATTATCTGATGTTCAGACGGGAAGCGAGGTTGCCCATTGATCTGTGTTTTGGGACTGAAGCGGGTGAAATACCTTCGAAGCCTGTCTGAAGTACGTGTCCGATATGAGGAGAGAATTGAAAAGGGCGTACGAGTTGGCTGAGGCGGCAGCCACCAAGCAGAATCAGCGGAATAAGAAGAGGAATGATCAGAAAGTAAAGTTCGTCCAGCTATTGCCGGGAGACCGAGTCCTTATCCGGAATTCAGGACTACCTGGTAAGCACAAGTTGGCGGACCGTTGGGCAGCCACCCCCTATGTGGTGGAGAGCCAGATGCCGAATCTTCCTGTTCACCGGGTGAGACCCGAGGATGGGAAGGGGCCTGTCAAGGTACTCCATCGGAACCACCTGTTGCCTCTGGGTCGCGAGGTGCAGGTAGACCTAGAGCCCAAATGGGAGTTTACGCCTAGTATGAGGAATCTGCGAGGGCATGGGGCGAGGGAAGAGCCCGCTGCGAAAGAGACGGGGTCGGTCCCCACCTCGAGAAGGGATACGTCATCGGAAGACGATGATTCGGACGTGTGGTACCTGTTTCCATTTGCTGATTCCCCGGTGCCGGGAGAAGAGGCTCTTCCATCACTGAGTTAGGGGAACTGAGGGAGGGTGTTGCAGAGCCGCCTGTATTACAGCCGGAATTGGGGGAGGAGAGGGTGGAACCAGAACCTGAGGCAGAGGGCTCACAGGTGCTGAGGGATCCCAGTGAGGGGGAGGGTCCGACAGATAGGCCCGGAGGGTCACCTGGGGTGTCTGAACAGGGAGAGTCAGCAGAGCAAGTCCAGAGGCCTCAGAGGTGTAGGCATTCCCTGGAGAGACTAACTTATACAGCGCCGGGAGAGCAGGGTGTGATCTCTACAGCCCTGGGAAGTTATGTCACTGCTTTATGCACCTGGGTTGGGTTTTGTGTTTTACAAGGAGCACTGGTGAACTCTGTTAACGTCATGAGGGCATGACTTTTATTGGTGGGGGGAGAGTGTATGGGGTCTTTCTTTTTGTTAAATTTAAAATGGCTTCTTTGTTATGTTAAATGCTGAGAAAGTCTCTAGCTAGACATTTGCTTGGGTTAATACAGACAGCAGGGTGCTATTAGCCAATGGGTGGTCATGTATCATTTTGTTTTTGGATATAATGCTGTATCATATGACTGGGGACGGGGTTTTGGCGGGGAGTCAGAGGAGAGGCGGGGAGTCGGAGGAGAGACGGGGAGTCGGAGGAGAGACGGGGAGTCGGAGGAGAGACGGGGAGGACAGAGGACGGGGTTTTGGCGGGGAGTCGGAGGAGAGATGGGGAGGATGGTGGACGGGGTTTTGGCGGGGAGTCGGAGGAGAGACGGGGAGGATGGAGGACGGGATTTTGGCAGGGAGTCGGAGGAGAGACAGGGAGGACGGAGGACGTGCGGAAAGGCTCCGGTTGATCACTTCGGGTGGTCATGAGCTGTGAGTCGACAGGATTCGGGTGGTCGTCAGGAATTGATTGAGCTCCAACGGTTGCGCGCCAAGAACTTGGACTTTGATAAGTCTTGGCGCCTTTTTTTTTCATTACGTCCTTTACTGTATTGAATTTATATTAATGTCATAGAACTAGTAATATCTAGAAAGTGTACTTGGTAAAACGTACTGGGTGTGCTGGCTGATGATTGATGTTTGGGATTGATTCGGGTGGCAACCGACTCCGTGGGAAGCATTGAGGCAGGTGCTGGGTGGGATTTCCCCTAGACATATACAAGCCAATATAACTGAACATTACATATGTGTCTGTCAGAATAAAAGTTAAAATAACAGGTGTAGGGAACCATGATTTACAAGAAACATTGAGGCCCTGGTTAATAAAAAAAAGTAATTGCATAGCAGGTACAGGCAAGTAGGAACTAATTGGGTGCTTAAGGAATATAAGAAATGCAAGCAAATGCTTAAGAATGCAGTAAGGATGGCTATAAGAAGTTGCCCCAGCCGATAAGGTGAAGGAGAATCCTAAGGAATTCTTCAGAAATTTTTAAGAGGAAAAGGATTGCAAGGGCCCAAATTGGTCTTCTGGAAGATCAAGATGGTAATCTATCTGTGGAGCCAAAAGAGATAAGTGAGATCTCAAATATTTTTTTGCATCTTTGTTTACTGAAGAGACTGACTCCAAGTGAGGCAAAATGGCATCAACTTTATGGATCCTTTAAAGGAAAGATATGTCGCATCCAGAGTTACCCCGGTTAGCGGATGATTTTGTTCCACTCCTCTCTGACGTAGTGGGGAACCGCATACGAGGCAAGTGACAGCAGTGGTTTGCCATTGCCTTCTGCCAGGTGAGTTCCCAAAGAGATCACCAGCTCGTAACCCAGTACAGATGGAGAATGTGTCTGTTGTCCTGAGGCAAAACAGGATGGATAAATCCCCAGGGTCTGACAAGGGTTCCCTTAGACCCTGTGGGAGGCAAGTGCAGAAATTGCCAGGGCCCAAACAGACATGATAGAGTGAGGAGATGATAGAGAGGAGCTATAGGCAGGTAGTCACACCTGGGCCTCGAGAGACAGATAAGTGAGTAACACTTAGGAGAGGGAAGGGCAAGAGTCAGATACTAGAGAGTATCCCTGTGGCTGTCCCCCTTAACAATAAGTACTCCTGTTTGAGTACTGTTTGGGGGGGGGGGCGCAATGGGGGAAGCAACAGCTGCCGTGCCTCTTGCACAGAGTCTGACCCTGTGGCTCAGAAGGGTAGGGAAATGAATAAGGCAGCAGTGATAGGAACTCTATAGTTAGGGGGTCAGACAGGTGACTCTGTGGACACAGGAAAGAAACATGGATGGTAGTTTGCCTCCCAGGTGCCAGGGTCCTGGATGTTTCTGATCGCGTCCACTATGCCCTGAGGTGGGAAGGTGAACATTCAGAGGTCGTGGTACACATTGGTACCAATGACATAGGTAAGAAAAGGGAGGAGGTCCTGAAAACAGACCACAGGGAGTTCAGAAGGAAGTTGAGAAGCAGGACCTCAAAGGTAGTAATCATAGAATTACAGCTTGTACCATGCGACAGTGAGTATAGGAATAGAGTGAGGTGGAGGATAAATGTGTGGCTGAAGGATTGGAGCAGGGGGCAGGGATTCAGATTACTGGATCATTGGACTTCTTTTGGGGCAGGTGTGACGTGTACAAAAAGGACGGGTTGCACTTGAATCCGAAGGAGACCAATAACCTGGCAGGGAGGTTTGCTAAGGCTATTGGGGAGAGTTTAAACTAGATTTGTTAGGGAGGTGGGAACCGAACTGAAGAGACGGATGTGATGGGGTCCTGAATTACCCCTATGAACTGTGCTTTTGAAAAGAGAGAGAGAGTTATTTAACACCGATATCTTGTTTTGAAAAGAGAGAGAGAAAGAAAGAGAGAGAGAGAGAGAGAGAGATGAAGACTAACTTTTGGACTGTCACTTTAAGGCACGAGGAGGAACTGGGAGTAACATTTGGATTTCTGCTGAGTTGGAGAGAGAGAGCACCCAGCAGCTCGTAAGTCGCTATGGTGACCGAGGGCAGCATTATTTGAAAGACGAAGGGTTCCGGCCCAAAACGTTGACTGATCGTTTCCACGGATGCTGCCCAACCTGCTGAGTTCCTCCAGTGTGTTGAGAGTGTTGAGTAGTGGTAGATGGAGCTCAACACAGATAAGTGTGAGGTGGTTCATTTTGGTCGGTCAAATATGATGTTAGTATAATATAGTATTAATGGGAAGACTCTTGGCAGTGTGGAGGATCAGAGGGATCTTGGGTTCTGAGTCCATAGGACATTCAAAGCTGCTTCACAGGTTGACTGTGTGGTTAAGAAGGCATACGGTGATTGGCCTTCATCGACCATGGGACTGAGTTTAAGAGCCGAGAGGTAAGGTTACAGCTACATAGGATACTGGTCATCCCCACTTGGAGTACTGCATTCAGTTCTGGTCACCTCACTACAGGAAGGATGTCGAAACAATAGAAAGGGAGCAGAGGAGATTTACAAGGATGTTGCCTGAATTGGGGAGCATGCTTTAAGAGAATAGGTTGTGTGAACTTGGCCTTTTCTCCTTGGAGCATGCGTAGGATGAGAGGTGACCTGATAGAGGTGTACAAGATGATGAGAGGCATTGATCGTGTGGATAGTTAGAGGCTTTTTCCCCGGGCTGAAATGACGAACATGAGAGGGCACAGTTTTAAAGTGCTTGGAAACAGGTACAAAGGAGATGTCGGGTTCAGTTTTTTAGGCAGAGAGTGGTGAATGCGTGGAAATAGCTGCCGGCAACGGTGGTGGAGGCAGATATGATAGGATCTTTTAAGAGGTTCTTGGATAGGTACATGGAGCTTAGAAAAAAATAAAGGGTTAAGGGCAACCCTAGGTAATTTCTAAAGTAAGTACATGTTCAGCACAGCATTGTGGGCCGAGGGTCTTGTATTATGCTGTTGCTTTTCTATGTTCTATGCTCTAGATTTTTAAATCATCCTTAGCAACCCATAGAAGTACCAGAGAATTGGCAGACAGCCAATATTATTCCACTTTTTAAGAAAGGCGCTAAACATTTACCAGGAATTTATAGGCTGGTGAGCCTGACATCAGTATTAGGTATGTTCTTGGAAGACATTTGGGGCCGGATATATCAGAATTTGGATAGGAATAAATTGAATAAGGATAGTCAGCATGGCTTCATGCATGATATTTCATGACTAATTAAACTTATAGAGGTTTTCAAGGAAGTTATCAGGAAAGTAGATAAAGGGAAGGCAGTGGATGTTGTGTACATGGACTTTAGTAAGATATTTGACAAGGTCCCATATGGGATGTTGGTCAAGAAGATTCAGTAACTTGATACTCGAGTTGAGGTAGTAAAGTGGTTTATGTGGGAGATGCTTGACAGTGGTTGTAAATGAGAGTGGGGGTTTAAACTAGATTTGAAGGGGGAGGGGAACCAGAGTGTGAGAGCAGATAGTGAGTTGGAGGAAGATAAAGGTCATGTGAGAACTGCAAGTATAGTGCATGGAGTAAAGCGAGATCTAACATATAAAGAGGCTTTGAGGAAAGAGAAGCAGAATAAAGGATGTAAACGTAGTAAGGTAGAAGGGCTGAAGTGCATGTACTTCAATACAAGAAGCATCAGGATCAAAGGTGATGAAATGAGAGCTTGGATACATACATGGAATTATGATGTAGTGGCCATTACAGAGACTTGGCTGGCACCAGGGCAGGAATGGATTCTCAATATTCCTGGATTTCAGTGCTTTAAAAGGGATAGAGACGGGGGAAAAAGGGGAGGAGGGGTGGCATTACTGGTCAGGGATACTATTACAGTTACGGAAAGGGTGGGTAATGTAGCAGGATCCTCTTTTGAGTCAGTATGGGTAGAAGTCAGGAACAGGAAGGGAGCAGTTACTCTATTGGGGGTATTCTATAGGCCCCCTGGTAGCAGCAGAGATACCGAGGAGCAGATTGGGAGGCAGTTTTTGGAAAGATGCAAAAATGACAGGGTTGTTATCATGGGTGACTTTAACTTCCCTAATATTGATTGGCACCTGATTAGTTCCAGTGGTTTAGACGTGGCAGAGTTTGTTAAATGTGTCCAGGATGGATTCCTGTCACAATATGTTGAGAGGCTGACTAGGGGAAATGGCATACTAGATCTAGTATTAGGTAACGAACCGAGTGAAGTCACAGATCTCTCAGTAGGTGAGCATCTGGGGGACAGTGACCACTGCTCCCTGGCCTTTAACATTATCATGGAAAAGGATAAAATCAGAGAGGACAGGAAAATTTTTAATTGGGGAAGGGCAAATTATGAGGCTATAAGGCTAGAACTTGCGGGTGTGCATTGGGATGATGTCTTTGCAGGGAAATGTACCATGGACATGTGGTCGATGTTTAGGGATCTCTCGCTGGATGTTAGGGATAAATTTGTTGTGGTGAGAAAGATGAAGAATGGTAGGGTGAAGAAACCATGGGTGACAAGTGAGGTGGAAAATCTAGTCAGGTGGAATAAGGCAGAATACATGAGTTTTAGAAACATAGAAAAAAATGGTGCAGGAGTAGGCCATTCAGCCCTTCGAGACTGCAACGCCATTCAGTATGAACATGGCTGATCATCCAACTCAGAACCCTGTACCTGCCTTCTCTCCATACCCCCGATCCGTTTAGCCACAAGGGCCATATCTAACTCCCTCTTAAATATATCCAATGAACTGGCCTCAACTGTTTCCTGTGGCAGAGAATTTCACAGATTCACCACTCTCTGTGTGAAGAAATTTTTCCTCATCTCGGTCCTAAAAGGCTTCCCCTTTATCCTCAAACTGTGACCCCTCGTTCTGGACTTCCCCAACATCGGGAACAATCTTCCTGCATCTAGCCTGTCCAATTCCTTTAGAATTTTATATGTTTCAATAAGATTCCCCCTCAATCTTCTAAATTCCAGTGAGTATAAGCCGAGTCAATCCAGTTTTTCATCATATGAAAGTCCTGCCATCCCAGGAATCAATCTGGTGAACCTTCTTTGTACTCCCTCTATGGCAAGAATGTCTTTCCTCAGATTGGGGGACCAAAACTGCACACAATACTCCAGGTGTGGTCTCACCAAGGCCTTGTACAACTGCAGTAGTACCTCCCTTGAATCCTCTTGCTATGAATGCCGGCATACCATTCGCCTTTTTCACCGCCTGCTGTACCTGCATGCCCACTTTCAATGACTGGTGTACAATGACACCCAGGTCTCGTTGCGCCTCCCCTTTTCCTAATCGGCCACCATTCAGATAACAATCTGTTTTCCTATTCTTGCCACCAAAGTAGATAACCTCACATTTATCCACATTAAATTGCATCTGCTTTGAATTTGCCCACTCACCTAACCTATCCAAGTCACCCTGCATCCTCTTAGCATCCTCCTCACAGCTAACACTGCCGCCCAGCTTCGTGTCATCCGCAAACTTGGAGATGCTGCATTTAATTCCCTCATCCAAGTCATTAATATATATTGTAAACAACTGGGGTCCCAGCACTGAGCCTTGCGATACCCCACTAGTCACTGCCTGCCATTCTGAAAAGGTCCCGTTTATTCCCACTCTTTACTTCCTGTCTGCCAACCAATTCCCTATCCACATCAATACCATACCCCCAATACCGCATGCTTTAAGTTTGCACACTAATCTCCTGTGTGGGACCTTGTCAAAAGCCTCTTGAAAATCCAAAAATACCACAGCCACTGGTTCTCCCCTATCCACTCTACTAGTTACATCCTCAAAAGATTCTATGAGATTTGTCAGACATGATTTTCCTTTCACAAATCCATTCTGACTTTGTCCGATGATTTCACGGCTTTCCAAATGTGCTGTTATCACATCTTTGATAACTGACTCCAGCATTTTCCTCACCACCGATGTTAGGCTAACCAGTCTACAATTCCCCAGTTTCTCTCTCCCTCCTTTTTTAAAAAGTGGGGTTACATTAACCACCCTCCAATCCTCAGGAACTAATCCAGAATCTAAAGAGTTTTGAAAAATCATCACTAATGCATCCATTATTTCTTGGGCTACTTCCTTAAGCACTCTGGGATGCAGACCATCTGGCCCTGGGGATTTATCTGCCTTTAATCCCTTCAATTTACCCAACACCACTTCCCTACTAACATGTTTAGGAGGCAAGGATCAGATGGCTCTATTGAGAAATACAGGGCAGCAAGAAAGGAGCTTAAGAAGGGGCTGAGGAGACCAAGAAAGGGGCATGAGAAGGCCTTGGCAAGTAGGGTAAAGGAGAACCCCAAGCCATTCTTCAATTATGTGAAGAACAAACTGATGACAGGAGTGAAGGTAGGACCAATTAGAGATAAAGGTGGGAAGATGTGCCTGGAGGCTGTGGAAGTGAGCGAGGTTCTCAATGAATACTTCTGTTTGGTATTCACAAATGAGAGGGAACTTGATGAAGGTGAGGACAATATGAGTGAGGTTGATGTTCTGGAGCATGTTGATATAAGGGAGAGGAGGTGTTGGAGTTGTTAAAATACATTAGGACAGATAAGTCCCTGGGGCCTGACGGAATATTCCCCAGGCTGCTCCACGAGGTGAGGGAAGAGATTGCTGAGCCTCTGGCTAGGATCTTCCTGTCCTCGTTGTCCATGGGAATGGTACTGGAGGATTGGAGGGAGGCGAATGTTGTCCCTTTGTTCAAACAAGGTGGTAGGGATAGTCTGGGTAATTATAGACCAGTGAGCCTTACGTCTGTAGTGGGAAAGCTGTTAGAAAAGATTCTTAGAGATAGGATCTATGGACATTTGGAGAATCATGGTTTGATCAGGGACAGTCAGCATGGCTTTGTGAAGGGCAGATCGTGTCTAACAAGCTTGATAGATTTCTTGGAGGAGGTGACCCGGCATATAGATGAGGGTAGTACAGTGTATGTGATCTACATGGATTTTAGTAAGGCATTTGACAAGGTTCCACATGGTAGGCTTATTTAGAAAGTCAGAAGGCATGGGATCCAGGGAAGTTTGGCCAGGTGGATTCAGAATTGGCTTGCCTGCAGAAGGCAGAGGGTGGTGGTGGAGGGAGTACATTCAGATTGAAGGATTGTGACTAGTGGTGTCCCACAAGGATCTGTTCTGGGACCTCAACTTTTTGTGATTTTTATTAACGACCTGGATGTTGGGGTAGAAGGGGGGGTTGGCAAGTTTGCAGACCACACAAAGGTTGGTGGTGTTGTAGATAGTGTTGAGGATTGTCAAAGATTGCAGAGAGACATTGATAGGATGCATGAGTGGGCTGAGAGGTGGCAGATGGAGTTCAACCCAGAGAAATGTGAGGTGGTACACTTTGGAAAGACAAACTCCAAGGCAGAGTACAAAGTAAATGGATACTTGGTAGTGTGGAGGAGCAGAGGGATCTGGGGGTACGTGTCCACAGGTCCCTGAAAGTTGCCTCACAGGTAGGTAGGGTAGTTAAGAAAGCTTATGGGGTGTTATCTTTCATAAGTCGGGGGATAGAGTTTAACAGTCGCGATGTAGTGATGCAGCTCTATAAAACTCTGGCTCGGCCACACTTGGAGTACTGTGTCCAGTTCTGGTCACCTCACTATAGGAAGGATTTGGAAGCATTGGAAACGGTAAGTGACAGAAGTCTGTGAAGGGGAGCACTTTGGTTCCAGTGATCATAACACCATTAGTTTCAATTTGATCATGGACAAGGATAGATCTGGTCCTAGGGTTGAGGTTCTGAACTGGAAGAAGGCCAAATTTGAAGAAATGAGAAAGGATCTAAAAAGCGTGGATTGGGACAGGTTGTTCTCTGGCAAAGATGTGATTGGTAGGTGGGAAGCCTTCAAAGGGGAAATTTTGACAGTGCAGAGTTGGTATGTTCCTGTCAGGATTAAAGGCAAATTGAATAGGAATGAGGAACCTTGGTTCTCAAGGGATATTGCAACTCTGATAAAGAAGAAGAGGGAGTTGTATGAAATGTATAGGAAACGGGGTAAATCAGGTGCTTGAGGAGTATAAGAAGTGCAAGAAAATACTTAAGAAAGAAATCAGGAGGGCTAAAAGAAGATATGAGGTTGCCTTGGCAGTCAAAGTGAAGGATAATCCAAAGAGCTTTTACAAGTATATTAAGAGCAAAATGATTGTAAGGGATAAAATTGGTCCTCTTGAAGATCAGAGTGGTCGGCTTTGTGCGGAACCAAAGGAAATGGGGGAGATCTTAAATAGGTTTTTTGCATCTGTATTTACTAAGGAAGCTGGCATGAAATCTATGGAATTGAGGGAATCAAGTAGTGAGACCATGGAAACTGTACAGATTGAAAAGGAGGAGGTGCTTGCTGTCTTGAGAAAAATTAAAGTGGATAAATCCCCGGGACCTGACAGAGTGTTCCCTCGGACCTTGAAGGAGACTAGTGTTGAAATGCAGGGGCCCTGGCAGAAATATTTAAAATGTCGCTGTCTACGGGTGAAGTGCCGGAGGATTGGAGAGTGGCTGATGTTGTTCCGTTGTTTAAAAAGGATCGAAGAGTAATCCGGGAAATTATAGGCCGGTGAGTTTAACATCAGTAGTAGGTAAGTTATTGGAGGGAGTACTAAGAGACAGAATCTACAAGCATTTGGATAGACAGGGGCTTATTAGGGAGAGTCAACATGGCTTTGTGCGTGGTAGGTCACGTTTGACCAATCTGTTGGAGTTTTTCGAGGAGGTTACCAGGAAAGTGGATGAAGGGAAGGCAGTGGATATTGTCTACATGGACTTCAGTAAGGCCTTTGACAAGGTCCCGTATGGGAGGTTAGTTAGGAAAATTCAGTCGCTAGGTATACATGGAGAGGTGGTAAATTGGATTAGACAGTGGCTCGATGGAAGAAGCCAGAGAGTGGTGGTAGAGAATTGCTTCTCTGAGTGGAGGCCTGTGACTAGTGGTGTGCCACAGGGATCAGTGCTGGGTCCATTGTTATTTGTCATCTATATCAATGATCTGGATGATAATGTGGTAAATTGGATCAGCAAGTTTGCTGATGATACAAAGATTGGAGGTGTAGTAGACAGTGAGGAAGGTTTTCAGAGCCTGCAGAGGGACTTGGACCAGCTGGAAAAATGGGCTGAAAAATGGCAGATGGAGTTTAATACTGACAAGTGTGAGGTATTGCACGTTGGAAGGACAAACCAACGTAGAACATACAGGGTTAATGGTAAGGCACTGAGGAGTGCAGTGGAACAGAGGGATCTGGGAATACAGATACAAAATTCCCTAAAAGTGTCGTCACAGGTAGATAGGGTCGTAAAGAGAGCTTTTGGTACATTGGCCTTTATTAATCGAAGTATTGAGTATAAGAGCTGGAATGTTATGATGAGGTTGTATAAGGCATTGGTGAAGCCGAATCTGGAGTATTGTGTTCAGTTTTGGTCACCAAATTACAGGAAGGATATAAAAAAGGTTGAAAGAGTGCATAGAAGGTTTACAAGGATGTTGCCGGGACTTGAGAAACTCAGTTACAGAGAAAGGTTGAATAGGTTAGGACTTTATTCCCTGGAGCGTAGAAGAATGAGGGGAGATTTGATAGAGGTATATAAAATTATGATGGGTATAGATAGAGTGAATGCAAGCAGGCTTTTTCCACTGAAGCAAGGGGAGAAAAAAACCAGAGGACATGGGTTAAGGGTGAGGGGGGAAAAGTTTAAAGGGAACATTAGAGGGGGCTTCTTCACACAGAGAGTGGTGGGAATATGGAATGAGCTGCCAGACGAGGTGGTAAATACGGGATCTTTTTTAACATTGAAGAATAAATTGGACAGATACATGGATGGGAGGTGTATGGAGGGATATGGTCCGTGTGCAGGTCAGTGGGACTAGGCAGAAAATGGTTCAGCACAGCCAAGAAGGGCCAAAAGGCCTGTTTCTGTGCTGTAGTTTCTATGGTTCTATGGTACAGAGGAGATTTACCAGGATGCTGCCTGGTTTAGAGAGTATTCATTATCATCAGAGATTTAGGGAGCTAGGGCTTTACTCTTTGGAGAGAAGGAGGATGAGAGGAGACATGATGGAGGTGTATAAGATAATAAGAGGAATAGATAAGAATGGATAGCCAGCGCCTCTTCCCCAGGGCACCACTGCTCAATACAAGAGGACATGGGTTTAAGGTAAGGGGTGGGAAGTTCAAGGGGGATATTAGAGGAAGGTTTTTTACTCAGAGAGTGGTTGGTGCGTGGAATGCACTGCCTGAGTCAGTGGTGGAGGCAGATATACTTGTGAAGTTTAAGAGACTACTAGACAGGTATATGGAGGAATTTAAGGTGGGGGTGTATATGGGAGACCGGGTTTGAGGGTCGGCACAACTTTGTGTGCCGAAGGCCCCGTAATGTGCTGTACTATTCTATGTTCTAAAGGACAGACACATGACCTGTGGCCAATGACACTGGAATGCGATATTTGAATTGACACAGAATGGATATAAAAGTCGTTGCTTTGTGTGTGCTGATAGCGGTAATTTCAAAGAATAACCATCGCAGGTAGAAGTGTAAGCAACCCTGTGTGAAACACGTGGTGAGGAATTCAGGACAGTGAGGAATGCCTGGCCAATGTAAACCCCCGTGCTTGGGTAATACCTTTGCTATTCTTTTACAATTCAGGAGAGTCAGGGATACATAGCGAGTATGCACAAAAAGTATTTAGTGTATGAATTCACATACTTATTAGTTTAAACAATAAAGGTACTTGTCAGTAAATACAAATCCCTCTGTGCCTCACAGAATTGTAAGTATTAAGTATTTTTTTAACAATTGTGACCTCTTTTGGGGCAAGCATGACCCGTACAAAAAGGACGGGTTGCACTTCAATCTGAGGGGGACCAATATCCTGGCAGGGAGGTTTGCTAAGGCTACTGGGGAGAGTTTAAACTAGAATTCCTGGGGGGTGGGAACCGAACTGAAGAGACAAGAGGAAGGGGCTGTTGGCTCACAAATAGAGAAAGCTTGGAGACAGTGTGAGAGGGAGGATAAGCAAGTGATAGAGAAGGGACGTGCTCAGACCGATGGTTTAAGATGTGTCTAGTTTAATGCAAGAAGCATGATTAACAAAGCGGATGAGCTTAGAGAGTGGATCAATACTTGGAGCTATGATGTGGCCATTACAGAGACTTGGATGGCTCAGGGGCAGGAATGGGTAATTCAAGTGTCAGGCTTTAGATGTTTCAGAAATGAAAGGGAGGAATGCAAAAGTGTTGGGGGCGTTGCACTGCTGATCAGAGATTGTGTCATAGCTGCAGAAAAGAAGAAAGTCATGGAAGGATTGTCTACTAAGACTCTGTGGGTGGAAGTTAGAAACAGGAAGGGGTTAATAACTCTACTGGGTGTTTTTTATAGACCGCCCAATACTAACAGGGACATCGAGGAGCGGATAAAGAGACAGATTCTGGAAAGGTGTAATAATAACAGGGTTGTCGTGGTGGGAGATTTTAATTTTCCGAATATTGATTGGCATCTCTCTGGAGCAAGGGGTTTAGATGGGGTGGAGTTTGTTACGTGTGTTCAGGAAGGTTTCCTGACACAATATGTAGGTAAGCCTGCAAGAGGAGAGGCTGTACTTGATCTGGTATTGGGAAATGAACCTGGTCAGGTGTCAGGTCTCTCAGTGGGAGAGCATTTTGGCGATAGTGATCACAATTCTATCTCCTTTACCATAACACTGGAGGGGGATAGGAACAGATAAGTTAGGAAAGCGTTTAATTGGAGTAAGGGGAAATATGAAGCTATCAGGCAGGAACTTGGAAGCATAAATTGGGAATAGATGTTCTTAGGGAAATGTACAGCAGAAATGTGGCAAATATTCAGGGGATATTTGCATGGCGTTCTGCATAGGTACATTCCAATGAGACAGGGAAAGGATGGTAGGGTACAGGAACCATGCTGTACAAAGGCTGCTGAAAATCTCGTCAAGAAGTTGTCATGGGGGATTTTAACTTCCATATAGATAGGGTGAATCAGGTTGGTCAAGGAAGTCTTGAGGAGGACTTCACAGAATGCATCTGTGATGGCTTTCTTGAGCAGCATGTTAGTGAACCTACAAGGGAAAATACTATCTTTGATAAGGAAAATTTTTAATTGGGGAAAGGCAAATTATGAGGCTATAAGGCTAGAACTTGGGGGTGTGAATTGGGATGATGTTTTTGCAGGGAAATGTACTATGGACATGTTGTCGATGTTTCGAGATTTCTTGCGGGATGTTAGGGATAAATTTGTCCCGGTGAGGAAGATAAAGAATGGTAGGGTGAAGGAACCATGGGTGACAAGTGAGGTGGAAAATCCAGTCAGGTGGAAGAAGGCAGCATACATGAGGATTAGGAAGCAAGGATCAGATGGGTCTCTTGAGGAATATGGGGAAGCAAGAAAGGAGCTTAAGAAGGGGCTGAGAAGAGCAAGAAGGGGGGCATGAGAAGGCCTTAGCGAGTTGGGTAAAGGAAAACCCCAAGGCATTCTTCAATTATGTGAAGAAAAAAAGGATGACAGGAGTGAAGGTAGGACCGATTAGAGATAAAGGTGGGAAGATGTGACTGGAGGCTGTGGAAGTGAGCGAGGTCCTCAATGAATACTTCTCTTCGGTATTCACCAATGAGAGGGAACTTGATGATGGTGAGGACAATATAAGTGAGGTTGATGTTCTGGAGCATGTTGATATTAAGGGAGAGGAGGTGTTGGAGTTGTTAAAATACATTAGGACAGATAAGTCCCCGGGGCCTGACGGAATATTCCCCAGGCTGCTCCATGAGGCAAGAGAAGAGATTGCTGAGCCTCTGGCTAGGATCTTTATGTCCTCGTTGTCCACGGGAATGGTACCGGAGGATTGGAGGGAGGCAAATGTTGTCCACTTGTTCAAAAAAGGTAGTAGGGATAGTCTGGGTAATTATAGACCAGTGAGCCTTACGTCTGTGGTGGGAAAGCTGTTGGAAAAGCTGTTGGAAAAGATTCTTAGAGGTAGGATCTATAGGCATTTAGAGAATCATGGTCTGATCAGGGACAGTCAGCATGGCTTTGTGAAGGGCAGATCGTGTCTAACAAGCCTGATGGAGTTCTTTGAGGAGGTGACCAGGCATATAGATGAGGGTAGTGCAGCGGATGTGATCTATATGGATTTTAGTAAGGCATTTGACAAGGTTCCACATGGTAGGCTTATTCAGAAAGTTAGAAGGCATGGGATCCAGGGAAGTTTGGCCAGGTGGATTCAGAATTGGCTTGCCTGCAGAAGGCAGAGGGTGGTGGTGGAGGGAGTACATTCAGATTGGAGGATTGTGACTAGTGGTGTCCCACAAGGATCTGTTCTGGGACCTCTACTTTTTGTGATTTTTATTAACGACCTGGATGTTGGGGTAGAAGGGGGGGGTTGGCAAGTTTGCAGACCACACAAAGGTTGGTGGTGTTGTAGATAGTGTTGAGGATTGTCAAAGATTGCAGAGAGACATTGATAGGATGCAGGAGTGGGCTGAGAGGTGGCAGGTAGAGTTCAACCTGGAGAAGTGTGAGGTGGTACACTTTGGAAGGACAAACTCCGAGGCAGAGTACAAAGTAAATGGCAGGATACTTGGTAGTGTGGAGGAGCAGTGGGATCTCGGGGTACATGTGCACAGATCCCTGAAAGTTGCCTCACAGGTAGATAGGGTAGTTAAGAAAGTTTATGGGGTGTTAGCTTTCATAAGTCGAGGGATAGAGTTTAAGAGTCGCGATGTAATGATGCAGCTCTATAAAACTCTGGTTAGGCCACACTTGGAGTACTGTGTCCAGTTCTGATCACCTCACTATAGGAAGAATGTGGAAGCATTGGAAAGGGTACAGAGGAGACTTACCAGGATGCTGCCTGGTTCAGAGAGTATGCATTATGATCAGAGATTAAGGGAGCTAGGGCTTTACTCTTTGGAGAGAAGGAGGATGAGAGGAGACATGATAGAGGTGTACAAGATAATAAGAGGAATAGACAGAGTGGATAGCCAGCGCCTCTTCCCCAGGGCACCACTGCTCAATACAAGAGGACATGGGTTTAAGGTAAGGGGTGGGAAGTTCAAGGGGGATATTAGAGGAAGGTTTTTTACTCAGAGAGTGGTTGGTGCATGGAATGCACTGCCTGAGTCAGTGGTGGAGGCAGATACACTAGTGAAGTTTAAGAGAGTACTAGACAGGTATATGGAGGAATTTAAGGTAGGGGCTTATATGGGAGGCAGGGTTTGAGGGTCGGCACAACATTGTGGGCCAAAGGGCCTGTACTGTGCTGTACTATTCTATGTTCTATGTTCTATATGTTCTATCTAGTCCTGTGCAATGAGACAGGTAAGATTAATGATCTTGTAGTCAGGGCTGCTCTTGGAAAGAGCGATCATAGTATGATTGAATTTCGCATTCAGATGGAGGATGAAATCGTTAGATCTAAAACTAGTGTATTATGCTTCAACAAGGGAGACTACAATGGGATAAGGGAGGAATTGGCTAGTGTAGATTGGGAGCACAGGTTATTTGGTAGGACAATTGAGGAACAGTGGAATACTTTCAAAGAGATTTTTCACAGTGCTCAACAGAAGTATATTCCAGTCAAAAGTAAGGACAGTGAGTGTGGGGAGAGCCAGCCTTGGATAACTAAGGAAATAAAAGATAGTATCAAATTAAAAGCTCATGTGTACAAAGTTGCAAAGAGTAGTGGGAGACTGGAGGATTGGGAAAACTTTAAAAAGCAACAGAGAACTTAACAAGAAATAAGGAAAGGGAAGATAGAGTATGAAAGTCAATTAGCAGCAAATATAAAAACAGATGGCAAAAGTTTTTATCAATATATAAAATGGAAGAGGGTGGCTGAAGTCAGCACAGGTCCCTTAGATGACGAGAAGGGGAAATTGATATTGGGTGATAAGGAAATGGCTGAGGCTTTGAACGACTATTTTGTGTCGGTCTTCACAGTGGAGGATACATCTAGTATGCCAAAGAAAGATGTTATGGATGAAATGGGTGGTGAGGACCTCGATAAAATCACAGTCACTAAAGAGATAGTGATGAGCAAACTAGAGCAGCGGTCCCCAACCACCGGGCTGCAAAGCATGCGCTACCGGGCTGCGAGGAAATGATATGAGTCAGCTGCACCTTTCCTCATTCTCTGTCACGCGCACTGTTGAGCTTGAACGCACGCGCGGTCATTACGCACGTGTCATCCATATCAGCGCAGGCAGGAGATCAACTCCTCGAGCTTGCAACTGACGGCGGACTGAGAAGTATGTTTGATATAACATCTCTGCCGGCATCGCGGATCAAAGTCAAGGCTGAATATCCTGAGATAGCCATGAAAACACTGAAAATGTTGCTTCCATTTCCAACATATCTCTGCAATGAATGCAACGAAAACTAAATTGCGGAATAGACTGAACATAAGGAACCCCCTTCGAGTATCGCTGTCTCCCATCACCCCTCGATGAGACTGTCTTGCTGCAGGAAAACAAGCCCAGGGTTCCCAATGATTCAGCGATATTGGTGTGTTGTAATGATTTTATATGTTCATACAGGGAAAATATGTGCTGTGTGTTTCATATCCAAATGTTACTTAAAATGTTATGATGCTATTGACTTATATAACCATATAACAATTACAGCATGGAAATGGGCCATTTCTGCCCTTCTAGTCCGTTTTGATCGCTACTCTCACCTAGTCCCACCGATCTGCACTCAGCCCATAACCCTCCATTCCTTTCCTGTCCATATACCTATCCAATTTTTCTTTAAATGATAATATTGAACCTGCCTCCACTACTTCTACTGGAAGTTTGTTCAACAATTACTTCAAGCTCCCCTGTCCTCCCCTGTTAATTGACTTATCACTATATTCATGCGAGGAAAATATGCGCTGTGTGTTTAATATTAAATTAGTTAGATAAACCCTTTTAGAAACGAAATTGAGTGTATTATCCACTTATCGCCTATATTCCGGTCGTGATTAACAACCCCCACCCCCCGAACAGAATCACTAAAAAAGATTTGTAGAAAAAAAATCGGCACGTACACGCATGCGCACTGGTGCCCGCGCAAGGCTTCATGGTCATTGTAGTGTTTCTCAGGGTAAACCCAACGTATTTGACTGCTGCTCTTGTCCGTTGGCAGCCCTACCCCCTCCCCCCCCCCCCCCGGTTGGCCGGTCTGCAAGAATATTGTCAATATTAAACCGATCCGCAATGCAAAAAAGGTTGGGGACCCCTGATCTAGAGGGGCTGAAGGTAGATAAGTCCTACCTTCTTTATAGGGCCTCTGCCCTTTCCCTCTTCAGTCCTGACGAAGGGTTCCGGCCCGAAACGTTGACTGATCGTTTCCACAGATGTTGCCTGACCTGCTGAGTTCCTCCAGCGTGTTGTGAGTGTTGCTTTGATCCCAGCATCTGCAGAGTATTTTGTGCTTACGATTCGCTACTCCGCTGCAAAGCCTCTTCGATGTATGCCTACCCTGAAGAAGTTTAAATCTTCCCTTCAACTGGAGTTCAGTGAGATCCTCTTTCACTGCTCCCCCTCTGTGATCTCCGCCTCTCTTCGACTCCTTCTCCTTCCCACCCTCCCCCCACCATCTTTATAGGGTCTCTGCCCCTTCCCTCTTCCGTCCTGATGAAGGGTTACAGCCTAAAACATTGACTGATCGTTTCCATGGATGCTGCCCGACCTGCTAAGTTCCTCCAGCGTGTTGTGAGTGTTCCCTTGGTCCTGATGGGATGCATCCCAGGGTGCTGAAGGAATTGGCGGAGGTTACAGTAGACGCGTTGGTAATCATTTATCAAAACTCTCGACTTTGGGTAGGTCCCGGTGGATTGGAAGACAGCAAATGTCAAGCCACTTTTTAAAAAAGGGTGTAAGCAAAAGACGGGCAACTATAGGCCAGTTCGCTTAACATCTGTAGTCGGGAAAATGCTTGAAGCTGTCATTAAGGAAGAAATAGCGAAACATTTAGAAAGGAGTGGTTCCATTATACAGACGCAGCATAGATTCAGAATGGGCAGGTCCTGTTTGACAAACTTACTGGAGTACTTCGAGGACATAATGAGTGCAGTGGATAGAGGGGAAACGGGTGGATGTCCTATACGTGGATTTCCAGAAGGCGTTTGATAAGGTGCCGCACAAGAGACTTATAAATAAGATATGGATGCATGGAGTCAGAGGAAGTGTATTGGCATGGATAGTGGATTGGTTAACTGATAGAAAGCAGAGAGTTGGTATAAATGGGTTTTTCTCCGGTTGGCAATCAGTGGTGAGTGGGGTGCAGCAGGAGTCGGTGCTAGGCCCACAGCTGTTTACCATTTACATTGATGATTTGGAAGAGGGGACTGAGTGTAGCGTAGCAAAATTTGCTGATAACACTAAACTGAGTGGAAAAACAAATTGTACAGAGGATGTGGAGAGTCTGTAGAGGGATATAGATAGGTTAAGTGATTGGGCCAAGTTCTAGCAGATGAAATACAAATTTGGTAAATGCGGGATCATCCACTTTGGAAGGAATAATAGAGGAGCAGATTATTATTTAAATGGTGAAAGATTGCAGCATTCTGTTGTGCAGAGGGACTTGGGAGTGCTTATGTATGAATCACAAAAAGTTGGCTTGCAGGCACAATAGGTTATTAAGAAGGCAAACGGAATGTTGGCCTTCATTGCTGGAGGGATTGAATTCAAGAGCAGGGAGGTCATGCTGTAACTATACAGGGTACTGGTGAGGCCGCACCTGGAGTACTGTGTGCAGTTCTGGTCTCCATACTTGAGGAAGGATATACTGGCTTTGGAGACTGTGTAGAGGAGGTTCACCAGGTTGATTCCAGGGATGAAGGGGTTAACCTATGAGGAGAGATTGAGCTGCCTGTGACTATACTCTCTGGAGTTCAGAAGAATGAGAGGGAGGGGATCTTATAGAAACATACAAAATTTTGAAAGGGATAGATAAGATAGAAGTAGGAAAGTTGTTTCTATTGGTAGGTGAGACTAGAACTAGGGGGCATTGCCTCAAGATTCAAGGGAGAAGATTTAGGACGGAGATGAGGAGAAATTGTTTTTCCCACAGAGTGGTGAATCTGTGGAATTCTCTGCCCAGGGAAGCAGCTGAGGCTTCCTCACTATAGATATTTAAGAAACAGTTAGATAGGTTTTTACATAGTAAGGGAATTAAGGTTTTTGGGAAAAAGGCAGGCAGATGGATCTGAGGTTACAGACAGATCAGCCATGATCTTATTGAATGGTGGGGCAGTTTTGAGGGGCTGGATGGCCTATTCCTGCTCCATTTTCTTATGTTCTTATGTTATGTTCTAAAAGAAAAGCTTACAAAAGGTTAAAAAAACTAGGTAATGATAAAGATGAAAGTGGCCAGTGCGTGAGTGGGCCAGTGAAGGAGTGGAGCTTTGAGGCTTTGACTCGAGAGGCTTCAACGAGAAGAGGCGGAGGGCGAGCTTGTTCCCAGTTAGTTTTTACAATGTCTCCTGAGATGATGATGTGCCTCTCATGTGAGATGTGGCAGTCTTGGGGGAACTCCCCTCTCCCGCAGAGTCACATCTGCCAGAAGTGCATACGGCTGGGCGATCTGGAAGACCACATAAGGAATCTGGAGCAGCAGCTGGATGACCTTCGACTCATAAGGGAGAATGAGGCAGTCATAGATGAGAGCTACAGGGAGGTAGTCACACCTAGGCTGTCGGAAGCAGGTGGTTGGGTGACAGTCAGAGGGGGGAAAGCGAAGGTGAGCAGACAGGTAGTGTACAGCACCCCTGTAGCCATTCCCCTGAATAATAAGTTTACCATCCTGGATACTGTTGGCGGGGGCGACCGACCAGGTGTGAGCCACGGTGGCAGGGCCTCCGGCACTGAGTCTGACCCTGTGGTGCAGAATGGCGGGACGGAGAAGAGGAGAGCTGTCGTCATTGGAGACTCTATAATTAGGGGAACAGACAGGAGATTTTGTGGACGTGAGAAGGCCATCCGCATAGTTTGTTGCCTCCCGGGTGCCAGGGTCCGGGATGTCTCTGACCGGGTGCATGACATCCTGGTACGAGAGTGAAAGCAACCAGAAGTCGTGATACATGTTGGGACCAATGACATAGGCAGGAAGAGGGATGAGGTCCTGAAGTGTGAGTTTCAGGAACTAGGCAGAAGGCTGAAGAACAAGACCTTAAGGGTGGTGTTCTCAGGATTGCTGCCAGTGTGACGTGACAGTGATGGTAAGAATTGGAGGAAATGGCAGTTGAATGCGTGGCTGAGGAGTTGGTGCAGGGAGCAGGGTTTTAGATTTTTAGATCATTGGGATCTCTTCTGGGGAGGGTGGGACCTGTAGAGATTGGATGGGTTGCACCTGAACTCGAGGGGGAGAAATATTCTTGCTGGTAGGTTTGCTAGCATGGTTCGGGAGGGTTTAAACTAATTTGCAAGGGGGATGGGACTCAGAGCAATAGAGCAGTGAAAGAAGTGCATGGAGTAAAGCTAGATCTAACATATAGAGAGGCTTTGAGGAAAGAGAAGCAGAATAAACGGTGTAAAGACAGGAAGGTAGAAGGGCTGAAATGTGAGTACCTCAATGCAAGAAGCATCAGGAACAAAGGTGATGAACTGAGAGCTTGGATACATACATGGAATTATGATGTAGCGGCCATTACAGAGATTTGGCTGGTACCAGGGCAGGAATGGATTCTCCATATTCCTGGATTTCAGTGCTTAAAAAGGGATAGGGAGGGCAGAAAAAGGGGAGGAAGGGTGGCATTACTGGTCAGGGATACTATTACAGCTACAGAAAGGGTGGGTAATGTAGCAGGATCCTCTTTTGAGTCAATATGGGTGGAAGTCAGGAACAGGAAGGGAGTAGTTACTCTATTGGGGGTATTCTATAGGCCCCCTGGTAGCAGCAGAGATACAGAGGAGCAGATTGGGAGGCAGATTTTGGAAAGGTGCAGAAATAACAAGGTTGTTATCATGGGTGACTTTAACTTCCCTAATATTGATTGGCAGCTGATTAGTTCCAAGGGTTTAGATGGGGCAGAGTTTGTTAAGTGTGTCCAGGACGGATTCCTGTCACAGTACGTGGAAAGGCCGACCGGCGGAATGCCATACTAGATCTAGTACTAGGTAATGAACTGGGTCAGGTCACAGATCTCTCAGTGTGTGAGCATCTGGGGGACAGTGACCACCGCTCCCTGGCCTTCAGCATTATCATTGAAAAGGAGAGAATCAGAGAGCACAGGAAAATTTTTAATTGGAGAAAGGCAAATTATGAGGCTATAAGTCTAGAACTTGTGGGTGTGAATTGGGATGATGTTTTTGCAGGGAAATGTACTATGGACATGTGGTCGATGTTTAGAGATCTCTTGCAGGATGTTAGGGATAAATTTGTCCCGGTGAGGAAGATAAAGAATGGTAGGGTGAAGGAACCATGGGTGACAAGTGAAGTGGAAAATCTAGTCAGGTGGAAGAAGGCAGCATACATGAGGTTTAGGAAGCAAGGATCAGATGGGTCTATTGAGGAATATAGGGAAGCAAGAAAGGAGCTTAAGAAGGGGCTGAGAAGAGCAAAAAGGGGGCATGAGAAGGCCTTGGCGAGTAGGGTAAAGGAAAACCCCAAGGCATTCTTCAATTATGTGAAGAAAAAAAGGATGATAGGAGTGAAGGTAGGACCAATTACAGATAAAGGTGGGAAAATGTGCCTGGAGGCTGTGGAAGTGAGCGAGGTCCTCAATGAATACTTCTCTTCGGTATTCACCAATGAGAGGGAACTTGATGATGGTGAGGACAATATGAGTGAGGTTGATGTTCTCGAGCATTTTGATATTAAGGAAGAGGAGGTGTTGGAGTTGTTAAAATACATTAGGACAGATAAGTCCCCGGGGCCTGATGGAATATTCCCCAGGCTGCTCCACGAGGCGAGGGAAGAGATTGCTGAGCCTCTGGCTAGGATCTTTATGTCCTCATTGTCCACGGGAATGGTACCGGAGGATTGGAGGGAGGCAAATTTTGTCCCCTTGTTCAAAAAGGTAGTAGGGATAGTCCGGGTAATTATAGACCAGTGAGTCTTACGTCTGTGGTGGGAAAGCTGTTGGAAAAGATTCTTAGAGGTAGGATCTATAGGCATTTAGAGAATCATGGTCTGATCAGGGACAGTCAGCATGCCTTTGTGAAGGGCAGATCGTGTCTAACAAGCCTGATAGAGTTCTTTGAGGAGGTGACCAGGCATATAGATGAGGGTAGTGCAGTGGATGTGATCTATATGGATTTTAGTAAGGCATTTGACAAGGTTCCACACGGTAGGCTTATTCAGAAAGTTAGAAGGCATGGGATCCAGGGAAGTTTGGCCAGGTGGATTCAGAATTGGCTTGCCTGCAGAAGGCAGAGGGTGGTGGTGGAGGGAGTACATTCAGATTGGAGGATTGTGACTAGTGGTGCCCACAAGGTTCTGTTCTGGGACCACTACTTTTCGTGATTTTTATTAACGACCTGGATGTGGGGGTAGAAGGGTGAGTTGGCAAGTTTGCAGACGACAGAAAGGTTGGTGGTGTTGTAGATAGTGTAGAGGATTGTCAAAGATTGCAGAGAGACATTGATAGGATGCAGAAGTGGGCTGAGAAGTGGCAGATGGAGTTCAACCCGGAGAAGTGTGAGGTGGTACACTTTGGAAGGACAAACTCCAAGGCAGAGTACAAAGTCAATGGCAAGATACTTGGTAGTGTGGAGGAGCAGAGGGATCTCGGGGTACATGTCCACAGATCCCTGAAAGTTGCTTCACAGGTGTATAGGGTTGTTAAGAAAGCTTATGGGGTGTTAGCTTTCATAAATCGAGGGATAGAGTTTAAGAGTCGCAATGTAATGATACAGCTCTATAAAACTCTAGTTAGGCCACACTTGGAGTACTGTGTCCAGTTCTGGTCGCCTCACTATAGGAAGGATGTGGAAGCATTGGAAAGGGTACAGAAGAGATTTACCAGGATGCTGCCTGGTTTAGAAAGTATGCATTATGATCAGAGATTAAGGGAGCTAGGGCTTTACTCTTTGGAGAGGAGGAGGATGACAGGAGACATGTTAAAGGTGTACAAGATAATAAGAGGAATAGATAGAGTGGATAGCCAGCGCCTCTTCCCCAGGGCACCACTGCTCAATACAAGAGGGCATAGCTTTAAGGTAAGGGGTGAGAAGTTCAAGGGGGTTATTAGAGGAAGGTTTTTTACTCAGAGAGTGGTTGGTGCGTGGAATGCACTGCCTGAGTCAGTGGTGGAGGCAGATACACTAGTGAAGTTTAAGAGACTACTAGACAGGTATATGGAGGAATCTAAGGTGGGGCTTATATGGGAGGCAGGGTTTGAGGGTTGGCATAATATTGTGGGCCGAAGGGCCTGTACTGTGCTGTACTATTCTATGTTCTATGTTCTATGTTCAAAGGGTGGTGAATCATAGAATGCTCTGCCACAGACTACAGTGAAGGCCAAGTCCGTAGGTATATTTAAAGGAGTAGTTGATAGTCTCCTGATTGGTCAGTGCATCAAAGGATATGGCGAGAAAGCGGGTGCATATGGTTGAGTGGGATCCGGGGTCAGATATGATGGAATAGCTGAGCAGACTCAATGGGCCGAATGGCCGAATTCTGCTCCTATGGCTTGACCTTATAGAACATGGAATAGTACAGCACAGTACAGGCCCTGCAATGTGCTTATGGTCTTATAAAGCCAGTTTACAAAATGGAGGATGCAGAGCAGTTTTACAAACTGGCAGCCCTCATTCCTCCAACCTCATGGCAACAAAAACAATTGGTCTGTCTGCTTCCACTGTCCTTGATACATTCAAATTCACAGACTGTAGATTATACTTCTTTCTGACCAACAGCAGAGATTTAACCAGTGACTAATCTGGACATCAGAAATTTGAGAGGAGGTTATTTTGCTCAGGTCCACTGCCAGAGTAGAAAAATGTAGCAGTGGTTCTCAGCAGCAGCATCAAAGTTTGACCAGTGATTAATCCAGACATTGCAAGTTTGACAGGAGGGGATTTCTCTTGGGTACACTGCCCATCTGGACAAAGGCAGCTGTGGGTCATGGAAGCGTAACTGAGTTCTGACCAGTTACCATTCGGCATTTGGGATTGATTAGCAAGAGCAAATTTAAGGAAGGTAGGGGCAAACACTGTGCCCATCATCACAGTGGCCTTCATCTGAGTTGGCAGAAAGGTGATCTTAAGGCTTTAACTCTTCGATGCTTCAGTGAAGAGAGTCTTCAGTCAAAGAAAGAGAAGCTTTAAGTTAACTTTTTCTTTCCTTCCCTTCCTTCTATCTTCTCAGCTAGGATAGTAGAGATGCCAGGCAGGATAGTTGAATGCTCTTTTTGCGGAATGTGGGAAAGCAGGGAGATCTCCAAGTAGATCCAGCTACAGTTTTCAGCAATAGGTATTAAGGAGTTGGAGCTGGAGCTGGATGAACTGAAGGGTTGATAGGACATAGTGAGAGGTAGTTACATCAAGGTGCAGGACACAGAAAACTGGGTGACAGTCAGGAAGGGGAAAGGGGTTAAGGAGCCAGTGCAGAGTACCCTTGTGGCCGTGTTAATGCACAAGCAATAAAGACATATTTTTGTCTTTTGTTTAAACAACTTTACTTTCAGTGTCTCAGTTTCATCCCATAATTCCCTTCTCTCCTTCAGCATGCATATGCACAACAGGAAAAGTGTGCATGCCTACTAAATACTTACATAATGTAAATGAACAGAATTCAACAATCTCCCATCCTTTTTTGTGTATATAGAGAACATAGAACAGTACAGCACAGTACAGGCCCTTCAGCCCACAATGTTGTGCCGAACCTTAAACCCTGTCTCCCATATAACCCCCCACCTTAACTTCCTCCATATACCTGTCTAGTAGTCTCTTAAACTTCACTAGTGTATCTGCCTCTACCACTGACTCAGGCAGTGCATTCCACGCACCAACCACCCACTGAGTAAAAAAACCTTCCTCTAATATCCCCCTTGAACTTCCCACCCCTTACCTTAAAGCCATGTCCTCTTGCATTGGTGCCCTGGGGAAGAGGCGGTGGCTGTCCACTCTATCTATTCCTCTTAATATCTTGTATACATTATATGTATACATCCTTCCTGTAGTGAGGCGACCAGAACTGAGCACAGTACTCCAAGTGGGGTCTGACCAAGGTCCTATATAGCTGCAACATTACCTCTTGGCTCTAAAACTCAATCCCAAGATTGATGAAGGCCAATGCACTATATGCCTTCTTAACCACAGAGTCAACCTGCACAGCCGTTTTGAGCGTCCTATGGACTCGGACCCCAAGATCTCTCTGATCCTCCACACTGCCAAGAGTCTTACCACTAATACTATATTCTGCCATCATATTTGACCTACCTCACACTTATCTGGGTTGAACTCCATCTGCCACTTCTCAACCCAGATTTGCATCCTATCAATGTCCCGCTGTAACTTCTGACAGCTCTCCACAGTATCCACAACACCTCCAACCTTTTTTTTAATCAGCAAACTTACTAACCCATCCCTCCACTTCCTCTTCCAGGTCATTTATAAAAATCACCAAGAACAGAACAGATCCCTGAGGCACACCGCTGGTCACCGACCTCCATGCAGAATATGACCCATCTACAACCACTCTCTGCTATTTCCTTTGGTTCCATACACACTTTCCCACTGTCACACTTGATAGGTCCTATCCTTTCACGTCTTATCCTCTTGCTCTTCACATACTTGTAGAATGCCTTGGGGTTTTCCTTAATCCTGCCCGCCAAGGCCTTCTCATGGCCCCTTCTGGCTCTCCTAATTTCATTATTAAGCTCCTTCCTGTTAGCCTTATAATCTTCTAGATCTCTATCATTACCTAGCTCTCTGAACCCTTTGTAAGCTTTTCTTCTTGACCAGATTTATTACAGCCTTGGTACACCACAGTTCCTGTACCCTACCATAATTTCCCTGTCTCATTGGAATGTACCTATGCAGAACTCCACACAAATATCACCTGAGCATTTGTCACATTTCTTCCGTACTTTTCTCTGAGAACATCTGTTCCCAATTTAAACTTCCAGGGTCCTGCCTGATGGCCTCATAATTCCCCTTCCAATTCAATGCTTTTCTAACTTGTCTGTTCCTATCTCTCTCCAATGCTATTGTAAAGAAGATAGAATTATGATCACTATCTCCAAAATGCTCTCCCACTGAGAGATCTAACACCTGACTATGTTCGTTATATGTAATTGTTATATGGTTATATGATTATTTCCCAATACCAAATCAAGTACAGTCTCTCCTCTTATAGACTTATCTCCATATTGTGTCAAGAAACCGTCCTGAACACACCCAACAAACTCCACCCCATCTAAACCCCTTGCTCTATAGAGATGCCAATTGATATTTAGGAAATTAAAATCTCCCATCATGGCAACTTTGTTATTACAACTTTCCAGAATCTGTTTTCCTATCTGCTCCTTGATATCCCTGTTACTATTCAGCAGCCTATAAAAAACACCCAGTAAAGTTATTGACTCCTACTGTTCCTAACCTCCACCCTCAGAGACTCCGTACACAATCCTGCCATGATGTCCACCTTTTCTACAACCTCTGATCAACGGTGCCACGCCCCCATCTCTTTTGCCTCCCTTCCTGTCCTTTCTGAAACATCTAAAACCCGGCACTTGAGTAACCATTCCTGTCCATGAGCCATCCAAGTCTCTGTAATGGCCGCAACATCATAGCTTCAAGTACTGATCCATGCACTAAGCTCATCTGCTTTGTTCAAAATACTCCTTGTGTTAAAATAGACACATCTCAAACCATCGGTCTGAGCACGTCCCTTCTCTATCACCTGCCTATCCTCCCTCACACACTGTCTTCAAGCTTTCACTATTTGTGAGCCAACAGCCTCTTCCCCAGTCTCTTCAGTTTGGTTCCCACCCCACAACAATTCTAGTTTAAACTCTCTCCAATAGCCTTAGCAAACCTCCCCGCCAGGATATTGGTCCCCCTGGGATTCAATTGCAACCCGTCCTTTTTGTACAGGTCACACCTGCCCCAAAAGAGGTCTCAATGATCCAGAAATCTGAACCCCTGTTCTCTGCTCCAATCCCTCAGCTACGCATTTATCCTCCACCTCATTCTATTCCTATGCTCACTGTCATGTGGCACAGCCAGTAATCCCGAGATTGCTACCTTTGCTGTCCTGCTTCTCAACTTCCTTCCTAACTCCCTGTAGGTTTTTTTTCATGACCTCTTCCCTTTTCCTACCTATGTCATTGGTACCAATATGTACCACGACCTCTGGCTGTTCTCCCTCCTACTGCAGGATATCTTGGACGTGATCTGAAACATCCTGGACCCTGGCACCTGGGAGGCAAACCACCATCTGAGTTTCTTTCCTGCATCCACAGAATCACCTGTCTGACCCTCTGACTATAGAGTCCCCTATCACTACCTTTCATCTTCCTCTCCCTACCCTTCTGAGCCACAGGGCCGGACTCTGTGCCAGAGGCACAGCCACTTGCTTCCCCCTGGTAGGCTGTCCTCCCCCTGACCCCAACAGTACTCAAACAAGAGTACTTATTGGTCAGGGGGACAGCCACAGGGGTACTCTCTGGTACCTGACTCCTCCCATTCCCTCTCCTGACTGTTACCCACTTGTCTGTCTCACATGGCCCCAGTGTGACCACCTGCCTGTAACGCCTTTCTATCACCTCCTCGCTCTCCCTGACCAGACGAAGGTCATCGAGCTGCATCTCCAGTTCTGAAACGGACTTGATGGATTTGATGGCATCAACCAAAGAGCAGTTGTCTGTGACAGAAGTTATTTGTAGACTGGTCTTCTTTGAGTCACCAGGGAAAAGGTCAGAATAGACTGTGGCCAGAAAAACAGCAATGTCAATACATTCAGACATTGCAGGGGTTTCTTCTGCCAGCATACTCTGTATAACCTTTCAGATCTTTTTTGATTGCTAATAGAGAGGTGAAAATTTTCCCTCTTCTCCCATCAGTACAATAAAATGTCCCCCTTGAGTACCTCCATTAGGAAGATTTCCAAGTGAGCAATTGAGCCTCAGTGAGCTATCATTTCCAAGCTGTTGAAGACTACCTTTTCAGATTGGATTCTGCACACTATGTTGTTTGCCTCTTGTTTATACTGTGCCAATTTTTGTGCTGGATGATGAGTTGCAGGTATCAACATGATGTCAGGTCTGTTCTGCCTTGTCACCCATAGAATCTGACACATCTTTGACCTAAGTTGCTCAACTTCGGCTTCAGCTCCATTCCCTGTAAGAATGTGGATTTTATGTCCATGCAGTGGGGTTGCCAATGCTTTTGACAAATCACCGAGGGAAGTACTCGGAAAGACTCTGATGCAAATGTTGGTGAGTCTTTTCAGAGTTACGAGACACTAGACACTAGAATACTACAGAACAGTACAGGCCCTTCGGCCCTCAATGTTGTGCCAACCCGTATATTCCTAAAAAAAAGTACTAAGCCCACACTACCCCATAACCCTCTATTTTTCTTTCTTTCATCCATGTGCCTGTCCAAGAGGCTCTTAAATACCCCTAATGTTTTAGCCTCCACCACCATCCCTGGCAAATCATTCCAGGTACCCACAACCCTCTGTGTAAAACACTTACCCCTGATGTCTCCCCTAAATTTCCTTCCCTTAACTTTGTACATATGCCTTCTGGTGTTTGCTATTCATGCCCTGGGAAACAGGTACTGGCTATCCACCCCCATCTATGCCTCTCATAATCTTGTAGACCTCTATCAAGTCTCCTCTCATCCTTCTATGCTCCAAAGAGAAAAGTCCCAGCTCTGCTCACCTTGCCTCATAAGACTTGTTTTCCAATCCAGGCAACATCCTGTGAAATATCCTCTGCACCCTATCCATAGCTTCCACATCCTTCCTATAATGAGGTGACCAGAACTGAACACAATACAGAGTGTGGTCTCACCAGAGATTTGTAGATTTGCAACATGACTTCCCTTCTGTTGAACTCAATCCCCATATTAATGAAGCTTAGCATCTCATAGGCCTTCTTATCTATCCTATCAACCTGTGCAGCGATCTTGAGGGATGTATGGATTTGAACCCCCAAGATCCCTCTGTTCATCCATACTCTTAAGTAGCCGACCATTAACCCTGTACTCAGCCTTCTGGTTTGTCCTTCCAAAATGCATCACCTCACACTTATCCAGATTGAACTCTATCTGCCAGTTTTCTGCCCATCTCTGCATCCTGTCTATATCCTCTTGTAACCTTCGACAACCTATAGCACCATCCACAACTCCTCCAAACTTTGTGACGTCTGCAAACTTACTCACCCATCTTTCCGGCCTTCATCCAGGTCATTTATAAAAATCACAAAGAGCAGGGGTCCCAGGACTCCTGCAGCACTCCACTAGTCACCGACCTCCAGGCAGAATATTTTCTTTCCACTACTACCCTCTGCTTTCTTCCTGTAAGCCAATTTTTTATCCAAACAGCCAAGGTTCCATGATCCCATGCCTCACGACTTTCTGGATGAGTCTCTCATTGGGGACCTTGTCAAATGCCTTGCTAAAATCCATGTAGACTACATCTATACCCTACCCTCATTAATTTCTTTTGTTACCTCTTCAAAAAACTCAATTAGGCTCATGAGGCACGACCTTCCATTCACAAAGCCGTGTTGACCGTCCTTGAGTAGACTGTACTTCTCCAAATGCTCGTAGATCCTATCCTTAAGAATCCTTAAATAGTTTGCAGACCACTGACATAAGACTCACCGGTCTATAGTTCCCAGGATTCTCCCTGTAACCTTTTTTAAACAAGAGAACTACATTCGCCATTCTCCAATTCTCCAGCACCTCCCCTGCAGCCAAAGAGGATTCAAAGATCATAGCTACTGCTCCAGCGATCTCTTCTCTCACTTCCCACGGCAACCTGGGGTGTATCACGTCCGGCCTTGGGGACTTATTGATCTTGATGTTTTTAAGAAGATCCAACACTTTTTCTTCCTTAATCTTCACATCGTCTAGCACACAGGTCTGTTCTATTTTGACCTCACCCTGATCAAGGTCCTTTTCTCTTGTGAATACTGAAGCAAAGTATTCATTTAGGACTTCCCCAACCTCCTCCACCTCCAGGCACATGTTACCTTCTTTATCCTTTAGCGGCCCCACCTTCGTTCTTGTCATCCTTCTGTTCTTCACGTACGCATAGAATGCCTTGGGGTTCTCCTTAATCCTATATGCCAAGGCCTTCCCATGCCCCCTTTGAGCTCTCCCAAGTCCTTTCTTAAGCTCCTTCCTGGCTACCCTATATTTCTCATGAGCCCCTCCTGCTTCCGGGTTCTTATATCTAATATATGCTTACTTCTTCCTCTTGATAAGTTGCCTCACGTGTTTCGTAGGCCATGGTTCCCTTTCCCTACTATTTTTTTCCTTGTCTCAGTGGAACAAATCTATCCTGAACCCAGCAAAAGTGGTCCCTAATCATCCTCCACATTACTTCTGTGCTTTCACCCTTGAACATCTGTTTCCAATTTACTCTCGCTAGTTCCTGCCTCATCCCTTCATAGTTAGCCCTTCCCCAGTTAAGCACTTGCCCATTTTGTCTATTTTATCCTTTTCCATAGCAATTCTGAAGCTAAGGGAGTTGTGGTCACTCTCACCAAAATGCTCCCTCACCAAGAGGTCTGCCACCTGACTAGGTTCATTACCCAGAACTAGAGCCAGTATGGCCTCTTCTCTCGTCGGCCGGTCCACACACTGTGTCAGGAATCCTTCTTGAACACACCTGACAAATTCAGCCCCACCTATCCCCCTTGCAGTCAGGAGGTGCCAGTCAATATGAGAGAAGTTGAAATCACCCATAAGTACAACCCTGTATTTCCTGCACCATTCTAAAATCTGCCTGCTTATCTGCTCCTCGGTGTCCCGAGGGCTATCTGGGGGCCTACAGACTATTCCCAGCACAGTGACTGATCCCTTCCTGTTTCCGACTTCCACCCACACTGACTCAGTTCTTTTATGGTTAGCTCAAAATCTCTAGCCACAAGCTGTGCTTTTGGTATAATTCCTGACTGGGTTTCTTTCACGGTGCACAACCATCTTGCAGACATTTTCTTTCGGCCAATGTCTCTGGCTTCCTTGAACAGACCATTATTTCTCCAGTTTCTGATTTCATCCTGTTTTGCAGATTCAAACAACGCTTTAGCTACTAGGACATCTTCATCTTGGCATTTCTCAGATGATCCAGCCTGATCTAGACTTGATTCAATATGAAGTCTGTCTACCTATGACATGTCAAATGACCCTGCAGTGCCAGCAACTGTGACTGGTTCTAGGTATTTCAAGTTAGAAAACCATAGAAACCATAGATAAACTACAGCACAGAAACAGGCCTTTTGGCCCTTCTTGGCTGTGCTGAACCATTTTCTGCCTAGTCCCACTGACCTGCACACTGACCATATCCCTCCATACAACTCCCATCCATGTATATGTCCAATTTATTCTTAAGTGTTAAAAAAGAACCCGCATTTACCACCTTGTCTGGCAGCTCATTCCATATTCCCACCACTCTGTGTGTGAAGAAGCCCCCCCTAATGTTCCCTTTAAACTTTTCCCCCCCTCACCCTTAACCCATGTCCTCTGTTTCTCTTCTCCCCTTGCCTCAGTGGAAAATGCCTGCTTGCCTTCACTCTATCTATACCCATCATAATTTTATATAACTCTATCAAATCTCCCCTCATTCTTCTACGCTCCAGGGAATAAAGTCCTAACCTATTCAACATTTCTGTGTAACTGAGTTTCTCAAGTCCTGGCAACATCCAGTTTGGCAAAAGAATAAATCAAGGAAGGTAGTGCACCCGTGGCTGACAAGGGAAATTAGGGATAGTATCAATTCCAAAGAAGAAGCATACAAATTAGCCAGAAAAAGTGGCTCACCTGAGGACTGGGAGAAATTCAGAGTTCAGCAGAGGAGGACAAAGGGCTTAATTAGGAAGGGGAAAAAAGATTATGAGAGAAAACTGGCAGGGAACATAAAAACTGACTGTAAAAGCTTTTATAGATAAGTGAAAAGAAAAAGATTGGTTAAGACAAATGTAGGTCCCCTACAGACAGAAACAGGTGAATTGATTATGGGGAGCAAGGACATGGCAGACCAATTGAATAATTATCATCAAAGTTGCTGGTGAACATAGAAACATAGACATAGAAACAAAGAAAATAGGTGCAGGAGTAGGCCATTCGGCCCTTCGAGCCTGCACCGCCATTCAGTATGATCATGGCTGATCATCCAACTCAGAACCCTGCACCAGCCTTCCCTCCATACCCCTGATCCCTTTAGCCACAAGGGCCATATCTAACTCCCCCTTAAATATAGCCAATGAACTGGCCTCAACTGTTTCCTGTGGCAGAGAATTCCACAGATTCACCACTCTCTGTGTGAAGAAGTTTTTCCTAATCTCGATCCTAAAAGGCTTCCTCAAACTGTGACCCCTTGTTCTGGACTTCCCCAACATTGGGAACAATCTTCCTGCATCTAGCCTGTCCAATCCCTTTAGGATTTTATACGTTTCAATCAGATCCCCCCTCAATCTTCTAAATTCCAACGAGTATAAGCCCAGTTCATCCAGTCTTTCATCATATGAAAGTCCTGCCATCCCAGGAATCAATCTAGTGAACCTTCTTTGTACTCCCTCTATGGCAAGGATGTCTTTCCTCAGATTAGGGGACCAAACCTGCACACAATACTCCAGGTGTGATCTCACCAAGGCCTTGTACAATTGCAGTAGTACCTCCCTGCTCCTGTACTCAAATCCTCTTGCTATAAATGCCAGCATACCATTCGCCTTTTTCACCGCCTGCTGTACCTGCATGCCCACTTTCAATGACTGGTGTATAATGACACCCAGGTCTCATTGCACCTCCCCTTTTCCTAATCGGCCACCATTCAGATAATAATCTGTTTTCCTGTTTTTGCCACCAAAGTGGATAACTTCACATTTATCCACATTAAATTGCATCTGCCATGAATTTGCCCACTCACCTAACCTATCCAAGTCACCCTGCATCCTCTTAGCATCCTCCTCACAGCTAACACTACCGCCCAGCTTCGTGTCATCTGCAAACTTGGAGATGCTGCATTTAATTCCCTCATCCAAGTCATTAATATATATTGTAAACAACTGGGTTCCCAGCACTGAGCCTTGCGGTACCCCACTAGTCACTGCCTGCCATTCTGAAAAGGTCCCGTTTATTCCCACTCTTTGCTTCCTGTCTGCCAACCAATTCTCTATCCACATCAATACCTTACCCCCAATACAGTTTGCTTTAAGTTTGCACACTAATCTCCTGTGTGGGACCTTGTCAAAAGCCTTTTGAAAATCCAAATATACCACATCCACTGGTTCTCCCCTATCCACTCTACCAGTTACATCCTCAAAAAATTCTATGAGATTCGTCAGACATGATTTTCCTTTCACAAATCCATGCTGACTTTGTCCGATGATTTCACGGCTATCCAAATGTGCTGTATAACATCTTTGATAACTGACTCTAGCAGTTTCCCCACCACCGATGTTAGGCTAATCGGTCTATAATTCCCCGGTTTCTCTCTCCCTCCTTTTTTAAAAAGTGGGGTTACATTAGCCACCCTCCAATCCACAGGAACTAGTCCAGAATCTAAAGAGTTTTGAAAAATTATCACTAATGCATCCACTATTTCTTGGGCTACTTCCTTAAGCACTCTGGGATGCAGACCATCTGGCCCTGGGGACTTATCTGCCTTTAATCCTTTCAATTTACCTAACACCACTTCCCTACTAACATGTATTTCCCTCAGTTCCTCCATCTCACTGGACCCTCTGTCCCCTACTATTTCCAGAAGATTATTTATGTCCTCCTTAGTGAAGACAGAACCAAAGTAATTATTCAATTGGTCTGCCATGTCTTTGCTCCCCATAATCAATTCACCTGTTTCTGTCTGTAGGGGACCTACATTTGTCTTAACCAATCTTTTTCTTTTCACATACCTATAAAAGCTTTTACAGTCAGTTTTTATGTTCCCTGCCAGTTTTCTCTCAATCTTTTTCCCCTTCCTAATTAAGCCCTTTCTCCTCCTCTGCTGAACTCTGAATTTCTCCCAGTCCTCAGGTGAGCCATTTTTTCTGGCTAATTTGTATGCTTCTTCTTTGGAATTGATACTATCCCTAATTTCCCTTGTCAGCCACGGGTGCACTATCTTCCTTGTTTATTCTTTTGCCAAACTGGGATGAACAATTGTTGTAGTTCATCCATGCGATCTTTAAATGCTTGCCATTGCATATCCACCGTCAACCCTTTAAGTGTCATTTGCCAGTCTATCTCAGCTAATTCATGTCTCATACCTTCAAAGTTACCCTTCTTTAAGTTCAGAACCTTTGTTCCTGAATTAACTATGTCACTCTCCATCTTAATGAAGAATTCCACCATATTATGGTCACTCTTACCCAAGGGGCCTCTCACGACAAGATTGCTAATTAACCCTTCCCCATTGCTCAATACCCAGTCTGGAATAGCCTGCTCTGTAGTTGGTTCCTCGACATGTTGGTTCAAAAAACCATCCCGCATACATTCCAAGAAATCCTCTTCCTCAGCACCCTTACCAGTTTGGTTCACCCAATCTACATGTAGATTGAAGTCACCCATTATAACTGCTGTTCCTTTATTGCACACATTTCTAATTTCCTGTTTAATACCAACCCCGACCTCACTACTACTGTTAGGTGGCCTGTACACAACTCCCACCAGTGTTATGTAGCTCTACCCATATCGATTCCACATCTTCCCGGCTTATGTCCTTCCTTTCTATTGCGTTAATCTCCTCTCTGACCAGCAATGCCACCACACCTCCTTTTCTTTCATGTCTATCCCTCCTGAATATTGAATATCCCTGAATGTTGAGCTCCCATCCTTGGTCACCCCAGAGCCATGTCTCTGTGATCCCAACTATATCATATTCATTAATAACAATCTGCACTTTTAATTCATCCACCTTGTTACGAATGCTCCTTGCATTGACACACAAAGCCTTCAGGCGCGCTTTTACAACTCTCTTAGCCCTTATACAATTATGTTGAAAAATGGCCCTTTTTGATGCTTGCCCTGGATTTGTCGGCCTGCCACTTTTACTTTTCACCTTACTACTTTTTGCTTCTACCCTCATTTTACACCCCTCTGTCTTTCTGCACTGGTTCCCATCCCCCTGTTGTGAACGGACCTCCTCTCGCCTAGCCTCTTTAATTTGATTCCCACCCCCTAAACATTCTAGTTTAAAGTCACCTCAGTAGCCCTCGCTAATCTCCGTGCCAGGATATTGGTCCCCCTAGGATTCAAGTGTAACCCGTCCTTTTTGTACAGGTCACGCCTGCGCCAAAAGAGGTCCCAATGATCCAACAACTTGAATCCCTGCCACCTGCTCCAATCCCTCAGCCACGCATTTATCCTCCACCTCATTGCATTCCTACTCTCATTGTCGCGTGGCACAGGCAGTAATCCCGAGATTACTACCTTTGCGGTCCTTTTTCTCAACTCCCTTCCTAGCTCCCTATATTCTCCTTTCAGGACCTCTTCCCTTTTCCTACCTATGTCATTGGTACCTATATGTACCACGACCTCTGGCTCCTCATCCTCCCACTTCAGGATATCTTGGACACGATCAGAAATATCCCGGACCCTGGCACCAGGGAGGCAAACTACCATCTGGGTCTCTGGACTGCGTCCACAGAATCGCCTATCTGACCCCCTTACTATCGAGTTTCCTATTACAACTGCCCTCCTCTTCCTTTCCCTACCCTTCTGAGCTACAGGGCCGGACTCTGTGCCGGAGGCACGGCCACTGTTGCTTCCCCCGGGTAAGCTGTCCCCCACAACAGTACTCAAACAGGAGTACCTATTGTCAAGGGGTACTCTCTATTACCTGACTCTTCCCCTTCCCCCTCCTAACCGTGACCCACTGGTCTGCCTCCAGTGGCCCCGGTGTGACCACCTGCCTGTAACTACTCTCTATCAACTCCTCACTCTCTCTGACCAGACGAAGGTCATCGAGCTGCAGCTCCAGTTCCGTAACGCGGTCCCTTAGGAGCTGCATCCCGGCGCACCTGGTGCAGATGTGGATGTCCGGGAGGCTTGGAGACTCCAGGGCCTTCCACATCCGGCACCAAGAACAACAAACTGCCCTCACACTCATACTGCCCCTCTCCTCAAATAACAACAAAAAATTAATACCAAACCTTCCTCGCCTCGCCCTTTTCCGCCAAAGCCCGTTGAGCCGAAGCCCTTAAGCCTTCACTCTGCTCCCAGCTCACGCCGCTGCCCGCAAACTACGCTGCCCGCTGTATGAGTCTCTGTTCCTTTTAAATCTTCCATGCTTCACTGCCCAACGTCACACGCCTGCGTAGTCCCGCCTCCCTGAACGCCGATGGAAAAAAACCCGAAAATTTCAAAAATGTCTTCCTCCGCGCTCCCGCTCCAACTCTTAGACTTCCTTCTTTGAATCCTTCAAAGGGTCTCGGCCTGAAACGTCGACTGTACCTCTTCCCAGAGATGCTGCCTGGCCTGCTGCGTTCACCAGCAACTTTGATGTGTGTTGCTTGAATTTCCAGCATCTGCAGAATTCCTGTTGTTTGCGTAATTGAATAATTACTTTGGTTCTGTCTTCACAAAGGAGGACATAAATAATCTTCCGGAAATAGTAGGGGACAGAGGGACCAGTGAGATGGAGGAACTGAGTGAAATACATGTTAGTAGGGAAGTGGTGTTAGATAAATTGAAGGGATTAAACATAGAAACATAGAAAATAGGTGCAGGAGTAGGCCATTCGGCCCTTCGAGCCTGCACCGCCATTTATTATGATCATGGCTGATCATCCAACTCAGAACCCAGCCTTCCCTCCATACCCCCTGACCCCTGTAGCCACAAGGGCCATATCTAACTTCCTTTTAAACATAGCTAATGAACTGGCCTCAACAGTTTGCTGTGGCAGAGAATTCCACAGATTCACCACTCTCTGTGTGAAGAAGTTTTTCCTAACCTCGGTCCTAAAAGGCTTCCCCTCTATCCTCAAACTGTGACCCCTCGTTCTAGACCTCCCCAACATCGGGAACAATCTTCCCGCATCTAGCCTGTCCAATCCCTTTAGGATCTTATACGTTTCAATCAGATCCCCCCTCAATCTTCTAAATTCCAACGAGTACAAGCCCAGTTCATCCAGTCTTTCTTCATATGAAAGACCTGCCATCCCAGGAATCAATCTGGTGAACCTTCTTTGTACTCCCTCTATGGCAAAGATGTCTTTCCTCAGATTAGGGGACCAAAACTGCACACAATACTCCAGGTGTGGTCTCACCAAGGCCTTGTACAACTGCAGTAGTACCTCCCTGCTCCTGTACTCGAATCCTCTCGCTATAAATGCCAGCATACCATTCGCCTTTTTCACCGCCTGCTGTACCTGCATGCCCACTTTCAATGACTGGTGTATAATGACACCCAGGTCTCGTTGCACCTCCCCTTTTCCTAATCGGCCACCATTCAGATAATCTGTTTTCCTATTTTTGCCACCAAAGTGGATAACTTCACATTTATCCACATTAAATTGCATCTGCCATGAGTTTGCCCACTCACCCAACCTATCCAAGTCACCCTGCATCCTCTTAGCATCCTCCTCACTGCTAACACTGCCACCCAGCTTTGTGTCATCCGCAAACTTGGAGATGCTGCATTTAATTCCCTCATCCAAGTCATTAATATATATTGTAAACAACTGGGGTCCCAGCACTGAGCCTTGCGGTACCCCACTAGTCACCGCCTGCCATTCTGAAAAGGTCCTGTTTATTCCCACTCTTTGCTTCCTGTCTGCCAACCAATTCTCCACCCACACCAATACCTTACCCCCAATACCGTGTGCTTTAAGTTTGCACACTAATCTCCTGTGTAGGACCTTGTCAAAAGCCTTTTGAAAATCCAAATATACCACATCCACTGGTTCTCCCCTATCCACTCTACTAGTTACATCCTCAAAAAATTCTATGAGATTCGTCAGACATGATTTTCCTTTCACAAATCCATGCTGATTTTGTCCGATCATTTCACCGCTTTCCAAATGTGCTGTTATCACATCCTTGATAACTGACTCCAGCAGTTTCCCCACCACCGACGTTAGGCTAACCGGCCTATAATTCCCCGGTTTCTCTCTCCCTCCTTTTTTAAAAAGTGGGGTTACATTAGCCACCCTCCAATCCTCAGGAACTAGTCCAGAATCTAACGAGTTTTGAAAAATTATCAGTAATGCATCCACTATTTCTTGGGCCACTTCCTTAAGCACTCTGGGATGCAGACCATCTGGCCCTGGGGATTTATCTGCCTTCAATCCCTTCAATTTACCTAACACCACTTCCCTACTAACATGTATTTCGCTCAGTTCCTCCATCTCACTGGACCCTCTGTCCCTTACTATTTCTGGAAGATTATTTATGTCCTCCTTAGTGAAGACAGAACCAAAGTAATTATTCAATTGGTCTGCCATGTCCTTGCTCCCCATAATCAATTCACCTGTTTCTGTTTGCAGGGGACCTACATTTGTCTAAAGACAGATAAATCCCCAGGGCCAGATGGTCTGCATCCCAGAGTGCTTAAGGAAGTAGCCCAAGAAATAGTGGATGCATTAGTGATAATTTCTCAAAACTCTTTAGGTTCTGGACCAGTTCCTGAGGATTAGAGAGTGGCTAATGTAACGCCGCTTTTTAAAAAAGGAGGGAGAGAGAAACCGGGGAATTATAGACCGGTTAGCCTAACATCGGTGGTGGGGAAAATGCTAGAGTCAGTTATCAAAGATGTGATAACAGCACATTTGGAAAGTGGTGAAATCATCGGACAAACTCAGCATGGATTTGTGAAAGGAAAATCATGTCTGATGAATCTCATAGAATTTTTTGAGGATTTAACTACTGGAGTGGATAGGGGAGAACCAGTGGATGTGGTATATTTGGATTTTCAAAAGACATTGACAAGGTCCCACACAGGAGATTAGTGTGCAAACTTAAAGCACACGGTATTGGGGGTAAGGTATTGATGTGGATAGAGAATTGGTTGGCAGACAGGAAGCAAAGAATGGGAATAAACAGGACCTTTTCAGAATGGCAGGCAGTGACTAGTGGGGTACTGCAAGGCTCAGTGCTGGGACCCCAGTTGTTTACAATATATATTAATGACTTGGATGAGGGAATTAATGCAGCATCTCCAAGTTTGCAGATGATACGAAGCTGAGCGGCAGTGTTAGCTGTGAGGAGGATGCTAAGAGGATGCAGGGTGACTTGGATAGGTTAGGTGAGTGGACAAATTCATGGCAGATGCAATTTAATGTGGATAAATGTGAGATTATCCACTTTGGTGGCAAAAACAGGAAAACAGATTATTATCTGAATGGTGGCCGATTAGAAAAAGGGGAGGTGCACCGAGACCTGGGTGTCATTATACACCAGTCATTGAAAGTGGGCATGCAGGTACAGCAGGCGGTGAAAAAGGCGAATGGTATGCTGGCACTTATAGCAAGAGGATTCGAGTACAGGAGCAGGGAGGTACTACTGCAGTTGTACAAGGCCTTGGTGAGACCATACCTGGAGTATTGTATGCAGTTTTGCTTCCCTAATCTGAGGAAAGACATTCTTGCCAGAGAGGGAGTACAAAGAAGGTTCACCAGATTGATTCCTGGGATGGCAGGACTTTCATATGATGAAAGACTGGATCGACTAGGCTTATACTCGTTGGAATTTAGAAGATTGAGGGGGGATCTTATTGAAACATATAAAATTCTAAAGGGATTGGAAAGGCTAGATGCAGGAAGAAAAATCTTCCCGATGTTGGAGAAGTCCAGAATGAGGGGTCACAGTTTGAGGATAAAGGGGAGCCTTTTAGGACCAAGATTAGGAAAAACTTCTTCACACAGAGAGTGGTGAATCTGTGGAATTCTCTGCCACAGGAAACAGTTGAGGCCAGTTCATTGGCTATATTTAAGAGGGAGTTAGATATGGCCCTTGTGGCTAAGGGGATCAGGGGGTATGGAGGGAAGGCTGGTACAGGGTTCTGAGTTGGATGATCAGCCATGATCATACTGAGTGGTGATGCAGGCTCGAAGGGCCGAATAACCTACTCCTGCACCTATTTTCTATGTTTCTATGTAAACCTTCTCTGCACTCTTTCAAACTTATTAATATCCTTCCTGTAATTTGGTGACCAAAACTGAACACAATACTCCAGATTCGGCCTCACCAATGCCTTATTCAACCTCATCATAAAATTCCAGCTCTTATACTCAATACTTTGATTAATAAAAGCCAATGTACGAAAAGCTCTCTGCACGACCCTATCTACCTGTGACGCCACTTTTGGGGAATTTTGTATCTGTATTCCCAGCTCCCTGTGTTCTACTGAACTCCTCAGTGCCTTACCATTAACCCTGTATGTTCTACCTTGGTTTGTTCTTCCAAAGTGCAATACCTCACACTTGTCTGTATTAAACTCCATCTGCCATTTTCCCAGCTGATCCAAATCCCTCTGCAAGCTTTGAAAACCTTCCCCACTGTCCACTACAACTCCAATCTTTGTATCATCAGCAAATTTGCTGATCTAATTTACCACATTATCATCCAGATCATTGATATAGATGACAAATAACAATGGACCCAGCACTGATCCCTGTGGCACACCACTAGTTACAGACCTCCAATCTGAGAAGCAATCCTCTACTACCACTCTTTGGCTTCTTCCATTGAGCCAATGTCTAATCCAGTATACCACCTCTCCATGTATACCTAGTGACTGAATTTTCCTAACTAACCTCCCATGCGGGACCTTGTCAAAGGCCTTACTGAAGTCCATGTAGACAACATCTATTGCCTTCCCTTCATCCATTTTCCTGGTAACCACCTCGAAAAACTGCAATAGATTGCTCAAACATGACCTATCACACAAAGCCATGTTGACTCTTCCTAATAAGTCCTTGACTATCCAAATGCTTGTAGATTCTGTCTCTTAATACTCCCTGCAATAGCTTACCCACTACCGACGTCAAACTTACCGGCCTATCATTTCCCGGATTACTTTTCGATCCTTTTTTAAACAACGGAACAACATAAGCCATTCTCCAATCCTCCAGCACCTCACCTGTAGACACCGCCATCTTAAATATATCTGCCAGGGCCTCTGCAATTTCAACACTAGTCTCCTTCAAGGTCCGAGGGAATACCCTGTCAGGTCCTGGGGATTTATCCACTTTAATTTGCTTCAAGATAGCAAGCACTTCCTCCTTTTCAATCTGTACAGTTTCCATGATCTCACTACTTGTTTCCCTCAATTCCATAGACTTCATGCCAGTTTTCTTAGTAAATACAGATGCAAAAAACCCATTTAAGATCTCCCCCGTTTCTTTTGGTTCCGCACATAGCCGACCACTCTGATCTTCAAGAGGACCAATCTTATCCCTTACAATCCTTTTATTCTTAATATACCTGTAAAAACTCTTTGGATTATCCTTAACTTTGACTGCCAAGGCAACCTCATGTCTTCTTTTAGCCCTCCTGATTTTCTTTCTAAGTATTTTCTTGCACTTTTTATACTCCTCAAGCCCTTATTTGTTCCCTGTTTCTTATACATGTCATGCAACTCTCTCTTCTTCTTTATCAGAGTTGCAATATCCCTTGAGAACCAAGGTTCCTTATTCCTATTCACTTTGCCTTTAATCCTGACAGGAACATACAAGCTCTGCACTCTGAAAATTTCTCCTTCGAAGGCTTCCCACTTACCGATCACATCCTTGCCAGAGAACAACCTGTCCCAATCCACGCTTTTTAGATCCTTTCTCATTTCTTCAAATTTGGCCTTCTTCCAGTTCAAAACCTCAACCCTAGGACCAGAACTATCCTTGCCCATGATCAAGTTGAAACTAATGGTGTTATGATCACTGGAACCAAAGTGCTCCGCTACACACACTTCCGTCACTTGTCCTAACTCGTTTCCTAATAGGAGATCTAATATCGCATCCCCTGTAGTTGGTACCTCTATATATTGATTTAGAAAACTTTCCTGAACACATTTTGCAAACTCTAACCCATTTAGACCCCTAACAGTATGGGAGTCCCAATCAATATGTGGAAAATTAAAATCCTCTCCCACCACAACTTTATGTTTCCTGCAGTTGCCTGCTATCTCTCTGCAGATTTGCTCCTCCAATTCTCGCTGACTATTGGGTGGTCTATAATACAACCCCACTAATGTGACCATATCTTTCCTGTTTCTCAGCTCCACCCATAAGGACTCAGTAGACATGCCCTCTAATCTGTCCTGCCTGAGCACTGCTGTAACATTTTCCCTGACAAGCAATGCTACCCCCCCACCTTTCATTCCTCTGCCTCTATCACATCTGAACCATCGGAACCCTGGAATCTTAAGCTGCCAGTCCTGCCCCTCCTGTAGCCAAGTTTCACTAATTGCTATAACGTCATAATTCCACGTGTCAATCCACGCCCTCAACTCGTCCGCCTTCACCGCAATACTCCTAGCATTGAAATATATGCACTTCAGAAGATTTTTACCACCACTCAGAACTTTTCTATTTGCGGCTTTGCTTGAACTTTTAACATCATTTATTTTCACCCCAGCCCCACTGTCAGCTCTGGCACTCTGGTTCCCATCCCCCTGCAAATCCAGTTTATAGCGTCTTCAATAGCACTAAGAAACCTCCCTGAAAGGATATTGGTCCCCTTGTAGTTCAAGTGTAACCCGTCTCTCTTGTACAGGTCCCACCTGCCCCAGAAGAGGTCCCAATGATCCTGAAATCTGGAACCCTGCCCCCTGCACCAGTTCCTCAGCCACTTGTTCATCCTCCAGAGCATCCTATTCTTACCCTCACTGGCACGTAGCACAGGTAGCAATCCTGAGATTACCACCCTCGAGGTCCTGCTTTTCAACTTCCTCCCAAGCTCTCTATACTCACTCTCCAGGACCTCCTCACTCTTCCTTGCTATGTCATTGGTACCGATGTGCACCACGACATCTGGCTGATCACCCTCCCACTTCAGAATGTCATGCAAGCGATCAGAGACATCCTTGACCCTGGCACTCGGGAGGCAACAAACCATCCTGGATTCTCTGTCACGACCACAGAACCTCCTATCTGTACCTCTAATTATCAAGTCCCTTATCACTACCGCTCTCCTCTTTTTCCACCCTCCCTTCTGCACTGCAGAACCAGATTCAGTGCCAGAGATCCGGCTACTGCAATTTGCCCCAGGTCAGTCATCCCCCCCAACAGTATCCAATGCGGTATACTTGTTGTTGAGGGGAATGGCCACAGGGGGGCCTTGCTCTGCCTGCCCTTTCCTCTTCCCTTGCCTGACAGTGACCCAGTTTGCTGTGCTCTGCTCTTTTGGCGTAACTACAGCCCTGTAACTACTATCTATAATCTCCTCATTCTCCCGAATGATCCGCAGGTCATCCAGCTCCTGCTCCAGTTCCCTAACACGGTTTGTTAGGAGCTGCAGCTGGATGCACTTCTTGCAGGTGTCGTTGTCAGGGATACCGGAGGGCTCCCTGACTTCCCACATCCTGCAAGAGGAGCATTCCAACATCCTGCCTGGCATTCTCCAGCAAACTGGACAAAAAAACTTACTGGAACCTACCTTGTGCTCGCTGAAGCCTGTTGAGCCAAAGCCGTCCCACTCTGCTTCCTCTCACTCCGCTGCCCGCTGTATATTCTGGTCTGTTTTTAAACCTTGGCACGCTATGTCACGCGCCTGAATAGACTTTTTCTACCCGATTTTTTCACTCCCAAAAGTTGTACGAACTTTTGTTTCTCCCAGTGACTTTACCTGCTCATCCTAAGATGAATGTCTTGGACTAAAAACCTCACAGTTTGTCCAGCAATTTTCTTTTAACACAATAGGATTTTATCTTGTTTATTAGCCTCATATGTGGCACCTGATCAAATGTCTTTTGAAAATCCAAGTAAATGACATCCACTGGGTCTCTTTTGTCTACCCTGCTTGTTACTTCCTCAATGAACTCTACAGATTTCTCAGCCAAGATTTCCCTTCACAGAAACCATGCTGACTTTGATTTATTTTATCATTCATCTCCAAGTAGTCCTAAATTTCATCTTTAATAATAGACTTTTCCAAGCACTGAGGTTAGGCTCATTGGCCTATCATTTCCTTTCTTTTGCCTTCCTCCCTTCTTAAAGAGTGGAAAGATGGTCCTCTGGGATCATGCCAGAATCAACTGATTCTTGAAAGATCATGACCAATGCATTGCATCTGTTATCTCTTCAGCAACCACTCTCAGGACTCAGAGATGTAATCCATCTAGTCCTGGTAACTCATCCACCTTAAGACCTTTGATTCTGGCTAGCACTTATACCTTTGTAATGGCAATGGTACTCTCTCCTGCTCCCTGACACTCATGGACCTCTGGCACACTACTACTGTCTTCCACAGTGAAGACTGATGCGAAGTGCCCATTAAGTTCATCTACCATTTTTTTGTCTCCCATTACTACCTCACCAGCATCATTTTTCAGTGGTCCAATATCAGCTCCCACCTCCCTTTTACTCTCTATATAACTGAAAACACTTTTAGCATCTTGCTTCATATGATTGGCTAATTTGCCCTGTTAGTTCATCTTTTCTCTTCTTATAGTTTTTTCAGTTTCCTTGTGTCGAATTTTAAAAGCTTCCCAATCACCCAGCTTCCCATTCACTTTTTCTACCTTATGTGTCCTTTCCTTGGCTTTTATGCAGTCCTTAACTTCCCTTGTCAGCCATGGTTGCCTAGCGCTGCCATTTGAGAACAACTTCTTCTGTGGGACATGATTATCCTGTGCTTTGTGAACTATTGCCAGAAACTTCAGCCGTCTCTGCTCTGCTATTATCCCTGCCAGTATCCTCCTCCAATCTACTTCAGCGAGGTTCTCTCTCATGACTCTGTAATTCCCTTTATTCAATTATGATACAGATGGGTGTGACTTGTGCTTCTCCCTCTCAAAATGCAGTATGAATTCAATCACGTTATGATCACTGCCTCATACATTAAGCTCCCTAATAAGATCTGGCTTATTACACAACCCCCAATCTAAGATGGCCTTTCCCCGAGTAGGCTCAAGTACAAGTTGCTCTAGAAAGCCATTTCGTAGGCATTCAACAAATTCCCTCTCTGCAATCCAACACCAACCTAATTTTCCCAATCAACTTGCATATTAAAGCCCCCCATTACAATTGTGTCATTATCCTTATTACATGCCTTTTCCAACTCCCTTTGCAATCACAAACCCACACCTTAAACATAGAAACCTACAGCACATTGCAGGTCTTTCAGCCCACAATGTTGAGCTGAACATGTAATCTACTCTAGAAACTGTATAGAATTTCCCTACCGCATAGCCCTCTATTTTTCTAAACTCCATATACCTATCTATGAGTCTCTTAAAAGACCCTATTGTATCTGCCGCGACCACCTTCGCTGGCAGTGCATTCCACATACCCACCATTCTCTGTGTGAAAAACTTACCTCGACCATCCCCCTTGTACTTACTTCCAAGCACCTTAAACTATATCCCTTCATGTTAGCTATTTCAGCCCTGGGAAAAAGCCTCTGGCTACCCACACGATCAATACTTCTCAGGGCGGGTACTCAGGATGTGTATGACACAACCGGCTGGTGTTTACAGACATTTTTAATCTCTTCCTCTCCCAGTGTAGAGTGCCCTCCTGCTTCAGAATATCCACCATTGTCCCTGTACCTAAAAAGACAAAGGTAACATGTCTGAATGACTGGAGTCCTATTGCACTCACCTTTGAGAGGCTGGTCAAGGACTACATCTGCAGCACGCTATCACCCACACTGGATCCCCTACAATTCACCTACTGACGCAACCGATCAACAGATGACGCAATAGCTACAACTTTACACACCTGGACAAGAGGGATCCTTATGTGAGAATGCTGTTCTTGGACTACATTTCAGCATTCAACACCATAGTTCCCACTAGGCTTGACAAGAAGCAGAGATCTCGGCCTTCACCTTGCTTTGTGCAGCTGGATCCTGGACTTGCTGCCAGGTGGTAAGAGTGGGCTCCCTCACCCCTGCTCCTCTGACTCTCAACACAAGAGCCCTTCAAGGCTGTGTACTAAGCCCCCTGCTTTGCTCTCTGTATACCCATGACTGTGCCACCACCAACAACTCCAAATTGCAAATTAAATTTGTTGATGACACTACATTGATTGGCCTTATCTCAAATAATAATGAGGCAGACTACAGAAAAGAAGTCATCACCCTGGCGCATGGGCGTCAAGAAAACAACCTCTCCCTCAATGTCGCAAAAACAAAGGAGCTGGTTGTGGAACAGAAACAGGCTCACCCCTGGAATAGATAGAGTGGATAGCCAGCGCCGCTTCCCCAGGGCACCGCTGCTCAATACAAGAGGACATGGCTTTAAGGTAAGGGGTGGGAAGTTCAAGGGGGATATTAGAGGAAGGTTTTTTACTCAGAGAGTGGTTGGTGCGTGGAATGCACTGCCTGAATCAGTGGTGGAGGCAGATACACTAGTGAAGTTTAAGAGACTACTAGACAGGTATACGGAGGAATTTAAGGTGTGGGCTTATATGGGAGGCAGGGTTTGAGGGTCGGCACAACAGTGTAGGCCGAAGGGCCTGTACTGTGCTGTACTTTTCTATGTCCTGTGTTCTATTGACTTAGAACCATACAACCATAGAACCATAGAAACTACAGCACAGAATCAGGCCTTTTGGCCCTTCTTGTCTGTGCCGAACCATTTTCTGCCTAGTCCCACTGACCTGCACACGGACCATATCCCTCCATACACCTCCCATCCATGTATCTGTCCAATTTATTCTTAAATGTTAAAAAAGAACCCGCATTTACCACCTCGTCTGGCAGCTCATTCCATACTGCCACCATTCTCTGTGTGAAGAAGGCCCCCTAATGTTCCCTTTAAACTTTTCCCCTCTCACCCTTAACCCATGTCCTCTGGTTTTTTTCTCCCCTTGCCTCAGTGAAAAGTGACACCACTTTTAGGGAATTTTGTATCTGTATTCCCAGATCCCTCTGTTCTACTGTACTCCTCAGTGCCTTACCATTTACCCTGTATGTTCTACCTTGGTTTGTCCTTCCAACGTGCAATACCTCACACTTGTCTGTATTAATCTCCATCTGCCATTTTTCAGCCCATTTTTCCAGCTGGTCCAAGTCCCTCTGCAGGCTCTGAAAACCTTCCTCACTGTCTACTACACCTCCAATCTTTGTATCATCAGCAAATTTGCTGATCCAATTTACCACATTATCATCCAGATCATTGATATAGATGACAAATAACAATGGACCCAGCACTGATCCCTGTGGCACACCACTAGTCACAGGCCTCCACTCGGAGAAGCAATTCTCTACTACCACTCTTTGGCTTCTTCCATTGAGCCAATGTCTAATCCAATTTTCCACCTCCCCATGTATACCTAGCGACTGAATTTTCCTAACTAACCTCCCATGCGGGACCTTGTCAAAGGCCTTACTGAAGTCCATGTATACAATATCCACTGCCTTCCCTTCATCCACTTTCCTGTTAACCTCCTTGAAAAACTCCAATAGATTGGTCAAGCATGACCTACCACGCACAAAGCCATGTTGACTCTCCCTAATAAGTCCCTGTCTATCCAAATGCTTGTAGATGCTGTCTCTTAGTACTCCCTCCAATAACTTACCCACTACCGACGTTAAACTTACTGGCCTATAATTTCCCGGATTACTTTTCGATCCTTTTTTAAACAATGGAACAACATGAGCCACTCTCCAATCCTCCGGCACCTCACCTGTAGACAGCGACATTTAAAATATTTCTGCCAGGGCCCCTGCAATTTCAACACCAGTCTCCTTCAAGGTCCGAGGGAGCACCCTGTCAGGTCCCGGGGATTTATCCACTTTAATTTTCCTCAGGACAGCAAGGACCTCCTCCTTTTCGATCTGTACAGTTTCCATGGTCTCACTACTTGTTTCCCTTAACTCCATAGACTTCATGCCAGTTTCCTTAGTAAACACAGACGCAAAAAACCTATTTAAGATCTCCCCCATTTCCTTTGGTTCCGCACATAGCCGACCACTCTGAACTTCAAGAGGACCAATTTTATCCCTTACAATCCTTTTGCTCTTAATATACCTGTAAAAGCTCTTTGGATTATCCTTCACTTTGACTGCCAAGGCAACCTCATGTCTTCTTTTAGCCCTCCTGATTTCTTTCTTAAGTATTTTCTTGCACTTCTTATACTCTTCAAGCACGTTATTTACTCCCTGCTTTCTATACACGTCATACAACTCCCTCTTCTTCTTTATCAGAGTTGCAATATCCCTTCAGAACCAAGGCTCCTTATTCCTATTCACTTTGCCTTTAATCCTGACAGGAACATACAAATTCTGCACTCTCAAAATTTCTCCTTTGAAGGCTTCCCACCTACCAATCACATCCTTGCCAGAGAACAACCTGTCCCAATCCATGCTTTTTCAATCATAGAAACATAGAAAATAGGTGCAGGAGTAGGCCATTCGGCCCTTCGAGCCTGCATTCAGTATGATCATGGCTGATCATGCAACTCAGAACCCTGTACCAGCCTTCCCTCCATACCTCCTGATCCCTTTAGCCACAAGGGCCATATCTAACTCCCTCTTAAATATAGCCAATGAACTGGCCTCAACTGTTTCCTGTGGCAGAGAATTCCACAGATTCACCACTCTCTGTGTGAAGAAGTTTTTCCTAATCTTGGTCCTAAAAGGCTTCCCCTTTATCCTCAAACTGTGACCCCTCGTTCTGGATCCTTTCTTATTTCTTCAAATTTGGCCTTCTTCCAGTTAAGAACCTCAACCCTAGGACCAGATCTATCCTTGTCCATGATCAATGGATCTGGAGTAGAGAGAGTGAACAGCCTTAAGCTCCTCAGCATACACATCACCAAGGACCTCACGTGGTTTGTACATACCGGTGGAATGGTGAAAAAAGCACAACAGCGCCTCTATCACTGAAACGGTTGAAGAAGTTTGGCATGAGACCCCAAATCCTAAGTACTTTCTACAGGAGCACAATTGAGAGCATCATGACTGGCTGCATCACTGCCTGGTATGGGAACTGGATCTCCGTCAATCGTAGGACTCTGCAGAGTGTGGTGCAGACAGCCCAGTGCATCTGTAGATGTGAACTTCTCATTATTTAGGACATTTACAGTGACAGGTGCATAAAAAGGGGCCCAAAGGATCACTGGGGACCTGAGATACCACAACCACAAACTGTTCCAGCTGCTACCATCCGGGAAACGGTACCGCAGTATTAAAGCCAGGACCAACAGACTCTGGGACAACTTCTTCCACCAGGCCATCAGACGGATTAATTCATGCTGATACAATTGTATTTCTATGCTATATTGTCTGTTCTGTTGTACATACTACTCATTACAAATTACCATAAATTGCATATTGCACATTCAGACAGAGATGTAAAGATTTTTACTCCTCATGTATGTGAAGGATGTAAGAAATAAAGTCAATTCAATTCAATTCAATTCATCATTTTATATGCCTGCGTCATCCTCTGTTGCTCCAAGGAGAAAAGGCCAAATTCTTATTTTTATAAGGCAGACTCGCCAATCCAGGCAACATCCTTGTAAATCTCCTCTGCACTCTCTCTATAGTCTCCACATCCTTCCTGTAGTGAGCTGACCATAACTGAGCACAGTACTCCAAGTGGGGTCTAAAAGGTCTTATATAGCTGTAACATTACCTCATGGCTCTTGAACTCAATCCCACAGTTGATGAGGGCCAACACACCATACACCTTCTTAACCACACTGTCAACTTGCGCAGCAGCTTTGAGTGTCTTATGGACCTGGACCCCAAGATCTCTCTGATCTTCTGCAGTACCAAGAGTCTTTCCTTTAATATGATATTCTGCCTTCAAATTTGACCTACCAAAATGAACCACTTCACACTTATCTGCATTGAACTCCATCTGCCACTTCTCAACCCAGTTCTGCATCCTATCGATGTCACGGTGTAACCTCTGACAACCCACTAGACTATCCACAACACCCCCAACTTTTGTGTCATCAACAAACTTATTAACCCACCCTCTACTTCCTCATCCAGGTCATTTATAAAAATCACAAAGAGGAGGGGTCCCAGAACAGATCCATGAAGAACACCACTGGTCACCGACCTCCATTCAGAATATGAACCATCTACAACCACACTTTACCCTCTGTGGACAAGCCAGTTTTAGATCCACAAAGCAAAGTCTCTTTGGATCCTATGCCTCCTTACTTTCTGAATGAGCCTTGCATGGGGAACCTTATTAAATACCTTACTGAAATTCATATACACTACATCCACTGCTCTACCTTCATCAATGTGCTTTGTTACATCCTCAAATAATTCAATCAGGTTCGTAAGGCATGACTTGCCCTTGACAAAGCCATGCTGACTATCCCCAATCAGATTCTGTCTCTCCAAATGCTCATAAATCCTACCTCTCAGGATCTTCTCCAACAGCTTGCCACATCTGAAGTCAGACTCACCGGTCTATAATTTCGTGGATTATCTCTACTCCCTTTCTTGAACAAGGGAACAATGTTTGCAATCTTCCAATCCTCTGGTATTTCTCCTGTCCCTGTTGATGATGCAAACATCATTGCCAGAGGCTCAACAATCTCCCCCCTTGCTTCCCATAGCAGCCTGGGGTATATCTTGTCTGGTCTCAGTGACTTAACTAACTTAATACTTTTCAAAAGCTCCAGCATATCCTGTTTCTTTATGTCTATATATTCAAGCATTTCAGTCCACTGTTGCTAAGGTCCTTTTCACTGATGAATACTGAAGCAATGTATTCATTAAGTACCTCTGCTACCTCCTCCGGTTCCATGCACACATTTCCACTCTTGCTCCTGATTGGTTCTATTCTCACACAGCACACCTTCTTGCTCTTCACATACTGTATGTGAAAAGCCTTGGCTTTTCCTTAATCCTGCTCGAGAGGCCTTCACATGGCCCCTTCTAGTTTTCCTAATTTCATTCTTGAGCTCCTTCCTGGCACCCTTGTAATTTTCTAGAGCTCTAACAGTCCCTAGTTTCTGGAACCTTTCTTAACCTTTTCTTCATTTCTTAACTAGATTTTCTATACCCTTTGAATACCATGGTTCTTTTACCCTACCATACCTTCCCTGCCTCATTGGATCATTCCTATGCAGAGTGCCATGTAAATGTTCCCTGAAGATTTGCCACATTTCTGCTGTGCATTTCCTTGAGAACAGCCCCTCCTCTAGTTGGCTTATCTACTTATAAACCCGTCCTGAACACATCTAACAAGCTCCACTCTATCTAAACCACTTGCTCTAAGGCGATGCCAGTCAATATTTGGAAAGTTAAAATCATCCATCACAACAACCCCATTATTATTGCACCGTTCCAGAATCTGCCTCCCTATATGCTCTTCAATGTCTCTTTTACTATTGGGGAGACTATAAAAAACACCCAGTGGGGATATTGCCCCTTTTAATGCAAGGTGTATCATAAGCAAGGCGAATGACAGAGCATGAATCAATACGTGGAACTGTGATGTTGTGGCAATTACAGAGGAGGATGACTCAGGGGCAGGAATAGCTGCTGAGTATGCTGGGCTTTAGATGGTTCAAAAAAGACAGGGAGAGATGCAAACGAGGTGGGTGAGCAGTATTGCTAATCAGGGATAGTATCATGACTGCAAAAAAGGAGGAAGTCATGGAGCAATTGTCTACTGAGTCATTGTGGGCGGAAGTCAAAAACATAATAACTCTATGGGTGTTTTTTGTAGACCGCGCCCCCCATAGTAACAGAGATTTTCTATACATGAACAATTTGAAATGCTATACTCCTTCATCAGTAGAGCTAAAGCAATTAATCCAAGTAGTAGAACTATTTTCTAAAAATTTAAACATGAACTTTGGAATAGATAAGTGCAGAACATTAAACATAAAGAAAGATATAACAGAGCTAATAGAATACAAAACAGAGTAACAGGGTACAATACAACCAATGGATATATATAAAACATAGAACATAGAATAATACAGCACAGTACAGGCCCTTCGGTCCACAATGTTGTGCCAACCCTCAAACCCTGCCTCCCATATAAGCCCCCACTTAAATTCCTCCATATACATGTCTAGTAGTCTCTTAAACTTCACTAGTGTATCTGCCTCCACCACTGACTCAGGCAGTGCATTCTACGCACCAACCACTCTCTGAGTAAAAAACCTTCCTCCAATATCCCCCTTGAACTTCCCACCCCTCACCTTGAAGCCATGTCCTCTTGTATTGAGCAGTGGTGCCCCGGGGAAGAGGCACTGGCTATCCACTCTGTCTATTCCTCTTATTATCTTGTACACCTCTATCATGTCTCCTGTCATCCTCCTTCTCTCCAAAGAGTAAAGCCCCAGCTCCCTTAATCTCTGATCATAATGCATACTTTCTAAACCAGGCAGCATCCTGGTAAATCTCCTCTGTACCCTTTCCAAAGCTTCCACATCCTTCCTATAGTGAGGTGACCAGAACTGGACACAATACTCCAAGTGTGGCCTAACCAGAGTTTTATAGAGCTGCATCATTACATAGCAACTCTTAAACTCTATCCCTCGACTTATGAAAGCTAACACCCCATAAGCTTTCTTAACTACCCTATCCACCTGTGAGGCAACTTTCAGGGATCTGTGGACATGTACCCCAAGATCCCTCTGCTCCTCCACACTACCAAGTATCCTGCCATTTACTTTGTACTCTGCCTTGGAGTTTGTCCTTCCAAAGTGTACCACCTCACACTTCTCTGGGTTGAACTCCATCTGCCACTTCTCAGCCCACTTCTGCATCCTATCAATGTCTCTCTGCAATCTTTGACAATCCTCTACACTATCTACAACACCACCAACCTTTGTGTCGTCTGTAAACTTGCCAACCCACCCTTCTACCCCTACATCCAGGTCGTTAATAAAAATCACGAAAAGTAGAGGTCCCGGAACAGAACCTTGTGGGCACCACTAGTCACAATCCTCCAATCTGAATGTACTCCTTCCACCATCACCCTCTGTCTTCTGCGGGTAAGCCAATTCTGAATCCACCTGGCCAAACTTCCCTGGATCCCATGCCTTCTAACTTTCTGAATAAGCCTACAGTGTGGAACCTTGTCAAATGCCTTACTAAAATCCGTATAGATCACATCCACTGCACTACCCTCATCTATGTGCCTGGTCACCTCCTCAAAGAACTCTATCAGGCTTGTTAGACACAATCTGCCCTTCACAAAGCCATGCTGACTGTTCCTGATCAGACCATGATTCTCTAAATGCCTATAGATCCTATCTCTAAGAATCTTTTCCAACAGCTTTTCCACCACAAACGTAAGGCTCACTGGTCTATAATTACCCGGATTATCCCTACTACCTTCTTTGAACAAGGGAACAACATTCGCCTCCCTCCAATCCTCCGGTACCATTCCCGTGGACAACGAGGACATAAAGATCCTAGCCAGAGGCTCAGCAATCTCTTCTCTCGCCTCGTGGAGCAGCCTGGGGAATATTCCGTCAGGCCTCAGGGACTTATCTGTCCTAATGTATTTTAAACAACTCCAACACCTCCTCTCCCTTAATATCAACATGCTCCAGAACATCAACATCACTCATATTGTCCTCACCATCATTAAGTTTCCTCTCATTGGTGAATACTGAAGAGAAGTATTCATTGAGGACCTCGCTCACTTCCACAGCCTCCAGGCACATCTTCCCACCTTTATCTCTCATCGGTCCTACCTTCACTCGTGTCATTCTTTTATCTTCAGATAATTGAAGAATGCCTTGGGGTTTTCCTTTACCCTATTCGCCAAGGCCTTCTCATGCCCCCTTCTTGCTCTTCTCTGCCCCTTCTTAAGCTCCTTTCTTGCTTCCCTATATTCCTCAATAGACCCATCTGATCCTTGTTTCCTAAACCTCATGTATGCTGCCTTCTTCCACCTGACTAGATTTTCCACCTCACTTGTCACTCATGGTTCCTTCACTCTACCATTCTTTATCTTCCTCACTGGGACAAATTTATCCCTAACATCCCGCAAGAGATCTCTAAACATTGACCACATGTCCATAGTACATTTCCCTGCAAAAACATCATCCCAATTCACACCCGCAAGTTCTAGCCCTATAGCCTCATAATTTGCCTTTCCCCAATTAAAAATTTTCCTGTCCTCTCTGATTCTATCCTTTTCCATGATAATGCTAAAGGCCAGGGAGTGGTGGTCACTGTCCCCCAGATGCTCACCCACTGAGAGATCTGTGACCTGACCTGGTTCATTACCTAGTACTAGATCTAGTATGGCATTCCCCCTGGTCAGCCTGTCCACATACTGTGACAGGAATCCGTCCTGGACACACTTAACAAACTCTGCCCCATCTAAACCCTTGGAACTAATCAGGTGCCAATCAATATTTGGGAAGTTAAAGTCACCCATGATAACATCGCTGTTATTTTTGCACCTTTCCAAAATCTGCCTCCCAATCTGCTCCTCTGTATCTCTGCTGCTACCAGGAGGCCTATAGAATACCCCCAGTAGAGTAACTGCTCCCTTCCTGTTCCTGACTTCCACCCATATTGACTCAAAAGAGGATCCTGCTACATTACCCACCCTTTCTGTAGTTGTAATAGTATCCCTGACCAGTAATGCCACCCCTCCTCCCCTTTTTCCGCCCTCTCTATCCCTTTTAAAGCACTGAAATCCAGGAATATTGAAAACATATAAGTATTTTGGATATGAACAAGCAAAACAAAATAGATCATAGTGCGATAAAGGGAAAATTTTTGACAGAATTTACTTCAAACTTAAAAAAATCTGCCAAAAAGGCTCAATAGTAAAAACATAACAAAGGCAATAAATATTTACTGTATACGCATATTAAAAATCTTCTGGTCATCGTGATCTGAAACTGATTGGGAAAATTTACAAAGAAAAATACAAAATGAAATGACGAATTTTAAAAAAAACATGATGTACACTCAAATTTGCTTAGATCAATGTGACCTAGGTCGTGACAGAGAATCCAGGATGGTTTGTTGCCTCCTGGGTGCCAGGGTCAAGGATGTCTCTGATCGCTTGCATGACGTTCTGAAGTGGGAGGGTGATCAGCCAGATGTCGTGGTGCACATCAGTACCAATGACATAGCAAGGAAGAGTGAGGAGGTCCTGGAGAGTGAGTATAGAGAGCTTGGGAGGAAGTTGAAAAGCAGGACCTCGAGGGTGGTAATCTCAGGATTGCTACCTGTGCTACGTGCCAGTGAGGGTAAGAATAGGATGCTCTGGGGGATGAACAAGTGGCTGAGGAACTGGTGTAGGGGGCAGGGTTTCAGATTTCAGGATAATTGGGACCTCTTCTGGGGCAGGTGGGACCTGTAGAAGAGAGACAGGTTACACTTGAACTACAGGGAGACCAATATCCTTTCAGGGAGGTTTGTTAGTGCTATTGGGGAGGCTTTAAACTAGATTTGCAGGGGGATGGGAACCAGCGTGCCAGAGCTGACAGTGTGGCTGGGGTGAAAATAAATGTTAAAAGTTCAAGCAAATCCGCTAATAGAAAGGTTGTGAATGATGGTAAAAATCTTCTGAGGTGTATATATTTCAATGCTAGGAGTATTGCGGGGAAGGCGGACGAGTTGAGGGTGTGGATTGACACGTGAAATTATGACGTTATAGTAATTAGTGAAACTTGGCTACAGGAGGGGCAGGACTGGCAGCTTAATATTCCAGAGTTCCGATGTTTCAGATGTGATCGAGGCAGAGGAATGAAAGGTGGGGGAGTAGCATTGCTTGTTAGGGAAAATATTACAGCAGTGCTCAGGCAGGACAGATTAGAGGGCTTGTCTACTGAGTCCTTATAGGTGGAGCTGAGAAACAGGAAAGGTATGGCCACATTAGTGGGATTGTATTTCAGACCACCCAATAGTCAACGAGAATTGGAAGAGCAAATCTGCAGGGAAATAGCAAGCAACTGCAGGAAACATAAAGTTGTGGTGGGAGGGGGTTTTAATTTTCCATATATTAATTGGGACTCGCATACTGTTAAGGGTCTAGATGGTTTAGAGTTTGTAAAATGTGTTCAGGAAAGTTTTCTAAATCAATATATAGAGGGACCAACTAGAGGGGATGCAATATTGGATCTCCTGTTAGGAAACGAGTTAGGACAAGTGACGGAAGTCTGTGTAGGGGAGCACTTTGGTTCCAGTGATCATAACACCATTAGTTTCAACTTGATCATGGGCAAGGATAGTTCTGGTCCTAGGGTTGAGGTTCTGAACTGGAAGAAGGCCAAATTTGAAGAAATGAGAAAGGATCTAAAAAGCGTGGATTGGGACAGGTTGTTCTCTGGCAAGGATGTGATTGGTAGGTGGAAAGCCTTCAAAGGAGAAATTTTGAGAGTGCAGAATTTGTATGTTCCTGTCGGGATTAAAGGCAAAGTGAATAGGAATAAGGAACCTTGGTTCTGAAGGGATATTGCAACTCTGATAAAGAAGAAGAGGGAGTTGTATGACATGTAAAGGAAGCAGGGAGTAAATAAGGTGCTTGAGGAGTATAAGAAGTGCAAGAAAATACTTAAGAAAGAAATCAGGAGTGCTAAAAGAAGACATGAGGTTGCATTGGCAGTCAAAGTGAAGGATAATCCAAAGAGCTTTTACAGGTATATTAAGAGCAAAAGTATTGTAAGGGATAAAATTGGTGCTCTTGAAGATCAGAGTGGTCGGCTATGTGCGGAACCAAAGGAAATCGGGGAGATCTTAAAATAGGTTTTTTGCGTCTGTATTTACTAAGGAAACTGGCATGAAGTCTATGGAATTAGGGGAAACAAGTAGTGAGATCATGGAAACTGTACAGATCGAAAAGGAGGAGGTCCTTGCTGTCTTGAGGAAAATTAAAGTGGATAAATCCCCGGGACCTGACAGGGTGTTCCCTTGGACCTTGAAGGAGACTGGTGTTGAAATTGCAGGGGCCCTGGCAGAAATATTTAGAATGTCGCTGTCTACATGTGAGGTGCCGTAGGATTGGAGAGTGGCTCATGTTGTTCCGTTGTTTAAAAAAGGATCGAAAAGTAATCCAGGAAATTATAGGCCAGTAGTTTAATGTCGGTAGTAGGTAAGTTATTGGAGGGAGTACTAAGAGACAGAATCTACAAGCATTTGGATAGACAGAGACTTATTAGGGAGAGTCATCATGGCTTTGTGTGTGGCAGGTCATGTTTGACCAATTTATTAGAGTTTTTCGAGGAGGTTACCAGGAAAGTGGACGAAGGGAAGGCAGTGGATATTGTCTACATGGACTTCAGTAAGGCCTTTGACAAGGTCCCTCATGGGAGGTTAGTTAGGAAAATTCAGTCGCTAGGTATACATGGAGAGGTGGTAAATTGGATCAGACATTGGCTCAATGGAATAAGCCAAAGAGTGGCAGTAGAGAATTGCTTCTCCGAGTGGAGGCCTGTGACTAGTGGTGTGCCACAGGGATCAGTGCTGGGTCCATTGTTATTTGTCATCTATATCAATGATCTGGATGATAATGTGGTAAATTGGATCAGCAAATTTGCTGATGATACAAAGATTGGAGGTGCAGTAGACAGCGAGGAAGGTTTTCAGAGCCTGCAGAGGGACTTGGACCAGCTGGAAAAATGGGCTGAAAAATGGCAGATGGAGTTTAATGCAGACAAGTGTGAGGTATTGCACGTTGGAAGGACAAACCAACGTAGAACATACAGGGTTAATGGTAAGGCACTGAGGAGTGCAGTGGAACAGAGGGATCTGGGAATACAGATACAAAATTCCCTAAAGGTGGCATCACAGGTAGATAGGGTCGTAAAGAGAGCTTTTGGTACATTGGCTTTTATTAATCGAAGTATTGAGTATAAGAGCTGGAATGTTATGATGAGGTTGTATAAGGCATTGGTGAGGCCGAATCTGGAGTATTGTGTTCAGTTTTGGTCACCAAATTACAGGAAGGATATAAATAAGTTTGAAAGAGTACAGAGAAGGTTTACAAGGTTGTTGCCGGGACTTGAGAAACTCAGTTACAGAGAAAGGTTGAATAGGTTAGGACTTTTTTCCATGGAGCGTAGAAGAATGAGGGGATATTTGATAGAGATATATAAAATTATGATGGGTATAGATAGAGTGAATGCAAGCAGGCTTTTTCCACTGAGGCAAGGGGAGAAAAAAACCAGAGGACATGGGTTGAGGGTGAGGGGGGAAAAGTTTAAAGGGAACATTAGGGAGGGCTTCTTCACACAGAGAGTGGTGGGAGTATGGAAAGAGCTGCCAGACGAGGTGGTAAATGCGGGTTCTTTTTTAACATTTATAAACATAGAAACATAGAAAATAGGTGCAGGAGTAGGCCATTCGGCCTTTCGAGCCTGCACCGCCATTTATAATGATCATGGCTGATCATCCAACTCAGAACCCCGCCCCAGCCTTCCGTCCATACCCCCTGACCCCCGTAGCCACAAGGGCCATATCTAACTCCCTCTTAAATATAGCCAATGAACTGGCCTCAACTGTTTCCTGTGGCAGAGAATTCCACAGATTCACCACTCTCTGTGTGAAGAAGTTTTTCCTAACCTTGGTCCTAAAAGGCTTCCCCTCTATCCTCAAACTGTGGCCCCTCGTTCTGGACATCCCCAACATCGGGAACAATCTTCCTGCATCTAGCCTGTCCAATCCCTTTAGGATCTTATACGTTTCAATCAGATCCCCCCTCAATCTTCTAAATTCCAACGAGTACAAGCCCAGTTCATCCAGTCTTTCTTCATATGAAAGTCCTGCCATCCCAGGAATCAATCTGGTGAACCTTCTTTGTACTCCCTCTAAGGCAAGGATGTCTTTCCTCAGATTAGGGGACCAAAACTGCACACAATACTCCAGGTGTGGTCTCACCAAGGCCTTGTACAACTGCAGTAGTACCTCCCTGCTCCTGTACTCGAATCCTCTCGCTATAAATGCCAGCATACCATTCGCCTTTTTCACCGCCTGCTGTACCTACATGCCCACTTTCAATGACTGGTGTATAATGACACCCAGGTCTCGTTGCACCTCCCCTTTTCCTAATCGGCCACCTTTCAGATAATAATCTGTTTTCCTATTTTTGCCACCAAAGTGGATAACTTCACATTTATCCACATTAAATTGCATCTGCCATGAATTTGTCCACTCACCCAACCTATCCAAGTCACCCTGCATCCTCTTAGCATCCTCCTCACAGCTAACACTGCCACCCAGCTTCGTGTCATCCGTAAACTTGGAGATGCTGCATTTAATTCCCTCATCCAAGTCATTAATATATATTGTAAACAACTGGGGTCCCAGCATTGAGCCTTGCGGTACCCCACTAGTCACCGCCTGCCATTCTGAAAAGGTCCCATTTAAGAATAAATTGGACAGATACATGGGTGGGAGGTGTATGGAGGGATATGGTCTGTGTGCAGGTCAGTGGGACTGGGCAGAAAATGGTTCAGCACAGCCAAGAAGGGCCAAAAGGCCTGTTTCTGTGCTGTTGTTTCTATGGTTCTAAAAGGAGCAAGAGGAATAACAGGCATAAAAGAATTTGCTGAACAGTGGGATAAAACTTCTCAGGACATACATTCATCAACATAAACAGGATTCAGCATTCTGCGCAAGCATATACAAATTTGATAAGATGTACACACCACTTAAGTAAATGAAAGCACAGACAAATGCAGAAATGATCAGTATAGAAGAAAAAGTAAACCAATAGAAGAGCATGACCCTCCATGGAAGACATCCCAATGATCTGAGCAGGCTGGATGGCGACAAGCAAGTGTCAAACCTATGGCTCTGAGTTGGAGACCTCTTTCCAGAAACAGAAGGGTTTCTTATTGCATTACCGAACCAGCTGGTTAACACACAAAATGATCAAAAATATGTAACCAAAGACCAACACGTTCAAGATGATAAATGCTGAAAATGCCAAGAGAAACCAGAAACAATCCAACACATTTCAGGATCCTGCAGGAGTTTAACTCAATCTGATTACTTACACAGGCACAATCAAGTGGCAAAAATCATTCATCAAATCTTGCTTTAAAATATAAACTCATAAAAGAAACCAGTTTTAGAGTCAGAGTCCCACAAATTATATTACGATCGATCCATTATTACAGATAGGACAATCCATAATAACTGTCCAGATATAATATTACAGGATAAACAAGTGAGAACAACTTAATAGATTTAGCCATTTCAAACACACATAACTTACAGAAATCAATAAATAAAAAACAATAGAAATATGCTGAATTAAAAGAGGAAATTGAAAGACTATGGAACATGAACATGGTATACATTGTCCAAATAGTAATATCTACAACTGGTAACATTGCAAACTCACTACACCATTAAATTAAACAACTAGGGCTACATAGCAATATTTATGTAAATTTCCAGAGCCACAATACTAAGCACCACTAGAATAGTCCAAAAAATCCTAATAATTGAGAAATGGGTGTGCTTGGCTATGCATGTACCTCAGGTGTTATTAGCTTAAGCTAAGAAAAAATAAAAATATAATAATAAATAATTAAGCAATAAGTATCAAGATAATGAGATGAAATGAAAAGTCCTTAAAACTGAGTCCAAAGGTTGTAGGAACATTTCAATGATGGGGCAAGTGAAATTAAGTGGTTATTCCCTTTGGTTCAAGAGTCTAATGGTTGAGGGGTAATAACTGTTCCTGAGTCTAGTGATGTGAGTCCTGAGGCTCCTGTACCTCCTTCCTGAAGGCAGCAGCGAGAAGAGAGTATCACCTGCATTGTTGCTGTTGATGGATGCTGCTTTCCTGTGACAATGCTCCTTATAGATGTACTCAGACAGGAAGGGTTTTACCCATGATGGAATTTGCCGTATCCATTAATTTTTGAAGGGTCTTCCATTCAAGGGAATTGGTGTTTCCGTTCATAGAAACATAGAAAACCTACAGCACAACACAGGCCCTTCGGCCCACAATGCTGTGCCGAACATGTCCTTACTTTAGAAATTACCCTGGCTTACCCATGGCACTCTATTTTTCAAAGCACCATGCACCTATCCAAGAGACTCTTAAAAGACCCTATAGTATCTGCCTCCACCACCATCACTGGCAGCTTATTCCACACACTCACCATTCACTGCATAAAAAACTTACCCCTGATATCACCTCTGAACCTACTTCCAAGCACCTTAAAACTGTGCCCTCTCCTGTTAGCCAGTTCAGCCCTGGCGAAAAGCCTCTGAGGATAAATGCGTGGCTTAGAGATTGGAGCGGGGGCAGGAATTCAGATTACTGGATCATTGGGACCTCCTTTGGGGCTGGTGTGACCTGTACAAAAAGGACAGTTGCACTTGAATCCGAGGGGGAATAATAACCTGGCGGGGAGGTTTGCTAAGGCTATTGGGGAGAGTTTAAACTAGAAATGCTGGCGGGTGGGAACCAAACTGAAGAGACAGAGGAAGGGGCTGTTGGCTCACAAATATAGAAATATTGTAAACAGTGCAAGAGGGAGGATAGGCAGGTGATAAAGACCACAAAACCATAAGACAAAGAAGCAGAAGTAGGCCATTCGGCCCATCGAGTTATCTCTGCCATTTTATCATGAGCTGATCCATTTTCTCCTATTTAGTCCCACTCCCCTGCCATCTCACCATAACCTTGGATGCCCTGGCTACTCAGATACCTATCAATCTCTGCCTTAAATACACCCAATGACTTGGCCTCCACTGCTGCCCGTGACAACAAATTCCATAGATTCACCACCTTCTGACTAAAAAAATTTCTTCGCATTTCTGTTCTGAAAGGGCGCCCTTCTATCCTTAAGTCATGCCCTCTTGTACTAGACTCCCCCATCATGGGAAACAACTTTGCCACATCCACTCTGTCCATGCCTTTTAACATTCGAAATGTTTCTATGAGGTCTCCCCTCATTCTTCTAACCTCCAAGGAATACAGTCCAAGAGCAGACAAACATTCCTCATATGTTAACCCTCTCATTCCCAGAATCATTCTAGTGAATCTTCTCTGTACCCTCTCCAACAACAGCACATCCTTTCTTAAATAAGGAGACCAAAACTGCCCACAGTACTCCAAGTGAGGTCACACCAGCGCCTTATAGAGCCTCAACATCACATCCCTGCTCCTATACTCTATTCCTCTAGAAATGAATGCCAACCTTGCATTCGCCTTCTTCACCACCGACTCAGCCTGGAGGTTAACCTTAAGGTTATGGTTCGGCATGGCCAAGAAGGGCCAAAAGGTCTGTTTCTGTGCTGTAATGTTCTATGTTCTCTGGACCAATCAAGTGTGACAATGGAAAAGTGTGTGTGGAACCGGAGGAGATAGCAGAGGTACTTAATGAATACTTTACTTCAGTATTCACTATGGAAAAGTATGCTGGCAATTGTAGGGATGATTAGCAGCAGACCGAAGAGCTTGAAGAAAGGAGCATGTGCTGAAGCTTTTGGAAAATATCAAGTTGGACAAGTCACCGGGACCGGATGAGATGTACCCCAGGCTACTGTGGGAGGTGAGGGAGGAGATTGCTGAGCCTCTGGCAATGATCTTTGCATCATCAATGGGAACTGGAGAGGTTCCAGAGGATTGAAGGTTTGCAGATGTTGTTCCCTTATTCAAGAAAGGGAGTAGGGATAGTCCAGGAAATTATAAACCAGTGAGTCTTACTTCAGTGGTTGGTAAGTTAATGGAAAAGATCTTGAGAGGCAGAATTTATGAACATTTGGAGAGGCATGATATGGTTAACAGGGCTCAGCATGGCTTTGTCAAAGGCAGGTTGTGCCTTACAAGTCTCATTGAATTTTTTTGAGGATGTGACTAAGCATACTGATGAAGGTAAAGCATTAGTTGTAGTGTATATGGATTTCAGCAAGGCATTTGATAAGGTACCCCATGCCAGGCTTATTGAGAAAATAAGTAGTCAGGGGTTCCAAGGGGATATTGCTTTGTGGATCCAGAATTGGCTTGCCCACAGAAGGCAAAGAGTAGTTGTAGATGGGTCATATTCTGCATGGAAGTCAGTGACCAGTGGTGTGCCTCAGGAATCTGTCTGGGACTCCTTCACTTAGTGATTTTTACAAATGACTTCTATGAAGAAGTGGAGGGATGTGTTAGGAAATTTGCTGATGACACAAAGGTTGGGGGTGTTGTGGATAGTGTGGAACACAACGTGCTTTCTGGCTGGCAGCTTCTTTCTGTTGGAACCTTGTGTCTCTTTCTTAATTGATTGCGGTACATTTATTCTGTGCATAGTCCTCATGTCAACTTCTAACACATGTTATGTTCTTTTCTTGATAAAAAAACAGCTTGGGTAAAAATGCCAGCAAATGTTTATTTACAGGACACTCCAATAATGGCTTTGACTCGACAGGAGCGTGTGAGACCATCTCACCAACGTCACTTCTGTTTCCCAGTGAACCACCTGCATTGCACACTGGGAACTAAAGTTCTTTATTATATATGCACATAATAACACACGTACTGCGGCAACTCCAGTTTAAACTCTACCGTGCAGCATGAGCAAACCTTCCCACCTGGAAATTAGTCACATGTTAAATTATATAATCTTCCTTTTTCTGGCTTCACTAGCACATGGCAAGAGTGGCAATCCCAATATTACCACCCTGGAGGCCCTGCCCTTTAACTTAGGACCTAACTCCCTGAATTCCCTTTGCAGAACCTTGTCACTCTTCCTACTGATGTCATTGGTACTTACATGGACCATGGCCTTAGGCTGTTCAGCTTCCCAATTAATAAAGCTGAGGACTCAGTCCAAAATATCCTTGACCTTGGTACCCAGGAGACAGCCTGCCATCTGGGCATCTTGTTCTTACCCACAGAACCTCCTCTCCGTTTCCCTAACTAATAAATGCCCAATCACCATAGCTCTCCTCTTCTCTCCCCTTCCCTTCTGAGTCACAGAGGCAGACAGTGCCAGAGACTCAACCGCTGCAACATTTCTCTTCCAGGTTATCGCTTCCAACAGTATCCAAAATGGTATACCTGTTGTTGACGGGGAAGGCTTTTTAACCCTTTTTCCCTTACGGACTGTCACCCAGTTTCCTGTGTCCTGCAACTTGAGTGTAACTACCTCTCTATATGTCCTATCTATCACCCCTTCAGCCTACCGAATAATCCAGAGTTCATCCAGTTCCAGCTCCAGATAATTAACATGCACTGTTAGAAGCTGCAGCTGGATGCACTGCTTACAGGTGTAGTCATCAGGGACACTGGAGGTCTCCCTGCCTTTCCTTCCCGCAAGAGCGGCATTTCACTATTCTGCCTGGCAACTCTACCGTTCTAAATGAGCAAATGTATAGATGGTGAAAAAAAAACTTTATCTACTGCTTTTTATTGCCTTCTTTGAAGCATTGAAGAGCTAAAGTCACAAAGTTTCCACTCTAACTCTGACCACTACAATGATGGCCGCTGCGATTCTTCCGCTTGCCCCCTGCCTTACTTTAATTTGCTTTTGCTTATCAAACCCAAATGTTGATTGGCCACTCACAAAATGCTGGAGGAACTCAGCAGGCCAGGCAACCATATATAACCATATAAAAAATACAGCATGGAAACAGGCCATCTCAGCCCTTCTAGTCCGTGCCGAACTCTTGCACTCATCTAGTCCCACTGACCTGCACTCAGCCCATAACTCTCCATTCCTTTCCAGTCCATATAGCTGTCCAATTTAATACTAATGATGTTACTAAGATAGGTGGAGTTGTGGATAATGAAGTAGGTTTTCAAAGCTTGAAGAGAGATTTAGACCAGCTAGAAGAGTGGGCTGAAAGATGGCAGATGGAGTTTAATGCTGATAAATGTGAGGTGCTACATTTTGGTAGGACTAATCAAAATAGGACACACATGGCAAATGATAGGGCATTGAAGAATGCAGTAGAAGAGAGGGAACTAGGAATAATGGTGCATAGTTCCCTGAAGGTGGAATCTCATGTGGATAGGGTGGTGAAGACAGCTTTTGGTATGCTGGCCTTTACAGGAGTTGGGATGCAATGTTGAAATTGTATAAGGCTTTGGTAAGGCCAAATTTGCAGTATTGTGTACAGTTTTGGTTGCTGAATTATAGAAAAGATATCAATAAAATTGAGAGAGTACAGAGGAGACTTACTAGAATGTTGCATAGGTTTCATTTCCTAAGTTACAGACAAAGGTTGAACAAACTGGGTCTTTATTCTTTGGAGCGTAGAAGGTTGAGGGGGGCCTTGACAGAGGTATTTAAAATTATGAGGGGGATTGATAGAGTTGACATGGAGAGGCTTTTTTCCATTGAGAGTGGGGAGATGCAAACAAGAGGACATGAGTTGAGAGTTAAAGGGCAAAAGTTTAGGGGTAACATGAGGGGGAACTTCTTTACTTAGAGAGTGGTAGCTGTGTGGAACGAGCTTCCAGCAGAAGTGGTTGAGGCAGGTTCGATGTTGTTGTTTAAAGTTAAATAGGCTAGATATATGGACAGGAAAGGAATGGAGGGTTATGGGCTAAGTGCAGGCCGATGGGATGAGGTGAGAGTAAGAGTTCGGCATGGACTAGAAGTTGCTGAGATGGCCTGTTTCCGTGCTGTAATTGTTATATGGTTAAACGACAACATCGAACCTGCCTTAACCACTTCCACCTTCAGGGAACTATGCACCATTATTCCTAGATCCCTCTCTTCTACTGCATTCTTCAATGCCCTACCATTTACCATGTATGTCCTATTTTGATTAGTCCTACCAAAATGTAGCACCTCACATTTATCAGCATTAAACTCCATCTGCTATCTTTCAGCCCACTCTTGTAACTGGCCTAAATCTCTCTGCAAGCTTTGAAAACCTACTTCATTACTCACAACTCCACCTATCTTAGTATCATCTACATACTTACTAATCCAATTTACCACCCCATCATCCAGATCATTAATGTATATGACAAACAACATTGGACACAGTACAGATCCCCGAAGCACACCACTATTCACCAGCCTCCAATCTGACAAACAGTTATCCACCACCACTCTCTGGCGTCTCCCATCCAGCCACTGTTGAATCCATTTTACTACTTCAGTATTAATACCTAACGATTGAACCTTCCCAACTAACTTTCCATGTGGAAACCTGTCAAAGGCCTTACTGAGGTCCATATAGACAACATCCACCGCTTTACCCTCGTCAACATTCCTAGTAACCTCATCAAAAAATTCATTAAGATTTGTCAAACATGACCTTCCACGCACAAATCCACGTTGACTGTTCCTAATCAGACCCGGTCTATCCAGATAATTATATATACTATCTCTAAGAATACTTTCCACCAATTTACCCACCACTGACGTCAAACTCACAGGCCGATAACTGCCAGGTTTACTCTTAGAACCCTTTTTAAACAATGGAACAACATGAGCAATACACCAATCCTCTGGCACCATCCCCATTTCTAATGACATTTGAAATATTTCTGTCAGAGCCCCTGCTATTTCCACACTAACCTCCCTCAAGGTCCTAGGGAATATCCTGTCAGGACCCGGAGACTAAGCCACTTTTATATTCCTTAAAAGCTCCAGTACTTCCTCTTCTTTAATCATCATAGTTTCCATAACTTCTCTACCTGTTTCCCTTATCTTGCACAAGGCAATATCCTTCTCCTTAGTGAATACCGAAGAAAAGAAATTGTTCAAAATCTCCCCCATCTCTTTTGGCTTCACACATAGCTGTCCACTCTGATTTTCTAAGGGACCAATTTTATCCCTCACGATCCTTTTGCTATTAATATAACTGTAGAAACCCTTTGGATTTATTTTCACCTTACTTGCCAAAGCAACCTCATATCTTCTTTTAGCTTTTCTAATTTAGAAACAAAGAAAACATAGAAAATAGGTGCAGGAGTAGGCCATTTGGCCCTTCGAGCCTGCACCGCCATTCAGTATGATCATGGCTGATCATCCAATTCAGAATCCTGTACCAGCCTTCCCTCCATACCCCCGATCCCTTTAGCCACAAGGGCCATATCTAACTCCCTCTTAAATATAGCCAATGAACTGGCCTCAACTGTTTCCTGTGGCAGAGAATTCCACAGATTCACCACTCTCTGTGTGAAGAAGTTTTTCCTAATCTCGGTCCTAAAAGGCTTCCCCTTTATCCTCAAACTGTGACCCCTCGTTCTGGACTTCCCCAACATCGGGAAGATTTTTCTTCCTGCATCTAGCCTGTCCAATCCCTTTAGGATTTTATGCGTTTCAATAAGATCCCCCCTCAATCTTCTAAATTCCAACGAGTATAAGTCTAGTCGATCCAGTCTTTCATCATATGAAAGTCCTGCCATCCCAGGAATCAATCTGGTGAACCTTCTTTGTACTCCCTCTATGGCAAGAATGTCTTTCCTCAGATTAGGGAAGCAAAACTGCATACAATACTCCAGGTGTGGTCTCACCAGGGCCTTGTACAACTGCAGTAGTACCTCCCTGCTCCTGTACTCGAATCCTCTTGCTATAAATGCCAGCATACCATTCGCCTTTTTCACCGCCTGCTGTACCTGCATGCCCACTTTCAATGACTGGTGTATAATGACACCCAGGTCTCGTTGCACCTCCTCTTTTCCTAATCGGCCACCATTCAGATAATAATCTGTTTTCCTGTTTTTGCCACCAAAGTGGATAACCTCACATTTATCCACATTAAATTGCATCTGCCATGAATTTGCCCACTCACTTAACCTATCCAAGTCACCCTGCATCCTCTTAGCATCCTCCTCACAGCTAACACTGCCGCCCAGCTTCGTGTCATCCACAAACTTGGAGATGCTGCATTTAATTCCCTCATCTAAGTCATTAATATATATTGTAAACAACTGGGCTCCCAGCACTGAGCCTTGCGGTACCCCACTAGTCACTGCCTGCCATTCTGAAAAGGTCCTGTTTATTCCCACTCTTTGCTTCCTGTCTGCTAATCAATTCTCTATCCACATCAATACCTTACCCCCAATACAGTGTGCTTTAAGTTTGCACACTAATTTCCTGTGTGGAACCTTGTCAAAAGCCTTTTGAAAATCCAAATAAACCACATCCACTGGTTCTCCCCTATCCACTCTACTAGTTACATCCTCAAAAAATTCTATGAGATTCGTCTGACATGATTTTCCTTTCACAAATCCATGCTGACTTTGTCCGATCATTTCACCGCTTTCCAAATGTGCTGTTATCACATCTTTGATAACTGACTCTAGCATTTTCCCCACCACCGATGTTAGGCTAACTGGTCTATAATTCCCCAGTTTTTCTCTCCCTCCTTTTTTAAAAAATGGAGTTACATTAGCCACCCTCCAATCCTCAGGAACTAGTCCAGAATCTAAAGAATTTTGAAAAATTATCACTAATGCATCCATTATTTCTTGGACTACTTCCTTAAGCACTCTAGGATGCAGACCATCTGGCCCTGGGGACTTATCTGCCTTTAATCCCTTCAATTTACCTAACACCACTTCCCGACTAACATGTATTTCCCTCAGTTCCTCCATCTCACTGGACCCTCTGTCCCCTACTATTTCCGCAAGATTATTTATGTCCTCCTTAGAGAAGACAGAACCAAACTAGTTATTCAATTGGACTGCCATGTCCTTGCTCCCCATAATCAATTCACCTGTTTCTGTCTGTACGGGACCTACATTTGTCTTAACCAATCTTTTTCTTTTCACATATCTATGAAAGCTTTTACGTCAGTTTTTATGTTCCCTGCCAGTTTTCTCTCATAATCTTTTTTCCCTTTCCTAATGAAGCCCTTTGTCCTCCTGAATTTCTCCCAGTCCTCAGGTGAGCCACTTTTTCTGGCTAATTTGTATGCTTCTTCTTTGGAATTGATACTATCCCTAATTTCCCTTGTCAGCCACGGGTGCACTACCTTCCCTGATTTATTCTTTTGCCAAACCGGGATGAACAATTGTTGTAGTTCATCCATGCGATCTTTAAATGCTTACCATTGCATATCCACCGTCAACCCTTTAAGTATCATTTGCCAATCTATCTTAGCTAATTCACGTTTCATACCTTCAAAGTTACCCTTCTTTAAGTTCAGAACCTTTGTTTCTGAACTAACTATGTCACTCTCCATCTTAATGAACAATTCCACCATATTATGGTCACTCTTACCTAAGGGCCTTCTCACGACAAGATTGCTAATTAACCCTTCCTCATTGCTCAATACCCAGTCTAGAATAGAAACATAGAAACAGAGAAACATAGAAAATAGGTGCAGGAGTAGGCCATTCGGCCCTTCGAGCCTGCACCGCCATTTATTATAGAAACATAGAAACATAGAAAATAGGTGCAGGAGTAGGCCATTCGGCCCTTCGAGCCTGCACCGCCATTTATTATGATCATGGCTGATCATCCAACTCAGAACCCAGCCTTCCCTCCATACCCCGTGACCCCTGTAGCCACAAGGGCCATATCTAACTTCCTTTTAAACATAGCTAATGAACTGGCCTCAACAGTTTGCTGTGGCAGAGAATTCCACAGATTCACCACTCTCTGTGTGAAGAAGTTTTTCCTAACCTCGGTCCTAAAAGGCTTCCCCTCTATCCTCAAACTGTGACCCCTCGTTCTAGACCTCCCCAACATCGGGAACAATCTTCCTGCATCTAGCCTGTCCAATCCCTTTAGGATCTTATACGTTTCAATCAGATCCCCCCTCAATCTTCTAAATTCCAACGAGTACAAGCCCAGTTCATCCAGTCTTTCTTCATATGAAAGACCTGCCATCCCAGGAATCAATCTGGTGAACCTTCTTTGTACTCCCTCTATGGCAAAGATGTCTTTCCTCAGATTAGGGGACCAAAACTGCACACAATACTCCAGGTGTGGTCTCACCAAGGCCTTGTACAACTGCAGTAGTACCTCCCTGCTCCTGTACTCGAATCCTCTCGCTATAAATGCCAGCATACCGTTCGCCTTTTTCACCGCCTGCTGTACCTGCATGCCCACTTTCAATGACTGGTGTATAATGACACCCAGGTCTCGTTGCACCTCCCCTTTTCCTAATCGGCCACCATTCAGATAATAATCTGTTTTCCTATTTTTGCCACCAAAGTGGATAACTTCACATTTATCCACATTAAATTGCATCTGCCATGAGTTTGCCCACTCACCCAACCTATCCAAGTCACCCTGCATCCTCTTAGCATCCTCCTCACTGCTAACACTGCCACCCAGCTTCGTGTCATCCGCAAACTTGGAGATGCTGCATTTAATTCCCTCATCCAAGTCATTAATATATATTGTAAACAACTGGGGTCCCAGCACTGAGCCTTGCGGTACCCCACTAGTCACCGCCTGCCATTCTGAAAAGGTCCCGTTTATTCCCACTCTTTGCTTCCTGTCTGCTAACCAATTCTCCACCCACACCAATACCTTACCCCCAATACCATGTGCTTTAAGTTTGCACACTAATCTCCTGTGTGGGACCTTGTCAAAAGCCTTTTGAAAATCCAAATATACCACATCCACTGGTTCTCCCCTATCCACTCTACTAGTTACATCCTCAAAAAATTCTATGAGATTCGTCAGACATGATTTTCCTTTCACAAATCCATGCTGACTTTGTCCGATCATTTCACCGCTTTCCAAATGTGCTGTTATCACATCCTTGATAACTGACTCCAGCAGTTTCCCCACCACCGACGTTAGGCTAACCGGCCTATAATTCCCCGGTTTCTCTCTCCCTCCTTTTTTAAAAAGTGGGGTTACATTAGCCACCCTCCAATCCTCAGGAACTAGTCCAGAATCTAACGAGTTTTGAAAAATTATCACTAATGCATCCACTATTTCTTGGGCCACTTCCTTAAGCACTCTGGGATGCAGACCATCTGGCCCTGGGGATTTATCTGCCTTCAATCCCTTCAATTTACCTAACACCACTTCCCTACTAACATGTATTTCGCTCAGTTCCTCCATCTCACTGGACCCTCTGTCCCTTACTATTTCTGGAAGATTATTTATGTCCTCCTTAGTGAAGACAGAACCAAAGTAATTATTCAATTGGTCTGCCATGTCCTTGCTCCCCATAATCAATTCACCTGTTTCTGTTTGCAGGGGACCTACATTTGTCTTTATCAGTCTTTTCCTTTTTACATATCTATAAAAGCTTTTACAGTCCGTTTTTATGTTCTCTGCCAGTTTTCTCTCATAATCTTTTTTCCCCTTCCTAATTAAGCCCTTTGTCCTCCTCTGCTGAACTCTGAATTTCTCCCAGTCCTCAGGTGAGCCACTTTCTCTGGCTAATTTGTATGCTACTTCTTTGGAATTGATACTATCCCTAATTTCTCTTGTCAGCCACGGGTGCACTACCTTCCTTGATTTATTCTTTTGCCAAACTGGGATGAACAATTGTTGTAGTTCATCCATGCAACCTTTAAATGCCTGCCATTGCATATCCACCGTCAATCCTTGAAGTGTCATTTGCCAGTCTATCTTAGCTAATTCATGTCTCATACCTTCAAAGTTACCCCTCTTTAAGTTCAGAACCTTTGTTTCTGAATTAACTACGTCACTCTCCATGTTAATGAAGAATTCCACCATATTATGGTCACTCTTACCCAAGGGGCCTCTCACGACAAGATCGCTAATTAACCCTTCCTCATTGCTCAAAACCCAGTCCAGAATAGCCTGCTCTCTAGTCGGTTCCTCGACATGTTGGTTCAAAAAACCATCCCGCATACATTCCAAGAAATCCTCTTCCTCAGCACCCTTACCAATTTGGTTCACCCAGTCTACATGTAGATTGAAGTCACCCATTATAACTGCTGTTCCTTTATTGCATGCATTTCTAATTTCCTGTTTAATACCATCCCCAACCTCACTACTACTGTTAGGTGGCCTCTACACAACTCCCACCAGCATTTTCTGCCCCTTAGTGCTTTGCAGCTCTCCCCATATCAATTCCACATCCTCCCGGCTCATGGCCTTCCTTTCTATTGCGTTAATTTCCTCTCTAACCAGCAATGCTACCCCACCTCCTTTTCTTTCATGTCTATCCCTCCTGAATATTGAATATCCCTGAATGTTGAGCTCCCATCCTTGGTCACCCCAGAGCCATGTCTCTGTGATCCCAACTATATCATATTCATTAATAACAATCTGCACTTTTAATTCATCCTCCTTGTTACGAATGCTCCTTGCATTGACACACAAAGCCTTCAGGCTCGCTTTTACAACACACTTAGCCCTTACACAATTATGTTGAGAAGTGTCCGTTTTTGATTTTTGCCCTGGATTTGCTGGCCTGCCACTTTTACTTTTCACCTTACTACTTTTTGCTTCTACCCTCATTTTACACTCCTCTGTCTCTCTGCACTTGTTCCCATTCCCCTGTTGTGAACTAACCTCCTCTCTCCTAGTCTCTTTAATTTGATTCCCACCCCACAACCATTCTAGTTTAAAGTCACCTCTGTTGCCCTCGCAAATCTCCCTGCCAGGATATTGGTCCCCCTAGGATTCAAGTGTAACCCATCCTTTTTGTACAGGTCACACCTGCGCCAAAAAAGGTCCCAATGATCCAAAAACTTGAATCCCTGCCCCCTGCTCCAATCCCTCAGCCATGCATTTATCCTCCACCTCATTGCATTCCTACTCTCACTGTCTGGCTCCTCACCCTCCCACTTCAGGATATCTTAGGCGTGATCAGAAATATCCCGGACCCTGGCACCAGGGAGGCAAATTACCATCTAGGTCTCTGGACTGCGTCCACAGAATCGCCTATCTGACCCCCTTACTATCAAGTCCCCTATTACAACTGCCCTCCTCTTCCTTTCCCTACCCTTCTGAGCTACAGGGCCGGAATCTGTGCTGGAGTCACGGCCACTGTCGCTTCCCCCAGGTAAGCTGTCCCCCCCAACAGTACTCATACAGGAGTACCTATTGTCAAGGGGCACAGCCATAGAACCACAGAAACTACAGCACAGAAGCAGGCCTTTTGGCCCTTCTTGGCTGTGCCGAACCATTTTCTGCCCAGTCCCACTGACCTGCACATGGACCATATCCCTCCATAAACCTCCCATCCATGTATCCGTCCAATTTATTCTTAAATGTTAAAAAAGAACCCGCATTTACCACCTCATCTGGCAGCTCATTCCATACTCCCACCACTCTCTGTGTGAAGAAGGCCCCCCTAATGTTCCCTTTAAACTTTTCCCCCTCACCCTGAGCCCATGTCCTCTTGTTTTTTTCTCCCCTTGCCTCAGTGGAAAAAGCCTGCTTACATTCACTCTATCTACACCCATCATAATTTTATATACTTGTAACGTTCCGTTATATTGGCTCGTATATGTCTGGGGGAAATCTCACCCAGCACCTGCCTCAACACTCCCCACAGTGTTGGTCGCCGCCCGAATCAATCCCAAACATCAATCCTCAGCCAGCACACCCAACAAATACACTTTATAGATATTACTAATTCTATGACATTAATATAAATTTGATACAGAGAGGAAAGTAACGAAAAAAAATGGTGCCAACACTTATCAAAGTCCAAATTCTTCGCGCGCTACCGTTGGAGCTCAATCGATTCCTGACGACCACCCGAATCCTGTCGACTCATGGCTTGGGACCACCCGGAGTGATCGACTGGAGCCTTTCTGCACGTCCACCGTCCTCCCTGTCTCTCCTCCGACTCCCCATCTCTCTTCCAACTCCCTGCCAAAACCCCGTCCGCCGTCCTCCCCATCTCTCCTCCGGCTCCCCGCCAAAACCTCATCCGCCGTCCTCCCCGTCTCTCCTCTGACTCCCCGCCAAAACCCCGTCCACCGTTCCTCTCGTCTCTCCTCCGACTCCCCGCCAAAATCCCGTCCACCGTCCTCCCCGTCTTTCCTCCGACTCCCCGCCAAAACCCCGCCCCCAGTCATATGATACAGCATTATATCCAAAAACAAAATGATACCATGACCACCCATTGGCTAATAGCACCCTGCTGTCTGTATTAACCCAAACAAATGTCTAGCTGGAGACTTTCTCAGCATTTAACATAACAAAGAAGCCATTTTAAATTTAACAAAAAGAAAGACCCCGTACATACCTCTATCAAATCTCCCCTCATTCTTCTACGCTCCAGGGAATATAGTCCTAAACTATTCAACCTTTCTCTGTAACTGAGTTTCTCAAGTCCCGGCAACATCCCTATAAACCTTCTCTGCACTCTTTCAACCTTATTTATATCCTTCCTGTAATTTGGTGACCAAATCTGAACACAATACTCCAGATTCGGCCTCACCAATGCCTTATACAACCTCATCATAACATTCCAGCTCTTATACTCCATACTTTGATTAATAAAAGCCAATGTACCAAAAGATCTCTTTACGACCCTATCCACCTGTGACGCCATTTTTAGGGAATTTTGTATCTGTATTCCCAGATCCCTCTGTTCCACTGCACTCTTCAGTGCCTTACCATTAACCCTGTATGTTCTACCTTGGTTTGTCCTTCCAACATGCAATACCTCACACTTGTCTGTATTAAACTGCATCTGCCATTTTTCAGCCCATTTTTCCAGCTGGTCCAAGTCCCTCTGCAGGCTCTGAAAACCTTCCTCACTGTCTACTACACCTCCAATCTTTGTATCATCAGCAAATTCGCTGATCCAATTTACCACATTATCATCCAGATCATTGATATAGATGACAAATAAGAATGGACCCAGCACTGATCCCTGTGGCACACCACTAGTCATAGGCCTCCACTCAGAGAAGCAATTCTCTACTACCAGTCTTTGGCTTCTTCCATTGAGCCAATATCTAATCCAATTTACCACCTCTCCATGTACACCTAGCGACTGAATTTTCCTAACTACCCTCCCATGCGGGACCTTGTTAAAGGCCTTACTGAAATCCATGCAGACAATATCCACTGCCTTCCCTTCATCCACTTTCCTAGTAACCTCCTCGAAAAACTGCAATAGATTGGTCAAACATGACCTACCACTCACAAAGCCATGTTGACTCTCCCTAATAAGTCCCTGTCTATCCAAATGCTTGTAGATTCTGTCTCTTAATACTCCCTCCAATAACTTACCTACTACCGACGTTAAACTCACCGGCCTATAATTTCCCGGATTACTTTTCGATCCTTTTTTAAACAACGGAACAACATGAGCCACTATCCAATCCTCTGGCACCTCACCCGTAGACAGCAACATTTTAAATATTTCTGCCAGGGCCCTCGCAATTTCAACACTAGTCTCCTTCAAGGTCCGAGGGAACACCCTGTCAGATCCCGGGGATTTATCCACTTTAATTTTCCTCAAGACAGCAAGCACCTCTTCCTTTTCAATCTGTACATTTTCCATGATCTCACTACTTGATTCCCTTAATTCCGTAGACTTCATGGCAGTTTCCTTAGTAAATACAGATGCAAAAAACCTATTTAAGATCTCCCCGATTTCCTTTGGTTCCGCACATAGCTGACCACTCTGATCTTCAAGAGGTCCAATTTTATCCCTTATAAACCTTTTGCTCTTAATGTACCTGTAAAAGCTCTTTGGATTATCCTTCACTTTGACTGCCAAGGCAACCTCATGTCTTCTTTTAGCCCTCCTGATTTCTTTCTTAAGTATTTTCTTGCACTTCTTATACTCCTCAAGCACCTGATTTACTCCCTGTTTCCTATACATTTCATACAACTCCCTCTTCTTCTTTATCAGAGTTGCAATATCCCTGGAGAACCAAGGTTCCTTATTCCTATTCACTTTGACTTTAATCCTGACAGGAACATACAAACTCTGCACTCTCAAAATTTCTCCTTTGAAGGCTTCCCACCTACCAATCACATCTTTGCCAGAGAACAACCTGTCCCAATCCACGCTTTTTAGATCCTTTCTCATTTCTTCAAATTTGGCCTTCTTCCAGTTCAGAACCTCAACCCTAGGACCAGACCTATCCTTGTCCATGACCACTTGGGTACTCTCTGTTACCTGACACTTACCCTTCCCCCTCCTAACCATGACCCACTTGTCTGCCTCCTGTGGCCCCAGTGTGACTACCTGCCTGTAACTCCTCTCTATCACCTCCTCACTCTCCCTGACCAGACGAAGGTCATCGAGCTGCAGCTCCAGTTCCCTCACGCAGTCCCTTAGGAGCTGCATCTTGGCGCACCTGGCGCAGATGTGGATGTCCGGGAGGCTTGGAGACTCCAGGGCCTCCCACATCCGGCACCGAGAACAACATGCTGCCCTCACACTCATACTTCCCCCTCTCTTCAAATAACAACAAAGAAGAACACCAAACCTTCCTTGCCTCGCCTGTTTCTGCCTAAGCCCGTTGAGCCGAAGCCCTTAAGCTTTAACTCTGCTCCCGGCTCACTCCGCAGCCCACAAATTACTCTGCCCACTGTATGAGGCTCTGTTCCTTTTAAATCTTCAGTGCTTCACTGGCCAACGTCACACGCCTGCGCAGTCCCGCCTCCCTGAATGCCGATGTAAAAAAACCAAAAAATTCTAAAATGGCTTCCTCCACACTCCTGCTCCTATTCTCAGATTTCCTTCTCCGAATTAAACCCGAAGCAGGATTTCTGTCCTTTTAAATCTTCTGCGCCTCACTGCCCAACGTCACTCGCCTGCGCAGTCCCGCCTCTCTGAACGCCAATGGAAAAAACCCGAAAAATTCAAAAATGGCTTCCTCCGCACTCCCGTTCCGATTCTCAGTCTTCCTTCTCCGAATGTCTTTCTTAAGATTCTTTTTACATTCTTTATATTCCTCGAGCACCTCATTTACTCCATGCTGCCTATATTTATTGTAGTTATCTCTCTTTTTTCTGAACCAAGTTTCCAATATCCCTTGAAAACCATGGCTCTCTCAAACTTTTAACCTTTCCTTTCAACCTAACAGGAACATAAAGATTCTGTATCCTCAAAATTTCACCTTTAAATGACCTCCATTTCTCTATTTCATTCTTCCCATGAAACAAAATGCCCAATCCACTCCTTCTAAATCCTTTTGCATCTCTCAAAGTTAGCCTTTCTCCAATCAAAAATCTCAACCCTGGGTCCAGACTTATCCTTAACCATAGAACCATAGAAACTACAGCACAGAAACAGGCCTTTTGGCCCTTCTTGGCTGTGCCGAACCATTTTCTGCGTAGTCCGACTGACCTGCACATGGACCATATCCCTCCATACACCTCCCATCCATGTATCTGTCCAACTTATTCTTAAATGTTAAAAAAGAACCCGCATTTACCACCTCGTCTGGCAGCTCATTCCATACTCTCACCACTCTCTGTGTGAAGAAGCCCTCCCTAATGTTCCCTTTAAACTTTTCCCCCCTCACCCTTAACCCATGTCCTCTGGTTTTTTTCTCCCTTTGCCTCAGTGGAAAAAGCCTGCTTGCATTCACTCTACCTATACCCATCATAATTTTATATACCTCTATCAAATCTCCCCTCATTCTTCTACGCTCCGGGGAATAAAGTCCTAACCTATTCAACCTTTCTCTGTAACTGAGTTTCTCAAGTCCCGGCAACATCCTTGTAAACCTTCTCTGCACTCTTTCAACCTTATTTATATCCTTCCTGTAATTTGGTGACCAAAACTGAACACAATACTCCGGATTCGGCCTTACCAATGCCTTATACAACCTCATCATAACATTCCAGCTCTTGTACTCAATACTTCGATTAATAAGGGCCAATGTACCAAAAGCTCTTTTTACGACCCTATCTACCTGTGACGACACTTTTAGGGTATTTTGTATCTGTATTCCCAGATCCCTCTGTTCCACTGCACTCCTCAGTGCCTTACCATTAACCCTGTATGTTCTACGTTGGTTTGTCCTTCCAACATGCAATACCTCACACTTGTCAGTATTAAACTCCATCTGCCATTTTTCAGCCCATTTTTCCAGCTGGTCCAAGTCCCTCTGCAGGCTCTGAAAACCTTCCTCGCTGTCTACTACACCTCCAATCTTTGTATCATCAGCAAATTTGCTGATCCAATTTACCACATTATCATCCAGATCATTGATATAGATGACAAATAACAATGGACCCAGCACTGATCCCTGTGGCACACCACTAGTCACAGGCCTCCACTTAGAGTAGCAATTCTCTACCACCACTCTCTGGCTTCTTCCATCGAGCCAATGTCTAATCCAATCCTTCATCCACTTTCCTGGTAATCTCCTCGAAAAACTCCAACAGATTGGTCAAACATGACCTGCCACGCACAAAGCCATGTTGACTCTCCCTAATAAGTCCCTGTCTATCCAAATGCTTGTAGATTCTGTCTCTTAGTACTCCCTCCAATAACTTACCTACGACTGACGTTAAACTCACTGGCCTATAATTTCCCGGATTACTTTTCGATCCTTTTTTAAACAACGGAACAACATGAGCCACTCTCCAATCCTCCGGCACTTCACCCGTAGACAGTGACATTTTAAATATTTCTGCCAGAGCCCCCGCAATTTCAACACTAGTCTCCTTCAAGGTCCGAGGGAACACCCTGTCAGGTCCCGGGGATTTATCCACTTTAATTTTCCTCAAGACAGCAAGCACCTCCTCCTTTTCAATCTGTACAGTTTCCATGGTCTCACTACTTGATTCCCTCAATTCCATAGATTTCATGCCAGCTTCCTTAGTAAATGCAGACGCCTTCTCCATAATTATATTGAAACTAATAGCATTGTGATCACTGGACCTGAAGTGCTCCCCAACACAAATCTCCGTCACCTGACCTATCTCATTCCCTAACAGGAGATCCAACACTGCCTCTTCTCCAGTTGGTACCTCTATGTATTGCTGCAAAAAACTATCCTGCACACATTTTGCAAACTCCAAACCATCCAGCCCTTTTACACACAAACACAAGGAATTCTACGGATGCTGGAAATTCAAACAACACACATCAAAGTTGCTGGTGAATGCAGCAGGCCAGGCAGCATCTCTAGGAAGAGATTTGAAAGTGGGAGAGGGAGGGGGAGATGGAAAATGATAGGAGAAGACAGGAGGGGGACGGATGGAGCCAAGAGCTGGACAGGTGATTGGCAAAGAGGATATGAAAGGATCATGGGACAGGAGGCCAGGGGAGAAAGACAAGGGGGGAGGGGGAACCCAGAGGATGGGCAAGGGGTATAGTCAGAGGGACAGAGGGAGAAAAAGGAGAGAGAGAGAGAAAGAATGTGTGTATATAAATAAATAACGGATGGGGTTCGAGGGGGAAGTGGGGCATTAGCGGAAGTTTGACAAGTCAGTGTTCATGCCGTCAGGTTGGAGGCTACCCAGACGGAATATAAGGTGCTGTTCCTCCAACCTGAGTGTGGCTTCATCTTTACAGTAGAGGAGGCCGTGGATAGACATATCAGAATGGGAATGTGATGTGGATTTAAAATGTCTGGCCACTGGGAGATCCTGCTTTCTCTGGCGGACAGAGCACCCAGCTACCTGTCTCCTGATCCTTTGGGGTGACTATCTCCCTGTAACTCCTGTCTATTTTTGCCCCTGCCTCCCGAATGATCTGAAGTTCATCCGGCTCCAGCTCCAGTCCCCTAACTCGGTTTGTCAGGATCTGCAGCTGGATGCACCTTTCGCAGGTGTAGTCATCAGGGACGATTGTGCTTGCCCTGACTTCCCACATACTGCAAATGGAGCAGTCAGCTGCCCTAACTGCTGCCTCCATTACCTACTCTTAAGGTAATTAGATTTATTAAAGGAACTTACCCAACCTTACCTCATTTGGAGTGAAGCTCTTCCTCAGCCTTTACTCACCGAAGCCTCAGGAGCCAAAGCCTTCCTACTCCATCTCCCTCTACTCTGTTGCCCGCTACAACGTCGCCCGCTCTGTTAATCTGCTCTCTTTTAAACACTCCCGCTGCCTCACGGTCCAACTTACACGCACTTGTGCAGTCGTGCTTTGTTCAACTGCCGAAAAAATGTCTATGGAAAAGTGTGTTGAGGAGGAGAAGATGGCGGCGTGACGCAGCGTGTGTGGCCGTTACGAATGAATATCAATATGTGTAACTGGAGGGCCATGCATCAATCTGGATTTGATGGGGACAGCCGCGAGAAAGCGCAGAGGAACATCTGGTGAAACTTCTGAAATGCCTGCTTCGCTGCTGCTGCTACTGTGCGATTGAGAATCTCTGGAGACAAAGGCCCCAAATCCTCGGCTTTGCATATTGCCTGTTGTCAGGGCCGGGGTTGAAGTGCTCGACAGAGATGGTGCTCGGTGTCGAATAGGTGGTCGGAGGCTCGGAGTTTTTTGGACGGACTCGGAGTTGGACTGTGGTTGGATGCTTCCGGGATGCTGCACCGGCAAGTTGGCGGTGCTGGAGGTTTACCGTCTGCGTGAGATGATGGGACTCTCGAGTGACTCTGAGACTTTTACTGTGCCGTGGTCTGTTCTTATCAAATTACGGTATTGCTTTGCACTGTTGTAACTGTATGTTATAATTGTGTGGCTTTTGTTATTTTTTAAGTTGGTCTGTCATGTGTTTTCGTGATATCATTCTGGAAAAACATTTTTATCGTTTCTTAATTGCATGCATTACTAAATGACAATAAAAGGGGACTGCGTGTCCTCATAATCATAAACAGTCAATGTTTTGGGCCAAGATTCTTTGTCAGGTCTGGAAAAAAATTATAGAAACATAGAACACATTTGATAAGGTGCCACACAAGATAAAATACTGTGGTGTGGAGAAACAGGAGGCAATGAGTGGGAATAAAAGGGGTGTTTTCTGGTTGGCGGCCTATGACAAGTAGTGTTCCTCAGGGGTCAATATTGGGACCTCTACCTTACATATTGGAAACATAGAAAACCTGTAGGTCCTTTGGCCCACAATGCTGTGCTGAACATGGAATTATTTTAGAAATTACCTAGGGTTACCCATAACCCTCAATTTTTCTAAAACTCCATGTACCTATCCAGGAGTCGCTTAAAAGACACTATTGTATTTGCCTCCACCACCGTCGCCGGCAGCCCATTCCATGCACTCACCACCCTCTGCATAAAAAACTTGCCCCTGACATATTCTCTGTACCTACTTCAAAGCACCGTAAAACTGTGCCCTCTCGTGCTAGCCATTTCAGCCCCGGGAAAAAGCCTCTGACGATCCATATGATCAATACCTCTCATCATCTTATACACCTCCATCAGGTCACCTCTCATCCTTCATTGCTCCAAGGAGAAAAGGCCAAGTTCACTCAACCTGTTCTCATAAGGCATGCTCCCCAATCCAGGCAACATCCTTGTAAATCTCCTTTGCACCCTTTCTATAGTTTCCACATCCTTCCTGTAGTGAGGTGACCAGAACTGAGCACAGTACTCCAAGTGGGATCTGACCAGGCTCCTGTAAAGCTGTAACTTTACCTCTCAGCTCTTAAACCCAATCCCATGGTTGCTGAGTGTCAATACACTGAATTCCTTCTTAACCACACAGTCAACCTGAGCAGCTTTGAGTATCTTATGGACTCTGACCTCAAGATCCTACTGATCCTCCACATTGCCAAGAGTCGTACCATTAACACTATATTCTGCCATCATATTTGACCTCCCAAAATAAACCACCCCACTCTTATCTGGGTTGAACTCCATCTGTCACTTCTCAACCCAGTTTTGCATCCTATCAATGTTCTGCTGTAACCTCTGATAGCCCTCCACACTATCCACAACACCCTCAACCTTTGTGTCATCAGCAAAGTTACTAACCATCCCACCACTTCCTCATCCAGGTCATTTCTAAGAATCACAAAGAATGGGGTCCCAGAACAGTTCCCTGAAGCACACCACTGGTCATCGACCTCCATGCAGATTATAACCCATCTACAGCCATTCTTTGCCTTCTGTGGGCAAGCCAATTCTGGATCCACAAAGCAATATCCCCTTAGATCCCATGCCTCCTTACTTTCTCAATAAGCCTTGCATGGGGTACCTTATCAAATGCCTTGCTGAAATCCATATTCACTACATCTATTGCTCTACCTTCATCGATGTGTTTAGTCACATCCTCAAAAAATTCAGTCAGGTTCATAAGGCATAACCTGCCTTTGACAAAGCCATGCTGACTATTCCTAATCATATTATACCTCTCCAAATGTTCATAAATCCTGCCTCTCGGGATCTTCTCCATCAACTTACCAACCACTAAGTAATTTCCTGCACTATCTCTACTCCTTTTCTTGAATAAGGGAACAAGCAGATGAATGCATGGCTGAGAGACTGGTGTAGGGGGCAGGGCTTCAGATTCTTGGATAATTGGGATCTCTTCTGGGGGAAGTATGACCTGTTCAAAAAGGACAAGTTACGCCTGAACCCGAAGGGGACCAATATCCTGGCGGGAAAGTTTAATAGAGCTGTTAGGGAGGGTTTAAACTAATTTGGCAGGGGGATGGGAACTGGAATGACAGAGCGGAGGAAGGGGAAAACGGAAATAAATCTAAGATAGTGAGCAGTAAAGATGTCAGGAAAGACAGGCAGGTGATGGGGCAAATTTGTAGCCATTGGGTTGAGTTGCAGTGCAATAAGGTTGCAGTGAAATCAAAGCGAAAAGTATCAAATACTGGTCTTAAAGTGTTGTACTTAAATGCACGCAGCATAAGGAATAAGATGGATGATCTTGTCGTACAGCTACAGATTGGCAGGTATGATATTGTGGCCATCACAGAGACCTGGCTAAAGGATGCATGTCTCTGGGAGCTGAACGTCCAAGGATACACGGTGTATCGGAAGGATAGGAAGGTAGGCAGAGGGGGAGGCATGGCTTTATTCGTAAGAAATGATATTAAATCATTAGCTGGAGGTGATATAGGATTGGAAAATGCAGAATCTTTATGGGTTGAGCTAAGAAATAGCAGGGGTAAAAGGACCCTGATGGCAGTTATTTGTAGTCCTCCAAACAGCTGCAGTGATGTGGACTACAAATTACAACTGGAAATAGAAAAGGCTTGTCAGAAGGGCAGTGTTATGATAATTGTGGGGGATTTCAATATGTGAGTGGATTGGGAAAATCAGGTCGGCACTGGATCTCGAGAGAGAAAATTAGTCGAATGTCTGCAAGATGGCTTTTTGGAACAGCTTGTTGTTGAGCCCACTAGGGGATCGGCTGTACTGGATGGGTATTGTGCAATGAACCCGAGGTGATTAGAGAGATTGAGGTGAAGGAACCCTTAGGAGGCAGTGATCATAACATGATTTAGTTCACTGTGAAATTTGAAAAAGAGAAGCCGAAATCTGATGTGTCGGTATTTCAGTGGAGTAAAGGAAATTACAGCGGCATGAGAGAGGAACTGGCCAAAGTTGACTGGAAAGGGACACTGGCGGGAAAGACAGCAGAGCAGCAGTGGCTGGAGTTTATGCAAGAAATGAGGAAGGTGCAAGACAGGTATATTCCAAAAAAGAAGAAATTTTCGAGTGGAAAAAGGATGCATCCGTGGTTGACAAGAGAAGTCAAAGCCAAAGCCAAAGTTAAAGTAAAGGAGTGGGCATACAAGGAACCAAAAATTAGTGGGAAGAGAGAGGATTGGGAAGCTTTTAAAACCTTATAAAAGGAAACCAAGAAGGTCATTAAGAGGGAAAAGATTAATTATGAAAGGAAGCTTGCAAGTAATATCAAAGAGGATACTAAAAGCTTTTTCAAGTATATAAAGAGTAAAAGACAGGTGAGAGTAGATATAGGATTGATAGAAAATGATGCTGGAGAAATTGTAATGGGAGATAAGGAGATGGCAGAGGAACTGAACGAGTATTTTGCATCAGTCTTCACTGAGGAAGACATCAGCAGTATACCGGACACTCAAGGGTGGCAGGGAAGAGAAGTGTGCGCAGTCACAATTACGAAAGAGAAAGTTCTCAGGAAGCTGAATAGTCTAAAGGTAGATAAATCTCCTGGATCAGATGGAATGCACCCGTGTGTTCTGAAGGAAGTAGCTGTGGAGATTGCGGAGGCATTCGCGATGATCTTTCAAAAGTCAATAGATTCTGGCATGGTTCCGGAGGACTGGAAGATTGCAAATTTCACTCCGCTATTTAAGAAGGGGGAAAGGAAGCAAAAAGGAAATTATAGACCTGTTAGCCTGACATCGGTGGTTGGGAAGTTGTTGGAGTCGATTGTCAAGGATGAGGTTACAGAGTACCTAGAGGCGTATGACAAGATAGGCAGAACTCAGCATGGATTCCTTAAAGGAAAATCCTGCCTGACAAACCTATTACAATTTTTTGAGGAAATTACCAGTAGGCTAGACAAGGGAGATGCAGTGGATGTTGTATATTTGGATTTTCAGAAGGCCTTTGACAAGGTGGCACACATGAGGCTACTTAACAAGATAAGAGCCCATGGAATTACGGGAAAGTTACATAATTGGATACAGCGTTGGCTGATTGGCAGGAAACAGAGAGTGGGAATAAAGGGATCCTATTCTGGTTGGCTGCCGGTTACCAGTGGTGTTCCACAGGGGTCCGTGTTGGGGCCACTTCTTTTTACATCGTACATCAACGATTTGGATTATGGAATAGATGGCTTTGTGGCTAAGTTTGCTGACGATACGAAGATAGGTGGAGGGACCGGTAGTGCTGAGGAAATGGAGAATCTGCAGAGAAACTTGGAGAGATTGGAAAAATGGGCAGAGAAATGGCAAATGAAATATAATGTTGGAAAGTGTATGGTTATGCACTTTGGCAGAAAAAATAAACAGGCAGACTATTATTTAAATGGGGAAAGAATTGAAAGTTCGGAGAAGCAACGGGACTTGGGAGTCCTCATACAGGATACCCTTAAAATTAACCTCCAGGTTGAGTCAGTAGTGATGAAGGTGAATGCAATGTTGGCATTCATTTCTAGAGGAATAGAGTATAGGAGCAGGGTTGTGATGTTGAGGGTCTATAAGGCGCTGGTGAGACCTCACTTGGAGTACTGTGGGCAGTTTTGGTCTCCTTATTTAAGAAAGGATGTGCTGATGTTGGAGAGGGTACAGAGAAGATTCACTAGAATGATTCCGGGAATGAGAGGGTTAACATATGAGGAACGTTTGTCTGCTCTTGGACTGTATTCCTTGGAGTTTAGAAGAATGAGGGGAGACTTCATAGAAACATTTCGAATGTTGAAAGGCATGGACAGAGTGGATGTTGCAAAGTTGTTTCCCATGATGGGGGAGTCTAGTACGAGAGGGCATGACTTAAGGATTGAAGGGCGCCCATTCAGAACAGAAATGCGAAGAAAGTTTTTTAGTCAGAGGGTGGTGAATCTATGGAATTTGTTGCCACGGGCAGCAGTGGAGGCCAAGTCATTGGGTGTATTTAAGGCAGAGATTGATAGGTATCTGAGTAGCCAGGGCATCAAAGGTTATGGTGAGAAGGCAGGGGAGTAGGACTAAATGGGAGAATGGATCAGCTCATGATAAAATGGCGGAGCAGACTCAATGGGCCAAATGGCCGACTTCTGCTCCTTTGTCTTATGGTCTTATATGCAACCCTCCAATCCTCCGGAACCTCTCCCGTCCTCATTGATGATGCAAAGATCATTGCCAGAGGCTCAGCAATCTCCTTCCTCACCTCCCACAGTAGCCTCGGGTACATCTTGTCTAGTTCCGGTGATTTATCCAACTTGATGCTTTCCAAAGGCTCCAGCACATCCTCTTTCTTAATGTCTATATAATCAAGCTTTTCAATCCACTGTAATTCATCCCTACAATTGCCAAGATCCTTTTCCGTAGTGAATAAAGTATTCATGAAGTACCTGTGCTATCTCCTCCCGTTCCATACACACTTTTCCACTGTCACACCTATTCTGTCACGTCTTATCCTCTTGCTCGTCATACTTTTAGAATGCCGGGGTTTTCCTTAATCCTGCTCGCCAAGGCCTTTTCATGGCACTTTCTGGCTCTCCTGATTTCATTCTTAAGCTCCTTCCTGTTAGCCTTATAATCTTCTAGATATCTATCATTACCTAGTTTATGAACCTCTTCTAAGTTTTTCTTTTCTTCATGACTAGATTTTCAACAGCTTTTGTACACCACAGTTCCTGTACCCTACCATCCTTTCCCTGTCTCATATGCAAATATCCCCTGAACATATGCCAAGTTTCTTCCATACATTTCCCTGAGAACATCTGTTACTGTTGCAAGGAGCGTAGGGAGTGGACCCAAGTGCAGAACATCGCGTTGCACGTAGGTAGCATTAACACAAGTGTATTTATTAACAGTTGCCAGGAAGACCGGAGAGTGAGGATTAGTTGCTTATGTGGACATGAACATTGGATAACAAACTGGAGGTGTCTGGACCCGGAGCTTGGTCATGGAGCCTGGACTGGGACACGGAGCCTGGACTTGGACTGGAACATGGAGCAACAAAACCAAACAACGACAGACAATTCGTATCTTGGCTCGGAGTAGCACATGAAGCGGCAAACGGCCGGCAATCACTTAACTGGACATGAAGGGACAGAGTTCCCGACTCGTAGTAGTGGCAAATGGTCAGCAATCCTCAGCTGGACACGAAAACAACATAATTTGCATCTTGACCTGGAGCAGTGGCAAACAGCCGGCAACACTCAGCTGGACACAAAAACGACAGAATTCGCGAAGCAACCTCCGGCACTGAAGCAACTTAGAGTCCACTATTCTCGGCAGCCCGTAACGCGCATTGCAGCACTGGCTCAGGTGGCGGTTTTCCCCCCTCTCCCGAGTAGATATAAGCCGGAGTCTTTATGTTGTCTGTTCAGATGAGAATCAGGTGCCTTAATCAAGGAGCCAGGTAAACATGGGGAAAAAGAAATTAAACAAAATGAGGAGTCAACGGATCGGACCGAGACAGTTACCAATTTGTACTTCCAAGTTTCTGCCTGATAGCTTCATATTTCACCTTACTCTAATTAAACACTCTCCTAACTTGTTTGTTCCTATCCCTCACCAATGCTATGGTAAAGGAGATAGAAATGTGATCTCTATCTCCAAAACACTCTCCCACTGAGGGACTTGACACCTGACCAAGTTCATTTCCCAATACCAGATCAAGCATAGCCTCTCCTCTTGTAGGCTTATCTACATATTGTGTCAGGAAACCTTCCTGAACACACCTAACAAACTCCACCCCATTTAAACCCCTTGCTCTAGGAAGATGCCAATCAATATTTACGAAATTAAAATCTCCCACCACGACAACCCTGTTATTATTACACCTTTTCAGAATCTGGCTCTCTATCTGCTTCTCAATGTCCGTTACTGTAAAAAAGTCAGTAGAGTTATTGACCCCTTCCAGTTCCTAACTTCCACCCACAGAGACTCAGTAGACAATCCCTCCATGACTTCCTCCTTTTCTGCAGCCATGACATTATCTCTGATTAGTAGTGCCACGCCCCCACCTCTTTTGCCTCCCTCCCTGTCCTTTCTGAGACATCAAAAGCCTGTCAGTCCAAGTAACCATTCCTGCCTTTGAGCCATCCAAGTCTCTGTAATTGTCACATTATAGCTCCAAGTACTGATCCATGCTCTAAACTCATCCGCTTTATTCATGATGCTTCTTGCATTAAAATAGACACATGTCAAACACTCAGTCTGAGCGCATTGTTTCTCTGTCACCTGCCTATTCTCGCTCTCACATTGCCTACGAGTTTTCTCTATTTGTAAGCAAACTGCCCCTTCCTCTGTCTCATCAGTTTGGTTCCCAACCTTCAGCAATTCTAGTTTAAACTCTCCCCAATGGTAAACCTCCCTGCCAGGATATTAGTTCCCCTTGGATTCAAGTGCAACCCGTCCTTTTTGTACAGATCACGCCTGCCCCAAAAGATCATCCCAATGATCAAGAAATCTGAATCCCTGTCCCCTGCTCCTATCCTTCATCCACACATTTATCCTCCCCCTCACTCTATTCCTATACAACAGGAATTCTGCAGATGCTGGAAATTCAAGCAACATACATCAAAGTTGCTGGTGAACGCAGCAGGCCAAGCAGCATCTATAGGAAGAGGCACAGTCGACGTTTCAGGCCGAGACCCTTCGTCAGGACTCCGTCTATTCCTATACTCACTGTTGCGTGGCCAGGGAGTAATCCCAAGGTTACTACCTTTGAAGTCCTGCTTCACAGCTTCTTTCCTAACTTCCTGTAGTCTGTTTTCAGGACCTCCTCCCTTTTCCTACCTATGTCATTGGTAGCAATATGCACCATGACTTCTGGTTGTTTACCTTCCCACTTCAGGATATCGTGGACGCAATCGGAAACAGCCAGTGAAGGAGTGGAGCTTTGAGGCTTTGACTCGAGAGATTCTGGCAGTTTTGGCAGTTGGTCTCTGCAATCAAGTCAATCAAGATTTAAATAGATCAGCAGAAAGCCATTGATTAGACAATCAAGATTTGAATAGCTCAGACTCAGCAGAAAGCAGCTGATTGGGCAATCGAGGTCAGGTGACCAAACATTTTGAAAAGCTCAAACACATAAATAGAGGGGTAGCTCAAGTGGAGTGGCCAGTGAAGGAGTGGAGCTTTGAGGCTTTGATGAGAAGAGGCGGAGAACAAGCTTGCTTGCAGTTAGTCTTTACAATGCCTCCTGAGACAGTGATGTGCCTCTCATGTGAGATGTGGCAATCTTGGGGGAACGCCCCTCTCCCGCAGAGTCACATCTGCCAGAAGCACATACGGCTGGGCAATCTGGAAGACCACGTAAGGAATCTGGAGCAGCAGCTGGATGACCTTTGACTCATAAGGGAGAATGAGGCAGTCATAGATGAGAGCTACAGGGAGGTGCACACCTAGGCTGTCGGAAGCAGGTGGTTGGGTGACAGACAGAGGGGGGAAAGCGAAGGTGAGCGGACAGGTAGTGCAGAGCACTCCTGTAGCCATTCCCCTGAATAATAAGTTTACTGTCCTGGATACTGTTGGCGGGGACGACCAACCAGGTGTGAGCCATGGTGGCAGGGCCTCCGGCACTGAGTCTGACCTGGTGGTGCAGAAGGGTGGGATGGAGAAGAGGAGAGCTGTCGTCATTGGAGACGCTATAGTCAGGGGAGCAGACAGGAGATATTGTGGACGCGAGAAGGACACCCGCATGGTTTGTTGCCTCCCAGATGCCAGGGTCCGGGATGTCTCTGACCGGGTGCACAATATCCTGGTACGAGAGGGAAAGCAACCAGAAGTCGTGATGCATGTTGGGACCAATGACATAGGCAGGAAGAGGGATGAGGTCCTGAAGTGAGAGTTTCGGGAACTATGCAGAAGGCTGAAGAACAGGACCTCAAGGGTGGCATTCTCAGGATTGCTGCCAGTGCTTCGTGACAGTGATGGTAAGAATTGGAGGAGATGGCAGTTGAATGCGTGGCTGAGGAGTTGGTGCAGGGAGCAGGGTTTTAGATTTTTGGAACATTGGGATCTCTTCTGGAGAAGGTGGGACCTGTACAGATTGGATGGGTTGCACCTGAACTCGAGGGGGAGCAATATCTTTGCAGGTAAGTTTGCTAGCATGGTTCGAGAGGGTTTAAACTAATTTGCAAGGGGGATGGGACCCAGAGCGATAGAGCAGTGAAAGAAGTGCATGGAGTAAACCCAGATCTAACATATAGAGAGGCTTTGAGGAAAGAGAAGCAGAATAAATGGTGTAAAGGTAGGAAGGTAGAAGGGATGAAGTGTGTGTACTTCAATGCAAGAAGCATCAGGAACAAAGCTGTTGGAAAAGATTCTTAGAGATAGGATCTATGGGCTTTTAGAGAATCATGGTCTGATCAGGGACAGTCAGCATGGCTTTGTGAAGGGCAGATTGTGTCTAACAAGCCTGATAGAGTTCTTTGAGGAGGTGACCAGGCATATAGATGAGGGTAGTGCAGTGGATGTGATCTATATGTATTTTAGTCAGGCATTTGACAAGGTTCCACACGGTAGTCTTATTCAGAAAGTCAGAAGTTTGGCCAGGTGGATTCAGAATTGGCTTGCCTGCAGAAGGCAGAGGGTTGTGGTGGAGGGAGTACATACAGATTGGAGGATTGTGACTAGTGGTGTCCCACAAGGATCTGTTCTGGGACCTCTATTTTTCGTGATTTTTATTAACGACCTGGATGTGGGGGTAGAAGGGTGGGTTGGCAAGTTTGCAGACCATACAAAGGTGGGTGCTGTTTTAGATAGTGTAGAGGATTGTCAAAGATGGCAGAGAGACATTGATAGGATGCAGAAGTGGGCTGAGAAGTGGCAGATGGAGTTCAACCCAGAGAAGTGTGAGGTGGTACACTTTGGAAGGACAAAATCCAAGGCAGAGTACAAGGTAAATGGCAGAATACTTGGCACTGTGGAGGAGCAGAGGGATCTGGGGGTACATGTCCACAGATCACTAAAAGTTGCCTCACAGGTGGTTAGGGTAGTTAAGAAAGCTTATGGGGTGTTAGGTCTCATAAGTCAAGGGATAGAGTTTAAGAGTCACGATGTAAGGATGCAGCTCTATAAAACTCTGGTTAGGCCACACTTGGAGTACTGTGTCCATTTCTGGTCACCTCACTATGGGAAGGATGTGGAAGCATTGGAAAGGGTACAGAGGAGATTTACCAGAATGCTGCCTGGTTTAGAGAGTATGCATTATGATCAGAGATTAAGGGAGCTAGGGCTTTACTCTTTGGAGAGAAGGAGGATGAGAGGAGACATGATAGAGGTGTACAAGATAATAAGAGGAATAGATGGAGTGGATAGCCAGCGCCTCTTCCCCAGGGCACCACTGCTCAATACAAGAGGACATGGCTTTAAGGTAAGGGGTGGGAAGTTCAAGGGGGATATTAGAGGAAGGTTTTCTTTTACTCAGAATGGTTGGTGCGTGGAATGCACTGCCTGAGTCAGTGGTGGAGGCAGATACACTAGTGAAGTTTAAGAGACTACTAGACAGGTATATGGAGGAATTTAAGGTGGGGGCTTATATGGGAGGCAGGGTTTGAGGGTCGGCACAACATTGTGGGCCAAAGGGCCTGTGCTGTACTATTCTATCTATCATCCTGGACCCTGGCTTCTGTGAGTCAAAAAAGATGAAGTTAGAGCTAGAAGGTGAAGTGAGGAGAGGAAGAGTACAAGGTGGTAGCTGATAGGTGAAACAAGGAGGAGGGAAGGCTGAAGTAAAGAGCTGTGAAGCTGATAATTGAAAGAGAGAAAGGGCTGGAGAAGGGGGAATCTAATAGGAGAGTAGAAGACCATGGAAGAAAGGGAAGGGAAAGAAGCACTGGAGAGAGGTGATGGGCAAGTAAGCAGACAAGGTGAGAGAGGGAAACAGGAATGGGTATGGTGAAGTTGGGGGCAGTTACCAGAATTTTGAGAAATCAATGTTCATGCCATCAGGTTGGATGATACCCAGATGGATTTTCAGCATCTGCTGGTTTTTTTGTTTTTGTGCTGATTGGCCACTATTCAAAGCTCCTAAAAACCGCCATGAGTCATTATCATTAATAATCGATCAGGAAACCTGAGTGAATTACACCTTATTAAGCTTCTGCTCTCTTTAATTGGCCGCTGCCCAAAGTTCTAAAACACTGCTATGAGTTGCTGCCTTTAAAATTCAACTGAACCACCACAAACATACACTCAGCTACCATATTTTTAGGTACAGGACATACCTAATGAAGTGACAACTGAGTGCATTTCTGACTTCTACGTTACTTAGATGACCAAATGAACAACACAAAGTTCTTCATACAATCCAAATCTCTGCGGTGAAAGATTCATGACTTATCCATGGCTTTTGAAAGATTATTTTTAACATTCAAGTTTGATCCATATTTGGCTACAAAATAGTTTAATTACCCAATTTTGGGTCAGTGAAATTCATTAAACCATTTGTGAATTTCATTGAATGTAGTTTGAACTTGATAAAACCTATAGGTAATTACAAGTTTAATGAAGCATAGAACAGATTAAGTGACTCTGCTGTTTGTTTCCCAGCTGGGACCCTGTTTCACTTTGTACTTATCCTACAGCAACCCTCCTACTACAGTCATTTGGCAATAAATGTATTTAATTAGATTAATGAATTTTATGCCTTCTCCTTGGAATCAGCTTGTTAATTCCCAACAATGACAGGAAAATACTATAACAGATTTTTCAATATGTCTTTGCAACAACACTATACCAGTGTTTATAAATCTGCTTCAGGTGAACTCATTCCGTGTCTCCAGAGGTACTGTCAGGTAGAAGCTTTTCCAATGGTTAAACTGACAGGATTTTGTTCAGTGGTCTTTCACTCTGCTATTTGAACATCACCCCCACTCACCGCATGAAGAAAACAAGTTACAAAACTTAATTACAAGCAAGTGTTTCTTTATTTTTAAATTCAGTTAAAATATAATCAGCAGCCACTTTATTAGGTACATCTGCTCGTTCATGCAAATATCTAATCAGCCAAATATGTGGCAGTAACTCAATGCAGACATGGTCAAGAGGTTCATTTGTTGTTCAGACCAAACGTCAGAATGGGGAAGAAATGTTATCTAAGTGACTTTGTGGGTAATTGTTGACCAGAGAACATAGAATAGTACAGCACAATACAGGCCCTTCGGCCCATAATGTTGTGCCAACCTTCAAACCCTGCCTTCCATATAAGTCCCCATCTTAAATTCCTCCATATACCTGTCTAGTAGTCTCTTAAACTTCACTAGTGTATCTGCCTCCACCATTGACTCAGGCAGTGCATTCCACGCACCAACCACTCTCTGAGTAAAAGAAAACCTTCCTCTAATATCCCCCTTGAACTTCCCACCCCTTACCTTAAAGCCATGTCCTCTTGTATTGAGCAGTGGTGCCCTGAGGAAGAGGCGCTGGATATGCAACGAGGTGCAACGAGACCTGGGTGTCATTATACACCAGTCATTGAAAGTGGGCATGCAGGTACAGCAGGCGGTGAAAAAGGCGAATGGTATGCTGGCATTTATAGCGAGAGGATTCGAGTACAGGAGCAGGGAGGTACTACTGCAGTTGTACAAGGCCTTGGTGAGACCACACCTGGAGTATTGTGTGCAGTTTTGGTCCCCTAATCTGAGGAAAGACATCTTTGCCATAGAGGGAGTACAAAGAAGGTTCACCAGATTGATTCCTGGGATGGCAGGACTTTCATATGAAGAAAGACTGGATGAACTGGGCTTGGACTCGTTGGAATTTAGAAGATTGAGGGGGGATCTGATTGAAACGTATAAGATCCTAAAGGGATTGGACAGGCTAGATGCAGGAAGATTGTTCCCGATGTTGGGGAAGTCCAGAACGAGGGGTCACAGTTTGAGGATAGAGGGGAAGCCTTTTAGGACCGAGATTAGGAAAAACTTCTTCACACAGAGAGTGGTGAATCTGTGGAATTCTCTGCCACAGCAAACTGTTGAGGCCAGTTCATTGGCTATGTTTAAGAGGGCGTTAGATATGGCCCTTGTGGCTACAGGGGTCAGGGGGTATGGAGGGAAGGCTGGGGCGGGGTTCTGAGTTGGATGATCAGCCATGATCATAATAAATGGCGGTGCAGGCTCGAAGGGCCGAATGGCCTACTCCTGCACCTATTTTCTATGTTTCTATATCCACTCTATCTATTCCTCTTATTATCTTGTACACCTCTGTCATGTCTCCTCTCATCCTCCTTCTCTCCAAAGAGTAAAGCCCTAGCTCCCTTAATCTCTGATTATAATGCATACTCTCTAAACCAGGCAGCATTCTGGTAAATCTCCTCTGTACCCGTTCCAATGCTTCCACATTCTTCCTATAGTGAGGTGACCAGAAATGGACACAGTACTCCAAGTGTGGCCCAACCAGAGTTTTATAGAGCTGCATCGTTACATCGCGACTCTTAAACTCTATCCCTCGACTTATGAAAGTTAATACCCCATAAGCTTTCTTAACTACCGTATCCACCTGTGAGGCAACTTTCAGGGACCTGTGGATATATACCCCCAGGTCGCTCTGCTCCTCCACACTACCAAGTATCCTGCCATTTACTTTGTACTCTGCCTTGGAGTTTGTCCTTCCAAAGCGTACCACCTCACACTTCTCTGGGTTGAACTCCATCTGCCACTTCTCAGCCCACTTCTCCATCCTTTCAATGTCTCTCTGCAATCTTTGACAATCCTCTGCACTACCTACAACACCACCAACCTTTGTGTCGTCTGCAAACTTGCCAACCCACCCTTCTACCCCCACATCCAGGTCGTTAATAAAAATCACGAAAAGTGAGGTCCCAGAACAGATCCTTGTGGGACACTACTAGTCACAATCCTTCAATCTGAATGTACTCCCTCCACTCACAACCCTCTGCCTTCTGCAGGCAAGCCAATTCTGAATCCACCTGGCCAAACTTCCCTGGATCCCATGCCTTCTGACTTTCTGAATAAGCCTACCATGTGGAACCTTGTCAAATACCTTACTAAAATCCATATAGATCACATCCACAGCACTACCCTCATCTATATGCCTGGTCACCTCCTCAAACAACTCTATCAGTCTTGTTAGACACGATCTGCCCTTCAAAAAGTCATGCTGACTGTCCCTGATCAGACTATGATTCTCCAAATGCCCAGAGATCCTATCTCTAAGTATCTTTTCCAACAGCTTTCGCACCACAGAAGTAAGGCTCACTGGTCTATAATTACCCGGACTATCCCTACTACCTTTTTTGAACAAGGGGACAACATTTGCCTCCCTCCAATCCTCCGGTACCATTCCCGTGGACAACGATGACATGAAGATCCTAGCCAGAGGCTCAGCAATCTCTTCCCTCGCCTCGTGGAGCAGCCTGGGGAATATTCCGTCAGGCCCCGGGGACTTATCCGTCCTAATGTATTTTAACAACTACAACACCTCCTCTCCCTTAATATCAACATGCTCCAGAACATCAACCTCATTCATATTGTCTTCACCATCATCAAGTTCCCTCTCATTGGTGAATACCGAAGAAAAGTATTCATTGAGGACCTCGCTCACTTCCACAGCCTCCAGGCACATCTTCCACCTTTATCTCTAATTGGTCCTACCTTCACTCCTGTCATCCTTTTTTTCTACACATAATTGTAGAACGACTTGGGGTTTTCCTTTACCCTACTCGCCACAGCCTTCTCATGTCCCCTTCTTGCTCTTCTCTGCCCCTTCTTAAGCTCCTTTCTTGCTTCCCTATATTCATGAATAGACTCATCTGATCCTTGCTTCCTAAACCTCATGTATGCTGCCTTCTTCTACCTAACTAGATTTTCCACCTCACTTGTCACCCATGGTTCCTTCACCCTACCATTCTTTATCTTCCTCACCGGGACAAATTTATCCCTAACATCCTGCAAGAGATCTCTGAACATCGATCACATCTCCATGGTACATTTCCCTGTAAAAACATCATCCCAATTCACACCTGCAAGTTCTAGCCTTATAGCCTCATAATTTGCCCTTCCCCAATTAAAATTTTTCCTGTCCTCTCTGATTCTATCCTTTTCCATGATAATGCTAAAGGCCAGGGAGCGGTGGTCACTGTCCCCCCCAGATGCTCACCCACTGAGAGATCTGAGACCTGACCCGGTTCATTACCTAGTACTAGATCTAGTATGGCATTCCCCCGGTCGGCCTGTCAACATACTATGACAGGAATCCGCCCTGGACACACTTAACAAACTCTGCCCCATCTAAACCCTTGGAACTAATCAGGTGCCAATCAATGTTAGGGAAGTTAAAGTCACCCATGATAACAACCCTGTTATTTTTGCACCTTTCCAAAATCTGCCTCCCAATCTGCTCCTCTGTATCTCTGCTGCTACTAGGAGGCCTATAGAATACCCCCAATAGAGTAACTGCTCCCTTCCCATTCCTGACTTCCACCCATACTGACTCAAAAGAGGATCCTGCTACATTACCCACCCTTTCTGTAGCTGTAATAGTATCCTTGACCAGTAATGCCACCCCTCCTCCCCTTTTTCTGCCCTCTCTACCCCTTTTAAAGCACTGAAATCCAGTTGGTGCCAAACTAGGTGGTTTGTCACTTTAGGGACATATATTTAATCTGTGTATTGTCGTGCAGCATTGGATCCAGAGCAACAATTATTTCATTCTCCTTTACACTTATGTACTGAAGAATAACAATAAACAATCTTGAATTCCAGCAAGATTTATAATCAAATACCCAATGAATTCCCATACTTGTAATAGATTTTGAAGATATTAAATGTCAATTACAGTAAAAATTACCCATTGGTAATCACAGATGATCCTCCTCCTCCTCCTCCTCCCCCCCCCCCGGGGCATAAGCCACTAGCAGTTCATGAGAGTCCTCTACGATGGTCTGATAGAAGGTTGACTGAATCCGTGGCTTCCGCTTTTACTGCACAATTTCATACATTTTCCAGGCAAAGGTTCTTCCTCTCCCAGGGATGAGGTTTTTAAGAGTTTCTTTTGGTGTTTCTGTAGCTCTATTCCTCGAGCTTGACATTTCGCAGCTGATCTTGGGACCACACATGGTGGAGTTATAATTTAATTTGGCCGCCTGCTTCTAATTTTCCCTGAATTACCGATGTTTGGAGACCTTCAGCATTAGACTAAATTTCTTTAGTTTCCTAGATGACAAGACAGGTTCACCTTACTCCCAATGCCAGCTGAAACAATATCTTATGTGACAAAAATGGTGACTCTCCAAGAATTGTAAACTGTAGTTTATTACTGAATTGGAGGCTAAAAAACTGGTTAAGTAATCATCTAACAAATTCTTCTAGAGGTTAGTACCCATCTTAGATTACTTGCATCTTCTTTTTGATTAATACTTTCATTATTAACAACAATTTGTTACCTTGAATTTACCAGAACAAATTTTAATGCCATTTTTTGACACTTTCATTGGTATGAATCACATATGGGCAGAATGGTGGCATAGTGGTTAGCATAACAATTCACAGTGCCAGTGACTGGGTTCAATTCCCACCACTGTCTGAAAGGAGTTTGCATGTTTTCCCCGTGACCATGTGGGTACCTCTGGGTGCTACGATTTCCTCCCACCATCCAAAGATGTACCAGTTAGTTGGATAATTGGTCACATGGGTGTAATTAGACTGTGTGAGCTCTTTGGGCTGGAATGGCCTGTAACCATAGAATCATAGAAAATCCATGTGATCTATATAGATTTTAGTAAGGCATTTGACAAGATTCCACACGGTAGGCTTATTCAGAAATAAGCATGGGATCCAGGGAAGTTTGGCCAGGTGAATTCAGAATTCGCTTGCCTTCAGAAGGCAGAGGGTGGTGGTGGAGGGAGTACATTCAGATTGGAGGATTGTGACCAGTGGTGTCCCACAAGGATCTGTTCTGGGACCTCTACTTTTCGTGATCTTTATTAACGACCTGGATGTGGGGATAGAAGGGTGGGTTACCAAGTTTGCAGACGACACAAAGGTTGGTGGTGTTGTAGATAGTGTAGAGGATTGTCAAAGATTGCAGAGAGACATTGATAGGATGCAGGAGTGGGCTGAGAAGTGGCAGATGGAGTTCAACCCGGAGAAGTGTGAGGTGGTACACTTTGGAAGGACAAACTCCAAGGCAGAGTACAAAGTAAATGGCAGGATACTTGGTAGTGTGGAGGAGCAGAGGGATCTCGGGGTACATGTCCACAGATCCCTGAAAGTTGCCTCACAGGTGGATAGGGTAGTTAAGAAAGCTTATGGGGTGTTAGCTTTCATAAGTCAAGGGATAGAGTTTAAGAGTCACGATGTAAGGATGCAGCTCTATAAAACTCTGATTAGGCCACACTTGGAGTACTGTGTCCAGTTCTGGTCACCTCACTATAGGAAGGATGTGGAAGCATTGGAAAGGGTACAGAGGAGATTTACCAGGATACTGCCTGGTTTAGAAAGTATGCATTATGATCAGAGATTAAGGGAACTAGGGCTTTACTCTTTGGAGAGAAGGAGGATGAGAGGAGACATGATAGAGGTGTACAAGATAATAAGAGGAATAGATGTAGTGGATAGCCAGCGCCTCTTCCCCAGGGCACCACTGCTCAATACAGGAGGATATGGCTCTAAGGTAAGGGGTGGGAAGTTCAAGGGGGATATTAGAGAAAGATTTTTTACTCAGAGAGTGGTTGGTGCGTGGAATGCACTGCCTGAGTCAGTGGTGGAGGCAGATACACTAGTGAAATTTAAGAGACTACTAGACAGGTATATGGAGGATTTTAAGGTGGGGGCTTATATGGGAGGCAGGGTTTAAGGGTCGGCACAACATTGTGGGCCGAAGGGCCTGTACTGTGCTGTACTATTCTATGTTCTATGTTCTATAGCCCAATACAGGCCCTTCGGCCCACAATGCTGTGATGAACATGTACTTAATTTAGAAATTACCTCGGGTTACCAATAGCTCTCTATTTTTCTAAGCTCCATGTACCTATCCAGGAGCCTCTTAAAAGACCCTATCGTATCTCTCTCCACCACCGTCACTGGCAGCCCATTCCACGCACTCACCACTCTCTGCGTAAAAAAACTTACTCCTGACATCTCCTCTGTACCTAGTTCCAAGCACCTTAAAACTGTGCCCTCTCGTGTTAGCCATTTGAGCCCTGGGAAAAAGCCTCTGACAATCCACACAATAAATGCCTCTCATCATCTTATACAGCTCTATCAGGTCATCTCTCATCCTCCACCGGTCCAAGGAGAAAAGGCCAAGTTCTCTCAACCTATTCTCATAAGGCATGCTCCCCAATCCAGGCAACATCCTTGCAAATCTCCTTTGCACCCTTTCTGTAGTTTCCACATCTTTCCTGTAGTGAGGTGAACAGAACTGAGCACAGCACTCCAAGTGGGGTCTGACCAGGCTCCTTTAAAGCTGTAATATTACCTCTCGGCTCTTAAACTCAAACCCACGTTGATGAAGGCCAATGCACTGAATGCCTTCTTAACCACAGGGTCAACCTGCGTAGCAGCTTTGAGTGTCCAATGGACATGGATCCCAAGATCCCTCTGATCCTCCACACTGCCGAGAGTCTTACCATTAATACTATATTCTGCCATCATATTTGACCTACCAAAATGAACCACGTCATGCTATAAAGATGTAACAATTAGAGCACGGAAACAGGCTATCTCGGCCCTTCTAGTCCATGCCGAACACTTACTCTCACCTAGTCCCACCGATCTGCACTTGGCCCATAACCCTCCATTCATTTCTTGTCCATATATCTATCCAATTTAACTTTAAACGACAACATCGAAACTGCCTCAAGCATTTCTGCTGGAAGCTTGTTCCACACAGCTACCACTTTCTGAGTAAAGAAGTTCCCCTCATGTTACCCCTAAACTTTTGCCCTTTAACTCTCAACTCATGTCGTCTTGTTTGAATCTCCCCCATTCTCAATGGGAAAAGCCTATCCACGTCAACTCTATCAATCCCCCTCATAATTTTAAACACCTCTATCAAGTCCCCCCTCAACCTTCTACGCTCCAAAGAATAAAGACCTAACTTGTTCAACTTTTCTCTGTAACCTAAGAGATGAAACCCAGGCAACATTTTAGTAAATCTCCTCTGACTCTCCTAATTTTATTGTCATCTTTCCTATAATTCGGTGACTAGAACTGTACACAATACTCCAAATTTGACCTTACCAATGCCTTATACAATTTCAACATTACATCCCAACTCCTATACTCAATGCTCTGATTAATAAAGGCCAGCATACCAAAAGCTTTCTTCACCACCCTATCCACATGAGATTCCACCTTCAGGGAACTATGCACCATTATTCCTAGATCCCTCTGTTTTACAGCATTCCTCAATGCCCTACCATTTACCATGTATGTCGTATTTTGATTAGTTCTACCAAAATGTAGCACCTCACATTTTTCAGCATTAAACTCCATCTGCCATCTTTCAACCCACTCTTCTAACTGGCCTAAATCTCTCTGCAAGCTTTGAAAACCTACTTCATTATCTATCTTAGTATCATCTGCATACTTACTAATCCAATTTACCACCCCATCATCCAGATCATTAATATAATGACAAACAACATTGGACCCAGTACAGATCCCTGAGGCACACCACTAGTCACCGGCCTCCAATCTGACAAACAGTTTTCCACCACTACTCTCTGGCGTCTCCCATCCAGCCACTGCTGAATCTATTTTACTACTTCGATATTAATGCCTAACGATTGAACGTTCCTAACTAACCATCCGTGTGGAACCTTGTCAGAGGCCTTACTGAAGTCCATACAGACCACATCCACCGCTTTACCCTCGTCAACTTTCCTAATAACCTCATCAAAAAATTCAATACGATTTGTCAAACATGACCTTCCACGCACAAATCCATGTTGACTGTTCCTAATCAGACCCTGTCTATCCAGATAATTATATATACCATCTCTAAGAATACTTTCCATCAATTTACCCACCACTGATGTCAAACTCACAGGCCGATAATTGCTGGGTTTACTCTTAGAACCCTTTTTAAACAATGGAACCACATGAGCAATACACCAATCCTCCGGCACCATCCCCGTTTCTAATGACATCTGAAATATTTCTGTCAGAGCCCCCGCTATTTCCACACTAACTTCCCTCAAGGTCCTAGGGAATATCCTGTCAGGACCCGGAGACTTATCCGCTTTTATATTCCTTAAAAGCTCCAGTACTTCCTCTTCTTTAATCATCATAGTTTCCATAACTACCCTTCTTGTTTCCTTTACCTTGCACAATTCAATATCCTTCTCCTTAGTGAGTATCGAAGAAAAGCAATTGTTCAAAATCCCCTCATCTCTTTTGGCTCCGCACACAGCAGTCCACTCTGAGTCTTTAAGGGACCAATTTTATCCCTCACTATCCTTTTGCTATTAATATAACAGTAGAAACCCTTTGGATTTATTTTCACCTTACTTGCTAAAGCAGCCTCGTATCTTCTTTTAGCTTTTCTAATTTCTTTCTTAAGATTCTTTTTACATTCTTTATATTCCTCGAGCACCTCATTTACTTCATGCTACCTATATTTATTGTAGATCCCTCTCTTTTTCCAAACCAAGTTTCCTATATCCCTTGAAAACCATGGCTCTCTGAAACTTTTAACCTTTCTTTTCAACCTAACAGGAGCATAAAGATCCTGTACCCTCAAAATTTCACCTTTGAATGACCTCCATTTCTCTATTACATCCTTCCCATAAAACAATTTGTCCCAATCCACTCCTTCTAAATCCTTTCGCATCTCCTCAAAGTTAGCCTTTCTCCAATCAAAAATCTCAACCCTGGGTCCAGTCCTATCCTTCTCCATATTTATATTGAAACTAATGGTATTGTGATCACTGGACCCGAAGTGCTCCCCAACACATACCTCCGTCACCTGACCTATCTCATTCCCTAACAGGAAATCCAACACTGCCCCTTCTCTAGCTGGTACATCGATGTATTGCTGCAAAAAACAATCTTGCACACATTTGACAAACTCCAAACCATCCAGCCTTTTTACAGAATGGGCTTCCCAGTCTATGTGTGGAAAATTAAAATCTCCCACAATCACAACCTTGTACTTACTACAAATATCTGCTTACCTCCTTACAAATTTCCTCCTCCAGTTCTCGGTCCCCATTAGGTGGTTTATAATACACCCCTATAAGCGACACTACACCTTTCCTAATCCTCAATTCCACCCAAATAGCCTCCCTGGACGAGTCCACTAATCTATCCTGCCAGAGTACTGCTGTTATATTTTCTCTGACAAGCAATGCAACACATCCCCCTCTTGCCCCTCCGATTCTATCACACCTGCAGCAACAAAAGCCTGGAATATTTGGTTGCCAATCACACCCCTCCTGCAACCACGTTTCACTAATAGCTACAACATCATATTTTCAGGTGTCAATCCATGCTCTAAGCTCATCCACCTTTCTTACAATGCTCCTAGCATTAAAATAGATGCATTTAAGAAGCTCTCCACGTCTTACTCTCTGTTTATCCTGAATGGAGCAAACAAGTTTGTTATCTTTTTCTTCCTTGTCGCTTACATCTTTGGTCTGAGTGCTCTTATCTCTGTCCCCTGCCTATCCTCCCTCACACACTGTCTACTAGCTTTCTCTATTTGTGAATGAACCTCCTCTCTCCTAGTCTCGTTAATTTGATTCCCACCCCTCAACCATTCTAGTTTAAAGTCATCTCAGTAGCCCTCGCAAATCTCCCCGCCAGGATATTGGTTTCCCTAGGATTCAAGTGTAACCTGTCCTTTTTGTACAGGTCACACCTGCGCCAAAAGAGATCCCAATGATCCAAAAACTTGAATCCCTGCCCCCTACTCCAATCCCTCAGCCATGCATTTATCCTCCACCTCATTGCATTCCTACTCTCACTGTTGTGTAGCACAGGCAGTAATCCAAAGATCACTACCTTTGCAGTCCTTTATCTCAACTCCCTTCCAAACTCCCTATATTCTCCTTTCAAGACCTCTCCCCTTTTCCTACCTATGTCATTGGTACCCTTATATACCACGACCTCTGGCTCCTCTCCCTCCCCCATTAGGAAGGAAACAGTGATGAGTAGACTGATAGGACTGAAGGCTAACAAATCCCCAGGTCCAGATGGTCTGCATCCTAGGGTACTAAAGGAGGTGGCTCTGGAAACTGCGGATGCATTGGTGACCATTTTCCGATATTCCTTAGATTCAGGATCAGTTCCTGAGGATTGGCGAATGGCTAATTTTATCCCACTTTTTAAGAAAGGAGGGAGGGAGAAAACAGAGAACTATCGCCCTGTTAGCCTAACATCAGTAGTGGGGAAGATGCTAGAGTCCATTATTAAAGATGAAATAGCGGCATATCTTGATAGCAGTGATAAGATTGGGCCGAGCCAGCATGGATTTGCCAAGGGCAAATCATGCTTGACTTATCTTTTGGAGTTTTTGAGGATGTAACCAGGAAGATAGACGCGGGAGATCCAGTGGATGTAGTGTACCTTGACTTTCAGAAGGCATTTGATAAGGTACCACATTGGAGATTGGTGGGTGAAATCAGAGCTCATGGCATTGAGGGGAGGATATTGACATGGATAGAAAACTGGTTGGCAGATAGAAAGCAAAGGGTAGCAGTGAATGGGTGTTTCTCGGAATGGCAGGTGGTGACTAGTGGGGTGCCACAGGGCTCGGTATTGGGACCTCAGCTGTTTACGATTTACGTCAATGATTTAGAGGAAGGCATTGTGAATAACATCAGCAAGTTTGCTGATGATACTAAGCTGCGTGGCAGTGTGACGTGATGAGGATGTTAGGAGAATTCAAGGTGACTTGGATAGGCTGAGTGAGTGGGCAGAAACTTGGCAGATGGCATTTAATGTGAATAAGTGTGAGGTTATTCACTTTGGGAGCAAGAACAGGAAGGCAGATTATTATCTGAACGGTGTGGAGTTAGGTAAGAGAGAAATACAAAGAGATCTAGGAGTACTTGTTCATCAGTCTCTGAAGGTGAATGAGCAAGTACAGCAGGCAGTGAAGAAGGCTAATGGAATGTTGGCCTTTATTACAAAGGGAATTGAGTACAAGAGCAAGGAAATCCTTTTGCATTTGTACAGGGCCCTGGTGAGACCACACCTGGAGTATTGTGTGCAGTTTTGGTCTCCAGGGTTAAGGAAGGACATCCTGGCTGTGGAGGAGGTGCAGTGTAGGTTCACTAGGTTAATTCCTGGCATGTCCGGACTGTCTTACACAGAGAGGTTAGAGAGACTGGGCTTGTACACGCTGAAATTAAGGAGATTGTGGGGGGATCTGATTGAGACATGTAAGATTATAAAGGGATTGGACAAGATGGAGGCAGGAAATATGTTCCAGATGCTGGGAGAGTCCAGGACCAGAAGGCATGGTTTAAGAATAAGGGGTACGTCATTTAGGACAGAGTTGAGGAGGAACTTCTTCTCCCAGAGAGTTGTGGAGATGTGTGGAACGCGCTGCCTCAGAGGGCAGTGGAGCCCAATTCTCTGGATGCTTTCAAGAAGGAGCTAGATAGGTATCTTATGGATCAGGGAATCAAGGGTTATGGGGACAAGGCAGGAACCGGGTATTGATAGTAGATGATCAGCCATGATCTCAGAATGGTGGTGCAGGCTCAAAGGGCTGAATGGTCTACTTCTGCACCTATTGTCTATTGTCACTTCAGGATATCTTGGACGCGATCAGAAACATCCTGGACCTTGGCACCAGGAGCGCAAACTACCATTCGAGTCTCCGGACTGCGTCCACAGAATCACCTATCTGACCCCCTAACTATCGAGTCCCCTATTACTACTGCCCTCCTCTTCCTTTCCCCACCCTTCTGAGCTGCAGGGCTGGACTCTGTGCTGGAGGCACGGCCACTGTTGCTTCCCCCAGGTACGCTGTTCCCTGCCCCCGCCCCCCCCCCCAGCAGTACTCAAACAGGAGTACCTATTGTCAAGGGGCACAGCCACTGGGGTAGTCTCTATTACCTGACTCTTCCTATTCCCCCTCCTAACCGTGACCCACTTGTCAGCCTCCTGTGGCCCCGGTGTGACCACCTGCTTGTAACTCCTCTCTCTCCCTGACCAGACGAAGGTCATCAAGCTGCAGCTCCAGTTCCCTAACGCAACTTCTTAGGAGCTGCATCTCAGCGCACCTGGTGCAGATGTGGACATCCCGGAGGCTTGGAGACTCCATGACCTCCCACATCCGGCACCGAGAACAACAAGCTGCCCTCACACTCATACTGCCCCTCTCCTCAAATAACAACAAAAAATGAATACCAAACCTTCCTCGCCTTGCCTGTTTCCACCTAAGCCCGTTTAGCCAAAGCCCTTAAGCCTTCACTCTGCTTCCGGCTCACTCCGCAGCACAGAAAACGATGCTGCCAGCTTTATAAGGCTGTGTTCCTTTTAAATCTTCTGCGCTTCACTGCCTGATGTCACACGCCTGCGCATTCCCGCCTCTCTGAACGCCGATGGAAAAAAACCCGAAAAATTCAAAATGGCTTCCTCTGCACTCCCGCTCCGATTTTCAGACTTCCTTCTCTGAATTCTTATCTGTGTTGTACTCCATCTGCCACTTCTCAGCACAGTTTTGCATCCTATCGATGATCCGCTGTAATCTCTGATAGCCCTCCACGATATGCACAATACTCCTAACCTTTGTGTCATCAGTGAATTTACTAACCGATTCCTCCACTTCCTCATCCAGGTCATTTATAAAAATCACAAAGAGAATGGGTCCCAGAACAGATCCCTGAGGCACACCAGTGGTCACCAACCTCCATGCAGAATATGACCCATCTACAACTACTCTTTGCCTTCTGTGGGCAAGCCAGTTCTGGATCCACAAAGCAAGGTCCCCTTGGATCCCATGCCTCCTTACTTTCTCAATAAGCCTTGCATGGGGTACCTTATCAAATGCCTTGCTGAAATCCATATACTCTACATCTACTGCTCTTCCTTCATCAATGTGTTTAGTCACATCCTCAAACCATGTTGTATCTGAATAAAAAAAATAAAATTACGAAAGGTTAAAGTTTATGAAGTAAACGTGTATAACTCAGGAGTCTTATGTTATCGTTTCACACAGCCAATTCAGTGCTTTGTTGGTGTAATGTTAGAAAAAACTGTTCATAAGATGACAGAGGCATAGCGATTAGTGTAACACTTCACAGTGCTTGCGATAATGCTTTAATTTCCACTGCTGGCTGTAAGTTGTTCATAAGTTCTCCCTGAGAATGAGTGCTTCAGTTTCCTCTCACCATTCAAAGACATACAGTTTAAGGTTAGTAAGTTGTGGCAATGCTTGTGTGCTGACCCCAGCACATCCCTGGATTGGTTGTTTCATGCAAATGATACATTTTACTGTATGTATCAATGTTTCCAATACATATGATAAATAATAGTTATATTATCATTTCCTATTCCCTTTCTTATCACGTGATTTTGCAATATTGCAAATTCTCATTCGAGTTAACTACAACGTAAACAGCAAATTTGCTGAGAGGTAGAATAAAAGTTAATAAATCTAATTAAGTACATATTTCTGGCAGTATTTGTAAGGCAAATACTCTGTGCTGGCAGTAGGTTAAGAACAGAGTGAAAGGGGTCCCTGCTTTTTTGACCCATGTAACTCTGAGTTTATCAGATTCACTGAAACCCCCTCAAATGATATACATCCTTAAAATATATTCTTGACTGACGTGATCAGGACATTTAGAAAATTGTGGACAACTCAAATTCTCTTTCTTTTTCCTGAGGTTCTGCATTGTTTTTAAAAGAATAGTTGAATGAACAAGTCGTGACAACTCACAATTATTAATCCTTTAGTGCATTATGGATTTGAGGGTCAAGGTCAAAGTACATATACATTATTTTATACTACCTACAGTTTCATTTTCTTGCAAGCATTTTAAGAAACACGATGGAACTTATGAAAAGCTATATATAAACTAAGACTGACAAACAACAAATATGCTAAGGAAGACAAACTGTGCAAATAGTAAAATGAATAATACTAAGAATCTATTGAAGTGTGTGATTGAAGAGAAGTGGGTGCAGTTACTATTACAAGAGAGAAGGTGCTCAAAAGGCTGAAAGACTGAAAGATACACAAATCACCCAGACCAGATGAACTGCACCCTAGGGTTCTAAAAGAGGTAGCGTTAGAGATTATGGTGGCATTATAAATGATCTTTCAAAAATCATTGGACTCTGGCATGGCGCCAGAGGACTAGAAAATTGCAAAAGTCACTCTATTCTTTAAGAAAGTGTCAGTACCTCCAGTTGAATATCGTTTTGTGCATTTCCTCTAGCTGTCAGTCTGTGGTTTTGTATTGCTCATGTCACCACTCCTGCTCTACTCCGGCCCCTGTATTACTGAGTATTCCGTCTCTCACCTGTCTGTCTGTATCTTGTTTTACGGCGGTTGGCATCCAGCTTAATGGTGCATTACCGCCACCCTCTGCTCCGGAATGTGCACTAGACATACATTCTAAATCCCTTCACCCAATCACTCACACACACACACACACACATATATATATATATATACAAACCTACACTTCACCCTCCCATCTTTGACCATCCTAATACCCTATTCCTGTTTATTCGTCATATTCTATAAAAAACCCCTGTACTCCTTAAAAACGCTAATTATACCCGGACTTGTGCTCTCTCACCCATGCCCAGCAACCCTTTTAATGTGAATTCCTGCACCCCCAACTCCCTTAGTTTAATTCTCATCATCTCTTTCTGTATCCCATACTTCCTGCAACACAAAACTACATGTTCTACTGACTCCTCTTCCTGACATTCCTCACACAATCCTGTCTGGTGTTTCCCTATCATTTTCAATGTTTTGTTTAATGCACAATGCCCCAGCCTTAACCTAGTCCACACAATTTCCTCTCTTCTGTTTCCATTACCCACCCTAGTAACTGCAACACTCTTTTGTATTTGATATAAATGCCTCCCTTTCCCCTCCCTGTCCCATCTTTCTTGCCACATTTGGTTGACTTTTTCCCAGATTACACACTTAACCTGTGCTTTACTGATACCAATGTGCATTTCCACATTTTCTTTCTTTAACGCCCTCCTTGCCAACTCATCCACCCTCTCATTCCCCTTCACCCCTACATGTGCTGGAACCCATAGAAATTTTATCTGACCTCCCTGATTTGCAATTCTTGTAACTAACTGAAGGACTTCATAAAGTATATCTTGCCGACTGTTTGTGTGAAAAGACCTTAAACTTGCTAGAACTGAGGATGAATCTGAACATATCAATGCTTTGGCTTGTCTGGCTTTCTGCACCCATTGCAACGCAACCAACACTGCCAGCATCTCCACTGTAAACACCCCTAACTTATTAGATGTTCTTCTGCTGATTCCAATTTCTTTTGCTGGTATTACCACCCCAAACCCTGTCACTCCTGTTTCAGGTTCCTTCGCACCATCCATATAAATGTGAGTATAATCACTACACTTTTCCATCACATGACAGTTAAATGCATTTACCAAATCTGTTTTATATCTTTCTTTCCTTTTAACCTCTAACAAATGCCAGTCTATGTCAGGCCAAACAAGCTTCCATGGAGCTACAACCGGATAAACTACTGAAGGACTTATCCTCAGATCAAATACTCCACATTCTTTCGCGCTATCATTCCCTACCCGACTAAAGGTATCCCTCTGAAACCTCCCATTTTCCCAGCACTCCTGCAACACTCCTTTAGTAGGGTGAGAATCATTGTGCCCCTGCAAGTTAGCCCAGTAGTTTGCCATCAGTTGCATCCTTTTTAGTTCCAAAGGCATCATTCCCATTTTTACCTGTAGGGCTGACACTGGTGACGTTTTAAAAGCCCCACTGCACACTCTCAAGGCCTGAGCCTGAATCACATCCTTATAAGAGACCTAGCTGCTGAATCACATCCTTATAAGAGACCTAGCTGCTGATCCATATACTATATTTCCATAATCCAATACAGAGCTCACTAAAGCCACATACATTCTCTTCAAAGCTGAACAACTTGCTCCCCATTCCCTACCAGTCAAATATCTCATCACATTTATTACTTTTTTACATTTCTCCTCAACTTTCCTGATATGGTCTGCCCATGTTAATCGTGAATCAAATATAACTCCCAGAAATTTAAATGATGCAACCCTTTCTAATTCAACCCCATACATCCTTAACTTCTTCCCTACCTCAACCCTTTTCCTGGTAAAAAATACAGTTTGAGTTTTATCTACTGAAAATCTACATCCCCAATCACAACCCCACTCCACCACTTCATCAATTGCTTCTTGTAGTTTCCTGATTATATGGTCCATGTTCCTGCCTCTTTTCCACAAGGCCCCATCATCCGCAAACAGTGACCTACCTATATCCACTGGTACCTTTGTGAAGACATCATTGATCATAGTGATGAAAAGTAACGGGCTAATCACACTACCTTGAGGTGTGCCATTTTCCACTATGTACTGTTTTGATAATTCTGATCCAATCCGAACTTGAATTTTTCTACCAAACAAAAAATCTTTAATCCAATTAAAAACTCTCCCACCAACCCCCATCTTGTGCAGTTTAATTAATAATCCTTCTTTCCACATCATATCATAGGCTTTTTCAATGTCAAAGAACACTGCCACTACTGACTCTTTATTTGCCTGGGCCTTCCTTATTTCAGTCTCTAACATAATCACTGAGTCCATGGAATTCCTTCCCTTCCTAAAACCATTCTGATAACTCGCCAGCATTCCCCTTTTCTCAAGCTCATATGATAACCTTTCTGTTATCATCCTTTCCATTATCTTACATATACTTGATGTTAATGCAATAGTCTGTGGCTGGTGGGTTTTGACAGATCCTTGCCAGGCTTTCTTATTGGAATTACTACTGCTTCTTTCCATGCACTTGGTAATCTTCCCTCCTCCCACACTCTGTTATAAAAATGCAGCAACTTCAAGAGCACTCCTTCTCCTAGATTTTTTAGCATCACAGAGCATATCAGATCTTTCCCTGGGGAGGTTGGTCTCGATCTCTTTATTGCTCTCACCATTTCCGCTAATGTAAATGGATCATCAATTATATCATCTGTTCCTTCCCTCCTGCTTAACACACCTGGGTGTTGGCTCATTATTCTTTTCCTTCTTCCTCTACCTTCTTCAGACAAATTTTCTGAACTGTATCAGTACAAATGACTTGGCCATGACCTCAGCCTTATCCCTACTGGAGACTGCAGTTTCCTCCTCAGATATCATTACTGGATGTTCCCATTCCCTTCTATCTCCTCCCATCCTCTTAATCATTCCCCATATCTCTCCCACAGGTGTTGTTCTTCCTACCTTGTCGCTAAAACTCCTCCAACTTGCCCTTTTAGCTTGACGTATAGTTCTTCTCACCACTGCCTGTGCTTTCTTATATTGAACCAAATGCTGCATACTATGGGTTCTTTTAACTAGCCTGAATGCTCTATTTCTGGTTTTTACAGCCTGACAACATTCCTCTGTCCACCATGGTACCAGTTTTCTATTCATCCTATTTTTACTCCTAGGTATAGATCCTTCTGCTGCGATGATAATTGCTGAAGTCACCTGACTGTTTAATTCATCTACATTTCCAGAAATATCAATCTTTGTCTACCCTTCTTCACTCAACTTTTGGAACTTACCCCAATCAGCTTTTTCAAACACCCACTTTGGGGTTCCGCCACCTGGTCTTACTTCAACTCTTTCACCCACTGAACACAAAACTGGGTAGTGATCACTGCCTACTGTTGAAGCAGTCCAAACTCCCCAGTTACTAATGCCAGCCAAGGTATTAGACACTAACGTAATATCTAACACTGACTCAGTTCCTGTTGTTATGTCTATCCTTGTGCCGCTACCATCATTCATACACACCAAATACCTTTCTTCCATCAAATCTTCAATTACCTTTCCATTTGGATCTGTAATCTGATCCCCCCATATTGTGCTATGAGCATTGAAATCTGCACACCACACTACTTTATGTCTGTTTTGTCCTTGTATCTTTAATAGGCTGTCCAAATCCAACCTTTTACATGGATTGTAGTAGTTAATTATAACCACTCCCTCCCCTCTCTCCCACACTTCCACCACTATGTATTCCTGATCATCTCCTTTTTCCAGTACCCTATATGGTATACCTTGCTTGATTAACATAGCACAACCCCCTCCTCCCCCTAGATTTCTATCTTTCCTTATCATTGTATACCCATATACCACAAAGTCTAATGTTGGTTTCAACCAAGTTTCCTGAATACACACTACATCCGGTTTTACAACCATTTCTTTAATAAAGTGCTTGAATTCCTGGCTATTGGCCAGTAAACTCCTTGCATTCCATTGTAAAAGAATCACCATAATTAGTATTAACCAACACATGACACTTCCTGGCTTGACTGATTACTGAGGTTCTCCCTCACTTCCTCCCATGTCAGTCCTACTAACCCTAAATGGTTTACTACTGCTTTTACCAGCAGCTGAATTTTGTCACTTTTTGACTTTACCTCAGCCGTACTATTAATCACTCCTGCAATGAATGTTACTAGAGCCTTTTTATCTACATAAATCCTGTCATTTGTTCTTTGTTGCATCTCTCGTATCCCTGTTGCTCCCTGTTCATTAGGAGCATTATTCTGTTCTCTTGACATTCTTACAGCTTCTGCATAAGTGATCTTTCTTTTCACTCTTATTTCTTGAATTTTAGTCTCCCATCTCACAACCTCACACCCACTATATGCAACATTATGAGCTCCTCCACAATTGCAGCATTTTGGTTGAACTCCTGTTCCGCACTTCCCATATTCATGATCACCCCCACATCTAGCACATCTCCTCTGCCTTTTACAGTTTTTAGCCACGTGTCCAAACCTTTGACAATTATAGCACCTCAATGGCTTTGGCACAAACACCCTTACTGGGTAACTCATGAAACCCAGAAACACCTTCCTTGGCACTCTTTCTTCTTCAAATTCAATCAATATTGATTCACTTTCCTTTTTCACTCCATCCTTTGTTGTTTTCAGTTTTTGAACATTCATTACTTTCCCTCCTTTGATATTCCTCTTTATCTCCTCCATATTTATACTCATTGGTATCCCCGTGATCACTCCTTTACAACCACTGTTTTGTGCTCCCACCCTCCCAGTGTATTCCACCTTGCATTTTCCTATCTCTTTTAGCTTGAGTGCTTTCTCAAGTTGTTCCTCATTTGCACATCTTACCAATAAGTTGTCATCATTCAGGACTTTTGCAAATACTATTTCCCCTATCTTATTTGTCAGAGTTGTTGTTAGCACAAACAGGTTAATTTTCTTCATATGTCCCTGAGCCTTCTCATTAAACCTAATTATGACAACACCTCCTCTCTGAGCTTGTTCATCTTCCTCACTTTCAGAGCTTTCTCCACTATCATTTCTTATTCTTTTATTCCCTTTGTCTTGGTTTTTATTCATCCAACTCCTCACTACCTCCTCATTCCCTTTATTTCTCCCTTCACAATAATCCACCTCTCCCCAGCTGCCTACCTCTGGTCCCAAGTCTCTATCCCTCTCCTTCTCCACTTTCTTTCCCTCAACCCCACCTCTTATCTTGTCCACCATTACCAGACCCACACAACCTCCTCCCAGCAATTTCCATTCCTTCCCCACTCTCTTTCCCTCAACAGGTTCCAAACCACATTCACACATCAAGCAAAACCCACTGAACACTCTTCCAAATGCTCCTTCTACCCCCCCCATCTCTCATCTGCTTCTCATTGTTACCTGTATTGCTGCCACCTGTGTCTCATTGTGTTCCACCTATCATCTGCCTCTCCGTTTATTGCTCAGTGTCTTTTAGCCCTGTGTTTTCACCTGTTTGTTGCCAGAGTGTGCTATGAATTTTCCTGAGGCTTTCCAGCATTTATATCTGTACTCTGTCAATCTGAATATTGATTTTATATCTGTACTCTGTCAATCTGAATATTGACTTTGCTTGTTTCCTGATTCTGGGTTTTGGATTTCTCTGGATGTTTTGATCTTTGCCTGAACTTTGACACTGACTTTGCTTAAACCTTGTTACTCAGTTAATATCACTGTGTGCACAGTACTGGGTCTGTGATGGGATCCCTGCTCCAGTGTTCTGACAGAAAGGAGGAAAGGCAGCAGAAAGGAAATTACAGACCAGGTAGCCTGACCTCAGTGGTTGGGAAAATGTTAGTCAATTTTTAAGGATGAGGTGATGGAGTACTTGGTGACACAGGACAAGATAGTACAAAGTCAGCATGGTTTTCTTCAGGGAAAATCCTGCCTGATGAACCTGTTGGAATTCTTTGAGGAGATTACAAGTAGGATAGATAAAAGAGATGCAGTGGATATTGTGTATTTGAACTTTTCAGAAGGCCTTTGACAAGGTACCACACATGAGGCTGCTCACTAAGTTAAGAGCCCATGGTATTACAGGAAAGTTACTAACATAGTTAGAGCATAGGCTGATTGGCAGGAGACAGTGAGTGGGAATAAAAAGATCCTTTTGTGGTTGGCTGCCAGTGATTAGTGGTGTTCTGTAGGGGTTGGTATTGGGACCACTTCTTCTTATGCTGTATATCAATGATTTAGATGATGGAATAGATGGCTTTGTTGCCAAGTTTGCTGATGATATGAAGATTGGTGGAGGAGCAGGTAGTGTTGAGGAAACAAGTAGCATACAGAAGGACTTGGACAAATTAGGAGAATGTGCAAGAAAGTGGCAAATTAAATATGATGTTGGAAAATGCATAGTTATGTAACTTTTTGTAGTAGAAATAAATGTGCAGTCTATTTTCTAAATAGTGAGAAAATCCAAAAATCTGAGATGCAGAGGGACTTTGGAGTCCTTGTGCAGAACACCCTGACGGTTAACCTACAGCTTGAGTTGGTGGTGAGGAAGGCAAATGCCATGTTAGCATTCCTTTCAAGAGGTCTAGAATACAAGAACAAGGATGTGATGCTGAGGCTTTATAAGGCATTGGTGGGACTTCACCTTAAGTATTGTGAACATTTTCGGGCCCTCTTCTTAGAAAAGGTGTGCTGGTATTGGAGAGGGTTCAGAGGAGGTTCACAAGAATGAAAGCATTATCATATGAGGAACATTTGATGGCTCTGGGTCTGTACTTGCTGAAATTCAGAGGATGAGGGGGGATCTCATTGAAGCATTTTGAATGTTGAAAGGCTTAGACAGAGTAGATGTGGAAAGGATATTTCCCATGGTGGATGAGGCTAGGACAAGGGGGCACAGCCTTGGGATAGAGGGGTGCCCTTTCAAAACAGAAATGCAGAGAATTTTTTAGTCAAAGGGTTGTGAATTTGTGGAATTTATTGTCACATGCTGCTGTGGAGGCCAGGTTATTGGGTTTATTTAAGGCAAAGATTGATAAGTTCTTGATTGGTCATGACATCAAATGTTATGGGGAGAAGGCTGGGAGCTTGGAATGGGCTGCTAGCGACAGTGATGGAGGTGGATACAATAGTCTTTTAAGAGATTCCTCAATAGGTACATGGAGCTCTATGGGTAACCCAAGGTAATTTCTATAGTGAGTACATGTTTGGCACAGCATTGTGGGCCGAAGGGCCTGTATTGTGCTGTAGGTTTTCCATGTTTCTCTAACTGAGGTTGAGGAGGAGGGGGGGGGGAAGTGATCAATCATGATTGAATGGTGGAGCAGACCCTATGGGCCAGATGGCCTAATTCTGCTCCTATGTCTGTTTTTGTTTTATGGTCTAAGAACATGAACTGTAGAATCTATGGAAGTGATTCTGTAGGTTGGGGAATCAGTTCTGAGTTTTGAGTGACAAAACATAATGATGTACCAATACGTTACTGAGTTTTTGTTCCATTACATTTCACTCACCATGAAGATACTTAAGTCACATGAATGTTGAACTATTGTTAGGAAATATTGCTATTGTTAAATAGCAAACAAATCTAAGGTATCAAATTAGTGCCATACCAGCGTTGTTGTAAGTGTGACTCTATTACAGCTCAAGGCATTAGTGTTCGGTGTTCAATTCCAATGTCAATGATTCTGGGAATGAAGGGGTTAACAGTGGAGGAGAATTTCAATAGACAATAGGTGCAGGAGTAGGCCATTTGGCCCTTCGAGCCAGCACCACCATTCACTGATCATGGCTGATCATCCACAATCCGTATCCAGTTCCTGCCTTATCCCCATAACCTTTGATTCTGCTGTCTTTAAGAGCTCTATCCATCTCTTTCTTGAAAGCATCCAGAGACTTGGCCTCCACAGCCTTCTGGGGCAGAGCATTCCATATATCCACCACTCTCTGGGTGAAAAAGTTTTTCCTCAACTCTGTTCTAAATGGCCTACCCCTTATTCTTAAACTGCGGCCTCTGGTTTTGGACTCGCCCATTAGCAGGAACATGCTTCCTGCCTCCAGCGTGTCCAATCCCTTAATAATCTTGTATGTTTCAACAAGATCCCCTCTCAGCCTTCTAAATTCCAGAGTATACAAGCCCAGTCGCTCCAATCTTTCGACATATAACAGTCCCGCCATCCCAGGAATTAGCCTTGTGAACCTACGCTGCACTTCCTCAATAGCAAGAATGTCCTTCATCAAATTTGGAGACCAAAACTGCACACAGTACTCCAGGTGTGGTCTCACCAGGGCCCTGTACAGCTGCAGAAGGACATCTTTGCTCTTGTACTCAATTCCTCTTGTTATGAAGGCCAGCATGCCATTAGCTTTCTTCGCTGCCTGCTGTGGGAATAAACGGGACCTTTTCAGAATGGCAGGCGGTGACTAGTGGGGTACCGCAAGGCTCAGTGCTGGGACCCCAGTTGTTTACAATATATATTAATGACTTGGATGAGGGAATTAAATGCAGCATCTCCAAGTTTGCGGATGACACAAAGCTGGGTGGCAGTGTTAGCAGTGAGGAGGATGCTAAGAGGATGCAGGGTGACTTGGATAGGTTGGGTGAGTGGGCAAACTCATGGCAGATGCAATTTAATGTGGATAAATGTGAAGTTATCCACTTTGGTGGCAAAAATAGGAAAACAGATTATTATCTGAATGGTGGCCGATTAGGAAAAGGGGAGGTGCAACGAGACCTGGGTGTCATTATACACCAGTCATTGAAAGTGGGCATGCAGGTACAGCAGGCGGTGAAAAAGGCGAACGGTATGCTGGCATTTATAGCGAGAGGATTCGAGTACAGGAGCAGGGAGGTACTACTGCAGTTGTACAAGGCCTTGGTGAGACCACACCTGGAGTATTGTGTGCAGTTTTGGTCCCCTAATCTGAGGAAAGACATCTTTGCCATAGAGGGAGTACAAAGAAGGTTCACCAGATTGATTCCTGGGATGGCAGGTCTTTCATATGAAGAAAGACTGGATGAACTGGGCTTGTACTCGTTGGAATTTAGAAGATTGAGGGGGGATCTGATTGAAACGTATAAGATCCTAAAGGGATTGGACAGGCTAGATGCGGGAAGATTGTTCCCGATGTTGGGGAGGTCTAGAACGAGGGGTCACAGTTTGAGGATAGAGGGGAAGCCTTTTAGGACCGAGGTTAGGAAAAACTTCTTCACACAGAGAGTGGTGAATCTGTGGAATTCTCTGCCACAGCAAACTGTTGAGGCCAGTTCATTAGCTATGTTTAAAAGGAAGTTAGATATGGCCCTTGTGGCTACAGGGGTCAGGGGGTATGGAGGGAAGGCTGGGTTCTGAGTTGGATGATCAGCCATGATCATAATAAATGGCGGTGCAGGCTCGAAGGGCCAAATGGCCTACTCCTGCACCTATTTTCTATGTTTCTATGTTTCTATGTACTTGTATGCTTGCTTTCAGTGACTGATGTACAAGAACACCTAGATCTTGTTGTACTTCCCCTTTTCCTAACTTGACTCCATTTAGATAATAATCTGCCTTCCTGTTCTTACCATCAAAGTGGATAACCTCATATTTATCCACATTAAACTGCATCTGCCATGCATCTTCCCTCTCACCCAGCCTGTCCAAGTCACCCTGCATTCTCATAACATCCTCCTCACATTTCACACTGCCACCCAGCTTTGTGTCATCGGCAAATTTGTTAATGTTACTTTTAATTCCCTAATCTAAATCATTAATATTTATTGTAAATAGCTGCGGTCCCAGCACTGAACCCTGTGGTACCCCACTGGTCACTGCCTACCATTCCGTAAGGGACCAGTTAATCGCTACTCTTTGTTTTCTGTCAGCCAGCCAATTTTCAATCCATGTCAGTACTCTGCCCCCAATACCAAGTGCCCTAATTTTTCCCACTAATCTCCTATGTGGGACTTTATCAAAGGCTTTCTGAAAGTCCAGCTACACTACATCCACTGGCTCTCCCTTGTTCATTTTCATAGTTACATCCTCAAAAAATTCCAGAAGATTAGTCAAGCATGATTTCCCCTTCGTAAATCCATGTTGACTTGGACCGATCCTGTTACTGCTATCCAGATGTGTTGTAATTTCATCTTTTATAATTGACTCCAGCATCTTTCCCACCACCGACGTCAGGCTATCTGGTCTATAAATCCCTGTTTTCTCTCTTCCTCCCTTCTTGGAGAGAGGGACAACATTAGCCACCCTCCAATCCACGGGAACTGATCCTGAATCTATAGAACATTGGAAAATGATTACTAATGCGTTTTGTAGCTTTGGGCTCATTGGGATTTAGGTGAATGTGGGGGGATCTCACTGAAACCTACTGAATGTTGAAAGGACTAGATAGGATGGAGGTGAACGGGATGTTTCCTATGGTGGGTGTATCCAGAACTAGGGGGCATAGACTCAGCATAGACCTTTTAGAACAGAGGTAAGGAGGAATTCTTTTATGCAAACACGAGGAAATCTGCAGATGCTGGAAAAGTTGCTGGTGAACGCAGAAGGCCAGGCCTCTAGGAAGAGGTACAGTTGACATTTCAGGCCGAGACCCTTCGTCAGGACTAACTGAAAGAAGAGCTAGTAAGAGATTTGAAAGTGGGACGGGGAGGGGGAGATCTGAAATGATAGGAGAAGACAGGAGGGGGAGGGATGGAGCCAAGAGCTGGACAGGTGACTGGCAAAGGGGATATGAGAAGATCATGGGGCAAGAGGCCCGGGGAGAAAGACAAGGGGGGGGGAACCCAGAGGATGGGCAAGGGGTATAGTCAGAGGGACAGAAGGAGAAAAAGGAGAGAGAGAGAGAAAGAATGTGTGTATATAAATAAATAACGGATGGGGTACGAGGGGGAGGTGGGGCATTAGCGGAAGTTTGAGAAGTCAATTTCATGCCATCCGGTTGGAGGTTAACCAGACGGAATATAAGGGGTTGTTCCTCCAACCTGAGTGTGGCTTCATCCTTACAGTAGAGTAGGCCATGGATAGACATATCAGAATGGGAATGGAACGTGGAATTAAAATGTGTGGCCACTGGGAGATCCTGCTTTCTCTGGCGGACAGAGTGTAGGTGTTCAGTGAAACTATCTCCCAGTCTGCGTTGGGTCTCGCCAATGTATAGAAGGCCACATCGGGAGCACCGAACGCAGTATATCACCCCAGCCGACTCACAGGTGAAGTGTCGCCTCACCTGGAAGGACTGTCTGGGGCCCTGAATGGTGATGAGGGAGGAAGTGTAAGGGCATGTGTAGCACTTGTTCCGCTTACAAGGATAAGTGTCAGGAGGGAGATCAGTGGGGAGGGATGGGGGGAACGAATGGACAAGGGAGTCGCGTAGGGAACAATCCCTGCAGAAAGCAGAGAGGTGGGGAGGGAAAGATGTGCTTAGTGGTGGGATCCTGTTGGAGGTGGCGGAAGTTACGGAGAATTATATATTGGACCTGGAGGCTGGTGGGGTGGTAGGTGAGGACAAGGGGAACCCTATTTCTAGTGGGGTGGCAGGAGGATGGAGTGAGAGCAGATGTGCGTGAAATGGGGGAGATGCGTTTGAGAGCAGAGTTGATGGTGGAGGAAGGGAAGCCCCTTTCTTTAAAAAAAGGAGGACGTCTCCCTCATCCTGGAATGAAAGCCTCATCCTGAGAGCAGATGAGGCGGAGATGGAGGAATTGCGAGAAGGGGATGGCATTTTTGCAAGAGACAGGGTGAGAAGAGGAATAGTCCAGATAGCTGTGAGAGTCAGAAGGCTTATAGTAGACACAGTAGATAAGCTGTCTCCAGAGATAGACAGAAAGATCTAGAAAGGGGATGGAGGTGTTGGAAATGGACCAGGTAAACTTGAGGGCAGGGTGAAAGTTGGAGGCAAAGTTAATGAAGTCAACGAGCTCAGCCTGCGTGCAGGAAGCAGCGCCAATGCAGTCATCGATGTAGTGAAGGAAAAGTGGGGGACAGATACCAGAATAGGTTTGGAACATAGATTGTTCCACAAAGCCAACAAAAAGGCAGGCATAGCTAGGACCCATACGGGTGCCCATAGCTACACCTTTAGTTTGGAGGAAGTGAGAGGAGCCAAAGGAGAAATTATTAAGAGTAAGGACTAATTCTGCTAGACGGAGCAGAGTGGTGGTAGAGGGGAACTGGTTAGGTCCGGAATTCAAAAAGAAACTGAGAGCTTTGAGACCTTCCTGATGGGGAATGGAAGTATATAGGGACTGGACATCCATGGTGAAGATAAAGCGGTGGGGGCCAGGGAACCTAAAATAATCGAAAAGTTTCAGAGTGTGAGAAGTGTCACAAACATAGGTAGGAAGAGATTGAGCAAGGGGGGAATAAAACCGTGTCGAGATATGCAGAAGTGAGTTCGGTGGGGCAGGAGCAAGCTGAGACAATAGGTCTGCCAGGACAGGCAGGTTTGTGGATCATGGGTCGGAGGTAGAAACGGGAAGTGCAGGGTGTGGGAACTATAAGGTTGGTAGCAGTGGATGGGAGATCCCCTGAGCGGATAAAGTCGGTGATGGTGTGGGAGACAATGGCCTGGTGCTCCTTACTGGGGTCATGATCAAGGGGTAAATAAGAGGAGGTATCCGCGAGTTGTCGCTGAGCCTCGGCAAGGTAGAGGTCAGTGCGCCAGACTACAACAGCACCCCCCTTATCAGCGGGTTTTATAGTAAGGTTAGGATTAGTGCAGAGGGAGTGGAGAGCAGAACGTTCGGAAGGAGTGAGGTTAGAATGGGAACAATGTGCGGTGAAGTCGAGACGGTTGATGTCCCATTGGCAGTTAGCAATAGAGATCCAGAGCAGGCAGAAGACCAGAGCGGGGTGTCCATGAAGAGGAGGAGGGTTGAAGACGGGAGAAGGGCTCATTGGTGGGGGTGGGAGAGTCCTTGCCAAAGAAGTAGGCTTGAAGATGGAGCCGGCGGAAGAAGAGTTCCGTGTCATGGCGAACGCGGAACTCGCTGAGGTGTGGGCAAAGGGGGACAAAGGTGAGGCCCTTACTGAGGACAGAGCGCTCTGCCTCAGAGAGTTGAAGGTCGGAGGGGATGGTAAAGACCTGGCACAGATGAGAAGTGGGATCAAAGGGGGGAGGGGGAGGGAGGCTGGTGGTGTCAGTGGAGGGGGAGGGTTGGGGTGAGAGGAAGAGGGAGGCTCCGAGGGCCCAGGAGTAGATGCTGGAATGTGAGGGAGACGAGGTTGCAGAGTGGTGGTGGGGGAAGGGGAGACGGGAGTCACAATAGCAGCATGTGAATACTAATAACACCATAAATAGTTAAATAGTAATATGTAAATTGTACCAGGAAATAAGTCCAGGACCAGCCCATTGGCTCAGAGTGTCTGACCATCCAAGGGAGGAGTTGTAAAGTTTGATGGCCACAGGCAGGAATGACTTCCTATGACGCTTTGTGTTGCATCTCAGTGGAATGAGTCTCTGGCTGAATGCGCTCCTGTGTCCACCCAGTACATTATGTAGTGGATGGGAGACATTGTCCAAGATGGCATGCAACTTGGACAGCATCCTCTTTTCAGACACCACCGTCAGAGAGTCCCGTTTCATCCCCACAACATCACTGGCCTTCCGAATGAATTTGTTGCTTCTGTTGGTGTCTGCTACTCTCAGCCTGCTGCCCCAGCACACAACAGCAAACATGATTGCACTGGCCACCACAGACTCGTAGAACATCCTTAGCATCGTCCGACAGATGTTAAAGGACCTCAGTCTCCTCAGGAAATAGAGACGGCTCTGACCCTTCTTGTAGACAGCCTCAGTGTTCTTTGACCAGTCCAGTTTATTGTCAATTCGGATCCCCAGGTATTTGTAATCCTCCACCATGACCACACTGACCCCCTAGATGGAAACAGGGGTCACCGGTGCCTTAGCTCTCCCCAGGTCTACCACCAGCTCCTTAATCTTTTTCACATTAAGCTGCAGATAATTCTGCTCACACCATGTGACAAAGTATCCTACCGTAGCCCTGTACTCAGCCTCATCTCCCTTGATGGAGTCCAGCTCTTGGCTCCATCCCTCCCCCTCCTGTCTTCTCCTATCATTTCAGATCTCCCTCTCCCCATCCCACTTTCAAATCTCTTACTAGCTCTTCTTTCAGTTAGTCCTGACGAAGGGTCTCAGCCCGAAACATCGACTGTACCTCTTCCTAGAGATGCTGCCTGGCCTGCTGCGTTCACCAGCAACTTTTATGTGTGTTGTGAGGAATTCTTTTAGCCAGGGAGTAGTGAATCTGTAGAAGATCCAGGGGAGTTACTGGCAGAGGTGGAGAATTGGCTGGTTGGCAGAAAGCAGAGTGGGAATAAAGGTATCCTATTCTGGCTGGCTGCCGGTTACCAGTGGAGTTCCATGGGTTGGTGTTGGGACTGCTACTTTTTATGATGTATGTTAATGATTTGGACCACGGTATTAATGGATTTGTGGCTAAATTTGCAGATGATACAAAGATAGGTGGAGGAGCGGGTAGTGTGGAGGAAACAGAGCCTGTAGAGAGAATTAGACAGTTTGGGGGAATGGGCAAAGAAGTGACAAATGAAATCAATGTTGGACAGTGTATGGTCATGCATTTTGGTGGAAGAAATAAATGGGCAGACTATTATTTGGATGGGGAAAGAATTCAAAATGCAGAGATGCAAAGGGACTTGGGAATCCTTGTGCAACATACTCTAAAAGTTAACCTCCAGGTTGAGTCGGTTGTGAAGAAGGTGAATGCAATGTTGGCATTCATTTCTAGTGGTATAGGGTATAAGAGCAGGGATGTGATGTTAAGGCTCTATAAGGCACTCGTGAGACCACACTTGAAGTATTGTGTGCAGTTTTGGGCTCCTTATTTTAGAAAGGATATGCTGACATTGGAGAGGGTTCAAGAGAAGATTCACAAGAATGATTCCAGGAATGAAAGGGTTACTGTATGAGGAATGTCTGGTAGCTCTTGGGCTGTGTTCCATGGAGTTCAGTAGAATGCTAAAAGGCCTGAAAAGATTCCGAATGTTAAAAAGCCTGAACAGATGAGATATAGCCAAGTTATTTCCCATGATGGGGGATTCTAGAGCAAGAGGGCACGACTTCAGGATCAAAGGACGTCCATTTAGAACAGATGTGGAGAAATTACTTTTGTCAGATGGTGGTAAATCTGTGGAATTTGTTGCTATGAATGGCTGTAGAGGCCAAGTCATTGGGTGTATTTAAGGCAGAGATAGATAGGCATCAAAGGGTATGGGGTGAAGGCAGGGGAGTGTGGATGACTGGAAGAATTGGATCAGCCCATGATTGATTGGTGGATCAGACTCAATGGGCTGAATAGCCTACTTCTGCTCCTATATCTTATAGTCTTATGATTGCTCTGCCACAGAATGCAGTGGAGGCCAAGTCGGTGCGTATATTTAAGGCAGAGTTGATCGTTTCCTGATTGGTCAGGGCATCAAAAGATTTGGCGAGAAGGCAGGTGTATGGGATTTAGTGGGATCTGAGATCAGCCATGATGGGATGGCAGAGCAGATTCAATGGTCTGAATGGTCTAATTCTGGTCCTATGTCTTGTGGTTGTTTACAAGGAATTTGTACGTCTTATTCGTGGAATGGGTGGGTTTTCTCTGGGCCTTCCTATTTTCTCCCAGAGTCCAAAGACATACCATTAATTGGTCATTGTAAATTGTACTGTAATTGGGTTAGGATTAAGTCGGGGGTCATTGGGTGATACAGTTCAAAGGGCTGGAAGTGACTGTTCCAATTTTGTATCTCTAAATAAAATAAATACCAAAAAAGTGGTAATATATAACAAATTCAAGATATTGTTCTTGAATTCCAAATACTTAAAGAAGCCACTGCAGAATTAACAAGAATGGGAAGCTTAAAAATATTAATTGTGTTGCCATGGTGATTTTCTTACCTGATTGCACTTCTACAGAATTGCTGATCAGAAAAATAATGAACAAGCAATCACAAAATTTCAGGAAGCACTCAGTGTGTCAGGCAGCAGCTATGGAGGGGAATAAGTAGTCAACATTTTGGGCAAAGGCTATTCTTCAGGGTCTTAGCATGAAGCATTCCTCCAACATTTTAGGTGTAAAATGCTCAATTATTATTGAAGAATTCAAATAGTGATTATGAGCACAATGTCAGTTGTAAATCTGATATCTTGAAGTGGGAAGAAGAACAGCCAGAGGTCGTGCTACATATTGGTACCAACGATGTAGATAGGAAAAGGGAAGATGTCCAGAAAACAGACTACGGGGAGATAGGAAAGAAGTTGAGAAGCAGGACCTCAAAGGTAGTAATCTCTGGATTACAGCCTGTGCCACGCGACAGTGAGTATAGGAATAGAATGAGGTGGAGGATAAATGCGTGGCTGAGGGATTGGAGCAGGGGGCAGTGATTCAGATTTCTGGATCATTGGGACCTCTTCTGGGGCAGGCGTGACCTGTATAAAAAGGATGGGTTGCACCTGAATCTGAGGGGGACTGAATATCTAGGTGGCGAGGTTTGCAAAGGCTATTGGAGAGAGCTTAAACTAGAATTGCTGGGGGGTGAGAGCCGAACTGAAGTGACGGAGGAAAGGAACGTTAGCTCACAAATAGAGAAAGTTTGGAGACAGTGCAAAAGGGAGGATAGGCAGGTGATAGAGAAGGGATGCGCTCAGACCGATGGTTTGAGATGTGTCTATTTTAATGCGAGGAGTATTACGAATAAAATAGATGAGCTCCGAGTGTGGATCAGCACTTGGAGCTATGGTGTTGTGGCCATTACAGAGTCTTGGATGGTGCAGGAGTAGGAATGGCTACATCAAGTCCCAGGCTTTAGATGTTTCAGAAAGGACAGGGAGGGAGGCAAAAGAGGTGGGGGTGTGGCACTGCTCAGCAGAGATAGTGTCACGGCTGCAGAAAAGGAGGAAGTCATGCAGGGGTTGGCTACGAAGTCTCTGTGGGTGGAAGTTAGGAATAGGAAGGGGTCAATAACTCTACTGGGTGTTTTTTTTAATAGATCACCCAATAGTGACAGGGACATCGAGGAGCAGATAGGGAGTTGATTCTGGAAAGGAGTAATAATAGCAGGGTTGTTGTGGTGGGAGATTTTAATTTCCCAAATATTGATTGGCATCTCCCTAGAGTGACGGGTTTAGATAGGGTGGAATTTGTTAGGTGTGTTCAGGAAGGTTTCTTGACATACAAAGTAATATGTAGATAAGCCTACAAGAGGAGAGGCTGCACTTGACCTGATATTGGGAAATAAACCTGGTCATGTGTTGGGTCTCTCAGTGTGAGAGCATTTTGGAGATAGTGATCACAATTCTATCTCCTTTACCAAAGCATTGGAGAGGGATAGGAACAGACAAGTTAGGAAAGCATTTAATTGGAGTAAGGGGAAATATGAGGCTATCAGGCAGGAACTTTAAGCATAAATTGGAAACAGATGTTCTCAGGGAAACGTACAGAAGAAACGTGGCAAATGTTCAGGGGATATTTGCATGGGGGTCTGAGTAGGTACGTTCCAATGAGATGGTAGGCTACAAGATCCGTGGTGTATAAAGGCTATTGTAAATCTAGTCAAGAAGAAAAGACGAGCTTACGAAAGATTCAAAAAAATCTAGGTAATGATAGGGATCTAGAAGATTATGAGGCTAGCAGGAAGGAGCTTAAAAAATGAAATTAGGAGAGCCAGAAGGGGCTATGAGAAGGCCTTGGTGGACAGGATTAAGGAAATCCCCAAGGCATTCTACAAGAAGAGCAAGAGGATAAGATGTGAGAGAATAGGACCAATCACGTGTGACAGTGGAAAAGTGCGTATGGAACCGAAGGAGATAACAGAGGTACTTAATGAATACTTTGCTTCAGTATTCACTATGGAAAAGGATCCTGGCGATTGTAGGGATGACTTGCAGTGGACTGAAAAGCTTGAGCATGCAGATATTAAGAAAGAGGATGCGCTGGAGCTTTTTGAAAGCATCAAGTTAGATATGTCACCAGGACTGGACGGGATGTACCCCAGGCTACTGTGGGAAGTGAGGGAGGAGACTGCTGAGCCTCTGGCGATGATCTTTGCATCATCAATGAGGACGAGAGAGGTTCCGGAGGATTGGAGGGTTACGGATGTTGTTCCCTTATTCAGGAAAGGGAGTAGGGATAGCCCAGGAAATTATAGGCCAGTGAATCTTACTTCAGTGGTTGGTAAGTTGATGGAGAAGATCCTGAGAGGCAGAATTTATGAACATTTGGAGAGGCATAATATGATTAGGAATAGTTAGCACGGCTTTGTCAAAGGCAGGTTGTGCCTTATGAGCCTGACTGAATTTATTGAGAATGTGACTAAACATATTGATGAAGGAAGAGCAGTAGATGTAGTGTATATGGATTTTAACAAAGCATTTGATAAGGTACCTCATGTAAGGCTTATTGAGAAAGTAAGGAGGCATGGGATCCAAGGGGACATTGCTTTGTGGATCCAGAACTGGCTTGCCCACAGAAGGCAAGTTGTGGTTGTAGGCGGGTCATATTCTGCATGGAGGCCAGTGACCAGTGGTGTGCCTCAGTGATCTGTTCTGGGACCCCTACTCTTTGTGATTTTTATAAATGACCTGGATGAGGAAGTGGAGGGATGGGTTAGTAAATTTGCTGATGACACAAAGGTTGGAGGTGTTGTGGATAGTGTGGAGGGCTGTCAGAGGTTACAGCAGGACATTGATGGGATACAAAACTGGGCTGAGAAGTGGCAGATGGAGTTCAAGCCAGATAAGTGTGAGATGGTTCATTTTGGTAGGTCAAGTATGATGGCAGAGTATAGCATTAATGGTAAGACTCTTGGCAGTGTGAAGGATCAGAGGGATCTTGGGGTCCGAGTCCATAGGACACTCAAGGCTGCTGCGCAGGTTGACTCTGTGGTTAAGAAGGCATACAGTGTATTGACCTTCATCCATCATGGGATTGCGTTTCAGAGCCGATATAGGACTCTGGTCAGACTCCACTTGGAGTACTGTGCTCAGTTCTGGTTGCCTCACTACAGGAAGGACGTGGAAACCATAGAAAGGGTGCAGGGGAGATTTACAAGGATGTTGCCTGGATTGGGGAGCATGCCTAATGAGAATAGGTTGAGTGAACTCGGCCTTTTCCCCTCGGAGTGACGGAGGATGAGAGATGACCTGATAGAGATGTACAAGATAATGAGAGGCATTGATCATGTGGATAGTCATTAGGCTTTTCCCCAGGGTTAAAATGGCTAGCACGAGAAGGCATAGCTTTAAGGTGCTTGGAAGTAGGTACAGAGGACATGTCAGGGATAGGTTTTTTACGCAGAGAGTGGTGAGTGCGTGGAATGGTTGCCGGTGGCAGTGGTGGAGGTGGAAACAATAGGGTCTTTTAAGAGACTCCTGGATGGCTATATGGAGCTTAGAAAAATAGAGGGCTATGGGTAACCCTGGGCTCTTCTAAGGTAGGGACATGTTCAGCACAGCTGTGTGGGCCACAGGACCTGTATTGTGCTGTAGGTTTTCTGTGTTTCTAAATATTTTATTTCATTGAGATACAGATTGGAAGAGGCCATTTTGGCCCTTTGAATCTTGCCACCCAGCAATCCCTAATTTAACCTTAGCTTCATCACTATACAATTTACAATAAATAAACTACTGGCCAGTGCACCTTTGGACTGTGGGCGGAAACTGGACCACTCAGAGGAAACCCACATGGTCATGGGGAGAACATACAAACTCCCTATAAACAGCAGTGAGAATGGAACTGAGGGTGCTACTATTGTAAATCATAAATTCACCACAACGCTACTTCGCTATGATTTGTAACCAACATTGATGAATTTTTTTTGAAAAAAAAATCCAGCATGTAAGCTGATAAAATATTGGCACAAATATCACTTGCTATAGCTGATGGTTACAAAGTGCCTGTGTTCAATCGCACAAGTGGAAGTAAGTCATGGAATTAACACATGTATTCAGTGAGCCCTGCAATTATTGATAGTCAACTTTCCAAACTTGTCAGTTTACCGGATCCCTCCAGGGTTCAAAGCTGTGGGGTACCATTGCTTATCAGATCTATACACTTCACATCTACTGTAAGGTCTGAGGCCACTTTGATTTGAATGGAGATTCTGGACCTACATGTTAGGAAAAATGAGAAAGTAAGTTTTTTTTTAATATTATCTGTTTTTATTAATAATTTATCTGATTAATTATAAAGCAGGAAATTCTTTAGCCTGAGAGTGGTGAATCTGTGGAATTCTTTGTCACAGGCAGCTGTGGAAGCCAAGTCTTTATGTATATTAAAGACAGAGGTTGATAGATTTTTGACTCATCAAGGCATGAAAGGATATGGGGAGAAGGCAGGAGATTGGGACTGGGAGTAAAATTGGATCAGTCATGATGAAATCGTGAAGCAGACTCAATAGGCCAAATGGCCTAATTCCACTCCTATGTTTTATGGTCTTGTGTTCTTGTATAATTAATTAATATTTAATTAAGGTGGTATCCACTATTGAGGATCCTCACCACCCTGGACATACCTTCTTCTCATTGCTACCATCAGGGAGGAGCTACAGGTGCTTGAAGACACACACTCAGTGCTTCAGGAACAGCTTCTTCCCCTCCACCATCAGATTTCTGAATGGACAATGAGCCCATGTACATTATCTCATTAAAAAAATTTTTTTGGCTCTATTTTTCTCTTTCTGTTCTACTTATTTAATATAATTTTACATATATGCTTATTTTAATTTATAGTTTTTTATTAGAAATAACTCAATGTGTAGCTTGGGTGGTTGATGGTTGGGTTAAGTTGTTCTCTGAGCTTGGAAATTCATTTGCAAATGTTTCGTCATCATACGAGGAGACATCATCAGTGCGCTGTTCACGTGTGTCCTCTGAATGCTTGGTCTTTATATGCGTATCAATCAGTTTGATTGGTTGTCATTATGGAAACTCAATTGTGATGTAAGGAGGGAGTCTCATTGTTGATTCATTGCGTGGTGAATTCTGTGAGTTGTCTTGAATTTTGCCCACATTGGCTTATAAATGGGGCGAGGGCTACACGTCAGTTATAGAATTGTTTGTGAAATACTATGCTTCTAGGAATTCTCTTGCATGCTGCGTGCTTGCTTGCACCATGACTTTCACTGATGCCCAGTCGAATTTATACCTCTATTGATCTTCAAAGGTTGAGACGAGAGAGAATTGGTCATGTGGTTTTACAGCCAGTTGATGTTCATGCACCCTTGTGGATAGTTTTCTCCATTTATAAGCCAATATGGGCAAAATTCCAGACAATTCAGAATTTACCACGCAATCAATCAGCTATGAGATCCCTCCCTACAACACACTTGACTTTCCGTAATGATGACTGATCAACTGTTGATAAATATATAAAGGCCCAGCACATGGAGAACACACCATAAGTGAACGGTGCACTGATGATGCTTCCTTGTATGGCGACAAAACATTTGTAAATGGATTGCCAAGACTGGAGAACAACTCAACCCAACCATAGTTTATATTATGTATTGCATTGTACTGCTGCTGTAAACGAATTTTATGACATATGACAGTGATATTAAACCTGATTCCGATTGTGCATATAATTAAATTATATAATAATTTATTAAAGTGATAGAAAAGTAACTTAAAAGTAATACCTTTCATAATTTATTTCAATTTTTTTATTCAGCCATTTTTCCTTTGCAATATTGCACAATTGTCTGGTCTGTCTGTCTAGCTCTTTATATTGCACTTCATTATTCTTCACTAACCTTCTTTGTTCCATCAGATCTAGAATTTCTTGGGTTATCCACCCCTTGTCGGTGTGTTGGATTTCTTGTACTGGGATTATCTCCTCTGCTGATTGCTGTATAGCGTATTTAAATCTGTCCCAAATAGGTGGTGCTACGTTTTCATTGAGGTGTTCTTCTACAGCTGTCTTGAATTGTTGCTTAAGTATGCTATCATTTTTAAGTTCTCCCAACATATACTTCTTTCTCTTTTTTCCACGTTTCAGTTTCTTTAATTTTGTTTTGATGGTAGCTATTACTGGATGGTAATCTGAACCGCAGTCTGCTCCTGGGTAGGCTTTAGAATTTGTGATATTATTTCTAATGCATTCATTGATGGTAATGAAATCTATCTGATTCCTTGTTCTATCTCCAGGGCTAATCCAAGTACACAATCTAACTGGATGGTTTTTATACCAAGTATTGGTGATGACTTGGTTGTTTCTGACACACCAATCAGTAAACCTTCCTCCATTTTCATTTTTCTCCCCTAATCCAAAGGGTTCTATTATGTTATCAGCCCTTTCCTGCCCAACTTTGGCGTTAAAATCTCCCATGACAAGTTTTATATCCTGAGATTTACATTGCTCATAAGCACTGTTGAGATCTTCATAAAACTTGTTGATATCCTCTTCATCCGCATCATTTGTTGGCGTGTAGGCTTGGATTATGCTAATGTTTAACATTAGCATAACAGGTCCTTTAATATCTGCCGGACGATGCTGAGGATGTTCTACGAGTCTGTGGTGGCCAGTGCTATCATGTTTGCCGTTGTGTGCTGGGGCAGCAGACTGAGGGTAGCAGACACCAACAGAAGCAACAAACTCATTCGGAAGACCAGTGATGTTGTGGGGATGGAACTGGACTCTCTCACGGTGGTGTCTGAAAAGAGGATGCTGTCTAAGTTGCATGCCATCTTGGTCAATGTCTCCCATCTACTACATAATGTACTGGTTGGGCACAGGAGTACATTCAGCCAGAGACTCATTCCACCGAGATGTAGCACAGAGCGTCATAGGAAATCATTCCTGCCTCTGGCCATCAAACTTTACAACTCCTCCTTTGGAGGGTCAGACACCCTGAGCCAATAGGCTGGTCTTGGACTTATTTCATAATTTACTGGCATAATTTGCATATTACTATTTAACTATTTATGGTTCTATTACTATTTATTATTTATGGTGCAACTGTAAGGAAAACCAATTTCCCCCGGGATCAATAAAGTATGACTATGACTATGACTATGACTGTGACTAATGTTAAAAGGGTTACCCTAAAAGCAGCCGATCGGATATTGCCCAATATCCCATAAGACATTTTGATACTTGCTTGTTTAAAATAATTCCAACTCCATACATATGCTGTTGACCTCCAGAATACATTATCAGACAACTTTTCTTAGTGAATTTGCCACTGTTGCTCCATCTAATTTCTGACAGGCCTAAGATATCAACTTCCAACCTTTTCATTTCATTTAATATGTTGTCCAACTTTCCTTTCTGGTAAAGTGTACGGATGTTCCATGTTGCTACCCTTAGCCTTTCCCTAATGCTTACAGTCTCTGGATGACGGTCTGGTGTCACCTGCAGCACATGACTACCCCTACCGAGCAAGGTGTTGCTCTGTTGATTAGAATCAACCCTATTCACAAATGACCTGACTTGGTCTAACCAAGCAGAGTTCACTGTCAAGAAGGCCCACCAGCACCTTTATTTCCTGAGAAAACTAAAGAGATTTGGTCTGTTCCCTAAAACCCTCACTAATTTTTATAGATGCACCGTAGAAAGCATTCTATGGTGGTATGGAAGTTGTCCTGTTCAAGACCGGAAGAAGCTGCAGAAGGTCGTGAACACAGCCCAGCACATCACACAAACCAATCTTCCATCCTTGGACTCACTTTACACTGCAGTGCTCATCTAACTAGAGCATTTGACCTCTATCGGGCCAATTTGACCAACTGGGAATCATACACTAGACATCGCCCAACCTTTGCTGTTGTACAAAGACAATTCTCCACCAAAGCTTGGAATCCATCTCCCTGCTGCCGGAGACTTCAGTGATTTTAGGTGGCACCACTACCTTTGGTCTGGTTATTTTTCTGGCACCAAATATTCGCCAAAGACAGAGCTCCTCAGAGAGACAGGGTGCACCCGGACCTAAGCCCTACGTGAAGGCAGAGTTCTCTTGGGTGGTAGAAGCTATATAATCGCTGTTGGCATTTCCTGATATTTAATCAGGACCTAACCACCCCATACATCCCAGATAAATTATATGAGAGGTGAATTTAGTATATAGAGCAGCTGTTTGAGGATAATAGAGGGGATCCCCCAGATATTAAACGCCCTAATTCTGGCCCACCTGTTACCAAAGAAGAAATAACTAAAGCAATGAAAAGCATGAAACATGGTAAAGCCACTGGACCTGATGAAATTTCAGTGGAAGTGATACAAGCTCTAGAAGATCTGGGCATAGATATTCTTTTTGAACTGTTTAATGGCATACATAGCCATAGTCATAGTCATACTTTATTGATCCCGGGGGAAATTGGTTTTCATTACAGTTGCACCATAAATAATAAATAGTAATAGAACCATAAATAGTTAAATAGTAGTATGTAAATTATGCCAATAAGTTATGAAATAAGTCCAGGACTAGCCTATTGGCTCAGGGTGTCTGACCCTCCAAGGGAGGAGTTGTAAAGTTTGATGGCCAGAGGCAGGAATGACTTCCTATGATGCTCTGTGCTGCATCTCGGTGGAATGAGTTTCTGGCTAAATGTACTCCTGTGCCCACCCAGTACATTATGTAATGGATGGGAGACATTGTCCAAGATGGCATGCAACTTAGACAGCATCCTCTTTTCAGACACCACCGTGAGAGAGTCCAGTTCCATCCCCACAACATCACTGGCCTTACAAATGAGATTGTTGATTCTGTTGGTGTCTGCTACCCTCAGCCTGCTGCCCCAGCACACAATGGCAAACATGATAGCACTGGCCACCACAGATTTGTACAACATCCTCAGCATCTTCCGGCAGATGTTAAAGGACCTCAGTCTCCTCAGGAAATAGAAACGGCTCTGACCCTTCTTGTAGACAGCCTCAGTGTTCTTTGACCAGTCCAGTTTATTGTCAATTCGTATCCCCAGGTATTTGTAATCCTCCACCATATCCACACTGACCCCCTGGATGGAAACAGGGGTCACCGGTACCTTAGCTCTCCTTAGGTCTACCACCAGCTCCTTAGTCTTTATCACATTAAGCTGCAGATAATTCTGCTCACACCATGTGACAAAGTTTCCTACTGTAGCCCTGTACTCAGCCTCATCTCCCTTGCTGATGCATCCAACTATGGCAGAGTCATCCGAAAACTTCTGAAGATGACAAGACTCTGTGCAGTAGTTGAAGTCCAAGGTGTAAATGGTGAAGAGAAAGGGAGACAAGACAGTCCCCTGGGGAGCCCCAGTGCTGCTGATCACTCTGTCGGACACAGTGTTGCAAGCACACGTACTGTGGTCTGCCAGTCAGGTAATCAAGAATCCATGATACCAGGGAAGCATCCACCTGCATCACTGTCAGCTTCTCCCCCAGCAGAGCAGGGCAGATGGTGTTGAACGCACTGGAGAAGTCAAAAAACATGACCCTCATACCCTCATGCGTATATGAGTCTAGTTTATTGCCTGACGATCTCTTGAAATCAGTATTTATAACTCTGCCAAAAATTCCTGGAACTATTGACTGCAAAAATTATAGAACAATCAGTCTTATGAGTCACATAATAAAGATTTTGTTGAGAATTGTTCTGAGTTGAATTAAAGACAAGTTAAGACCAGAAACTTCTAAACTACAATATGGGTTTATTGAGGATGGAGGAACTAGGAACGCAATTTTCATACTACGAATGCTTTCAGAAAGGGCAATTGAATATCAAAATAATGTCTTTTTATGTTTTATTGATTTCACTAAAGCATTCGACAAAATGCAACATGAAAAATTATTTCAAATTCTCGCTAAACTAAACATTGACGGAAGGGACCAATAACTGCTTCAAAATTTATATTGGAACCAAACGATGGCGGTAAAAATTGATGATAATATAAGCAGTTGGACTAAAATTCAAAGAGCAGTTAGACAGGGATGCGTTGCCTCACCGGAATTGTTCAATATCTATAGTGAAATTGTTCTCAGAGTAATAGAAGACCTAGATGGGATAAAAATTGGAGGTGTTAAAATCAACAATATAAGATATGCAGATGATACCACCCTAATAGCAAGTGCTGCCGAAGACCTACAAATCTTCCTAGACAAAGTAGTACAAGCAAGTACAGATTTTGGTCTAACCATCAACTGTAAAAAATATCAAATGTATGGTAATATCAAAACAGCAGGATAATCCCAACTGCCAATTGTACATTGGTAACCAAGAGATTGAACAAAAGACCAGCTTTAATTACCTTGGTAGTTTTATATCACAAGATGCTAGATGTAAAGTAGAAATAAAAAGAAGAATTGCCATTGCCAAAACCAACTTCCAAAAAAAGAAACCCATTCTTACCAACAGACACATTTCTATGACAACAAGGCTTAGGCTACTAAAATGTTACATCTGCTCTATCTTACTGTATGCTTCTGAAACATGGACTATAACACCAGAACTCCAAAGAAACTTAGAAGCAACAGAAATGTGGTTTCTTAGAAAAATGCTGAAAATATCATATAGAGATAGGGTAACAATGAGACAGTACTCCAACGTGCCCATACAAAAAGATCTTTAATGAGAACATTAAATGAGAGGAAATTTAAATTCCTGGGGTATATCATCAGAAAGGGAGAAATAGAATGCCTTACATTACAAGGCCATATGCCTGGGAAACGCGGAAGAGGAAGGCAAAGAAGAAAACACTGTGAAAGAACTAACAGATCTAAGTGTGCGTGATATCATTGACATTGCATGGGATCGTTCGATAAGGAAAGCCATGATTGCCCAAGCGTGTAATGCAAAAGGCACATGAAGAAGAAGATTTCAATTTAGATAGTTTCCTTGGGATTCCTGAGTTAAATATATTGATGTAGAAGTATTGGTGAGGCTGTGATATTACTGTGTGAATAGCATTTTAATCTTGCTTGAACCCAGTTGCTGTCTATATTGGAGGCCTTCCATTAATTGAGGTCGACCATGGATACTGCATCCTAGCTGTCTATGTCATACAAAAACCATTACAGAAGCCAGGGCAGTACGATATGGAGAGCAAGCTGTTGCCCATGCAGTAGACTCCCCCGCTCCACGCAGCTGACGAACCCAAAAGAACAGCAGAAACTGATGCAGTTTGGAATCCGCAGAATCTCAGGAGTCGCCATTTGATGTTGAATTCAATGTAGGACTGTCTTAGGGACTCTAGCTTCATAATTTTCCTCTTGAAGCCTTTCCCATGAGTCTGAGACAAGAGTTTTCCATTTCTTAGATGAACTGCCAACTATGGCTGACAAGCTTTATCTGCCCAAAGTGATTGGCTTTAAGGTGCCAGTAACCCGCCTTTGCTCCTACTCCTGCCGGTAGAACAGTCCCGCTATGCTTAGTAGCAAAGTCGCACGTGAAGACCATGAGCTGGTTTTATTTGTCAGAATGGCACGCCATTCGACCATAAGACATAGGAGCAGAATTAGGCCATTTGGCCCATCAAGTCTGCTCCGCCATTCAATCATGGCTGTATTTTTTTTCTCCTCCTTAGCCCCATTTCCAGGCCTTCTCTCAGTAACCTTTGATGCCATGCCCAATCAAGAACCTATCAAGCTCTGCCATAAATACACCCAGTGACCTGGCCTCCACAGTTGCATATGGCAACAAATTCCACAAATTCACCACCCTTTGGCTAAAGAAATTTCTCCACATTTCTGTTTTGAAAGGGTGTCCCTCTATCCTGAGGCTGTGCCCTCTTGTCCTGGACTCTCCCACCATGGAAAACATCGTTTCCACATCTACTCTGTCTAGTCCTTTCAACATTCAAAAGGTTTCAATGAGATCCCCCCCTCATCCTTCTAAATTTCAATGAGTGCAGACACAGAGCCATCAAATGTTCCTCATATGATAACACTTCCATTCCTGGAATCATCCTTGTGAATCTCCTCAGGACCCTATCCAATGCAAGCACATCTCTTCTAAGATGAAGAGCCCAAAACTGTACTCAATTATCAAAGGGAGGCCTCAACAGTGCCTTATAAAGCCTCAGGATCACATCCCTGCTCTTGTATTCTAGACCTCTTGAAATGAATGCTAATATTGCACTTGACTTCCTCACCATTGACTCAACCTGTAAGTTAACCTTAAGGGTGTCCTGCACAAGGACTCCCAAGTCCCTTTATATCAAAGATTTTTGGATTTTCTCCCCATTTAGAAAATAGTCTGCACATTTGTTTCTACTACCATAATGCATGACCATGCATTTTCCAACATTGTATTTCTAAGGTAAGGACATGTTCGGCTCAGCTTTGTAGGCTGAAGGACCTGCATTGTGCTGTAGGTTTTCTATGTTTCTGTTTTATGTTTCTATTTGTCATTTCACTCCCATTCTCCTAATCTGTCTAAGCCCTTCTGCATGCTACCTGTTTCCTCAACACTAACTGTCCCTCCACCAATCTTTGTATCATCTGCAAACTTGGCAATAAAGCCATCTATTCCATCATCTAAATCATTTATATACAGCATAAAAAGAAGTGGTCCCAACACTGACCCCTGCAGAATAACACTAGTCACTGGCAGCCAAACGAGGCAAGGAGTCTTTTATTCCCTCTTGTTGCCTTCTTCCAATCAGCCAATGCTCTAACCATCTTAGTAAACTTTCCTATAATACCATGGGCTCCTAACTTGGTAAGTAGCCTCATGTGTGGCACCTTGTCAAAGGCCTTCTGAATGTCCAAAGATACAACATCCACTGCATTCTTTTATCTATCCTACTTATAATCTCCTGAAAGAATTCCAACAGGTTCATCAGGCAAGATTTCCCTGAAGGAAACCATGTTGACTTTGTCTCATCTTGTCCTGTGTCACCAAGTACTCCATCACCTCGTCCTTAACAATTGACTCCAACATCTTCCCAGCCACTGAGGTCAGGCTAACTGGTCTATAATTTCCTATGCGCTGCCTTCCCCTTTCTTAAAGAGTGGAGTGACATTTGCAATTTTCTAGTCCTCTGGAACCATGCCAGAGTCAAATGATTTTTGAAAGATAATTTCTAATGCTTCCACAATCTTTAGCACTACCTCCTTCAGAACCCTAGGGTGTAGTTCATCTTGTCTAGGTGACTTATGTACCTTTAGGTCTTTCAACTTTTTGAGCACCTTCTCTCTTACAACAGTAACTGCACCCACTTCTCTTCCTTCACACACTGCAACACCTGGCACGTTGCTAGTGTCTTCCACAGTAAAGACTGATGCAAAGTACTCATTTAATTCACCTACCATCTCCTTGTCCCCTGTTATTAATTCTCTTGCCTCATTTTCTAGCAGTCCCATATCCACTCTGTCTCTTTTATTTTTTACATACTTCAAAAAGCTTTTACTCTCCACTTTGATATTATTTGCTAGCTTGCTTTCATATTTCATCATTTCCCTTCTAATAATTTTTTTAGTTGCTCTCTGTAGGTTTTTAAAAACTTCCCAATCCTCTACCTTCCCACTAATTTTTGCGTTGTTATATGCCCTTTTTTTCGCTTTTACAATAGCTTTGACATCCCTTGTCAGCCATAGTTGTACTATTTTGTCATTTGAGTATTTCTCCATTTTTGGAATACACATGTCCTGCAACTTCATTTTTCCCAGAAACACACGCCATCGCTGCTCTGCTGACATCCCTGCCAGCAGCTCCTTCCAATTTACTTTGGCCAACTCCTCTCTCATACCAGTGTAATTTTCCTTACTCTACTGAAATAGTGGTATGTCAGACTTTACTTTATCGCTATTAGGAGCATTTATTAGATAGTGGGAGTTTATCCGCACCCCTCAACTATGACATCTGTAAGGAACTGTTGTCTATGTGATTCATTGACACAGAAAATGAGAAAGACCTGGTTTTATGTTCTATTTTCCATATTCCAGTCCACTAAGGAATGGGCACAGAGCTGCAAAGAGTCTGTGTGAGGAGATTCTGAGCTGTAGATGACAGTGAATCCATGTAGACTCAAGTGTCAGGGACTCTGCCTTTGTTATGTTTGGGTTTTCATGGATTCCATTGCATTTCTTTATTTTCCTGTGGGTACCTGGAAGAAAATGAATCTCATGGTACAAAGCTATGGGTGCTACAATACCGTTAGTGTTTAGTGCAGCTCCATCACAGCTCGGGGCCTTCCAGAGTTTGGAGTTCAATTCCACTGCCTTCTGGAAGGAGTTTGTACGTTCTCCCCATGACCTGTGTGGGTTTCCTTCCACAGTCCAAAGTATTTGGTTAGAAGATTAATTGGTCAGTGTAAATAATCCTGTGATTAGCTTGGGTTGCTGGGTGGTAGAGCTCATTGGGCGCAAAGGACCTGTTCGTGATGTATCTATGAATAATAAATAAAAGATCATCTATGATATGCATTCTTTAATAATAAACTCGTTTTGCACATTGAACTTAAACTTTGATGAATACCTTAACAATATCAAATTAAAAATAGGTCCACAACATGGCACTGCATTTTATTGAGTTATTTATTTTTATAATTAATTATAAATCTTGTCGACTTTTGAAGAAAATTTATCTGCAGCTGGGGCTTGCTAAAGTGAAAAATATGTTAAAGTATAATACATTAACAAACTCATAAAATGAAGGATGATCTTGGTATCGGTATATGGCCTAGGTTCATATAAAATCAGACTGTCAGCTGTAAAAATCGCTGTTTGTGTCCAGCATGCTTTATTAAAATGTATGAGTTGACTGGTGTGAGAAATAACTGCACTAAACAAATAACTGGTAAAATCCATATTTACAAAAGAACTTATGGATGAATCAAATCTTATGGGATTCTATTGATTTCTGTCTAAAAAGAGCAAAAATTAAATTGAATTGTTCGATAACATCAAGGAAGGACTGTCCCTTATGGCTTACCATAAAATCCAATTGAAAACCATCAGAAAGTTTCAACACTGAAACATTAAATAATTAAATTGCTTTGACTTAAGTGCAATCATAAATCACTGACAGTAACAAGTGCATCCATTGGTTGGTTTCCTAATTCAAATCACCTGAACTGTCATTACAGAGTGTGACATCATCCTGTGATCATGGCAATACAAGATTACAGATTAATTTACTTTTCTGACCTTCAAATGTTTCCAAAACAAATGACTGACTTGAAATAAAATCTTCCCTGAAGTAACCATATTCATAGACAGTAAAGGGAGTCATCACCAACATGAATGAGATGGCTTATAGAGAGGTGGTCATTAAGACAAAGAAGATGGTTATCGACTTCAGGAGAACTCACACCACTCACAATTCTCTTTACATTGGTGGCACAATAGTGGAAACATCTCGCATAATCTCTCATGGTCCTAAACATCCTACACAATCAGGAAAGCTCACCGATGCTTCTACTTTCTGAGGAGGCTGAAGAGAGCTGGACCATGCACATCTATACTCATAGCATTCTATAGGTGTGACATAGAGAGCATCCTAACAAGTTGATTACAGCATGGTACGGAAATTGCACTGCAGCAGACTAGAAGGCACTAAACCAGGTGATCAAAACTGCCCAATGTGATTTTGGACACAAATATATGGACATATATCCAGAAACATCTTGGAAAAGAGTCAGTAATATCATAAAGGATCCCACTACACCTGCCAATGGACTGTATGTCCCACTCCAAACAAGGAGGAGGATACGTAGCATCCAAGCCAGATCCACCAGACTCAAAAACAGTTACTTTCCCCAAGCAGCAAGGCTGATCAATACTTCCTTCGACTAGCCCACCCCATCACACTCCCAAACATCACACCTTTATCATTTCCTGTTAGTCACTTTATGAACAGACACTACAGGGCCTGGTGTTACTCTATGGACATCTATGTACATAGACCATAAGACCATAAGATAGAGGAGCAGAATTAGGCCATTAGGTCTATCACACCTCACTATCAGGTGTGGGTAAGCGTGCTTGACGAGGGTCACCAATTGAAACAAAAATAGATGGTAAGCTGCAACAGCACATTAGAGCCAGGTCAAAAAACTACAAAAGTGGCCCAAAAGTTGTGAAGAAAAATAGTATTTACAAATAGACAAATGGAAACAAACATGTATGCATAAAAATTTACAAATGTACAGAGGCTTTCTCCATGATACACTTTGTCTTTAACTTTCCAATAAAACCATTCACCAACCACTAAATCCAACCTCCACACTGCTCCAGCATATTGAACATAGAACATAGAATAGTACAGCACAGTACAGGCCCTTCAGCCCACAATGTTGTGCCGACCCTCAAACCCTGCCTCCCACATAACCCCCCCCATCTTAAATTCCGCCATATACCTGTCTAGTAGTCTCTTAAACTTCACTAGTGTATCTGCCTCCACCACTGACTCAGGCAGTGCATTCCACGCACCAACCACTCTCTGAGTAAAAAACCTTCCTCTAATATCCCCCTTGAACTTCCCACCTGGGGGAGGGGGCAGAGTGAGATAGGGATAGGGGAAGTGAGGGGGAGGGAATTACCAGAAGTTGGAGAATTCTATGTTCATACCAAGGGGCTGGAGACCACCTAGACAGTATATGAGGTGTTAGTTCTCCAACCTGAGTTTAGCCTCATCATAGCAGTAGAGGAGGCCATGTATGGCCATATCCGAATGGGAATGGGAAGCAGAGTTGAAGTGCGTGGCAACCCAGAGATCCTATCTGTTGTGGCGGATTGAGCGGAGGTGCTCGATGATGTGGTCGCCCAATCTGCGTCGGGTTTCACTGATGTAGAGGGACCTCTACTTTTCGTGATTTTTATTAACGACCTGGATGTGGGGGCAGAAGGGTGGGTTGGCAAGTTTGCAGAGGGAGTGCAAGAGGAGCAGAGGGATCTGGGGGTACATGTCCACAGATCCCTGAAAGTTGCCTCACAGGTGGATAGGGTAGTTAGGAAAGCTTATGGAGTGTTAGCTTTCATAAGTCGAGGGATAGAGTTTAAGAGTCGCAAGGTAATGATGCAGCTCTATAAAACTCTGGTTAGGCCACACTTGGAGTACTGTGTTCTGTTCTGGTCGCCTCACTAGAGGGACAATGTGGAAGCACTGGAAAGGGTACAGAGAAGATCCACCAGGATGCTGCCTGGTTTAGGGAGTATTCATTATGATCAGAGATTAAGGGAGCTAGGGCTTTACTCTTTGGAGAGAAGGAAGATGAGAGGAGACATGATAGAGATATACAAGATATTAAGAGGAATAGATAGAGTGGATAGCCAGTGCCTCTTCTCCAGGGCACCACTGCTCAATACAAGAGGACATGGCTTTAAGGTAAGGGGTGGGAAGTTCAACTGGGATATTAGAGAAAGGTTTTTTACTCAGAGAGTGGTTGGTGCGTAGAATGCACTGCCTGAGTCAGTGGTGGAGGCAGATACACTAGTGAAATTTAAGAGACTACTAGACAGGTATATGGAGGAATTTAAGGTGGGGGGTTATGTGGGAGGCAGGGTTTGAGGGTCGGCACAACATTGTGTGCCGAAGGGCCTGTACTGTGCTGTACTATTCTATGTTCTATAAAATTCTATCAACCTCTTCCTTAAATATACATAAAGACTTGGCCTCCACAGCTGTCTGTGGCAAAAAAAATATGCAGATTTACCACTCTCTAACTAAAGAAATCCCTCCTCATCCTGTTCTAAAACGTCACCACTCTGTTCTGAGGCTGTGTTCTCTGGTCTTGGACCCTCCCACCATAGGAAACATCCTTTCCACATCCACTGTCTTCAACACATTTAACCATTTGATAGGTTTTAATGAGGTCACCCCTCATTCTTCTGAATTCTGCTGAAGACAGCCCCAGAGCCATAAAACATTCTTCATAAGACAAGCTATTCAATCTTAGAATCATTTTTGTGAGCCTTCTTTTAATCATCTCCAGTTTCAGTGTATCCTTTCTAAGATAACGAGCCCAAAAATGCTCACAGTACTCCGAGTGAAGCCTATCAGCGCTTTATAAAGTCCCAATGTTGCATCCTTGCTTTTATATTCTAGTTTTTTTAAAATTTATTCATTTACGGGATATGGGCATCACCAGCTAAGCCAGCATTTATTGTCCATCCTTAGTTGCCCTTGCGAAGTTGGTGATCAGCTACCTTCTTGAACCACTGCAGTCCCTGAGGTGTAGGTACACCCACAGTTCTGTTGGGAGGGAATTCCATGATTTTGACCCAGTGACAATGAAGGAATGGCGATATGCTTCAAAGTCAGGATGGTGAGTGACTTGGAGGGGGATTTCCAAGTGGTGGTATTCACAGGTATCTGCTGTTCTCGTCTTTCTAGATGGTTGTGGTCGTGGGTCTGGAAGGTGCTGCCTTAGGAACTTTGGTGTGCTGTTGCAGTGCACCTTGTAGATAGTACACACTGCTGCAACTGTTTGTCAATAGTGGAGGGATTGATGCTTGTGGAAGGGATACCCATCAAGTGGGCTGCCTTGTACTGGATTGTGTCAAGATTCTTGAGTGTTGAGTGCTGCATTCATTAAGATGAGTGGCAAGAAATCCATTACACTCCTGATCTGAATCTTGTAGATGGCGGACAGGCTTTGGGGAGTCAGGAGGTGAGTTACATGCTGCAGGATTCCTAACCTTTGACCTGTTCTGGTAGCCACAGTATTCAGTTTCCAGTCATGGTAACCCCCAGGATGTTGTTAGTAGGGGATTCAGTGATGGTGATGCCACTGAATGTCAAGGAACGATGGTTAGACCCTCTCTTGTTGGAGTGGTCATTACCTGGCACTTGTGTGGCTCGAATGTTATTTGCCACTTGTCAGCCCAAGCCTGGATATCGTCCAGGTCCTGCCGCATTTGGGTATGAACTACTTCACTGTCTGAGGAGTCAGAAATGGTGCAGAACATTGTGCAGTCATATGCAAACATCTCCACTTCTGACCTTATGACGGAAGGAAGCTCATTGATGAAGCCTCTGAGGATGGTTGATCCTAGGACACTTCCCTGAGGAACTCCTGCAGTGATGTCCTGAGGATGAGATGATTGACCTCCAACCACCACAACCATCTTCCTTTATGTCAGGTATGATTTCAACTACCAGAGAATTTTCCACCTAATTCCTATTGACTCCATTTTAGCTAGGGCAGGAGGGAGGGAATGTCGACTCAGACCATGAGAGGCCTGCATCGGTCATTTTCATGCCTTACAAGGCGCAGATTGGAAGTCTGTGTGGTGCGCCACTCCTCGTACAGACTAGAGCAATGTGTGGTTAAGTACCTTGCTCAAGGACACAAACATGCTGCCACAGCTAAGGCTTGAACTAGTGACCTTCAGATCACTAGACAAACACCTTAACCACTTAGCCACGTGCCCAACACCTTGATGCCATACTTGGTCAAATGCTGCCTTGATGTCGAGGGCTATCACTCTCATCTCACTCTGGTATTTAGCACTTTGGTCGATGTTTGGATCAAGGAGGTGAGATCAGGAGCTGAGTGGCCTTGACAGAACCCAGACTGGGCGTTTATAAGCAGATTATTGCCGAGTAGGTGCTGCAGGATAGCGCTGTTGATGACCGCATCCATCACTTTGCTGATGATTGAGAGCAGGCTGATAGGGTGGTAATTGGGTGGGCTGGACTTGTCCCCTTTCTTGTGTACAGGACATACAGTACGTGGCAGTTTTTCACATTGTCAGAGGGATCTTGGTGTCCAAGTCCATAGGACACTCAAAACTACTGAGCAGGTTGACTCTGTGTTTAAGAAGGCATACTCTGACTCTGTGGTTTGAGCTAAGAAATCGCAGGGGTAAAAGGACCCTGATGGCAGTTATATACAGGCCTCCTAACAGCTGCAGTGATGTGGACTAGAAATTACAACAGGAAATAGAATTTTTTGAGGATGTAACTAGTAGAGTGGATAGGGGAGAACCAGTGGATGTGGTATATTTGGATTTTCAAAAGGCTTTTGACAAGGTCCCACATAGGAGATTAGTGTGCAAACTTAAAGCACACGGTATTGGGGGTAAGGTATTGGTGTGGGTGGAGAATTGGTTAGCAGACAGGAAGCAAAGAGTGGGAATAAACGGGACCTTTTCAGAATGGCAGGCGGTGACTAGTGGGGTACCGCAAGGCTCAGTGCTGGGACCCCAGTTGTTTACAATATATATTAATGACTTGGATGAGGGAATTAAATGCAGCATCTCCAAGTTTGCGGATGACACGAAGCTGGGTGGCAGTGTTAGCAGTGAGGAGGATGCTAAGAGGATGCAGGGTGACTTGGATAGGTTGGGTGAGTGGGCAAACTCATGGCAGATGCAATTTAATGTGGATAAATGTGAAGTTATCCACTTTGGTGGCAAAAATAGGAAAACAGATTATTATCTGAATGGTGGCCGATTAGGAAAAGGGGAGGTGCAACGAGACCTGGGTGTCATTATACACCAGTCATTGAAAGTGGGCATGCAGGTACAGCAGGCGGTGAAAAAGGCGAACGGTATGCTGGCATTTATAGCGAGAGGATTCGAGTACAGGAGCAGGGAGGTACTACTGCAGTTGTACAAGGCCTTGGTGAGACCACACCTGGAGTATTGTGTGCAGTTTTGGTCCCCTAATCTGAGGAAAGACATCTTTGCCATAGAGGGAGTACAAAGAAGGTTCACCAGATTGATTCCTGGGATGGCAGGTCTTTCATATGAAGAAAGACTGGATGAACTGGGCTTGTACTCGTTGGAATTTAGAAGATTGAGGGGGGATCTGATTGAAACGTATAAGATCCTAAAGGGATTGGACAGGCTAGATGCAGGAAGATTGTTCCCGATGTTGGGGAGGTCTAGAACGAGGGGTCACAGTTTGAGGATAGAGGGGAAGCCTTTTAGGACCGAGGTTAGGAAAAACTTCTTCACACAGAGAGTGGTGAATCTGTGGAATTCTCTGCCACAGCAAACTGTTGAGGCCAGTTCATTAGCTATGTTTAAAAGGAAGTTAGATATGGCCCTTGTGGCTACAGGGGTCAGGGGGTATGGAGGGAAGGCTGGGTTCTGAGTTGGATGATCAGACATGATCATAATAAATGGCGGTGCAGGCTCGAAGGGCCGAATGGCCTACTCCTGCACCTATTTTTTTTTTCTATGAAATAGAAAAGGCTTATCAGAAGGGCAGTATTATGATAATTGTGGGGGATTTTAACATGCGAGTGGATTGGGAAAATCAGGTCGGCACTGGATCTCAAGAGAGAGAATTTGTAGAATGTCTGCGAGATGGCTTTTTAGAACAGCTTGTTGTTGAGCCCACTAGGGGATCGGCTGTACTGGATTGGGTATTGTGTAATGAACCGGAGGTGATTAGAGAGATTGAGGTGAAGTAACTGGAAAGGGGCACTGGCGGGAAAGACGGCAGAGCAGCAGTGGCTGGAGTTTATGTGAGAAGTGAGGAAGGTGCAAGACAGATATATTCCAAAAGAGAAGAAATTTTCAAATGGAAAAAGGATGCAACCGTGGCTGACAAGAGAAGTCAAAGCCAAAGTTAAAGCAAAGGAGAGGGCATACAAGGAAGCAAAAATTAGTGGGAAGACAGAGGATTGGGAAGTTTTAAAAGCTTACAAAAGGAAACTAAGAAGGTCATTAAGAGGGAAAAGATGAACTACAAAAGGAAGCTAGCAAATAATATCAAAGAGGATACAAAAAGCTTTTTCAAGTATATAAAGAGTAAAATACAGGTGAGAGTAGATATAGGACCGATAGAAAATGATGCCTGGAGGAATTGTAATGGGAGATAAGGAGATGGTGGAGAAACTGAATGAGTATTTTGCATCAGACTTCACTGAGGAAGACATCAGCAGTATACCGGACACTCAAGGGTGGCAGGGAAGAGAAGTGTGCGCAGTCACAATTACGAAAGAGAAAGTACTCAGGAAGCTGAATAGTCTAAAGGTAGATAAATCTCCCAGACCAGATGGAATGCACCCTCGTGTTCTGAAGGAAGTAGCTGTGGAGATTGCGGAGTCATTAGCGATGATCTTTCAAAAGTCGATAGGTTCTGGCATGGTTCCGGAGGACTGGAAGATTGCAAATGTAACTCTGCTATTTAAAAAGGGGGCAAGGAAGCAAAAAGAAAATTATAGACCTGTTAGCTTGACATCGGTGGTTGGGAAGTTGTTGGAGTCGATTGTCAAGATTCAAGATTCAAAAAATTTTATTGTCATTCTAACCATACATCAGCTCTGCAGGGCAGAATGAGACAGCGTTTCTCAGGGGCAGTGCAATCATAACATAACAAGTGCAACACTAAATAATAAACATAACAATAAATAGTAAAACACAACAGCCACATGTCAGTTAAAATCAGTTATAAGTGTCCAGTGCAAGTTAAAAGTGTCCAAAGCAGAGTCAGGTAGAGCAGCTATTTAGCAGTCTGACTGCCTGTGGGAGGAAGCTGTTTAGTAGCCTTGTGGTTTTAGTTTTGATGCTCCTGTAAAATTTGGCTGATGGCAGAAGAACAAACAGTTCATGGAGAGGGTGTGAGGGGTCTTTAATGATGTACCGTATCTTCTGGAGGCATCGACTCTGAAAGAGGTCTTGGACAGAAGGTTGGGAGACCCCAATAACCTTCTCTGCTCCTCTAACTCAAGGATGAGGTTACAGAGTACTTGGAGGCATATGACAAGATAGGCAGAACTCCTTAAAGGAAAATCCTGCCTGACAAACCTATTACAATTTTTTGAGGAAATTACAAGTAGGCTAGGGAAGGGAGATGTAGTGGATGTTGTATATTTGGATTTGCAGAAGGCCTTTGACAAGGAGCCACACATGAGGCTGCTTAACAAGATAAGAGCCCATGGAATGACGGGGAAGTTACAGACATGGATAGAGCATTGGCTGATTGGCAGGAAACAGAGAGTGGGAATAAAGGGATCCTATTCTGGTTGGCAAACAACAGGAATTCTGCAGATGCTGGAAATTCAAGCAACATACATCAAAGTTGCTGGTGAACGCAGCAGGCCAAGCAGCATCTATAGGAAGAGGTGCAGTCGACGTTTCAGGCCGAGACCCTTCGTCAGGACTAAGTCAGTCCTGACGAAGGGTCTCGGCCTGAAACGTCGACTGCACCTCTTCCTATAGATGCTGCTTGGCCTGCTGCGTTCACCAGCAACTTTGATGTATGTTGCTATTCTGGTTGGCTGCTGGTTACCAGTGGTGTTCCACAGGGGTCCGTGTTGGGGCTGCTTCTTTTTACATTGTACATCAACGATTTGGATTATGGAACAGATGGCTTTGTGGCTAAGTTTGCTGATGATACGAAGATAGGTGGAGGGGCCGGTAGTGCTGAGGAAACAGAGAGTCTGCAGAGAGACTTGGATAGATTGGAAGAATGGGCAAAGAAGTGGCAAATGAAATACAATGTTGGAAAGTGTATGGTTATGCACTTTGGCAGAAGAAATAAACGGGCAGACTATTATTTAAATGGGGAGAGAATTCAAAGTTCTGGGATGCAACGGGACTTGGGAGTCCTCGTACAGGATACCCTTAAGGTTAACCTCCAGGTTGAGTCAGTAGTGAAGAAGGCGAATGCAATGTTGGCATTCATTTCTAGAGGAATAGAGTATAGGAGCAGGGATGTGATGTTGAGGCTCTATAAGGCACTGGTGAGACCTCACTTGGAGTACTGTGGGCAGTTTTGGTCTCCTTATTTAAGAAAGGATGCGCTGATGTTGGAAAGGGTGCAGAGAAGATTCACTAGAATAATTCCGGGATTGAGAGGGTTAACATATGAGGAACGTTTGTCCGCTCTTGGACTGTATTCCTTGGAGTTTAGAAGAATGAGGGGAGACCTCATAGAAACATTTCGAATGTTGAAAGGCATGGATAGAGTGGATGTGGCAAAGTTATTTTCCATGATGGGGGGGGGGTCTAGTACGAGAGGGCATGATTTAAGGATTGAAGGGCGCCCATTCAGAACAGAGATGCGAAGAAATTTTTTTAGCCAGAGGGTGGTGAATCTATGGAATTTGTTGCCACGGGTGGCAGTGGAGGCCAAGTCATTGGGTGTATTTAAGGCAGAGATTAATAGGTATCTGAGCAGCCAGGGCATCAAAGGTTATGGTGAAAAGGCAGGGGAGTGGGACTAAATGGGAGAATGGATCAGCTCATGATAAAATGGCGGAGCAGACTCAATGGGCCGAATGGCCGACTTCTGCTCCGTTGTCTTATGATCTTATGGTCATACGTTGCATTGGCCTTCATCAACCAAGAGATTGAGTTTAGGAGCTGAGAAGGTATGTTGCAGCTATATAGGACCCAGGTCAGGCCCCACTTGGCGTACTGTGCTCAGTTCTGGTCAGTTCGCTGCAGGAAGGATGTGGAAACTATAGAAAGGGTGCAGAGGAGATTTACAAGGATGTTGCCTGGATTTGGGAGCATGCTTTATGAAAATAGGTTGAGTGAACTCGGCCTTTTCTCCTTGGAGCGGCGGAGGATGAGAGGTGACCCGATAGAGGTGTATAAGATGATGAGAGGCATTGAGCAGGTTGGGCAGCATACGTAGAAAAGATCGGTCGACGTTTCGGGCCGGAACCCTTCGTCAGGACTATAGGGGGAAGGGGCAGAGGCATAGGCCATAGGGCCTCTGCCCCTTCCCCCTACAGTCCTGATGAAGTGTTCCGGCCCGAAACGTCGACCGATCTTTTCCACGGATGCTGCCCGACCTGCCGAGTTCCTCCAGCATGTTGTGAGTGTTGCTTTGACCCCAGCATCTGCAGAGTATTTTGTGTTTATGAGAGGCATTGATTGTGTGGATAGTCAGAGGCTTTTTCCCAGGACTGAAATGAGGGCACAATTTTAAGGTGCTTGGAAGTAGGTACAGAGGAGATGTCAGGGGTAAGTTTTTTTATGCAGAGTGGTGAGTGTATGGAATGGGCTGCCGGCGACTGTGGTGGAGGCGGATATGATAGGGTGTTTTAAGAGACTCCTGGATAGCTACATGGAGCTTAGAAAAATAGAGGGTTATGGGTAACACTAAGTAACTTTAAAGAAAGTTCATGTTCAGCACAGCATTGTGGGCTGAAAGGCCTGTATTGAGCAGTAGGTTTTCTATGTTTCTATGCCGGTGTTGTAGCTGTACTGGAAAAGCTTGGCTAGTGGCGTGGCAAGATCTGGAGCACAAGCCTTCAGGACTATTGCCAGGATTTTGTCTGGGCCCATAGCCATCACAGTAACTAGCGCTTTCAGCCACTTCCTGATATCAGGTGGAGTGAATCAGATTGGCTGTGTACTGACATCTGGGCTGCTGGGGACTTCTGGAGGAGGCCGAGCTGGATCATCTACTTGGCACTTCCAACTGAAGATTGTTGCAAAAGACTTATCATTTGCACAGGTGTGCTGGGCTCCTCTGTCACTGAAACAGGGGATATTTCTGGAGCCTCCTCCTCCAGTGGGTTGTTTGATTGTCCACGATCATTCACGGCTGGATGTGGCAGGACTACGGAGCTTAGGTCTGACCCGTTGGTTGTGAGACCACCTGGCTCTGTCTGTTACTTGCTGCTTATGGTGTTTGGCATGAGAGTAGTCCTGTATTGTGGCTTCACCAGAGCGACACCTCATATTGAGGTATGACTGGTGTTGTTCTCAGTGTGTCCTCCTGAACTCTTCATTGAACCAGGGCTGATCCCCTGGCCTGGTGGTAATGTTAAAGTGGGGGATATGCTGGGCCATGAGGTTACAGATTGTAGTTGAGTACAATTCTGCTGCTGCTGATGGCCCACAGCGCCTCATACGTGCCCAGTCTTGGGCTGCTAGATCTGTTTGAAGTCTATCCCATTTGGAATGGTGGTAGTGCCACACAATATGATGGAGGGTTTCTTCAATTTTTAATTTAAAGATGGGATTTAGTCTCCACAAATACTGTGCGGTGGTCACTTCTACCAATGCTGTCACGGACAGATGCTTCTGCGGCAGGCAGATTGGTGAGAATGAGGTCATGTGTGGTTTTCCATCTTGTTGGTTCCCACACCACCTGCTATAGTCCCAGTCTAGAAGCTACATCCAGTAGGACCTGACTAGCTTGGTCTGTGGTGGTACTACTGAGCCACTCTTGGTGATGGGCATTGAAGTCCCCCATCCAGAGTACATTCTGTGCCCTTGCCACCCTCAATGCCTCCTGCAAGTGCTGCTCAACATGGAGAAGTACTGATTCGTCAGCTGAGGGAGGACGGTACGTGGCAATCAGCAGGAGGTTTCCTTGCCCATGTTTAACCTGGTGCCATGAGACTTCATGGGTCCAGTGTCGATAAGTTAACTGTAAGGTATAATTCTGTCAGTACAACTATGTCAGGCTATTGCTTGACTAGTCTGTGGAATAGCTCTCCCAAAACTGGCAAAAGTCCCCAGATGTTAGTAAGGAGGACTTTGCAGGGTCAATACAGCTGGTTTTGCTATTGTTCTTTCAAGTGCCTAGGTTGAGGCAGGGTTATCCGTCTGGGTTCATTCCTTATTATTTTCTTTTTAGTGATAGGATAAAACTGAATGGCTTGCTCGGCCATTTCAGAGGGCATTTAAGAGTCAACCACATTGCTGTGGGTCTGGAGTCACATGTAGGCCAGACCAGGTAAGGCTAGCAGGATTCCTCCCCTAAAGAACACCAGTTCTATAGAAATGAATACTAACATTATATTTGCTTTCCTCACTGCAGACTCAACCTGCAAATTTACCTTGAAAGAATCCTCCACAAGAACTCCCAAGTCCCTTTGTGCCTCAGATTTTTGTATTTTCTCTCCGTTTAGAAAATAGTCACCACTTTCAATTCTTCTACAAAGTGCACGACCATACACTTCCCGACATTGTATTCCATCTGCCATTTTTTGCACATTCTCCTAATCTATTTAAATCCTTCTGTAGCCTCTCTACTTCCTCAAAACTACCTGCCCCTCCACCTATCTTCATATCGGCTGCAAACTTTGCAACAAAGCCAATTCCACCGTACAAATTACCAACATATAATGTAAAATAATTGGTCCCAACACAGGTGCGTATGGAACACTTCTGGCAGCCAACCAGAAAAGGCTGCCTTTACTCCCACTCTTTGCCTCCTACCAATCGGCCACTGCTTTATGCATGCTAGAATCTTTCCAGTAATACCATGGGTTGTAGCTCGTTAAGCAGCCTCATGTGTAAGGCCTTGTCAAAGGCCTTATGAAAATCCAAGAGCACAACATTAAAACAATTCTCCTTTGTCGATCCTGCTTGTTATTTCTTCAAAGAATTCCAACAGATTTGTCAAGCAAGATTTTTCCTTGAGGAAACCATGCAAATTTCAGCCTATTTTATCATGTGATATTTACAATTTTACAGTCTTTCAAAACCATTCTAGAATCTAGTGATTCTTGAAAGATCGTTACTAATGCCTCCACGATCTCTTCAGCCACCTCACTTAGAACTCTGGGATGTATGCCATCTGGTCCAGGTGACATCTAAGTTCAGAACTATCAGTTTCCCAAGAACCTTCTGTCTAGTTATGGTAAGTTCACACACTTTATACCCCTTGAGACCAGGAACTTCCACCATACTGCTTGTGTCTTCCACAGTGAAGAAAGATGCAAAATACTTCTTCAGTTTGTCTAACTGTTTGATGTCCCCATTTCTATCTTTCCAGCATCATTTTCCAGCGATCTGATATCCACTCTTGACTCCCTTTTACACTTTATATATCTGAAGAAAGAGGTGACATAGTGTCAGATGGTGTTGAATCATTGTGCATAGAGCTAAGAAACTGCATGAGAAAAAAGACACATGGGATTTGTACACACAGACCCCCAAACAGTATTAAGGATGTGAACTACAAATTACAACAGGAAATAGAAAATACATGCCAAAAGGGCAATGTTATAATACACATGAGGGATTTCAATATGCAGGTAGATTGGGAAAATCAGGTTGGTGCCGGATTCTTGGCGAGGGGGGGCGTTATTTCTAGAGTGCCTACGAGATGATTTTTTAAAGTAGTTTGTGGTTGAGCCCACTAGGGGATCAGCTGTACTGGATTGGATGTTGTGCAATTAACCAGAATTGATTAGAGAGTTGATTATTAAGGATGAGGTCTCAGGGTACTTGGAGGCACATGATAAAATAGATTGTAGTTAGCATGGTTTCCTCAAGGGAAAATCTTGTCTGACAAATCTGTTGGAATGCTTTGAAAGAATAACAAGCAAGATAGTCAAAAGGTAATCGATTGATATTGTGTACTTGGATTTTCAGACGGCCTTTGACAAGGTGCTGCACGTGAGGCTGATTAACAAGCTATGAGCCCATGGTATTACAGGAAAGAATCTAGCATGGATAAAACAATGCTGATTAGCAGGAGGCAAAGAGTGGGAATGAAGGGAGCCTTTTCTGGCTGGCTGCCGGTAACTAGTGGTGGTCTACAGGAGGCTGTGTTGGGAACAAATCTTTTTACGTTAAATGTCAATGATTTGAACTGATGGGTTTGTTGCAAAGTTTACAGATGATATGAAGATAAGTGGAAGGGCAGGTAGTTTTGTGGAAGTAGAGCGGCTACAGATTAGAAGAATGGGCAAGGAAATGGCAGATGGAATGAAGTGTATGGTCATACACTTTGGTAGAAGAAATGAAAGGGTTAACTAGTTTCTAAATGGAGAGAAAATACAAAAAAGTGGAGTGCAAGGGCACTTGGGAGCCCTTGTGCAGGATTCCCTGAAGGTTAATTTGCTGGTTAAGTCTATGGTGAAGAAGGTAAATGCAATATTAAGATGCAATTCTATAGAACTAGAATATAAAAGCAATGATGTGTTGTTGAGACTTTTTAAAGCATTGGTGAGGCTTCACTTTCAGAATTGTGAATACTTTTGAGCTCCTTATCTTAGAAAGGATGTGCTGAAACTGGATATGGTTCAAAGAAGGTTCCGGAAAATGATACTAGTATTTTGCATGGCTTGTCATATGAAGAGCGTTTGATGGCTCTGGGCCTGTATTCACTGGAATTCAGAAGAATGAGGGATGATCTCATTAAAAACTATTGAATGATGAAAGGCTTTGACATAGTGGATTTGGAGAGGACATTTTTGATGCCAGAGTCTACGATCAAAGAACACAGCCTCAGAATAGATGGTGTCCTTTTGGAATGGAGATGTGGAGTAATTTCTTGAGCCAGAGAGTGGTGAATCTGTGTAATTCTTCGCCACAGGAAGCTGTGGAGGCCAAGTCTTTATGTATACTTAAGGCAGAGGTTGGTAGGTTCTTGATTGGGCAGGGCATGAAGTGATACGTGGAGAAAGTAGGTGATTAGGGCTGAGGAAAATCAGAGCAGCCATGATGAAATGGCAGACCAGACTCGATGGCCTAATTCTGCTCCAATATCTTATGGTTTTTTTAATGATGCTATTTTATGTATTTATATTTATTGTGTTTTTTATTATTATTTTTCTTATCATATTGTATTTTTTTTGGGCTGCATCAGATCCAGAGAAACAATTATTTTGTTCACCTTTGTAGTTATATACTGGAAATGACATTAAACAATCTAGAATCTTGGATCTTGAACCCTCTCTCTCTCTCAAACCTTTTCCAACCCAAGTTGATAACCTCGATTTAAAAGTGATAGCTGTTCAAATAACATCTTTCTCCCTATTACCATTGGGTAGGAGGTACAGGAGCATTTATTACCCTACTCCTGAAGTAGTTATTGGGCTCTGGAACTGGTGTGGATAACTTCACTCACCTCAACACTGAACTGACTCCATAACCTACTGACTTACGTACTTCATAGGACTGTATACCTCAGTATTATTTCTTTATCTTTTAAGATATTTTCATGAATTGTATTTTTTGCACATTGCCTCTTTGTCAGTGTTATGAATTGCACTGTATGCCTTTATTGTAATTGCCTGCAAATAAATGAATCTCATGGTATTATAGTGACATATTGATAATAAATTTATTTAAACATTAAATAGTCAATAGGATCAACTAATTTGAAGGCAGAATACAGGGTTAATGGCAGGATTCTTAGCAGTATGGAGGAACAGATCAAAATCCATAGACCTCTCATAATTGCAAAGGAAGTTAATAGGTTTGTTAAGAAGGTGTAGAGTGTGTTAGCCTTCGTTAGTCATGGATCGAGTTTAAGAGCCCCAAGGTAATGTTCCACCTCTAAACAGCCCCAGTAAGACCACAGTTGCACTCAGTTCTGGTCACTTCATTATACGAAGGATGTGGAAGCTTTAGACAGAGGAGATTTACCAGGAGGATGCCTGGATTAGAGAGCATATCTTATGAGAAAAAGTTGAGTGAGATAGGGCATTTCTCTTTGCGAATACAAGGGGTCATAATTTTAAGGTGATTGGAGGAATGTCAAGTAGGTAAGTCGGAGGTATTTTGTTTTACACAGAGAGTGGTGGGTGTGTGGAACATCCTGCCATGAGTGGTAATAGAGACAGATACATCAGGGACATTTTCAAAACTCTGAGATAGACACATGGATTTCTATGTAGGAGGGATGGGATAGATTGATCTTTGAGTAGGTTAAAAAGGTGAATGAAACACCATGGGCCAAAGGGGCTGTATTGTGCTTAAGAATTAATTAATCAAGCAAGCAGTGTAGACTGGAGCCCTGAAAGAACGAAGAACAAACTTCCCAACCCTAAACCCCTTTAAAATGAATATTAATGGGAAGAAGCACCTGTTACACAAATCCAGTGCATGGCTGTTCCATCTACCTAACACAACATGGAGACCTGAAAAATACTAAGAAGGTGACTGATCCCCACCCTAAATCCCCTTAAATTGTTTTAATTAGAAGAGTCAGCACCTACTGGAAGACTGTCCAATGCAGCAAATCCACTGGCCAATAGAGGAATGCTGAAAAACTACCCCGTCAATGGATACTTTAAAGTTTGCAGGTCTATTCTGAGCAACAAGGATGGAAATCTGGGGAGAAAGAAGAGTGCCGTTTCATAGCCCTAAACCCCCACCACCCATCACTAGTGAAATTAATGAAAAGCTCCAGTAGTGATTTACACACCACACTCCCCAAAAAATTATTTACAACCAAAGTGGGAAACTAATCTCATGGGAAAATAGAAATGAAATCCATACCTCTCCGAAACACCAGTTTAATTTGCTTCCCAGATGTACATTAGTGCAGTCCTTGGTAGATCAAGCCTTCTAACTTTGTAGCCCATTCAAGCAAGTAATGTTACTTTGTTAGCTCACTGCCTCACGTATTAAACTTTTCCAATATTATTTACAGCTATGGTTCGGTTTTATCTTGGAATAAGATTTGTAAGGAAGTATGACCTACTGCATTTAGTGAAGGTCACTGGACCAGATGTTAAGTAATTCTAGGCTTGTTCCTTTACATCTGCAAAATAAAATCTAAGAAATATCACCATACTTCCCCCCGGCCCCAGCACCTTTCAAATCAGTTTGTAATTTGCAGCTTAAATTTACAAAGTAATCTTTCAGAAATTTTAGTACACAACTTATCTGTACCAGAAGTGCTTCTGAACCCAACCACAACATGCTTTAGGAAGTGTCGGATCTAGGCTTAAAAAAGGCCACAAGTCTTGCAAACGATCCAAGAAATTCAGTCATATGACAGCTCCAGTCGCAAACTCAATCATGGACAAGGATAGATCTGGTCCTAGGGTTGAGGTTCTGAATGGGAAGAAGGCCAAATATGAAGAAATGAGAAGGGATCTAAAAAACGTGGATTGGGACAGGTTGTTCTCTGGCAAAGATGTGATCGGTAGGTGGGAAGCCTTCAAAGGAGAAATTTTGAGAGTGCAGAGTTTGTATGTTCCTGTCAGGATTAAAGGCAAAGTGAATAGGAATAAGGAACCTTGGTTCTCAAGAGATATTGCAATTCTGATTTTAAAAAAAAAGAAGAGGGAATTGTATGACATGTATAGGAAGCAGGGAGTAAATAAGGTGCTTGAGGAGTATAAGAAGTGCAAGAAAATACTCAAGAAAGAAATCAGGAGGGCTAAAAGAAGATATGAGGTTGCCTTGACTGTCAAAGTGAAGGATAATCCAAAGAGCTTTTACAGGTATATTAAGAGCAAAAGGATTGTAAGGGATAAAATTTGTCCTCTTGAAGATCAGAGTGGTCGGCTTTGTGCAGAACCAAAAGAAATGGGGGAGATCTTAAATAGGTTTTTTGCGTCTGTATTTACTAAGGAAACTGGCATGAAGTCTATGGAATTAAGGGAAACAAGTAGTGAGATCGTGGAAACTGTACAGATTGAAAAGGAGGAGGTCCTTGCTGTCTTGAGGAAAATTAAAGTGGATAAATCCCTGGGACCTGACAGGGTGTTCCCTTGGACCATGAAGGGCACTAGTGTTGAAATTGCAGGGGCCCTGGCAGAAATATTTAAAATGTCGCTGTCTACAGGTGAGGTGCCGGAGGATTGGAGAGTGGCTCATGTTGTTCCGCTGTTTTAAAAAAAGATCGAAAAGTAATCCGGGAAATTATAGGCCAGTAAGTTTAACGTCGGTAGTAGGTAAGTTATTGGAGGGAGTACTAAGAAACAGAATCTATAAGCATTTGGATAGACAGGGACTTATTAGGGAGAGTCAACATGGCTTTGTGCGTGGTAGGTCATGTTTGACCAATCTATTGGAGTTTTTCGAGGAGGTTACTAGGAAAGTGGATGAAGGGAAGGCAGTGGATATTGTATAAATGGACTTCAGTAAGGCCTTTGACAAGGTCCCGCATGGGAGGTTAGTTAGGAAAATTCAGTCGCTTGGTATACATGTAGAGGTGGTAAATTGGATTAGACATTGGCTCAATGGAAGAAGTCAAAGAGTGGTAGTAGAAAATTGCTTCTCCGAGTGGAGGCCTGTGACTAGTGGTGTGCCACAGGGATCAGTGCTGGGTCCATTGTTATTTGTCATCTATATCAATGATCTGGATGATAATGTGGTAAATTGGATCAGCAAATTTGCTGATGATACAAAGATTGGAGGTGCAGTAGACAGTGAGGAAGGTTTTTAGAGCCTGCAGAGGGACTTGGACCAGCTGGAAAAATGGGCTGAAAAATGGCAGATGGAGTTTAATACAGACAAGTGTGAGGTATTGCACGTTGGAAGGACAAACCAATGTAGAACATACAAGGTTAATGGTAAGGCACTGACGAGTGCAGTGGAACAGAGGGATCTGGGAATACAGATACAAAATTCCCGAAAAGTGGCGTCACAGGTAGATAGGGTCATAAAGAGAGCTTTTGGTACATTGGCCTTTATTAATCAAAGTATTGAGTATAAGAGCTGGAATGTTATGATGAGGTTGTATAAGGCATTGGTGAGGCCGAATCTGGTGTATTGTGTTCAGTTTTGGTCACCAAATTACAGGAAGGATATAAATAAAGTTGAAAGAGTGCAGAGAAGGTTTACAAGGATGTTGCCAGGACTTGAGAAACTCAGTTACAGAGAAAGGTTGAATAGGTTAGGACTTTATTCCCTGGAGCATAGAAGAATGAGGGGAGATTTGATAGAGGTATATAAAATTATGATGGGTATAGATAGAGTGAATGCAAGCAGGCTTTTTCCACTGAGGCAAGGGGAGAAAAAAACCAGAGGACATGGGTTAAGGGTGAGGGGGGAAAAGTTTAAAGGGAACATTAGAAGGGGGCTTCTTCACACAGAGTGTGGTGGGAGTATGGAATGAGCTGCCAGATGAGGTGGTAAATGCGGGTTCTTTTTTAACATTTAAGAATAAGTTGGACAGATACATGGATGGGAGGTGTATGGAGGGATATGGTCCGTGTGCAGGTCAGTGGGACTAGGCAGAAAATGGTTCGGCACAGCCAAGAAGGGCCAAAAGGCCTGTTTCTGTGCTGTAGTTTCTATGGTTTCTATAATTAAACCAATTTCTCCCTCCTTGCTTAGAATAATCTCTTAGATCATGAGACATGATGGGAACTGGCCGGGGGATGGGATCCGGAATGATAGAGCAGAGGAAGGGGAAAACAGAAATAAATCTAAGATAGTGAGCAGTAAAGATGTCAGGAAAAACAGGCAGGTGATGGGGCAAATTTGTAGCCATTGGGATGAGTTGCAGTGCAGTAAAGTTGCAGTGAAATCAAAGCGAAAAGTACCAAATACTGGTCTTAAGGTGTTGTACTTAAAAGAATGCATGTCTCTGGGAGCTGAACGTCCAAGAATACACGGTGTATCGGAAGGATAGTAAGGCAGGCAGAGGGGGAAGCGTGGCTTTATTGGTAAGAAATGATATTAACTCATTAGAAAGAGGTGATATAGGATCGGAAGGTGCAGAAGCTTTATGGCTTGAGCTAAGAAATCACAGGGGTAAAAGGACGCTGATGGCAATTATTTATAGGCCTCCAAACAGCTGCAGTGATGTGGGCTACAAATTACAACAGGAAATAGAAAAGGCTTGTCAGAAGGGCAGTGTCATAATAATTGTGGGGGATTTTAACATGCGAGTGGATTGGGAAATTTAGGTCGGCACTGGATCTCAAGAGAATTTGTAGAATGTCTGTGAGTTGGCTTTTTAGAATAGCTTGCTGTTGAGCCCACTAGGACATCGGCTGTACTGGATTGGGTATTGTGTAATGAACCGGAGGTGATTAGAGAGATTGAGGTGAAGGAACCCTTAGGAGACAGTGATCATGACATGATTGAGTTCACTGTGAAATTTGAAAAAGAGAAGCCGAAATCTGATGTGTCAGTATTTCAGTGGAGTAAAGGAAATTACAGTGGCATGAGAGAGGAACTGGCCAAAGTTAACTGGAAAGGGCCACTGGCAGGAAAGACAGCAAAGCAGCAGTGACTGGAGTTTATGCAAGAAATGAGGAAGGTGCAAGACAGGTATATTCCCAAAAAGAAGAAATTTTCGAATGGAAAAAGGATGCAACCGTGGTTGACAAGAGAAGTCAAAGCCAAAGTTAAAGCAAAGGAGAGGGCATACAAGGAAGCAAAAATTAGTGGGAAGACAGAGGATTGGGAAGTTTTAAAAGCTTACAAAAGGGAACTAAAAAGGTCATTAAGAGGGAAAAGATGAACTATGAAAAGAAGCTAGCAAATAATATCAGAGGATACTAAAAGCTTTTTCAAGTATATAAAGAGTAAAAGACAGGTGAGAGTAGATATAGGACCAATAGAAAATGATGCTGGAGAAATTGTAATGGGAGATAAGGAGATGGCGGAGGAACTGAACGAGTATTTTGCATCAGTCTTCACTGAAGAAGACATCAGCAGTATACCGGACACTCAAGGGTGGCAGGGAAGAGAAGTGTGCACAGTCACAATTACGACAGAGAAAGTACTCAGGAAGCTGAATAGTCTAAAGTTAGATAAATCTTCCGGACCAGATGGAATGCACCCTTGTGTTCTGAAGGAAGTAGCTGTGGAGATTGCGGACGCATTAGCGATGATCTTTAGATTCTGACATGGTTCCGGAGGACTGGAAGATTGCAAATGTCACTCCGCTATTTAAGAAGGGGGCAAGGAAGCAAAAAGGAAATTATAGACCTGTTAGCTTGACATCAGTGGTTGGGAAGTTGTTGGAGTCGATTGAAAAGGATGAGGTTACAGAATACCTGGAGGCATATGACAAGATAGGCAGAACTCAGCATGGTTTCCTTAAAGGAAAATCCTGCCTGACAAACCTATTACAATTTTTTGAGGAAATTACAAGTCGGCTAGGGAAGGGAGATGCAGTGGATGTTGTATATTTGGATTTTCAGAAGGCCTTTGACAAGGTGCCACACATGAGGCTACTTAACAAGATAGATACTTAACGTGGATAGAGTGTTGGCTGATTGGCAGGAAACAGAGAGTGGGAATAAAGGGATCCTATTCTGGTTGGCTGCCGGTTACCAGTGGTGTTCCACAGGGGTCCGTGTTGGGGCCGCCTCTTCTTACATTGTACATCAACGATTTGGATTATGGAATAGATGGCTTTGTGGCTAAGTTTGCTGACGATACGAAGATAGGTGGAGAGGCCGGTAGTGCTGAGGAAATGGAGAGTCTGCAGAGAGACTTGGATAGATTGGAAAAATGGGCAAAGAAGTGGTAAATGAAATACAATGTTGGAAAGTATATGGTTATGCACTTTGGCAGAAGAGATAAACGTGCAGACTATTATTTAAATGGGGAGAGAATTCAAAGTTCTGAGATGCAATGGAACTTGGGAGTCCTCGTACAGGATACCCTTAAGGTTAACCTCCAGGCTGAGTCGGTGGTGAAGAAGGCGAATGCAAGGTTGGCATTCATTTCTAGAGGAATAGAGTATAGGAGCAGGGATGTGATGTTGAGGCTCTATAAGGCACTGGTGAGACCTCACTTGGAGTACTGTGGGCAGTTTTGGTCTCCTTATTTAAAAAAGGATGTGCTGACATTGGAGAGGGTAGGAGACTTCCGGTAGCGCTCATGGAGTGAAGTCGCGTTCTTGACTCGCTCCATTACCTCTGAGTTTTTTTTTCTCTATGGTCAGCTATACTTTAATTAACCATTAAGGCATCAATTTTTACAATACTTTGAATTAAACTGAATTCTCTGACAATTGGATGATACTTAGATCTGCTATGTCTAAGAACGGGAAAAACGGCAAGGATGGTAAACCTCCGGTTAAACCGAAAGCTACGGATCTCCCCCCGACTGAATCACCGGTGACTTTGAAAGCGATATCGGAGTTAATTCAGAGGGAAATTTCAACCTCTGTTAGGGAGATGATTCATACGGAAATTGCAGGCTCTGTTAAAGACCTGATTCATACGGAAATCTCAACCAATTTCCAGAAAATTGCCGATTTAATTGATAAGATGCAAACATGTATTGCGGAACATCAGTCGGCTATATCTGATCTTCAAAAATTCGCGCAACAAAGTGAGCTTAAGATGGGGAAAATCGAAGAAACAATTAATGTAATGAAGAAGAAACTTGACTTTTTGACTTTTAAAAACTCTGACTTGGAATCTAGAATGCGACGGCAGAATTTACGAATGATTGGCGTGAGGGAAGCTGTTGAAGCCAACAACCCCATGAAATATTTCTCTCAACTTTTAAAAGATGCATTCCCTACTGTATTTCCTGACCAACCACCGCTACTGGATCGTGTTCACAGAATCCCATCATACTCGTCTAGGTCAGATAGACCTAGGCATGTTATTTTACGTTTTCATTATTTTCAAGACAATGAGAGACTGTTTCGATTCGCTAGATCTAAAGGTTTCATTGATTTTTCGGATCTTAAGTTCCGATTCGTGGAAGATTTCAGTAAACCAATCTGGGACCAACGGGTCCGTTACAGATCCGTGATGTCGGAATTCTATAAGATGGATTTAAGACCAGCGCTGCTGTACCCTGCACGTCTAAGGATTCGCATGTTAGATGGAGCCCTTCGTTTTTTTGATTCTCCATCGGATGCCCAGAGTTATCTGGATCAACTTTCATCTTCGACATCTTAATTGCCTTTTTTTAATTATCTCCGTTGATTGGAGGCTGTGAATTGGTTGGTTTTAACTTTTCTGTGCCCTATTTGGGCAGAAAAGTTTACTTTTGATTTCTTAATATGGCTGCTAAACTTTTTTTTTAACTGCGTCATTTCTTTCTTTTCCCCAGGGGATTCTGGGTGGTTACTTCCCTTTTGTCATCTTACGTATTTCCTGTGCGGCCTTAAATTTTGTAGTTTTTTTTTAAATTTTATTCTGTTTTGCTTTTTATAATCACTTTATGTTAATAATCCTATTTTTTTTGTTGCTGTGTCTATTCATGAGTTTGAGGTTTATTGTGGTTTTTTTTTAATATATATTTTCCGGCTTTTGTTCTGTTCTGTGTGTGTTTTAATTGAGCTAACTTTTTTTAACTTATTTTTTTACTGTTTTACAATTAGCTGATCCTTTTCATATTTATACCTTTTTTTTTAGGGAGCGTATACCGGAAGTCATGGGGGTAGTTTTAGCGCTTGCTTCTTTCTGGCGGGTCTGCTTTAGATTTTGCCTTGGGGTCTTGGGGTGGGGGGTGGTGGGAGGGGCTTCACGTTTTAGTTTGTTTCTCTTTGGGCTATATACATTATTGAAGTACTGGTTGCGTCCTTTTCCCCGGTATCTGTTGTATGTTCTGTTTCCTCTCCGGGTTTGTGGGTCGCGCCTATTGTCAATCCTCCTTGTTGTGGGTTGACTTTAGGATTTATGGAGTCTATTATTAATTTTGTCTCCTGGAATACTAATGGTCTTAATCATCCTATTAAAAGGAAAAAAGTTTTTAAAGTGTTCCGGAGACTTAAAGCACAAATTTTATTTTTACAAGAGACCCATGTACGGAGGGGGGACAGACTACGTTTTTTCAAATTCTGGAAGGGACAACAATTTCATTCGAACTCCAATGCTAAGATTCGAGGCGTCTCTATTTTTATAGATTCCTCAGTTACTTTTATACAACAGGATATTATCTCTGATCCGAATGGTAGATTTTTATTGGTTAGTGGTTTACTATTTAATAAAAAAGTAGTTTTGGTTAATGTTTATGCTCCTAATATGGATTGTCCGGAATTTTATAAATCATTGTTTGATCAGTTTCCGAATTTGAACGAGTTTTCATTGATTTGGGGCGGAGATCTTAATACCTGTTTATCTCCAGCTTTGGACCGTTCGGCTCCTTTACGGACTTTACCTAATAAATCTGCAAATTTGATTAATTTTTTCCTTTCTGATTCTGGGTCGACGGACATTTGGCGTTTTCTACATCCTCAGGAAAAAGATTTTTCCTTCTTTTCACATGTTCATCATTCCTATTCAAGAATTGATTATTTTTTCATTGATTCTCGTCTCATTCCTTCAGTGATTAAATGTGATTATGATTCTATAACCATTTCGGATCATGCTCCACTTAAGCTTTCTATTAAAATTATGGCCAATATACCAAACAATAGACAATGGCGTTTTAATTCGCTGTTGCTTCAGGACTCGGACTTTGTTAATTTTATGAATGAACAGATTGAGCTTTTTTTTACAATTAACCATACAGAAGATATTTCTGTTAACACTCTTTGGGACACTTTTAAAGCCTATATTCGGGGTCAGATTATTTCGTATTCCGTTGCTTTGAGGAAGAAACAGAAGCAGGAGGAGATGGCAATTGTGGACAAGATTAAAGAAATTGATAAGAAATATGTTATGGCTCCTTCTGAGGAGCTATACAAACAAAGAACTGAACTTCAAATGGAACACAGTTTACTACTCTCGTCCTCGATTGTAAACCAATTAAAGAAAACAAGAAGTGATTTTTATGTTCACAGTGATAAAATTGGCAAGCTGCTGGCTAATCAATTGAAATCTAATTATGTTAAATCTCAAATCAATCAGATTTATAACCAAAATGATCGATTGATATTGGATCATGTGGGGATTAATCAAACTTTTTGTGATTTTTATTCTTCTTTATATCAATCAGAGTCTCCTCGAGATTCTAAATATATGAATGATTTTTTAGATAAGTTAGACTTCCCTCAGATTTCACAGGATATGTCTTCTTTATTAGATACTTCCATTACAATGGATGAGATTAAGAATGTTATTTTTTCTATGAATCTGGGGAAAGCTCCTGGCCCTGATGGGTTTACCGTTGAATTTTATAAATGTTTTGCTTCTTTATTGATTCCTTGGCTCTATAAGGTTTTTGAGGCTTCTTTGAAACTTGGTAAACTTCCGGAATCTTTTAATAGAGCATCAATTTCTTTAATACTAAAGAAGGATAAAGACCCTGCTCAATGTGCATCTTATAGACCAATATCTTTATTAAATGTTGATTCTAAAGTTTTTTCTAAGTTATTAGCAAATAGACTAGAAAAAGTACTTCCTTCTATTATTTCGGAAGACCAAACGGGTTTTATTAAAGGTCGTTACTCTTTTTATAATATTCGTACATTGTTAAATATCGTTTATACTCCCTCACAAAATGTTCCTGAGTGTGTTATTTCTTTAGATGCCGAGAAAGCTTTTGATAGAGTAGAATGGCCTTATTTATTTAAGGTGCTTGAAATGTTTAATTTTAGCTTGAAATTTATATCCTGGATTAAACTGTTATATCACTCCCCTGTAGCCTCGGTTCGTACTAACTCTTTAAACTCACCTTTTTTTCCTCTCTTTCGTGGTACTCGACAAGGCTGTCCTCTTAGTCCCCTATTATTTGATATTGCATTAGAACCTCTTGCAATTGCTATTCGAGAATCTTCAAATATTACTGGGATAACTCGGGGATTAAAGTCCCATAAATTATCACTCTATGCTGATGATTTACTTTTATATATTTCTAATCCTGAGAGATCCATTCCTGCTGTTTTAGAGTTATTAGCACAATTTGGTCTTTTCTCAGGTTATAAATTAAATCTTAGTAAGAGTGAACTTTTTCCGATTAATAAACATCTTCCCTTATATTATAAATTTCCATTTAAATTGATTAATAATTACTTTTCATATCTTGGGATTAAAATTACTTGTAAACATAAAGATTTATTTAAGACTAACTTTTTACCATTAATAGACCATATTACTCAACTTTCATCTAAATGGTTTCCCTTATATTTAACTTTGATTGGTCGTATTAATGCAGTTAAGATGTTTTTTTTGCCAAAATTTTTATATGTGTTTCAGGCATTACCAATTTTCGTTCCTAAATCTTTTTTTGATAAAGTTGACTCTAAAATTTCTTCATTTATTTGGCAGAATAAGAATCCGAGACTGGGTAAAATACATTTACAGAAAGCTAAGAGAGGTTTAGCATTACCTAACTTTAGATTTTATTATTGGGCTATTAATATTCGACATATGAAATTTTGGTTACTTGACCGGGACATACTATCTATTCCTAAATGGGTAGCATTGGAATTACAATCTGTTCAGGGTTATACACTTGGTTCTATTTTAGGTTCCTCTCTTCCTTTTGATTCGAAACGCCTTAAGCAGGTCTCTAACCCGATAGTTAAATATGCTTTGCGCATTTGGTTTCAATTCAGAAAATTTTTTGATCTTAATCAATTCGGGTTAGCGATTCCTATTTTAGGTAACATATTTTTTCCCCCCTCTTTTACGGATTGCGCTTTTCAAACTTGGAAGACTAAGGGTATTTTACGGTTTTTGGATTTATTTTTAGATGGTTCCCTTATGTCTTTTGAACAATTATCTAATAAATATAACTTATCAAGAATACATTTTTTTAGATATTTACAAGTTAGAAATTTCCTAAGTACTATACTTTCTTCCTTTCCAATGCTTTCTCCTATATATATTTTAGATTCGATAATTAACCTTAATCCATGTCAGAAAGGTGCATCGGCTATGATTTATAATATTATTATGAAACTTAGGAAAGCTCCATTTGATAAGATTAGGGTAGATTGGGAACAGGAATTGGGGCTTACCATTTCTGTGGATGATTGGGGGCAGATTTTACAATTAGTTAATACTTCCTCTATTTGTGCTAAACATTCCCTAATTCAATTTAAAGTGGTTCATAGAGCACATATGTCCAAAGATAAGTTAGCGCGTTTTTACTCGCATATTAATCCTTTCTGTGATAGATGTTCGGGGCAGATAGCCTCTTTAACTCATATGTTTTGGTTTTGCCCTACTTTGGAAACTTTTTGGAGAGATATTTTCAATATTATTTCTAAGGTATTAAATATAGATATCTCTCCTCACCCTATTACTGCTATCTTTGGACTACCTAAAATTTCTAGTAATCTTTCCCCTTCAGCCCGTAGAATGATTGCATTTCTTACTTTAATGGCGAAAAGATGTATTTTACAACATTGGAAAGAGCTTAATGCTCCAACTACCTTTTTTTGGTTTTCTTAGACGATTTTATGTTTGAATTTGGAGAAAATTAGAAGTAACCTTTATGATTCTTCATTTAAATTTGAACAGATTTGGGGACCTTTTATTCGATATTTTCATTTAATGTAATATTTACCCTTCTTGTTTTTTTTTTCACTGTTTTAATGGAGGTCGGGATTGAGGACGTGATTTTAAGTTTAACTCTGTTTGGTTTCAAGTTAGCCCATTGCTTTGCCTTGCCTTTAGTTAGTTGCACGGTGGGTTTTTTTTGGGGGTTTTTTTTTTTTCTTTTTTTTTCCATTGATATATATAAAATTTAGTATACTATTATGTTATCTTGGTTTCTTATGCTTAAATTACATTGTTTGTAGTATTTTCTTTTTGGTATTGTTATCTTTTGGAATTTTATTATACTTTAACATTGTATTAATGTTTATATGGCTTACCTTTTTTGTATACTTACTCAATAAAAAGATTTAAAAAGAAAGAAAGACATTGGAGAGGGTACAGAGAAGATTCACGAGAATGATTCCGGGAATGGGAGGGTTAACATATGAGGAATGTTTGTCCGCTCTTGGACTATATTCCTTGGAGTTTAGAAGAATGAGGGGAAACATTTCGAATGTTGAGAGGCATGGACAGAGTGGACGTGGCAAAGTTGTTTTCCATGATGGGGGAGTCTAGTACGAGAGGGCATGACTTAAGGATTGAAGGGCGCCCATTCAGAACAGAGATGTGAAGAAATTTTTTTAGCCAGAGGGTGGTGAATCTATGGAATTTGTTGCCACAGGCAGCAGTGGAGGCCTAGTCTTTGGGTGTATTTAAGGCAGAGATTGATAGGTATCTGAGTAGCCAGGGCATCAAAGGTTATGGTGAGAAGGCAGGGGAGTGGGACTAAACGGAGAATGGATCAGCTGATGATAAAATGGCGGAGCAGACTCGATGGGCCGAATGGCCGACTTCTGCTCCTTTGTCTTATGGTCTTATGGACATTGGAGCAGAATTAATGTCCCATCAAGACTGCTCTGCCATTCATTCATGATCAATTAGGAAAATATCAACTTCTGCTTTAAATTTACATACAGACTTGCCCTCCACCGCAGCCTGTGGCGGAACATTCCACAGATTCACCACTCTCTGCCTAAAAGAGTTCCTCCTAATCTCTGTTCTAAAAGGTCACCCCTCAATTTTGAGGCTGTGCCCTTTGGTTCTGGATACCCCCACCATGGGAAGCATCTCTCCACATCCACCTTATCTAGTCCTTTCAACATTTGTTAGGTTTCAATGAGACTCATAGAAACATAGAAAACCTCCAGCACAATACAGACCCTTCGGTCCACAAAGCTGTGCCGAACATGTCCTTACCTTAGAACTACCTAGGCTTACCCATAGCCCTCTATTTTTCTAAGCTCCATGTACTTATCCAGGAGTGTCTTAAAAAACCCTATCATTTCCTCCTCCGTCACTGCCACTGGAAGCCCATTCCACGTACTCACCACTCTCTGTTAAACAACTTACCCTTGACATCTCCTCTGTACCTACTTCCAAGCACCTTAAAACTATACCCTCTCTTAAAACTATTTCCTCGCATTCTTCTAAATTCCAGTGAGTACAGGCCCAAAGCTGTAAATGCTGCTCATATGTTAACCCATTCATTCCCAGAAACATCCTCGTGAACCTCCTCTGGACTCTCTCCAATGACAATACATCCTTTCTGTGGTATAGGTCCTAAACTGTTGACAATACTCTAAGAGCAGCCTGATGAGTGTCTTATAAAGCCTCTGCATTATCTCTTTCCATTTATACTCTATTCCCCTTGAAACAAATGCCAACATTGCATTTGCCTTCTTTACCACAGGCTCAACCTGTAAATTAACCTCTGGGAGTCTTGCACAAGGATTCTGAAGTCCTCCTACATCTCTGATGTTTCATCGTTCTCCCCATTTCATTAATAGTCCACACTATTGTTCCTTTTACAAAAATGCATGATCATACATTGCCCAACACTGTATTCCATCTGCCACTTTGTTTCCCTTTCTTCCAATTTGTCTACGTCCAGCTGAAATTGCATTGATTCCTCAGCACTACTTACCCCTCCACCTGTCTTTGTATCATCTGCAAACTTTGCCACAAAGCCATGAATTTCATTATCCAAATCTTTGACAAACAAAGTAGAGTGACATTTGCAATCTTCCAGTGTTCTGGCACCATGCCAGGATCAAGTGATTCTTGAAAGCTCATGATCAATGCATTCATTATCTCTCCAGCAAACTCTCTGAGGACTCTGGAATGTAGTCCACTTGTTCCAGGTGCTTTCTTTACCTTAAACCCTTTGAGTTTTCCAAGCAACTTTTTCTTTGTAATAGCAATGGTACTCACTCCTGTTACCTGACTCTTGCAGACCTCTGGCACTGGTGTCTTCCACAGTGAAGACTGATGCAAAGTACTCATTAAGTTCATCTGCCATTTCTTTTTCTCCCATTACTGCCTCATAAGCATCATTTTTCAGTGGTCCAATATCAACTCTCACCTTACTTTTATTCTTTATATAACTTTACAAAAACTTATAGTAACCTGCTTTCAATTAATGGCTAGTTTGCCCTATCAGGAAGGGAGGAGAAGATGGCGGTGCGACGCAGCGCGCGCGGCCGCTCCAAAATGATATCGTATTTGTAAGTAGGATGCCATGCACAATCCTGATTTGATGGAAACAGATGTGAGAAGCACAGAGGAACATCTGGAGAAACTTCTGAAATGCCCGCTTCGCTGCCACTGCTACTGTGCGATCGAGAATCTCCAGAGGGGAAGGCCCCAAATCCTCAGCTTTGCCTATTGCCGGGCCGGGGTTGAAGCGCTCGGCAGAGATGGTGCTTGGTGCTCGGTGTTGGAGAGCTGGTCGGAGGCTCGAAGTTTTCGGACGTACTCAGGTACTTTTCGGGTGCTTCCAGGATGCTGCATCAGCAAGTTTGCGGCGCTGGAAGCTCATGGCAGGGAGAGTTTTTCTTCCTTCTACCATCTGCATGAGATGATGGGACTTTCGAGAGACTTTGAGACTTTTCTTACCGTGCCCATGGTCTGTTCTTTGCACCGTTGTAACTTTATGTTATAATTATGTGCTTTTGTCAGTTTTTCAGTCTTGGTTTGTCTTGTGTTTCTGTGATATCATTCTGGAGGAACATTGTATCATCTCTTAATGCATGCATTACTAAATGACAATAAAAGAGGACTGCGTGTCCTCATAATCTAATCTAATCTAATCTAATATTTCATCCTCTTTTTTCTTTTAACATTTTCAGTTGCCTTTTGTTGGATTTTAAAAGCTTCCCAATCATCCAACGTCCCACTCACTTTTGCCAGAGTATATGCCCTTTCCTAGGCCCAGTGCTTAACTTCCATTGTCAGCGACAGTTGCCTGCCCCTGTCATTTGAAAACTTCTTCTATGGGATATATCTATCCTGCACATTGTGAACTATACTCAGAAATTTCAGCCATCTCTGCTCTACCGTCATCCCCACCGGTATCCCCCAATCCACTTGGGCAAGCTCCTCTCTCATGCCTCTGTAATTCCCTTTATTCCATTGTGATACTGATACATGTGATTTATGGTTATCCCTCTCAAACTGCAATATGAATTCAATCATATTATGATCACTGTCTCCTAAGGTTTTCTTTACATAAAAACATAGAAGACCTACAGCACAATACAGGCCCTTCGGCCCACAGAGCCGTGCCGAACTGCCACGTCTCATGAGAGGTGTGGCAGTCTTGGGGGATCTCCCCTCTCCCGCAGAGTCACATCTGCCAGAAGTGCATACGGCTGGGCGATCTGGAAGACTGTGTAAGGAATCTGGAGCAGCAGCTGGATGACCTTTGACTCATAAGGGAGAATGAGGCAGTCATAGATGAGAGCTACAGGAAAGTAGTCACACCTAGGCTGCCAGTAGCAGGTCGTTGGGTGACAGTCAGAGGGGGAAAGCGAAGGTGAGCAGACAGGTAGTGCAGAGCACCCCTGTAGCCATTCCCCTGAATAATAAGTTTACCGTCCTGGATACTGTAGGCGGGGACGACCGACCAGGTGTGAGCCATGGTGGCAGGGCCTCCGGCACTGAGTCTGACCCGGTGGTGCTGAAGGGTGGGACGGAGAAGAGGAGAGCTGTTGTCATTGGAGACTCTATAGTCAGGGGAGCAGACAGGAGATTTTGTGGACGTGAGAAGGACACCTGCATGGTTTGTTGCCTCCCGGGTGCCAGGGTCCTGGATGTCTCTGACCGGGTGCACGACATCCTGGTACGAGAGGGAAAGCAATCAGAAGTCGTGATACACGTTGGTACCAACGACATGGGCAGGAAGAGGGATGAGGTCCTGAAGTGTGTGTTTTGAGAACTAGGCAAAAGGCTGAAGAACAGGACCTCAGGGGTGGCGTTCTCAGGATTCCTGCCAGTGCTACGTGACAGTGATGGTAAGAATTGGAGGAGATGGCAGTTGAATGCGTGGCTGAGGAGTTGGTGCAGGGAGCAGGGTTTTAGATTTTTAGATCATTGGGATCTCTACTGGGGAAGGTGGGACCTGTACAGATTGGATGGGTTGCAGCTGAACTCGAGGGGGAGAAATATTCTTGCAGGTAGGTTTGCTAGCATGGTTCGGGAGGGTTTAAACTAATTTGCAAAGGGGATGGGACCCGGAGCAATAGAGTAGTGAAAGAAGTGCATGGAGTAAAGCCAGATCTAACATACAGAGAGACTTTGAGGAAAGAGAAGCAGAATAAATGGTGTAAAGGTTGTATGGTAGAAGGGCTAAAGCATGTGTACTTCAATGCAAGAAGCATCAGGAACAAAGGTGATGAACTGAGAGCTTGGTTACATACATGGAATTATGATGCAGTGGCCATTACAGAGATTGGCTGGCACCAGGGCAGAAATGGATTCTCAACATTCCTGGATTTCAGTGCTTTAAAAGGGATGGGGGGGGAGGGGAGGAGGGGTGGCATTACTGGTCAGGGATACTATTACAGTGACAGAAAGGGTGGGTAATCTAGCAGGATCCTCCTTTGAGTCAGTATGTGTGGAAGTCAGGAACAGGAAGCGTGCAGTTACTCTATTGGGAGTATTCTATAGGCCCCTGGTAGCAGCAGAGATACCGAGGAACAGATTGGGAGGCAGATTTCGGAAAGGTGCAAAAATAACGGGGTTGTTATCATGGGTGACTTTAACTTCCCTAATATTGATTGGCACCTGATTAGTTCCAAGGGTTTAGACAGGGCAGAGTTTGTTAAGTGTGTCCAGGATGGATTCCTGTCACAGTATATTGACAGGCCAACTAGGGGGAATGCCATACTAGATCTAGTAGACAATAGGCAATAGACAATAGACACTAGGTGCAGGAGTAGGCCATTCGGCTCTTCAAGCCAGCTCTGCCATTCACTGTGATCATGGCTGATTATCAACAATCAGTATCCAGTTCCTGCCTTATCCCCATAACCTTTGATTCATAGAAACATAGAAACATAGAAAATAGGTGCAGGAGTAGGCTATTCGGCCCTTCAAGCCTGCACCGCCATTTATTATGATCATGGCTGATCCTCCAACTTAGAACCCCGCCCCAGCCTTCCCTCCATACCCCCTGACCCCCGTAGCCACAAGGGCCATATCTAACTCCCTCTTAAATATAGCCAATGAACTGGCCTCAACTGTTCCTGTGGCAGAGAATTCCACAGATTCACCACTCTCTGTGTGAAGAAGTTTTTCCTAGTCTCGGTCCTAAAAGGCTTCCCCTCTATCCTCAAACTGTAGCCCCTCGTTCTGGACTTCCCCAACATCGGGAACAATCTTCCTGCATCTAGCCTGTCCAATCCCTTTAGGATCTTATACGTTTCAATCAGATCCCCCCTCAATCTTCTAAATTCCAACGAGTACAAGCCCAGTTCATCCAGTCTTTCTTCATATGAAAGTCCTGCCATCCCAGGAATCAATCTGGTGAACCTTCTTTGTACTCCCTCTATAGCAAGGATGTCTTTCCTCAGATTAGGGGACCAAAACTGCACACAATACTCCAGGTGTGGTCTCACCAAGGCCTTGTACAACTGCAGTAGTACCTCCCTGCTCCTGTACTCGAATCCTCTCGCTATAAATGCCAGCATACCATTCGCCTTTTTCACAGTCTGCTGTACCTGCATGCCCACTTTCAATGACTGGCGTATAATGACACCCAGGTCTCGTTGCACCTCCCCTTTTCCTAATCGGCCACCATTCAGATAATAATCTGTTTTCCTATTTTTGCCACCAAAGTGGATAACTTCACATTTATCCACATTAAATTGCATCTGCCATGAATTTGCCCACTCACCCAACCTATCCAAGTCACCCTGCATCCTCTCAGCATCCTCCTCACAGCTAACACTGCCACCCAGCTTCGTGTCATCCGCAAACTTGGAGATGCTGCATTTAATTCCCTCATCCAAGTCATTAATATATATTCAGCTATCTTTAAGAGCTCTATCCATCTCTTTCTTGAAACATCCAGAGACTTGGCCTCCACTGCCTTCTGGGGCAGAGCATTCCACATATCCACAACTCTCTGGGTGAAAAAGTTTTTCCTCAACTCCGTTCTAAATGGCCTCTGGTTCTGGACTCACCCATCAGTGGGAACATGCTTCCTGCCTCCAGCGTGTCCAATCCCTTAATAACCTTATGTGTTTCAATCAGATCCCCTCTCATCCTTCTACATTCCAGTGTATACAAGCCCAGTCGCTCCAATCTTTCAACATATGACAGTCTCACCATCCCAGGAATTAACCTTGTGAATCTACGCTGCACTCCCTCAATAGCAAGAATGTCCTTCCTCAAATTTGGAGCCAAAACTGCACACAATACTCCAGGTGTGGTCTCATCAGGGCCCTGTACAGCTGTAGAAGGACCTCTTTGGTCCTATACTCAATTCCACTTGTTATGAAGGCCAGCATGCCATTAGCTTTTTTCACTGTCCGCTGTACCTGCATACTTGCTTTCAGTGACTGATGAACAAGGACACCTAGATCTCGTTGTACTTCCCCTTTTCCTAACTTGACTCCATTTAGATAATAATCTGCTTTTCTGTTCTTACCACCAAAGTAGATAACCTCACATTTATCCACATTAAACTGTATCTGCCATGCATCTGCCCTCTCACCCAGCCTTTCCAACTCACCCTGCATTCTCATAACATCCTCCTCACATTTCACACTGCCACCCAGCTTTGTGTCATCTGCAAATTTGCTCATGTTACTTTTAATCCCTTCAGCTAAATCATTAATATATATTGTAAACAGCTGCGGTCCCAGCACTGAACCCTGCGGTACCCCACTGGTCACCGCCTGCCATTCTGAAAGGGACCTGTTAATCGCTACTCTTTGTTTTCTGTCAGCCAGCCAATTTTCAATCCATGTCAGTACTCTGCCCCCAATACCATGTGTCCTAATTTTGCCCACTTATCTCCTATGTGGGACTTTATCAAAGGCTTTCTGAAAGTCCAGGTACACTACATCCACTCGCTCTCCCTTGTCCATTTTCATAGTTACATCCTCAAAAAATTCCAGAAGGTTAGTCAAGCATGATTTCCCCATCAGGTCCCAGGGACTTATCAGCCTTCAGACCCAACAGCCTATCCAACACCATTTCCTGCCTAATATAAACTTCCTTCAGTTCATCCATTACCCTAGGTCCTTGGCCACTGTTATATCTGGGAGATTGTTTGTGTCTTCCCTAGTGAAGACAGATCCAAAGTACCTATTCAACTCGTCTGCCATTTGCTTCTTCCCCATAATAAATTCACCCATTTCTGTCTTCAAGGGCCCAATTTTGGTCTTAACTAATTTTTACCTTTTCAGATACCTAAACAAGCTTTTACTATTCTACTTTATATTCTTGGCTAGTTTACCTTCGTACCTCATTATTTTCTGTGTATTCCCTTTTTCGTTATCTTCTGTGCTCTTTAAAAGTTTCCCAATCCTCCGGCTTCCCACTCATCTTTGTTACGTAATACATCTTTTCTTTTATTTTTCTACTGTCCTTTACTTCCCTTGTCAGCAATGGCTTCCCCTGACTCCCCTTAGGATCTTTCTTCCCCTTTTTATGAAGGCCAGCATGCCATTAGATTTCTTCACTGCCTGCTGTACCTGCATGTTTGCTTTCAGTATTTAGTATTAGGTAGCGAACCAAGGCAGGTCACAGATCTCTCAGTGGGAGAGCATCTGGGGGACAGTGACCACTGCTCCCTGGCCTTTAGCATTATCATGGAAAAGGATAGAATCAGAGAGCACAAGAAAATTTTTAATGGGGGAAGGGCAAATTATGAGGCTATAAGGCTAGAACTTGTGGGTGTGAATTGAGATGATGTTTTTGCAGGGAAATATACAATGGCCATGTGGTTGATGTTTAGGGATCTCTTGCAGGATGTTAGGGATAAATTTGTCCCGGTGATGAAGATAAAGAATGGTAGGGTGAAGGAACCATGGGTGACAAGTGAGGTGGAAAATCTAGTCAGGTGGAAGAAGGCAGCATACATGAGGTTTAGGAAGCAAGGATCAGATGGGTCTATTGAGGAGTATAGGGAAGCAAGAAAGGAGCTTAAGAAAGGGCTGAGAAGAGCAAGAAGGGGACATGAGAAGGCCTTGGCGAGTAGGGTAAAGGAAAACCCCAAGGCATTCTTCAATTATGTGAAGAACAAAAGGACGACAGGAGTGAAAGTAGGACCGATTAGAGATAAAGGTGGGAAGATGTGCCTGGAAGCTGTGGAAGTGAGTGAGGTCCTCAATGAATACTTGTCGTCGGTATTCACCAATGAGAGGGAACTTGATGATGGTGAGTACAATATGAGTGAGGCTGATGTTCTGGAGCATGTTGATATTAAGGGAGAGGAGGTGTTGGAGTTGTTAAAATAAATTAGGATGGATAAGACCCGGGGGCTGACGAAATATTGCCCAGGCTGCTCCATGAGGTGAAGGAGGAGCTTGCTGAGGCTCTGGCTAGGATCTTTATGTCCTCGTTGTCCATGAGAATGGTACTGGAGGATTAGAGGGAGGCGAATATTGTCCCCTTGTTCAAAAAAGATAGTAGGGATAGTCCAGGTAATTATAGACCAGCGAGCCTCACGTCTGTGGTGGGAAAGCTGTTGGAAAAGATCTCTGGGCATTTAGAGAATCATGGTCTGATCAGGGACAGTCAGCATGGCTTTGTGAAGGGCAGATCATGTCTAACAAGCCTGATAGAGTTCTTTGAAGAGGTGACCAGACATAGAGATGAGGGCAGTGCAGTGGATGTGATCTGCATGGATTTCAGTAAGGCATTTGACGAAGTTCCACGTGGTAGGCTTATTCAGAAAGTCAGAAGGCATGGGATCCAGGGAAGTTTGGCTAGGTGGATTTAGAATTGGCTTGCCTGCAGAAGGCAGAGGGTCGTAGTGGAGGGAGTACATTCAGATTGGAGAGTTGTGACAAGTGGTGTCCCACAAGGGTCTGTTCTGGGACCTCTACTTTTTGTGATTTTTATTAACGACCTAGATGTGGGGGTAGAGGGGTGGGTTGGCTAGTTTGCAGACGACAGAAAGGTTGGTGGTGTTGTCGATAGTGTAGAGGATTGTCAAAGATTGTGGAGAGACATTGATAGGATGCAGAAGTGGGCTGAGAAGTGGCAGATGGAGTTCAACCCAGCGAAGTGTGAGGTGGTACACTATGGAAGGACAAACTCCAAGGCAGAGTACAAAGTAAATGGCAGGACACTTGGTAGTGTGGAGGAGCAGAGGGATCTGGGGGTACATGTCCACAGATCCCTGAAAGTTGCCTCACAGGTGGATAGAGTAGTTAAGAAAGCTTATGGGGTGTTGTCTTTCGTAAGTCGAGGGACAGAGTTTAAGAGTCGCGATGTAATGATGCAGCTCTATAAAACTCTGGTTAGCCCACACTTGGGAGTACTGTGTCCAGTTCTGGTCACCTCACTATAGGAAGGATGTGGAAGCATTGGAAAGGGTACAGAGGAGATTTACCAGGATGCTGCCTGGTTTAGAAAATATGCATTATGATCAGAGATTAAGGGAGCTAGGGCTTTACTCTTTGGAGAGAAGGAGGATGAGAGGAGACATGATAGAGGTGTACAAGATAATAAGAGGAATAGATAGAGCCAGCGCCTCTTCCCCAGGGCACCACTGCTCAATACAAGAGGACATGGCTTTAAGGTAAGGGGTGGGAAGTTCAAGGGGGATATTAGAGGAAGGTTTTTTACTCAGAAAGTGGTTGGTGCATGGAATGCACTGCCTGAGTCAGTGGTGGAGGCAGATACACTAGTGAGGTTTAAGAGACTGCGGGACAGGTATATGGAGGAATTTAAGATGGGGGGTTATATGGGAGGCAGGGTTTGAGAGTCTGCACAACATTGTGGGCCAAAGGGCCTGTACTGTGCTGTACTATTCTATGTTCTATGTTCTTTGAACATGACCCTGCTGTAGAAATTACTAGGGTTAGCCATAGCACTCTACTTTTCTGAGCTCCATGTACCTATCTAAAAGTCTCTTCAAAGGCCCTATCGTATCCACCTCCACTACCGTTGCTGGCAGCACATTTCACGCAATCACTACTCTGCGTTAAAAAAAACTTACTCCTGACATCTCCTCTGTACCTACTCCCAAGCACCTTAAACCTGTGTCCTCTTGAGGCAGCCTTTTCAGCCCTGTAAAAAGCCTCTTACTATCCACATGATCAATGCCTCTCATCATCTTATACACCTCTATCAGGTCACCTCTCATCCTCCGTCACTACAAGGAGAAAAGGTATCCACATGATCAATGCCTCTCATCATCTTATACACCTCTATCAGGTCACCTCTCATCCTCCGTCACTACAAGGAGAAAAGGTCGAATTCACTCAAACTGTTTTCACAAGGCATGCTCCCCAATTCAGGCAACATCCTTGTAAAACTTCTCTACACCCTTTCTTTCTTTCTCTTCAAATCTTCTTATTGTTATATACAGGAAAAATAACATGAGTACATCGAAGTAACAACACTTACAAAGCCTCAAAAAAAAAACATTATCTTAAAGATTGAAAAAAAAAATTTGTGATAACAAAAAAAATCTACTAAGCAGAAAAGTGAGAAAAAGAAAGAACCCATTAGGTGTACAACCTCGGAGCCATGCGTCATACAAAAAGCTTTAAAAATAAACATCAAACCGCCAGCAAGAAAAGAAAATATACTAAAAAAAATTTACAATTAGATCGTGGAAAAATTATATCAATTAACTCAAATGATAATAACGAGCAAATGAGCCCCATCTTTTCTCAAAATCAAATAAGGGTTCTAAGGTTCGACTTCTAATTTTCTCCAAACTAAGACATAGTATCACTTGCTCTACACCCTTTCTATGGTTTCCACATCCTTCCTGCAGTGAGGTGACCAGAACTGAGCACAGTACTCCAAGTGGGGTTTGAACAGGGTCCTATATAGCTGCAACATTACCTCTCAACTCTTAAGTTCAATTCCACGATTGATGAAAACGAATACACTGTATGCCTCCTTAGAACATGCAGTACATTACAGGCCCTTCGGCCCACAATGTTGTGCCGACCCTCAAACCCTGCCTCCCATATAACCCCCCACCTTAAATTCCTCCATATACTTGTTTAGTAATCTCTTAAACTTCACTAGTGTATCTGCATCCATCACTGACTCAGGCAGTACATTCCATGCATGAACCACTCTCTGAGTAAAAAACCTTCCTCTAATATCCCCCTTGAACTTCCCACCCCTTACCTTAAAGCCATGTCTTCTTGTATTGAGCACTGGTGCCCAGGGAAAGAGGCACTGGCTATCCACTCTATCTATTCCTCTTAATATCTTGTACACCTCTATCATGTCTCCTCTCATCCTCCTTCTCTCCAAAGAATGAAGCCCGAGCTCCCTTAATCTCTGATCATAATCCATACTCTCTCAACCAGGCAGCATCCTGGTAAATCTCCTTTGTACCCTTTCCAATGCTTCCACATTCTTCCTATAGTGAGGCGACCAGAACTGGACACAGTACTCTGAGTGTGGCCTAACCAGAGTTTTATAGAGCTGCATCATTACATCATGACTCTTAAACTCTATCCCTTGACTTATGAAAGATAACACCCCATAAGCTTTCTTAACTACCCTCTCTACCTGTGAGGCAACTTTCAGGGATCTGTGGACATGTACCCCAGATCCCGCTGCTCCTCCACACTACCAAGTATCCTGCCATTTACTTTGTACTCTGCCTTGGAGTTTGTCCTTCCATAGTGTACCACCTCAAACTTCTCCGGGTTGAACTCCATCTGCCACTTCTCAGCCCATTTCTGCATCCTATCAATGTCTCTCTGCAATCTTCGACAATCCTCTACACTACCTACAACACCACCAACCTTTCTGTCATCTGCAAACTTGCCAACCAACCTTTCTACCCCACATCCAGGTCGTTAATAATAGTCACGAAAAGTAGAGGTCCCAGAACAGATCCTTGTGGGACGCCACTAGTCACAAACCTCCAATCTGAATGTACTCCCTCCACCACGACCCTCTGCCTTCTGCAGGCAAGCCATTTCTGAATCCACTTGGCCAAACTTCCCTGGATCCCATGGTCTTCTGACTTTCTGAATAAGCCTACCGTGTGGAACCTTGTCAGGTGCCTTACTAAAATCCATGCAGATCAAATCCACAGCACTACCCTCATCTCTATGCCTGGTTACCTCCTCAAAGAACTCTATCAGGTTTGTTAGACACGATCTGCCCTTCACAAAGCCATGCTGACTGTCCCTGATCAGACTATGATTCTCTAAATGCCCATAGATCCTATCTCTAAGAATCTTTTCCAACAGCTTTCCCACCACAGACGTAAGGCTCACTGGTCTATAATTACCCGGACTATCCCTACTACCTTCTTTGAACAAGGGGACAACATTTGCCTTTCTCTAATCCTCCAGTACCATTCCCGTTGACAGCAAGGACATAAAGATGCTAGCCAGAGGCTCAGCAATCTCTTTCCTCGCCTCGTGGAGCAGCCTAGGGAATATTCTGTCAGGCCCCAGTTCTGTCCTAATGTATTTTAACAACTTCAACACCTCCTCTCTCTTAATATCAACATTCTCCAGAACATCAACCTCACTCATATTGACCTTGGCGTCATCAAGTTCCCTCTCATTGGTGAATACTGAAGGGAAGTATTCATTGAGGACCTTGCTCACTTCCACAGCCTCCAGGCACATCTTCCCACCTTTATCTCTAATCGGTCCTACCTTCACTCCTGTCATCCTTTTGTTCTTCACATAATTGAAGAATGCCTTGGGGTTTTCCTTTACCCTACTCGCCAAGTCCTTCTCATGCTTCTTGCTCTTCTCATCCCCTTCTTAAGCTCCTTTCTTGCTACCCTATATTCCTGAATAGACCCATCTGATCCTTGCTTCCTAAACCTCACGTAAGCTGCCTTCTTCCACCTGACTAGATTTTCCACCTCACTTGTCACCCATGGTTCCTTCACCCTACCATTCTTTATCTTCCTCACTGGGACAAATTCATCGCTAACATCCTGCAAGAGATCCCTAAACACCGACCACATGTCTATAGTACATTTCCCTGCAAAAACATCATCCCAATTCACACCCGCAGGTTCTAGCCTTATAACCTCATAATTTGCCCTTCCCCAATTAAAAATTTTCCTGTCCTCTCTGATTCTGTCCTTTTCCATGATAATGCTAAAGGCCAGGGAGTGGTGGTCACTTTCCCCCAGATGCTCACCCACTGAGAGATCTGTGATCTGACACGGTTCATTACCTAATACTAGATCTAGTATGGCATTCCCCCGGTTGGCCTGTCCACATACTATGACAGGAATCTGTCCTGGACACACTTAACAAACTCTGCCCCATCTAAACCTTTGGAACTAATCAGGTGCCAATCAATATTAGGGAAGTTAAAGTCACCCATTATAACAACCCTGTTATTTTTGCACCTTTCCAAAATCTGCAGTTTTGGTCTCCAAATTTGAAGAAGGATATTCTTGCTATAGAGGGAGTGCAGCGTAGGTTCACGAGGTTAATTCTCGGGATGGTGGGACTGTCATATGTTGAAAGACTGGAGGGACTGGGTTTGCATAATCTGGAATTTAGAAGGATGAGAGGGGATCTGATTGAAACATATAAGGTTATTAAGGGATTGGACACGCTAGAGGCAGGAAACATGTTCCCGATGTTGGGGGAATCCAGAACCAGAGGCCACAGTTTAAGAATAAGGGGTAGGTCCTTTAGAACGGAATTGAGGAAAAATTTTTTCTCACGGAGAGTTGTGGATATATGGAATGCTCTGCCTCAGAGGGCAGTGGAGTCCAATTCTCTGGATGCTTTCAAGAAATATTTAGATAGATCTATTAAAGATAGTGGAATCAAGGGATATTGGGAGAAGGCAGGAGCGGGGTACTGATTGTGGGTGATCAGCCATGATCACAGTGAATGGTGGTGCTGGCTGGAAGGGGCGAATGGCCTACTCCTGCACCTATTGTCTATCCAAGTCTCTGTAATGGCCACCACATCATAGGCCAGCTGGTGGCGCAATGGCGTCAGCGCCGGACTCCGGTGCGAAGGTTCCCGAGTTCGAATCCAAGTCGGGCCACCCCCCGAGCACGCTTTCCATTCGTGCTGGGTTGAGACTCGAGCTAGCCACTCAGCCCTTAAAAAGAAAAGGGGTTGAGTCAGGAATCTTCATATCGTGACCCGGTTAATCTGAAAGGAGACCAATCCTGACACCACGTACCAGACAAAAATGGCTGACTGTCGGTGCGACGTGCTAAAAAAAAATCCCATCATAGCTCCAAGTACTGATCCCCGCTCTAAGCTCATCCGCTTTGTTCAGAATATTCGTTGCGTCAAAATAGACACATCTCAATCCGTCGGTCTGAGCACGTCTCTTCTCTATCACCTGCCTATCCTCCCTCACACACTGACGCCAAGATTTCTGTATTTGTGAGCAAACTGCCTCTTCCCCAGTCTCTTCAGTTTGGTACCCACCCCCCAACATTTCTAGTTTAAACTCTCTCCAGTAGCCTTACCAAACCTCCCCGCCAGGATATTGGTCCCCCTGGGATTCAAGTGCAACTCTCCCTTTTTGTACAGGTCACACCGGCCCCAAAAGACGTCTCAAATGATCCTGAAATCCGAATCCTTGCCCCCTGCTCCAATCCCTCAGCTACGCATTTATCCATGCATTTACATTAAGCTCCCTCATAAAATATGGATTATTATTCAACACCCAACCTAAGATAGCCTTTCCTCAACACAAAATAATCTGCAGATGCCGTGATCAAAGCGACACTTTCAGTACGCTGGATGAACTCAGCAGGTCGGGCAGCATCAGTTAGAAACGATGAGTCGACGTTTCAGGCTGGAACCCTTCGTCAGGACTGAAGAATGAAAGATGGGGAAGGGTTTGAAGAATGCTTGTAGCTTCAGTTGAAAGACCAGTAATTTGAAAAACAAGAGGTGGGGGAGGGGAAGCATTGACATCATAGCCCTGAAAACAATGGGTAGTAGAAGAAGGAGTGAAAACAATGGGTCTTAGAAGAACCGTCATCAATGATGCCCTCACCCGCATTTCCTCCATTTCCCGAACTTCGGCCCTCACCTCATCCTCCCGCAACCACAACAGGGACAGAGTTCCCCTTGTCCTTACCTATCACCCACCAGCCTCTGGATCCAACACATTATCCTCCGCAACTTCCGCCACCTTCAACAGGACCCCATCATTAAGCACATCTTTCCCTCTCCATCCCTCTCCGCCTTCTGCAGGGATCGGTCCCTCCGTGACTCCCTTATCCGCATGTCCATCCCCACTGATCTCCAACCCGGCACTTATCCCTGTAAGCGTAAGTGCTACACCTGTCCCTACACCTCATCTCTTGCAACCATTCAGGGCCCCAAACAGTCCTTCCAGATGAGACAACACTTCACTTGTGAGTCTGTTGGGGTCATCTATTGCATCCGGTGCTCCCGGTGCAGCCTCCTCTACATCGGTGAAACCCAACGCAGATTGGGGGACCGCTTTGTTGAGCACCTCCACTCCGTCCGCCACAACAGACAGGATCTCCCGGTAGCCACCCACTTCAACTCTGCTTCCCATTCCCATTCAGATATGTCCATACATGGCCTCCTCTAATGCCATGATGAGGCTAAACTCAGGTTGGAGGAGCAACACCTCATATACCGTCTAGGTAGTCTCCAGCCCCTTGGTATGAACATAGAATTCTCCAACTTCCGGTAATTCCCTCCCCCTCCCTTCCTCTATCCCTATTTCACTCTACCCCCTCCCCCAACTCCCTTATGGTTCCGCCTCCTCCTTCTACTACCCATTGTTTTCAGGGCTATGATGTTAACGCTTCCCCTCCCCCACCCCTTTCAAATTACTGGTCTTTCAACTGAATCTACAAGCATTCTTCAAATCCTTCCCCATCTTTCATTCTTCAGTCCTGACGAAGGGTTTCGGCCCGAAACGTCGACTCATTGTTTCTAACTGATGCTGCCCGACCTGCTGAGTTCATCTAGCGTACTGAAAGTGTAGCCTTTCTTCAAGTAGGCTCAAGCACAAGCTGCTCTAAAAAGCCATCTCATAGGTATTCAACATCTCCTGTGATCCCACCCCAATCTGATATTCCCAAATCCCTTGCATATTGAAGTCCCCATTACAATTGGGGGACTTATTGCTTGCCTTTTCCAGCTCCCTTTGCAATCTCAACCCCACATCTTGGCTCATATTTGGTGGCCGATACAGTATATGATTCCCATAATGGATTTTTTACCCTTGCAGTTCCTTAACTCCACCCACAAAGATTCAACATTCTCTGACCATTTCTAAAGATATAATTCCATTTTTTACCAACAGATCTACACCACTGCCTCTACCTTCCTGCCTGTCCTTTTGATAAAAAGTATATCCTTTGATGTTAAATTCCCAACTATGGCCTTCTTTCAGCCATGACTCAGTGATACCCACAATGTCATACTGACCAATCTCTAATTGTGCCACGAGTTCGTCCACTTTATCTGAATACTATACCCATTAAAATACAGCACCTTCAGCCCTGCATTCTTCACCCTTTTGAATTTTGCCTCTGTGGTTCAATTCAACTCTTTGTTGTGTCTGCATTTGTACCCAATCATTGGCTTGTCCTTCCTTAATTCATGCTACGCCCCATCATCTACTTGTAAACCTGCTGGCTCATCCTCAGCTCTATCATACAGGTTTCCATCCCTCTGTCAGGTTAGTTTCAACCACTCCCAACAGCTCTTGTGATAGGAAATAAGAATGTTGAAAATCACAGGACCTAGCAGCATGCAAGGCAGGGCTAACCACAGGTTCTCTACTGAAGAGAGGCACATTTGATAACAGAAATAATTACTTTCAAGTAAAATATAAGCTAAAATGTAGGATACTACAGTGTAACAATCAAGCTTTGTAATGGATTTTTCTAAAAGAATAGAAAAATTAATGAAATTAGAGGAAGTTAATATGAAAGTGATAGATCATTCAGGTCTTGTCTTGCTACTTTAATGGTATCAGATACTTCTAACTGAATTAGGAATACTAGAAGCAACAATTCCTTCTAAGACTCAGGATTTCTAGAATTGTTGTTATGCTTATCACTTATATTTCCCGAGTTTATATTTGACATAATTTATAAATAGCTGAACAACACTGGTAATCCTCCAGTTTTAGCAAAGGTCAATATGCAACCTCAACTCATGCCCAAACATCAGATAATATGGCAAGTACCCACACAAAATACTCTGCAGATACTAGGGTCAAAGCAACACTCACAACACGCTGGAGGAACTCAGCAGGTCGGGCAGCATCCGTGGAAAAGATCGGTCAAAGTTTCGGGCCGGAACCCTTCGTCAGGACTGAAGGGGGAAGGGGCAGAGGCCCTATAAAGAAGGTGGGGGGAGGGTGGGAAGGAGAAGGCTGGTAGGTTCCAGGTGAAAAACCAGTAAGGGGAAAGATAAAGGGGTGGGGGAGGGGAAGCAGGGAGGTGACAGGCAGGAAAGGTGAAGAAAGAACAGGAGAAAACACAATGTGTAGTAGTAGGAGGCGGAACCATGAGGGAGGTGATAGGCAGCTGGGGGAGGGGGCAGAGTGACATAGGGATAGGGGAAGGGAGGGGGAGGGAATTACCGGAAGTTGGAGAATTCTATGTTCATACCAAGGGGCTGGAGACTACCTAGACGGTATATGAGGTGTTGCTCCTCCAACCTGAGTTTAGCCTCATCATGGCAGTAGAGGAGGCCATGTATGGACATATCCGAATGGGAGTGGGAAGCAGAGTTGAAGTGGGTGGTTACTGGGAGATCCTGTCTGTTTTGGCGGACAGAGCGGAGGTGCTCGACGAAGCGGTCCCCCAATCTGCGTCGGGTTTCACCGATGCAGAGGAGGCTGCACCGGGAGCACCGGATGCAATAGATGACCCCAACAGACTCACAAGTGAAGTGTTGCCTCACTTGGAAGGACTGTTTCGGGCCCTGAATGGTGGCAAGAGAGGAGGTGTAGGGCCAGGCGTAGCACTTGCGCTTACAGGGATGAGTGCCAGGTGGGAGATCCGTGGGGAGGGACGTGTGGACCAGGGAGTCGCGGAGGGACCGATCCTTGTGGAAGGCGGAGAGGGGTGGAGAGGGAAAGATGTGCTTAGTGGTGGGGTCCTCGGTCCCTCCGCGACTCCCTGGTCCACACGTCCCTCCCCACGGATCTCCCACCTGGCACTTATCCCTGTAAGCGCAAGTGCTACGCCTGGCCCTACACCTCCTCTCTTGCCACCATTCAGGGCCCGAAACAGTCCTTCCAAGTGAGGCAACACTTCACTTGTGAGTCTGTTGGGGTTATCTATTGCATCCGGTGCTCCCGGTGCAGCCTCCTCTACATCGGTGAAACCTGACGCAGATTGGGGGACCGCTTCGTCGAGCACCTCTGCTCTGTCCGTCAAAACAGACAGGATCTCCCAGTAGCCACCCACTTCAACTCTGCTTCCCACTCCCATTCAGATATGTCCATACATGGCCTCCTCTACTGCTATGATGAGGCTAAACTCAGGTTGGAGGAGCAACACCTCATATACTGTCTAGGTAGTCTCCAGCCCCTTGGTATGAACATAGAATTCTCCAACTTCCGGTAATTCCTTCCCCCTCCTTTACCCTATCCCTATGTCACTCTGCTCCCTCCCCCAGCTGCCTATCACCTCCCTCATGGTTCCGCCTCCTTCTACTACCCATTGTGTTTTCCCCTATTCTTTTTTCACCTTTCCTGCCTATCACCTCCCTGCCTCCCCTCTCCCACCCCTTTATCTTTCCCCTCACTGGTTTTTCACCTGGAACCTTCCAGCCTTCTCCTTCCCACCCTCCCCCCACCTTCTTTATAGGGCCTCTGCCCCTTCCCTCTACAGTACTGATGAAGGGTTCTGGCCCGAAACGTCGACTGATCATTTCCACGGATGCTGCCTGACCTGCTGAGTTCGTCGGCATGTTGTGAGTATGGCAAGCACCCAGTAGCTTCGTTTCGAGTACAGCTGTAACTGTGGACCATATGTCCAATATGTTGACTCCACCTGCTCTTCTTACTGACCTCCAATGTCTGAAGCATGTCTATCAAAGTCTGATTAAACCTCTCGGGCTGGGGATCACCCTTCGGATGATAGGGTGTGGTCCTCGACTTCTCGACTCCAAGAATGCCCGGTGACTCATGGATGAGTCTGCTCTCGAAATCCCGTCCCTGATCACTATGTATCTCCCTGGGAAGGCCTGTTTAAATGAAATACTTCTCTCATAACGCTTTTTCCACCGTGGACGCCCTCTGGTCCTTGGTAGGAAAAGCCTGAGCATATCTGGCGTAGTGGTCCGTGATGACTAAGACATTCGCCGCGTTGCTGGCATCGGGTTCTATTGACAGGAAATCCATACACACCTCCATATACCTGTCTAGTAGTCTCTTAAACTTCACTAGTGTATCTGCCTCCACCACTGACTCAGGCAGTGCATTCCATGCACCAACCACTCTCTGAGTAAAAAACCTTCCTCTAATATCCCCCTTGAACTTCCCACCCCTTACCTTAAAGCCATGTCCTCTTGTATTGAACAGTGGTGCTCTGGGGATGAGGCGCTGGATATCCACTCTATCTATTCCTCTTGAAATCTTGTACACCTCTATCATGTCTCCTCTCATCCTCCTTCTCTCCAAAGAGTAAAGCTCTAGCTCCCTTAATCTCTGATCATAATCCATACTCTCTAAACCAGGCAGCATCCTGGTAAATCTCCTCTGTACCCTTTCCAATGCTTCAACATCCTTCTTATAGTGAGGCAACCAGAACTGGACACAGTACTCCAAGTGTGGCCTAACCAGAGTTTTATAGAGCTGCATCATTACATCGCGACTCTTAAACTCTATCCCTCGACTTATGAAAGCTAACACCCCATAAGCTTTCTTAACTACCCTATCTACCTGTGAGGCAACTTTTAGGGATCTGTGGACATGTACCCTGAGATCCCTCTGCTCCTCCACACTACCAAGTATCCTGCCATTTACTTTGTACTCTGCCTTGGAGTTTGTCCTTCCAAAGTGTACCACCTCACACTTCTCTGGGTTGAACTCCATCTGCCACTTCTCAGCCCACTTCTGCATCCTATCAATGTCTGTCTGCAATCTTCGATGATCCTCTACACTATCTACAACACCACCAACCTTTGTGTCATCTGCAAACTTGCCAATCCACCCTTCTACCTCCACATCCAGGTCGTTAATAAAAATCAAAAAGTAGAGGTCCTGGAACAGATCCTTATTACTTTGAGTGCCAGGCTTTAGATGTTTCAGAAAGGACAGGGAGGGAGGCAAAAGAGGTGGGGCATGGCACTGCTGATCAGAGATAGTGTCACGGCTGCAGGAAAAGAGGAAGTCAAGGAGGGATTGTCTACTGAGTCTCTGTGGGTGGAAGTTAGAAACAGGAAGGGGTCAATAACTCTACAAAGTGTTTTTTATAGACCATCCAATAGTAAAAGGGACACCGAGGAGCAGATAGGGAAACAGATTCTGGAATGGTGTAATAATAACAGGGTTGTTGGAGCGGGAGATTTTAATTTCCCAAATATTGAGTTGCATCTCCCTTGATGAAGGGTTTAGATGGGGTGCAGTTTGTTAGGTGAGTTCAGGAAGGTTTTCTGACACAATATGTAGATAAGCCTACAAGAAGAGAGGCTGTACTTGATTTGGTATTGGGAAATGAACCTGGTCAGCTGTCAGAACTCTCAGCGGGAGAGCATTTTGGAGGTAGTGATCACAATTCTATCTCCTTTACCATAGCACTGGAGACGGGTAAGAACAGATAAGTTCAGAAAGTGTTTTTGGAGTAAGGGGAAATATGAAGATGTTCTCAGGGAAATGTACAGCAGAAATGTGGCAAGTGTTCAGGGAATATTTGTGTGGAATTCTGCATATGAGACAGGGTACAGGAACAGTGGTGTACAAAGGCTGTTGAAAATCTAGTCATACAAAAATAGAAAATAGGTTCAGGAGTAGGCCATTCGGCCCTTTGAGCCTGCACTGCCATTCAGTATGATCATGGCTGATCATCCAACTCAGAACCCTGTACCTGTCTTCTCTCCATACCCCCTGATTCCTTTAGCCACAAGGGCCATATCTAACTTCCCTCTTAAATATAGCCAATGAACTGGCCTCAACTGTTTCTTGTGGCAGAGAATTCCACAGATTCACCACTCTCTGTGTGAAGAAGTTTTCCCTCATCTCGGTCCTAAAAGGCTTCCCCTTTATCCTCAAACTGTGACCCCTCGTTCTGGACTTCCGAAACATCAGGAACAATCTTCCTGCATCTAGCCTGTCCAATCCCTTTAGAATTTTATATGTTTCAATAAGATCCCCCCTCTATCTTCTAAATGCCAGCAAGTATAAGCCTAGTCGATCCAGTCTTTCATCCTATGAAAGTCCTGCCATCCCTGGAATCAATCCGGTGAACCTTCTTTGTACTCCCTCTATGGCAAGAATATCTTTCCTCAGATTAGGGGACCAAAACTGCACACAATACTCCAGGTGTGGTCTCACCAAGGCCTTGTACAACTGCAGTAGAACCTCCCTGCTCCTGTACTCGAATCCTCTTGCTATAATGCCAGCATACCATTCGCCTTTTTCACCACCTGCTGTACCTGCATGCCCACTTTCAATGACTAGTGTATAATGACACCCAGGTCTCATTGCACCTCCCCTTTTCCTAATCGGCTACCATTCAAATAATAATCTGTTTTCGTGTTCTTGCCACCAAAGTGGATAACCTCACATTTATCCACATTAAATTGCATCTGCCATGAATTTGCCCACTCACCCAACCTATCCCAGTCACCCTGCATCCTCTTAGCATCCTCCCTAAAGCTAACACTGCCGCCAGCTTCGTGTCATCCGCAAACTTGGAGATGCTGCATTTAATTCCCTTGTCTAAGTCATTAATATATATTGTAAACAACTGGGGTCCCAGCACTGAGCCTTGCGGTACCCCACTAGTCACTGCCTGCCATTCTGAAAAGGTCCCATTTATTCTCACTCTTTGCTTCCTGTCTGCCAACCAATTCTCTATCCACATCAATACCATACCCCCAATACATTGGCCAGTTCATTGGCTATGTTTAAGAGGGAGTTAGATATGGCCCTTGTGGCTACAGGGGTCAGGGGGTATGGAGGGAAGGCTGGGGCGGGGTTCTGAGTTGGATGATCAGCCATGATCATAATAAATGGCGGTGCAGGCTCAAAGGGCCGAATGGCCTACTCCTGCACCTATTTTCTATGTTTCTATACCGTGTGGTTTAAGTTTGCACACTAATCTCCTGTGTGGGACCTTGTCAAAAGCCTTTTGAAAAATCCAAATATACCACATCCACTGGTTCTCCCCTATCCACTCTACTAGGACCATCTGGCCCTGGGGAGTTATCTGCCTTTAATCTCTTCAATTTACCTAACACCACTTCCCTACTAACATATATTTCCCTCAGTTCCTCCATCTCACTAGACCCTCGGTCCCATACTATTTCCGGAAGATTATTTATGTCCTCCTTAGTGAAGACAGAACCAAAGTAGTTATTCAATTGGTCTGCCATGTCCTTGTTCCCCATAACCAATTCACCTGTTTCTGTCCGTAGGGGACCAACGTTTGTTGTAACCAATCTTTATCTTTTCACATATCTATAAAAGCTTTAACAGTCAGTTTTTATGTTCCCTGCCAGCTTTCTCTCATAATCTTTTTTCCTTCTCCTAATTAAGCCTTTTGTTCTCCTCTGCTGGACTCTGAATTTCTCCCAGACCTCAGGTGTGCCGCTTTTTCTGGCTAATTTGTATGTTTCTTCTTTGGAATTGATACTATCCCTGATTTCCCTTGTCAGCCACGGGTGCACTACCTTCCCTGGTTTATTCTTTTGCCAACCTGGGATGAACAATTGTTGCAGTTCATCCATGCGATCTTTAAATGCTTGCCATTGCATATCCACCGTCAACCCTTTAAGTATCATTTGCCAGTCTATCTTAGCTAATTCACGTCTCATACCTTCTTTAAGTTCAGAACCTTTGTTCCTGAATTAACTATGTCACATCTCATACCCTTCTTTAAGTTCAGAACCTTTGTTCCTGAATTAACTATGTCACTCTCCATCTTAATGAAGAATTCCACCATATTATGGTCACTCTTACCCAAGGGGACTCGCACGACAAGATTGTTAATTAACCCTTCCTCATTGCTCAATACCCAGTCTAGAATGACCTGCTCTCTAGTTGGTTCCTTAACATGTTGTTTCAGAAAACCATCCCGCATACATTCCAAGAAATCCTCTTCCTCAGCACCCTTACCAATTTGGTTCACCCAATGTATATGTAGGTTGAAGTCACCCATTATAACTGCTGTTCCTTTATTGAAGGCATTTCTAATTTCCTGTTTAATGCCATCCCCTACCTCACTACTACTGTTAGGTGGCCTGTACACAACTCCCACCAGCATTTTCTGCCCCTTAGTATTATGCGGCTCTACCCATATCGATCAAGAAGAAAAGAAAAGTTTACGAAAGTTTTAAAAGCTAGGTAATGATAGAGTCCTAGAAGATTATAAGGCTAACAGGAAGGAGCTTCAGAATGAAATTAGGAGAGTCAGAAGGGGTCATCAGAAGACCTTGGTGAGCAGGATTAAGGAAAAACCCCAAGTAATTCTACAAGTATGTGAAGAGCAAGAGGATAAGACGTGAGAGAATAGGACCCATCAAGTGTGACAGTGGAAAAGTGTCTATGGAACCGAAGGAGATAACAGAGGTACTTAATGAATACTTTCCTTCAGTATTCACTACGGAAAAGTATCTTGGTGATTGTAGGGATGACTTGTAGTGGACTGAAAAGCTTGAGCATATAGACATTAAGAAAGCGGTTGTGCTGGAGCTTTTGGAAAGCATCAAGCTGGATAAGTCACCAGGACCGGATGAGATATACTTCAGGCAACTGTGGGAGGCAGGAATGAGCTTGCTGAGCCTCTGGCAATGATCTTTGCATCATCAATGGGGATGGGGGAGGTTCCAGAGGATTGGAGGGTTGCAGACTTTCTTCCCTTATTCAAAAAGGGAGTAGATATAAGCCAGGAACATATAGACGAGTGAGACTTACTTCAGTGGTTGGTAAATTGATGATAAAGGTCCTGAGAGACAGGATTTATGAACATTTGGAGAGGCATAATATGATTAAGAATAGTCAGCATGGCTTTGTTAAAGGCAGGTCGTGCCTTACGAGCCTGATTGAATTTTTTCAGGATGTGACTAAACACATTGATGAAGGAAGAACAGTAGATGTAATGTATATGGATTTCAGCAAGGCACTTAATAAGGTACCTCATGCAAGGCTTATTGAGAAAGTGAGGAGGCACAGGATCCAAGGGAGCATTGCTTTGTGGGTCCAGAACTAGCTTGCCCACAGAAGGCAAAGAGTGGTTAGATGGATAGATATACTTAATTAATCCCGAAGGAAATTTGGTAAAGACTTGTCATATTCTGCATGGAGGTTGGTAACCGGTGGTGTGTCTCAAGGATCTGTTCTGGGACCCATTCTCTTTGTGATTTTTATAAATGACCTGCACGAGGAAGTGGAGGGATGGGTTATTAAATTTGCTGATGACACAAAGGTTGGAGGTATTGTGGACAGTGTGGAGGGCTGTCACAGGTTACAGCGGGACATCGATAGGATGCAAAACTGACTAAGAAGTGGCAGATGGAGTTCAACCCAGATAAGTGTGAGGTGATTCGTTTTGCTAGATCAAATATGATGGCAGAATATAGTATTAATGATAAGACTCTTGGTAGTGGAGGATCAGAGGGATCTAGGGGACTGAGTCCATAGGACATTCAAAGCCGCTGCGCAGGTTGACTCTGTGGTTAAAAAGGCATACAGTGCATTGGCCTTCATCAGCTGTGGAATTGGTTGAGGTAATGTTGCAGCTATTTAGGAGCCCAGTCATACCCCACTTGGAGTACTGTGCTCAGTTCTGATCACCTCATTACAGGAAGGATGTGGAAACTATAGAGAGGGTGAAGAGGAGATTTACAAGGATGTTACCTGAATTGGGGAGCATGCCTTATGAGAATAGGTTGAGTGAACTCGGCCTTTTCTTCTTGGGGAAGCAGAAATGGAGAGGTGACCTGATAGAGGTGTATAAGACGATGAGAGGCCTTGATCGTATGGATAGTCAGAGGCTTTTTCCCGGGGCTGAAATGTCCAACACGAGAGGGCACAGTTTTAAGGTGCTCGGAAGCAGGTACAGAGGAGATATCAGGGGTAAGTTTTTTACGCAGAGAGTGGTGAGTGCGTGGAATGGGCTGCCAGTGACGGTGATGGAGGTGGATACGATAGGGTGTTTTAAGAGACTCCTGGATAGGTACATGGAGCTTTAGAAAAATTGAGGGTTATGGGTAATCCTAGGTAATTTCTAAAGTAATTCCATGTTCAGCACAGCATTGTGGGCCAAAGGACCTGTAGGTTTTCTATGTTTCTAATGTGAAAAGTAGAGGTCCCAATATTGACCGCTGAGGAACACTACTTGTCATAAGCAGCCAACCGGAAAACACTCCTTTTATTCCCACTCATTGCCTCCTGTTTGTCAGCCTTTGCTCTCTCCATGCCACAGTATTTTATCTTGTGTGGCACCTTATCAAATGCCTTCTGAAAATCTAAGTGAATGACATCCGCTGTCTCTCCTTTGTCCACCCTTCTTTGAAGAACTCTAACAGATTTTCCAGGCAAGATTTCCCTTCACAGAAACCATGCTGATGTTGACTTATATTATCATAAAACATAGAAACATAGAAAACCTACAGCACAATACAGGCCCTTCAGCCCACAAAGCTGTGCTGAACATGTACTTACTTTGGAAATTACCTAGGGTTACCCATAGCCCTCTATTTTTTGAAGCATAATATACCTGTCCAGCAGTCTCTTAAAAGACCCTATAGTAACTGCCTCCTCCACCATCGCCGGCAGCCCATTCCATGCACTCACCACTCTCTGCGTAAAAAAACATACCCCTGGCATTTCCTCTGTACCTACTTCCAAGCACCTTAAAACTATGCCTTTTCATGATACTCATTTCAGACCTGGGATAAAGCCTCTGACTATCCACATGATCAATGCCTCTCATTATCTTATACACCTCTATCAGGTCACCTCTCATCCTCCGTCATTCCAAAGAGAGAAGACCAAGTTCATTCAACTTATTCCCGTAAGGCATGCTCCCCAATCCAGGCAACATCCTTGTAAATCTCCTCTGCACCCTTTCTATGGTTTCTATTTCTTCCTGTCATGAAGTGACCAGAACTGAGTACAGTACTGCAAGTGGGGTCTGATCAGGGTCCTATAAAGCTGTAACATTAATTCTCGGCTCTTGAACTTAATCCCATGGTTGATGAACGGCAATGCACCATATGCTTTCTTAACCACACAGAAACTTTCACAGCAGCTTTGAGTGTCCTATGGACATGGACCCGGACCCCAAGATCTCTCTGATCCTCCACACTGCCAAGAGTCTTACCATTAATACTATATTCTGCCATCATATTTGACTTACCAAAATGAACCACCTCACACTTATCTGGGTTGAACTCCATCTGCCACTTCTCAACCCAGTTTTGCATCCTATCAATGTCCTGCTGTAACCTCTAGGAGCCCTTCACACTCTGCACAACACCCCTAACCTTCGTGTCATCAGCAAATTTACTAACCTATCCCACCACTTTGTCATTTTTAAAAATCAGAACAGATCACTGAGGCACACCACTGGTCACCAACCTTCATGCAGAAGATAACCCATCTCCAACCACTCTTTGCCTTCTGTGGGCAAGCCCATTCTGGATGCACAAAGCAAGGTCCCCTTGGATCCCATGCCTCCTTACTTTCTCAATAAGCTTTGCATGGGGTAACTTATCAAATGCCTTGCTAAAATCCATATACATTACATCTATTGCTCTACCTTTGTCAACGTGTTTAGTCACATCCTTAAAAAATTCAATCAGGCTTGTAAGGCACAACCTGCCTTTGACAAAGCTATGATGACTGTTCATACGCAAACACGAGGAATTCTGCAGATGCTGGAAATTCAAGCAACACACATCAAAGTTGCTGGTGAACGCAGCAGGCCAGGCAGCATCTCTAGGAAGAGGTACAGTTGACATTTCAGGCCGAGACCCTTCGTCAGGACTAACTGAAGGTAGAGCTAGTAAGAAATTTGAAAGTGGGATGGGGAGGGGGAGATCCAAAATGATAGGAGAAGACAGGAGGGGGAGGGATGGAGCCAAGAGCTGGACAGGTGATTGACAAAAGGGATATGAGAGGATCATGGGACAGGAGGCCCGGGGAGAAAGAAAAGGGGGGGAGGGAAACCCAGAGGATGGGTAAGGGGTATAGTCAGAGGGAGAAAAAGGAGAGTGAGAGAAAGAATGTGTGTATATAAATAAATAACTGATGGGGTACGAGGGGGAGGTGGGGCATTAATGGAAGTTTGAGAAGTCAATGTTCATGCCATCAGGTTGGAGGCTACCCAGACGGAATATAAGGTGTTGTTCCTCCAACCTGAGTGTGGCTTCATCTTTACAGTAGAAGAGGCCATGGATAGACATGTCAGAATGGGAATGGGATGTGGAATTAAAATGTGTGACCACTGGGAGATCCTGCTTTCTCTGGCGGACAGAGCGTAGGTGTTCAGCAAAACGATCTTCCAGTCTGCGTCGGCTCTCGCCAATATATAGAAGGCCACATTGGGAGCACCGGACGCAGTATATCACCCCAGCCTACTCACAGGTGAAGTGTCGCCTCACCTGGAAGGACTGTCTGGGGCCCTGAATGGTGGTAAGGGAGGAAGTGTAAGGGCATGTGTAGCACTTGTTCCGCTTACAAGTATAAGTGCCAGGAGGGAGATCAGTGGGGAGGGATGGGGGAGGACAAATGGACAAGGGATTCGCGTAAGGAGTGATCCTTGCGGAAAGCGGGGTGGGGGGGGAGGGAAAGATGTGCTTAGTGGTGGGATCCCGTTGGAGGTGGTGGAAGTTACGGAGAATAATATGTTGGACCCGGAGGCTGGTGGGGTGGTAGGTGAGGACCAGGGGAACCCTATTCCTAGTGGGGTGGCGGGAGGATGGAGTGAGAGCAGATGTGCATGAAATGGGGGAGATGCATTTGAGAGCAGAGTTGATGGTGGAGAAAGGGAAGCCCCTTTCTTTAAAAAAGGAGGATATCTCCCTCATCCTGGAATGAAAAGCCTCATCCTGAGAGCAGATGCGGCAGAGACGGAGGAATTGCGAGAAGGGGATGGCATTTTTGCAAGTGACAGGGTGAGAAGAGGAATAGTCCAGGTAGCTGTGAGAGTCAGTAGGCTTATAGTAGACATCAGTAGTTAAGCTGTCTATTCATACTGTCTATTCTGACTATTCATAGTCATATTATGCCTCTCCAAGTGTTCATTAATCCTGCCTCTCAGGATCTTTTCCATCAACTTACCAACCATTGAAGTAAGACTCACTGGTCTATAATTTCCCGGTCTATCTCTACTCCCTTTCTTGAATAAGGGAACACCTTCTGCAACCCTCTGATCCTCCAGAACCTCTCCCATCCCCATTGATGATGCTAAGATCATTGCCAGAGGGTCAGCAATCTCCTTCCTTGCCTCTGACAGTAGCCTGGGGTACATCTTGTCTGGTCCCAGAGACCTATCCAACTTGATGCTTTCCAAAAGCTCCAGCAGATCTTCTTTCTTAATGTCTATATGCTCAAGCTTTTCAGTCTGCTGTAAGTCATCCCTACAATCGCTAAGTTCCTTTTCTGTTATTAATACTGAAGCAAAGTATTCATTAAGTACCTCTGCTATCTCTTCCAGTTCCATACACACTTTTGCACTGTCATACTTGATAGGTCCTATTCTCTCTCATCTTATCCTCTTGCTCTTCACATACTTGTAGAATGCCTTGGGATTTTCCTTAATCTTGCTCACCAAGGCCTACTCATGGCCCCTTCTAGCTCTCCTAATTTCATTATAATAGCCTTAATAATTTTCTAGATCACCATCATTACCTAGTTTTTTGAACCTTCCTGAACACACCTAACAAACTCCACCCCATCTAAACCCCTCGCTACAGGGAGATGCCAATCAATATTGGGGAAATTAAAATCTCCTACCATAACCCTTGTATTATTGCATCTTTCCAGAATCTGTTTCCCTATCTGCTCCTCAATGTCCCTGTTACTATTGAGTAGTTTTAAGGAACATCCAGTAGTTATTGACTCCCTTCCTGTTCCTAACTTCCACCCACAGAGATTCAGTTGATAATCCTTCCATTATTTCCTCCTTTTCTACAGCTGTGACACTATCTCCGATCAGCTGTGCCACGCCCCCACCTCTTTTGTCTCCCTGTCCTTTCTGAAACCATAAGTCCATATGACCATTAGATATAGGAGCAGAAGTAGGCCATTCAGCCCATCGAGTCTGCTCTGCCATTCAATCATGGGCTGATCCAATTCTTCTTGTCATATCCATTCCCCTGCTTTCACCCCATACCCTTTGATGCCCTGGCTAATCAAGAAACTATCTATCTCTGCCTTAAATGCACCCAATGACTTGGCCTCCACAGCCGCTCGTGGCAACAAATTCCATAGATTTACTACCCTCTGACTAAAGTAATTTCTCTGCACCTCAGCTTTAAAAGGACGTCCTTCAATCCTGAAATTGTGCCCTCTTTTCCTAGGATCCCCTACCATGGGAAATAACTTTGCTATATCTAATCTGTTCAGGCCTTTTAACATTCTGAATGTTTCTATGTGACTAAACATCTAAAGCCTGGCACTCTAGGTAGCTATTCCTGTCCCTGAGCCATCCAAGTCTCTGTAATGGCCACAACATCATAGCTCCAAGTACTGATCCATGCTCTAAGCTCATTCGCTTTGTTCATGATACTTCTTGCATTCAATCTGAAACCATCAGTTTGAGCGTATCCCTTCTCTATCACCTCCCTATCCTCCCTCTCACACTGTCTACAAGCTTTCTCCATTTGTGAGGCAACTGCCCCTTCTTCTGTCTCTTCAGTTCGGTTCCCACCCCCCAGTGATTCTTGTTTACTAACCCTTTAGTTAAGTTATGATTCATAAATATAATTCCTTTAACTGTATGCAGTCTGCTGTCTGTTGTTTCTTGGCACTGAGTTGTAACAGGGTAAAAAATTACACAGTATCCACACAAACCAGGATTTGGACAGGGGTGTTGTTCCAATCTCATGGGTTTGCCAGGACTGGAGTGTGTACACAGCACAAGGACACCGGGTTTCATATCTATCTATATATATATATATATATACACACACATAAAAAAACCCGCCCCCGCCAAAACGTAATAACATACAGCGCAGCACATGGCATACACAAAAACTTAACCCTTAATAGTCTGAGTGAATCTGTTCTGCACCTGCCTCATTTTCCCCAGAAATTAACTCCATTTCTGCTGTGCTGTCATCCCTGAGAGCATCTCCTTTCCAATTTACTTTGGCTAACTCCTCTCTCATACCATTGTCATTTCCTTTACTCCATTGAAATACTGCTATGTAAGACTTTATATTTTCCCTATCAAATTTCAAGCTGAACTCAGTCATGTTGTGATGACTGCCTTCTAAGGGTTCTTTTACTTGAAGCACTCTAATCACCTCCAGTTCATTACATTACACCCAATCCAGTATAGCTGATCTCCTGGTAGGCTCAAAAACAAACTGCTCTAAAGAGCCAAGTGGAGGGTTAGGTAGTGCTGAGCAAGCAATGCGATTGTAGCTGGACTTAGACAAATTGGAAGAATGGGTAAAAAAATGTTGGGAAATGTATGATGGCTTTTTTTCCTTGGAGCAACAGAGGATGAGAGGTGATCTGATAGAGGTGTATAAGATGATGAGAGGGATTGATCGTACGTATAGTCAGAAAGGCTTTTTCCCAGGGCTGAAATGGCTAGCAGGAGAGGGCACAGTTTTAAGGTGCTCGGAAGCAGGTACAGAGGAGATATCACAGTTAAGTTTTTTTACACAGAGAGTGGTGAGTGCGTGGAATTTCTATGTTGCTATGATGCACTTTGGTAAAAGGAACAATAGTGCAGACTATTAGAAACATAGAAACATAGAAAACCTACAGCACAATACAGGCCCTTCGGCCCACAAAGCTGTGCCGAACATGTCCTTACCTTAGAAATTACCTAGGGTTACCCATAGCCCTTCATTTTTCTGAACTCCATAGCCCTCTGTTTTACTGAGCTTCATGCTTATCTAAATGGGGAGAAGGTGCAAACATCAGAGGTGCAGAGGGACTTAGGAGTCCTCATGCAAGACTCCCAGAAGGTTAATTTACAGGTTGAGTCTGTGGGAAGGAAGGCAAATGCTATGTTTGCATTTATTTCAAGGGAAATAGAATGTAGAAGGAAGGAGATAATGCTGAGCCTTTATAAGACACTAGTCAGGCTGCACTTGGAATACTGTCCACAGTTTTGTGCCCCATATCTCAGAAGGGATGTGTTGCCATTGGAGAGAGTTTAGAAGAAGTTCACAAGGATGATTCCGCGAATGAAAGTTAATACATGAGGAGTATTTGGCAGCTTTGGGCCTGTACTCCCTAGACCTTAAAAGAATGCAGGGGGTTCTCACTGAAACCTGCTGAATGTGAAAGAACTAAATAGGGTGGATGTGGAGAGGATGTGAGGGTATCCAGAACTGGAGGGCACAACCTCAAAATTGAGGAGTGGCCCTTTAGAACAGAAGTCAGAAGGAAGTTTTTAGCCAGAGCGTAGTAAATCTGTGGAATGCTCTGTCACAGACTGCGGTGGAGGACAAGTCCGTGGGTATATTTAAGGCAGAAGTTGATAGTTTCCTGATCAGTCAGGGCATCAAAGAATATGGCGAGAAGGCAGGTGTATGGGGTTCAGTGGGATCCGGGATCATCCATGACAGAGTATTGGATTGGAAAGTGGATGAAGGGAAGGCAGTGGATATTGTCTACATGGACTTCAGTAAGGCCTTTGACAAGGTCCCGAATGGGAGGTTAGTTAGGAAAATTCAGTTGCTAGGTATACATGGAGAGGTGATAAATTGGATTAGACATTGGCTCTATGGAAGAAGCCAAAGAGTGGTAGTAGAGAATTGCTTCTCTGAGTGGAGGCCTGTGACTAGTGGTGTGCCACAGGGTTCAGTGCTGGGTCCATTGTTAATTGTCATCTATATCAATGATCTGGATGATAATGTAGAAAATTGGATCAGCAAATTTGCTGATGATACAAAGATTGGAGGTGTAGTAGACAGTGAGGAAGGTTTTCAGAGCCTGCAGAGGGACTTGGACCAGCTGGAAAAAGGGGCTGAAATATGGCAGATGGAGTTTAATACAGACAAGTCTGAGGTATTGCACGTTGGAAGGACAAACCAAGGTGGAACGTACAGGGTTATTGGTAAGGCACTGAGGAGTGCAGTAGAACAGAGGGATCTGGGAATACAGATACAAAATTCCCTAAAAGTGGCGTCACAGGTAGATAGGATCGTAAAGAGAGCTTTTGGTACATAGGCCTTTATTAATCAAAGTATTGAGTATAAGAGCTGGAATGTTATGATGAGGTTGTATAAGGCATTGGTGAGGCCGAATCTGGAGTATTGTGTTCAGTTTTGGTCACCAAATTACAGGAAGGATATAAATAAGGTTGAAAGAGTGCAGAGAAGGTTTACAAGGATGTTGCCGGGACTTGAGAAACTCAGTTACAGAGAAAGGTTGAATAGGTTAGGACTTTTTCCCTGGAGCGTAGAAGAATGAGGGGAGATTTGATAGAGGTATATAAAATTATGATGGGTATAGATAGAGTGAATGCAAGCAGGCTTTTTCCACTGAGGCAAAGGGAGAAAAAAACCAAAGGACATGGGTTAAGGGTGAGGGGGGAAAAGTTTAAAGGGAACATTAGAGGGGGCTTCTTCACACAGAGAGTGGTGGGAGTATGGAATGAGCTGCCAGACGAGGTGGTAAATGCGGGTTCTTTTTTAACATTTAAGGATAAATTGGATAGATACATGGATGGGAGGTGTATGGAGGGATATGGTCCGTGTGCAGGTCAGTGGGACTAGGCAGAAAATAGATCGGCACAGCCAAGAAGGGCCAAAAGGCTGTAGTTTTTCTATGGTTTCTATGTACTCGATGGGCCGAGTTGCCTAACTCTGTTCCTATGTCTTGTATTCTTATGGTCCTTTCCCCCATGCAGTTTCTTAACTCAGCCCACAAGAATTCTTCCGATCCTTTGTCACAAATTTGTACTGATTTGATGCCATTCTTACCAGCAGAGCCATACCACTACCACTGCCTACCTTCCTATCCCTCTGATATAATGTGTAACCTTGGACATTCAGCTCCCAGCTACAACCATCCTTCAGACCATAAGACCATAAGACAAACGAGCAGAAGTAGGCCATTCGGCCCATCAAGTCTGCTCCGCCATTTTATCATCAGCTGATCCATGCTCCTATTTAGTCCCACGTCCCCGCCTTCTCACCATAACCTTTGATGCCCTGGCTACTCAGATACCTATCAATCTCTGCCTTAAATACACCCAATGACTTGGCCTCCATTGCTGCCTGTGGCAACAAATTCCATAGATTCACCACCCTCTGACTAAAAAAATTTCTTCGCATTTCTGTTCTGAATGGGTGCCCTTCAATCCTTAAGTCATGCCCTCTCGTACTAGACTTCCCCCATCATGGGAAACAACTTTGCCACATCCACTCTGTCCATGCCTTTCAACATTCGAAATGTTTCTATGAGGTCTCCCCTCATTCTTCTAAACTCCAAGGAATACAGTCCAAGAGCAGACAAACGTTCCTCATATGATAACCCTCTCATTCCCAGAATCATTCTAGTGAATCTTCTCTGTACCCTCTCCAACGTCAGCACATCCTTTCTTAAATAAGGAGACCAAAACTGCCCACAGTACTCCAAGTGAGGTCTCACCAGCGCCTTATAGACCCTCAACATCACATCCTTGCTCCTATACTCTATTCCTTGAGAAATGAATGCCAACATTGCATTCGCCTTCTTCACTACTAACTCAACCTGGAGTTTAACTTTAAGGGTATCCTGTACAAGGACTCCCAAGTCCCATTGCATCTCTGAACTTTGAATTATTTCCCCGTTTAAATAATAGTCTGCCCGTTTATTTTTTCTGCCAAAGTGCATAACCATACACTTTCCAACATTTTACTTCATTTGCCACTTCTCTGCCCATTCTTCCAATCTATCCAAGTCTCTCTGCAGACTCTCCGTTTCCTCAGCACTACCGGCCTCTCCACCTATCTTCGTATCGTCAGCAAACTTAGCCACAAAGCCATCTATTCCATAATCCAAATTATTGATGTACAATGTAAAAAGAAGCGGCCCCAACATGGACCCCTGTGGAACACCACTGGTAACCAGCAGCCAACCAGAATAGGATCCCTTTATTCCCACTTTCTGTTTCCTGCCAATCAGCAAACGCTCTATCCATGTATGTAACTTTCCCGTAATTCCATGGGCTCTTATCTTGTTAAGTAGCCTCATGTGTGCCACCTTGTCAAAGGCCTTCTGAAAATCCAAACATACAACATCCACGACATCTCCCTTGTCTAGCCTACTGGTAATTTCCTCAAAAAATTGTAATAGGTTTGTCAGGCAGGATTTTCCTTTAAGGAATCCATGCTGAGTTCTGCCTTTCTTGTCATATGCCTTCAGGTACTCTGTAACCTCATCCTTGACAATCGACTCCAACAACTTCCCAACCACTGCCGTTAAGCTAACAGGTCTATAATTTCCTTTTTGCTTCCTTGTCCCCTTCTTCAATAGCGGAGTGAAATTTGCAATCTTCCAGTCTTCCAGAACCGTTCCAGAATCTATCGACTTTTGAAACATCATCGCTAATGCCTCCGCAAACTCCACATCTACTTCCTTCAGAACACGAGGGTGCATTCCATCTGGTCTAGGAGATTTATCTACCTTTAGACTATTCAGCTTCCTGAGTACTTTCTCTGTCGTAATTGTGACTGCGCACACTTCTCTTCCCTGCCACCCTTGAGTGTCCGGTATATTGCTGATGTCTTCCTCAGTGAAGACTGATGCAAAATACTCGTTCAGTTCCTCTGCCATCTCCTTATCTCCCATTACAATTTCTCCAGCATCATTTTCTATCGGTCCTATATCTACTCTCACCTGGTTTTACTCTTTATATACTTGAAAGAGCTTTTAGTATCCTCTTTGATATTATTTGCTAGCTTCCTTTCATAGTTAATCTTTTCTCTCTTAATGACCTTCTTGGTTTCCTTTTGTAAGTTTTTAAAAACTTCCCAATCCTCTGTCTTCCCACTAATTTTTGCTTCCTTGTATGCCCTCTCTTTTGCTTTAACTTTGGCTTTGACTTCTCTTGTCAACCACGGTTGCATCCTTTTTCCACTCGAAAATTTCTTCTCCTTTGGAATATACCTGTCTTGCACCTTCCTCATTTCTCGCATAAACTCCAGCCACTGCTGCTCTGCTGCCTTTCCTGCCAGTGGCCCTTTCCAGTCAATATTGGCCAGTTCCTCTCATGCCACTGTAATTTCCTTTACTCCACTGAAATACCGACACATCAGATTTCGGCTTCTCTTTTTCAAATTTCACAGTGAATTCAATCATGTTATGATCACTGCCTCCTGAGGGTTCCTTCACCTCAATCTCTCTAATCACCTCCAGTTCATTACACAATACCCAATCCAGTACAGCCGATCCCCTAGTGGGCTCAACAACAAGCTGTTCTAAAAAGCCATCTTGCAGACATTCTACAAATTGTCTCTCTTGAGGTCCAGTGCTGACCTGTTTTTCCCAATCTACTAGCATGTTAAAATCCCCCACAATTATCATAACACTGCCCTTCTGACAAGCCTTTTCTATTTCCTGATGTAATTTGTAGTCCACATCCCTGCAGCTGTTGGGAGGCCTATAAATAACTGCCATCAGGGTCCTTTTACCCCTGTGATTTCTTAGCTCAACCCATAAAGCTTCTGCACCTTCCGATCCTATATCACCTCTTTCTAATGAGTTAATATCATTTCTTACCAATAAAGCCACGCTTCCCCCTCTGCCTGCCTTACTATCCTTCCGATACACCGTGTATTCTTGGACGTTCAGCTCCCAGAGACATGCATCCTTTAGCCAGGTCTCAGTGATGGCCACAATATCATACGTGCCAATCTGTAGCTGTACAACAAGATCATCCACTTTATTCCCTATGCTGCGTGCATTTAAGTACAACACCTTAAGACCAGTATTTGATACTTTTTGCTTTGATTTCACTGCAACTTTATTGCACTGCAAATCATCCTACAAATTTGCCCCATCATCTGCCTGTCTTTCCTGACATCTTTACTGCTCACTATTTTAGATTTATTTCTGTTTTCCCCTTCCTCCATTTCCATCCCCCTGCCAAATTAGTTTAAACCCTCCCTAACAGCTCTATTAAACTTTCCTGCCAGGATATTGGTCCCCTTCGGGTTCAGGTGTAACCTGTCCTTTTTGAACAGGTCATACTTCCCCCAGAAGAGATCCCAATTATCCAAGAATCTGAAGCCCTGCCCCCTACACCAGTCTCTCAGCCACGCATTCATCTGCCTGATCCGACTATTCTTGCCCTCGCTAGCACGTGCCACAGGTAGCAATCCTGAGATTACTACCCTCGAGGTCCTGCTTCTCAGCTTCCTTCCTAACTCCTGGAAATCTCTCTTCAGAACCTCCTCCTTTGTCCTATCTATGTCATTGGTACCAACATGTACCAAGACAACTGGCTGCTCACCCTCTCCCTTTAGAATATTCAGGACCCGATCCGAGACATCCCGTACCCTGGCACCCGGGAGGCAACACACCAGACAGGTATCTCTATCAGGCTCTCAAAATCTCCTGTCCATACCCCTGACTATGGAATCCCCTACGACTACCGCATTTCTCTTCTCCCTCCTTCTCTCCTGCACAAAAGCGCCAGGCTCAGTGCCAGAGACCCGGTCACCGTAGGGGTCCCCTGTCAGGTCATCCCCCTCAACAGCATCCAGAACAAGATATTTGTTGCTGAGGGGGACAGCCACAGGGGTGCTCTCCACTATCCGGGTATTTTCCTTCCCTCTCTTGACAGTGACCCAGTTTTCTGACCCCTGTAGCCTAGGGATGACTACCTTCCTGTAGCTCCTGTCTATCACCTCTTCACTTTCCCTAGTAAGCAGTAGGTCATCAAGCTGCAGCTCCAGATCCCTAACACGGTCTCTGAGGAGCTGCATCTCGGTGCACCTGGTGCAGATGTGGCCATCAGGGAGGCTGGAGGTCTCCCAGGATTCCCACATCTGACACCCTAAACAAAGCACTAACCCTGCAGGCATGCTATCTAATTCTACAGGAATGAGACAGGAAAAATAAGTCTACTCATCCACTTACCTTGCCAAATAGATGAACTTTTTAAACCGTTAGCTCGTACCGTTAGCTGTGAGAGCCCTGCTGTTCCTGTCTGTCTGGGCCGATTCGTGAAAGGTGGGGGGGGGGGTGTGGAGAAAAAAAAAAGAGTTGGTGTTTCGCTCTCGCCTCTTCCCGTTTACCGCTGAAGCCTGTTGAAGCCAAAGCCCTACACTCTGCTCCCATTCACTCCGCTGCCCGCTGTATAGGGTGGTCTCCTTTTTAAACTCTCTGCGTGGTCCTGTTGACATCATGCGCCTGCGCAGTCTCGCCCTTCTTGCACTCAAAGAAGTTTTTTAAAAAAACTGCTTTCCTTCCATGATTCATACCTGACAATCTGTAATAGTGCAACAAGATCATCCACCTTATTTCTTAAACTCCACGCATTGACATATAACACATTGGGTACTATATTCGTTACCCTTTTTGATTCTGGTTGGAGAATGGGGTTGACAAAGGGGAAAAAAGGATCAGCCATGATTAAATGGTGGACCAGACTCGATGAACCAAATGTCCTAATTCTGCTTCTATGTCTTATGGTCTTTAGATCTAAGTATTCTAATGGAAAACAATGCAACTGTGGCTGACAAAGGAAGTCAAAGCCAACATAATAGAAGGCATATGGTGCATAGGCCTTCATCAACTGTGGGATTCAGTTTAAGAGCCGAGAGATAATGTTACAGCTATATAGGACCATGGTCAGACTCCACTTGGAGTGCTGTGCTCATTTCTGGTCGGCTCATTACAAGAAGGATGTGGAAACCATAGAAAGGGTACAAAGGAGATTTACATGAATGTTGCCTGGATTGGGGAGCATGCCCTATGAGAATAGGTTGAGTGAACTTGGCCTTTTCTCATTGGAGCGGCGGAGGATGAGAGGTGACCCGATAGAGGTGTACAAGATGATGAGAGGCATTGATCGTGTGGTTGGTCAGAGGTTTTTTCCCAGGGTTGAAATGGCTAACACAAGAGGGCATAGTTTTAAGGTGCTTGGAAGTAGGTACAGAGGGGATGTCAGGGGTAAGTTTTTTACACAAAGATTGGTGAGTACATGGAATGGGCTGCTGGCAATGGTGGTGGAGGCGGATATGATATGGTGTTTTAAGAGACTCCTGGTAGGTACGTGGAGCTCAGAAAAATAGAGGGCTATGTGTAACCCTAGGTAATTTCTAAAATAAGTACATGTTTGGCACAGCACTGTGGGCCGAAGGGACTGTATTGTGCTGTAGGTTTTCTATGTTTCTATAGAATAGCCAAAGAGGAGGCATATTGTAAAGCAAAAATTATTGGGAAGTTAGAGGATTTGAAAATTTTTAAAAACCATCAAAAGGGCAGAAGGCAACTAAGGAAAACCATGGGTGGGGGAAGAAATATGAAATATGAAGTTAAGCTAGCCAATAACAATACCAAAACTTTTTTCAGATATGTATAGGGTAAAAGAGAGTTGAGAGTAGATATTTGTGGTAGAGATGGTTAACACTAGTGCATGATGAGATACTTGACCATTCTGGAACAGCTGGGTTTAAGATTGCTGTTCCGTGTAGAGAATAACCTTGGAGATAAGAGCAGTACTAGGAACTCCAATTATCAAGACACTAGGCCCCTGGAACCAGGAGGGAGGATGTGTCTGAAGGTAAATTATGAGCCCTGATAACAGGGTACAAAGAGGACTGTTAGACTCGCGCTGAGAGATTAATTGACTTGACTTTTAAATGATTGATCTTGTACTGACTGTAGGATGCTAAACAAAGTCATATGAAGTTGTTTGTCTTGCTGTATAAATATGAGCTCTGTACGACCTAAAAATCAGAGTTCTGGTGGTAGTGGATACTGCTGCAGACTCTCCATGATATCATGTTAATAAACTCTTAAAACGAAATTCAAAGTCACTCTGGTGTTCTTAGTTAGTGTTTCCCCGACAATATTGGACTGGTGGAAAATGAAATGGCAGATGATCTGAATAAATATTTTAAGACCATAAGACTATAAGATATAGGAGCAGAAGTAGGCCATTCAGCCCATCAAGTCTGCTCCACCATTCAATCATGGGCTGATCCAATTCTTTCTTTTTTTAGATTATGAGGACACTCAGTCCTCGTTTATTGTCATTTAGAAATGCATGCATTAAGAAATGATACAATGTTCCTCCAGAGTGATATCACAAAAAAACTGGACAAACCAAAGACTAACACTGACAAGACCACATAATTATAACATATAGTTACAGCAGTGCAAAGCAATACATAATTTGATAAAGAGCAGACCATGGGCACGGTAAAAAAAAATTTCAAAGTTCTGATCGACTCTCGATAGTCCCCAATAGCAGGTGGCAAAAGATAGAAACTCTCCTTGCCATAAACCTCTAGGTGCCGACAACTGCCGATGCAGAACCCTGGAAGCACCCGACTACAGCTGACTTTGAGTCCGTCCGAAAATTTCGAGCCTCCGACGAGCCCTCTGACACCGAGTACTGAGCACCATCTCTGCTGAGTGCCTCGACCCTGCCCTGACCGCCGAACAACAAGCAAAGCCGAGGACTCGGGGTCTTCTCCTCCGGAGATTCTGGATCACACAGTAGCAGCGGCAGCGAGAAAGGCATTTCAGAAGTTTCTTCAGATGTTCCTCCGTTCTCTCACGTCTGTCTCCATCAAATCAGGATTGTGCACGGCATCCTACTTGACAGATTACAGATATCATTCACCAGAGTGGCCACTGCGCGCTGCGTTGTGTCGCCATCTTCTCCTCTCCTTCTGATCCAATTCTTCCAGTCATTCCCACTCCCCTGCCTTCACCCCATACCCCTTGATGCTCTGGCAAATCAAGAACCTGTCTATCTCTGCCTTAAATACACCCAATGACTTGGCCTCCACAGCCACTCATGGCAACAAATTCCATAGATTTACCACCTTCCGACTAAAGTAATTTCTCCGCATCTCAGTTCTAAATGGACGTCCTTCTATCCTGAAGTTGTGCCCTCTTGTCCTAGAATCCCCTACCATGGGAAATAACTTTGCCAGATCTAATCTATTCAGGCCTTTTAACATTTAGAATGTTTCTATGAGATCCCTCCCCTCATTCTCCTGAACTCCAGGGAATACAGCCCAAGAGCTGCCAAACATTCCTCATACGGTAATCCTTTCATTCCTGGAGTCATTCTTGTGAATCTTCTCTGAACTCTCTCCAAAGGAGCCCAAAACTGCACACAATACTCTTAAGTGTGGTCTCATGAGTGCCTTATACAGCCTCAATATCACATCCCTGCTCTTACATTCTGGACCTCTAGAAATGAATGCCAACATTGCATTCGCCTTCTTCACAACCTGGAGGTTAACCTTTAGGGTAACAAGGACTCCCAAGTCCCTTTGCATCTCTGCATTTTGAATTCTCTCCTCATCTAAATAATAGTCTGCCCGTTTATTTCTTCCACCAAAGCGCATGCCCATCCACTTTCCAACATTATATTTTATTTGCCACTTCTTTGCCCATTCCCCTAAACTATCTAAGTCTCTCTGCAGCCTCACTGTTTCCTCAACACCACCCACTTCTCCACCTATCTTTGTGTCATCATCAAATTTGGCCAAAATCCATTAATGCCGTAGCTCAAATCATTGACATACATTGTAAAAAGCAGAGGTCCCAACACTGACTCCTGTGGAACTCCACTGGTTACTGGCAGCCAGCCAGAATAGGATCCCTTTATTCCCACTCTCTGTTTTCTGGTGACCAGCCAACACTCAACCCATGCTAGTAACTTCCCTTTGATTCCATGGGCTCTTATTTTGTTAAGCAGCCTCATGTGTGGCACCTTGTCAAAGGCCTTCTGAAAATCCAAGAACACCATGTCTACTGCATCTCCTTTGTCTACCCTGCTTGTAATTTCCTCAAAAGATTGCAGTAGGTTAGTCAGGCAGGATTTTCCTTTCAGGAAACCATGCCGGCTTTGGCCTATCTTGTCATGTGCCTCCAGGTACTCCGTAATCTCATCCCAAGCAATTGATTCCAACAACTTCCCAACCACTGATGTCAGACTAACAGGTCTATAGTTTCCTTTCTGCTGCCTCCCACCCTTCTTAAATAGCGGAGTAACTTTTGCAGTTTTCCAGTCATTCTGTACAATGCCGGAATCTATCGATTCTTGAAAGATAATCATTAATGCCTTCACAATCTCTCTAGCTACTTCTTTCAGAACCCAAGGGTGCACTCCATCAGCTTCAGGAGGTTTAAGCTTCCTGAGCACCTTCTTAGTCGTAATTTTCACTGCTCAAACTTCACTTCCGTAACACTTTTGATGGCCCAGGAAACGTTTGCATCAGTTTTATCTGTGGAAGGCACTGGTAGTATGCCAGACATTCAAAAGTATCAAGATACAGAAGTGAATTCAATTGCTATTTCTAGAGAGATTGTGCTTGGGAAGATAAGTCACCTGGACTAGAACCCAGGGGCCAGGGTTCTGAAAGAGGTGGCTGAAGAGATTATGGAGACTTTGGTAATGATCGTTCAAGAATCACTAGATTCCATTTCCCTCTTAAGTCCATTCCCCTGCTTTCCCTCCGTAACCTTTCAGGAGGGTTGGAAAATAGCAAATGTCACTCCACTCTTCAGGAAGGGAGGGAGGCAGAAGAAAGGAAATTATAGGACAATTAGCCTGATCTCAATGGTTGGGCAGATGTTGCTGCAGAAGAACAGACAGATTAGGAAAATGTGCAAAGAAGTGGCAGATGGAATACAGTATTGGGGTCTTGCACTTTGAAACATGGAAACATAGAAAACCTACAGCACAATGTAGGCCCTTCAGCTTACAAAGTTGTGTTGGACATGTCCCTAACCTTAGAAATTACAGGCTTACCTATAGCCCTCTATTTTTCTAAGCTCCGTGTACCTATCCAAACGTCTCTTAAAAGACCCTTCATATCCGCCTCCACCACCGTTGCCGGCAGCCCATTCCATGCACTCACCACTCTCTGCATAAAAAACTTACCCCTGACATCTCCTCTGTACCTACTCCCTAGCACCTTAAACCTGTGCCCTCTTGTCGCAGCCATTTCAGCCCTGGGAAAAAGCCTCTGACTATCCATGGGATCCACATAATCAATGCTTTTGGTAGAAGGAATAAAATCATAGACTATTTTCTAAACAGGGAGAAAATTCAAAAATCCAAGGAGGAAAGGGACTTGGGAGTCTTTGTGTAGGATTCCCTAGAGGTTAATTTGCAGGTTGAATCGGTGGAGAAGAAGTTGAATGCAATGTTAGCATTAGTTTCAAGAGGACTTGAACAAAGAAGCAGGGATGTCATGCTGAGGCTGTATAAGGTAATGGTGAGCCTCACTTGGAATAGTGTGAATAGGTTTAGGACCCTTCTATAAGAAACGATGTGCTGACATCGGGGAGGGTTCAGAGGAGGTTCATAAGAACCTACCACCCCACCAGCCTCCGGGTCCAACATATTATTCTCCGTAACTTCCGCCACCTCCAACGGGATCCCACCACTAAGCATATCTTTCCCTCCCCCCCTCTCTCTGCATTCCGCAGGGATCGCTCCCTACACAACTCCCTTGTCCATTCGTCCCCCCCATCCCTCCCCACTGATCTCCCTCCTGGCACTTATCCGTGTAAGCGGAACAAGTGCTACACATGCCCTTACACTTCCTCCCTTACCACCATTCAGGGCCCCAAACAGTCCTTCCAGGTGAGGCATCACTTCACCTGTGAGTCGACTGGGGTGATATACTGCGTCCGGTGCTCCCGATGTGGCCTTTTATATATTGGTGAGACCCGACGCAGACTGGGAGACCGCTTTGCTGTACATCTACGCTCTGTCCGCCAGAGAAAGCAGGATCTCCCAGTGGCCACACATTTTAATTCCACATCCCATTCCCATTCTGACATGTCTATCCACGGCCTCCTCTACTGTAAAGATGAAGCCACACTCAGGTTGGAGGAACAACACCTTATATTCCGTATGGGTAGCCTCCAACCTGATGGCATGAACATTGACTTCTCTAACTTCCGCTAGGCCCCACCTCCCCCTCGTACCCCATCTGTTACTCTTTTTAATGCACACATTCTTTCTCTCACTCTCCTTTTTCTCCCTCTGTCCCTCTGAATATACCTCTTGCCCATCCTCTGGGTCACCCCCCCCCGTCTTTCTTCCCAGACCTCCTGTCCCATGATCCTCTCGTATCCCCTTCTGCCTATCACCTGTCCAGCTCTCGGCTCCATCCCTCCCCCTCCTGTCTTCTCCTATCATTTTGCATCTCCCCCTCCCCCTCCAGCTTTCAAATCCCTTACTCACTCTTCCTTCAGTTAGTCCTGATGAAGGGTCTCGGCCTGAAACGTCGACTGCGCTTCTTCCTATAGATGCTGCCTGGCCTGCTGCGTTCACCAGCAACTTTGATGTGTGTTGCTTGAATTTCCAGCATCTGCAGAATTCCTGTTGTTTTCATAAGAATGATTCTGGGATTGAAAGGCTTATCATATGAACAGTGATTGAAGGCTCCAGGTGTACTCGCTGGAATTTAGAAGAATGAGAGGGGGATCTCATTAAAATCTATTGATCGTTGAAAGGCCTAGATAGAGTGGGTGTGAAGAGGATATTTCCTACAGTGGTGAATCTAAGATCGGAGGGCACAGGCTCAGGGTAAAGGGACACCCATTTATAACAGAGATTAGGTGGAATCTCTTTTGCTAGAGGGTGGTGAATTTGTGAAATTCATTGATGTAGGTACTGTGGAGGTCACTAGGTGCATTTAGGGCAGAGGTTGATAGGTTCTTGATTAGTCAGGGCATGAAAGATTATAGGGTGAAGGTAGGGGAATGAGGTTAAAAGGGAAATGGATCAGCCATGATGAAATGGTGGAGCAGTCTCAATGACACATATAGCCTAATTCTGCTCCTATGTTTTATGGTCTTATGATGTTATGGACATAATTTTGTGGACTGTTGAACAAGGCAGACTCATGTTCTTTTTTTATGTTCAAACATTCTTAATGGTGATGTAATTAAAAATAGACTAACTGCATCTGTACATAACAGGTATACAAATTTTAAATTATGTGAAGATCTGTTGCTATAAACAGCTATCATAAGATGTCTCAGTGGTGAAACCTCTTCTTGCTTTGTGTGACCATAATTAGTTTTAAATAAATGAAATGTTATTAAATAAATTAAGCAATTAACAATTAATATAAAACAATTTTGTTACCAGAGTGCCAGAACAGATAGCCAAGTGGTTGCAGAGGAAAATGTTGTACAGCCTATGTACAAAGTCATGAATCAAAAGGTTGAACATAGTGTTCTGAGCTGTATATTTTTCAATGCAGGAAAGGCAGATGAGCTCAGTTGTGAATCAGCTGTGGAATTATGACATTATAGCCACTAGTAATCATTGGGTAGGAAGGGCAGGCCTGTAGGCCCAGTATTCTGGGGGTTCTTTTGTTTTAGGTGCGATAGAACAGGAGGGATTAAAGGTGGAGAGCCAGTGTTACTAGTCAGGGAAAATGTCACAGCAGTGCTCAGTCAGGACAGTCTGAAGAACTCGGCTAGTGAGGCTTTATGGGTAGAACTGAGAAATAAGAAAGCTATGACCATGTTAATGGGTTTATATTATCGACCACCCAAAAGGCAGCAGGATTTAGAGGAGCAAATTTGCAGAGAGATCGCAGACTGTTGCAAGAAACATAAGGTTGTTATATTAGGTAATTTTAACTTTCTACACATTGATTGGAACTCCCATATTGTAAAGAACTAAATGGAATAGAGTTTGTCAGATGTGTTCAGAAAAGTTTCCTTAATCACTGGATATAAGTCTCAAACAGAGGGAGTGCAATACTTGATCTGTTATAAGGGAATGAGACAGGGCAGGTGACAAAAGTTTTGTTGGGGAACACTTTGCATCTAGTGATCACAATGCCATTAGTTTCAAGGTAATTACGGAAAAGGATGTGTCTGCTCTTCAGGTTGAGATTCTAAATTGGAAAAAAGTTAATTTTGATGGTATTAGAAAGATTTGGCGTTTTGATTGGGGCAGGTTGTTTTTTGGCAAAGGTATACTTAGTAAGTGGGAGGCCTTCCAAAATGAATTTTTGAGAGCACAAGGTTTGTATACTCTGTCAGAATAAAAGGCAAGGATAACAGGTTTAGCAAATCATGGTTTTCAAGAGATATTGAGGCTATGGTTAAGAGAAGGAAGTAGTTCCATAGCAGGTATAGGCAGGTAGGAACAAACGAAGCAATTGAGGAGTATAAGAAATGGAAGAGAGCACTTAAGAAGGAAATCAGGAAGACTAAAAGAAGGTATGAGGTTGCTCCAGCAGACAAGGTGAAGGAGAATACTAAGGGCTTCTATGGATAGATTAAGAGCAGAAGGATAGCAAGGGTCAAAATTGGACCTCTGGAATCGATGGTAATCAATGTGTGGATCCAAAAAGATTGGGGGAGATTTTAAATGGATTTTTTTTGCATCTCTATTTACTTGGGAGATGGACACAGAATATACTGAAGTGAGGCAAAGTAGCAGCGAGATCATGGACCACATACAGATTACAGACGAGAAGGTGTTCACTACCCTGAGGCAAATTAGGGTGGATAACTCCCCAGGGCCTGACAAGGTGTTCTGTCAAACCCCGTGGGAGGCAAGTGCAGAAGTTGCAGTGACCTGAGCAGAGATATTTAAAGCAGCCATGAATAAGGTGCAGGAGGACTGGAGGACAGCCAATGTTGTTCCATTGTTTAAGAAAGGCTCTAAGAATAAGCCTGAAAGTTAGAGGCCTGTGAATCTGACATCAGTAGTGGGAAAACTATTGGAAGGTATTCTAAGGGACTGGATATATAAGCACTTAGTGTGCATGTGCCGGTCGTGCATGCAGCCTGGTACAGCCATTCCGATCTATTCTTACTTTCTTCTTCTTACTTTTTAATTTACGTTATTTTTGGTATTTTTTTTCTCACGGTAACATGCTGGTAGAGAGAGTTTTATTTGGGTTTTCTTTAGCGCTGGAAATGGTTACATCCCGACACGCGGGACAGAAGCAAGGTCGCATTGTGTATTTCACGGACCAGCAAAGACCGGCTGGCTTAGTGAACGGAGCGGTGGACACCCCTGCTGAAATCTGGAGGAAAACACACAGAGGGGGATCACAGAGCCGAGGAAAGAGACAACAGAGACTTTTGGAGAAGAGGAGTTTGGTGGGTAATACCGTTCCGGCTGACCGCCAGTGCAGTGAAAGCGGTAAGCATAAAGGAGTTGGGTGCTTATTGTTCTGGCTAACAATGGATGGTGCAATCCGGGGTATATTACGATTGAGGAACGTGTTTGCAGACTGGATATTGAACTTTTTACTGTTGGACTTTGGCCACATTCCAACGTGATACAACACTTAGCAGCACGGGAGGTCGTTCCTGCCTGCGGCCATCGAACGTGCAGCTCCTCCCGTGGAGAGTCAGACACGCTGAGCCAATAGACTGGTCCTGGACTATTTTCCATCTGGCATAGTTTGCATTTTGGTGTTTGATGGTTGGGGTTTTTTGTATTGCTATATTTACGCTCTATTCTTGGTTGGTGCGGCTGTAACGAAACCAAATTTCCCTTGGGATTAATAAAGTATATCTATCTATCTATCTATCTATATGGATAGACAGAGACTGATTAGGGATAGTCAACATGGCTTTGTACATGACACGTTGTGTCTAACCAATCTTATAGTTTTTCAAGGAAGTTACCCAGCATTCTAAAGGGGATGGCTGAGCAGCCAGAAACCTTGGTACATATTGACACCAATGACATAGGTAAGAAAAGGGAGGAGGTCCTGAAGTGAAAATTTAGGAAGTTGGGTAGAAAGCTGAAAAGTGGGACCTCTAGGATAGTGATCTCAGAATTGCTACCTGAGACATGCACCAGTGAGTGTAAGAATAGAATAACTTGGTAGATGAAAGTATGGCTGAGGAACTGGTGCAGGGCACTGGGGTTCAGATTTCTGGATCATTGGGATCCCTCTGGGAAGGTATGACCTGTACAAAAGGGATGAGTTACATCTAAACCTAAGGGGGACCAATGTCTTTATGGGGTGGTTTGTTTGCGACTGTGGAAGCCAGATTATTGGGTGTATTTATGATGTTGGTTGATAGGTTCTTGATCGTTCAGGTTGTGAAAAGTTACAGAAGGAAGGCAGGAGAATGGGTTTGAGAAGGAAATGGAACACCACGATGAAATGGTGAAGTAGACTTGATGGGCCGAATGGCCTAATTCTGCTCCTATGTCTTATGGTCTAAAGGCTCAGTTTTATCCATTCTCTTTTCTGTAATATTATTATAAAAAAATTAAAAACCCAGTAAAAGAATCTTAAATTCTTTATACTTTACATTAGCTTCACACAGGTACTGTATACAGGCTGCTGACATCATCAGATCTGAACAAGTACAGTCAGCATCCAGCAAAGGAAATTGAAATCACTGCAATATGCTGAAGTATTCTGCAAATTAAATTATGAATATTATTCATTGCAATGGGAAAATCTTATTCTATGCTCGCACTTCAAATTCACACCAGAGATATAAAATGTAAAAAAAGATATAATTTGATTTTTGACATGTACTGTTAACATTTCAGCAACATGCTTAATTAATATGCTGTTTTCACATGAAAAGTTCTTTATGATCTTTGCTTAAAGAGCTCATTTACAATTATCAAAATGAATGTAACTAACAACCACTTACAGCTGCAATCACTTTTGCTCAACTCAACTAGATTTCTGACAATGACATCAGACCAAAAGATCATAAGACACAGGATCAGAATTAGGTCATTTGGCCCATCAAGTCTGCTCTGCCATTCCATCATGGTGGATTTATTATCCCTCTCAGCCCCAAATATTGCTCCTTTCCTTCTCCGTGGTGATCTCAGCAGTTTCAATGCACCTTTGACTGTGGAGGAAATGTGAATTCCTTCTTCTCCAGACCTCCTCCTCTTCCACCTATCACCTCTCTCTGGTGCTCCTCCACCTTCCCCTTCTCCCATGGCCACTCCCCTCTCCAATGAAAATAGTTTTAAAAATTATTATTATCAATTTCAATGTACTGCTGCTGCAAAACAACAAATTTCATGAGACCTCATAACTTTATATACCTTTATCAATTCTCTCCTCATGCTCCTATGCTCTAGGGCTAGCACAATTGCAGCAAACACAGTAGCTAGCACATTTGCTTTACAGTGCCAGTGACCTCACTCCCCCACCTCCCAGTGTCATTTAACAAGAACATAGACAAGATTCCTAGAGAATTGTTGAGAATTCCTAACACCCATCCCACAATCCCTTTAACCCACTACCATCAGGAGACAGGAGAATCAGGACTAGGACTGCCGGACTGGGAAAAAGTTTCTTCCCTCAAGCTGTGAGATTATTGAATACATTGCCACGACCAAAGTCTTGTCACTCAAACAGCGAGCTGTTGATATAGACAGATCTTCATTGATCCCAAAGGAAATTATAGTGTCACAGTATCATTACAAGAGCACAGATAAACAAATATTAGAAGAGAAGTAAAAAAGAATAAAAAATATTATCTCGAACTGTCTAACGGGAGGGGTTCATCACTTCCCCAGCTATAGGTTGACTCATTATTCCCCCTTTATCCCACTCGCTGCCTCCTACCAATCAGCCAAAATGTCAGTAACTTTCCTGCAAATACCATGGGCTCCTAATTTGGTTAGAAGCCTCAGGTGTGGCACTGTGTCAAAGGCCTGCTGAAAGTCCAAATATACAACATCCACTGCATCCACTTTATCTATCCTGTTTGTAATTGTAACACACTGTAAGGTTTCATTGTTATGTAATGGCTTCTCTGTAATGTTCCACTGCTGAGGTATTGGTTTCTCTGTAGCAGCAATGTTTGGGTATTGACTAGAGATAATGGGGCATGTTAGCCAATGAGTAGGATGTTGTTCTTTCTTGTGTGTCTGGGAGCCAGGAATTCGTGGGTCTTTTGCTGGGGAGAGATGAGGAGAGAAGACGTGAATGGAGAGAGTTGGTAGATCTTGGATGGAGTGGACTTGGAGCAAGGGTCCGAAGGTTAGCGATGACCATAAGACATAGGAGCAAAATTAGGCCATTCGGCCCATCAAGTCTATTTCACCATTTCATCGTGGTGTTCCATTTCCCTCTCAAACCCATTCTCCTGCCTTCCTACCGTAACTTTTCACAACCTGAACAATCAAGAACCTATCAATACAAGAACCTATAAATACACCCAAATTACTGGTCTTTCAACTGAAGCTACAAGCATTCTTCAAATCCTTCCTCATCTTTCATTCTTCAGACCTGACAAAGGGTTCCAGCCTGAAACGTTGACTCATCGTTTCTGACTGATGCTGCCCGACCTGCTGAGTTCATCCAGCGTACTAAAAGTGTTAATGATCGGAGGATGTCGATGGTGGACGAATGGCCTTATCAGTGAGCTCCAACCTTGCGCAATAGACTGTTTCATGAGAATGGGCCTTTTTTCTTTTTTTGTTTTCTTTAATTAACCATATAGTCAAATTAAGAATTATAAAGCTCAATCGTTTAATCGCATATTGTGTACTGTTTGTTATTTCATGATACTGATTTGTAACAGGGGACACATCGCGCAGCATCCACCCAAATGAGATTTCTTAAAGTTTGGCCAGGCCAGGGGCTATCATCCCCTTCATTACGCCACTAGCCGAAGCGAGAGTTACAATTGTGGGGCGTGTCCGGGATTGATTCTGTTGGATGCTGTGTGATTACCCTGAGTGGCGTAGATATTCGTACTCCGAATGAATTGTTAATTTGCCTGTTAAGTGCTGTTAATTTTGCGATTGTAGGCGGAGGTTTGGTGAAATGGCTGGCACAGCTCTCGTTTTAATGCAGACCAGCGCTGACGTAGTAGTAGCTGGGGGCGGAATTTTCAAAGACAGGGTTTGATCGTTTCTGATGAGTTAGGGGAAGGAATGGTCGGATTAGGAATGTCTAATTAGTCCACATTCCCCAGTGAAGAGTGAGAGTTCTGAGTTAGTATCTGCCTTTACCTCTGGCAAATAAATGGAAAAAACACGTTCAAAGTCCCAGCTCTGGTAAGCTCCACCTATTCTTTGGAAAAACGCCCATCCCTAAAGGAGAGGAGGAGTACAAGACTTGGGCAGACCAGTCCTCTCAGTTGTTAGATGAGTGGAAGTGCTTTGATGACGTAAAACGACAGAGATTGGTTGAAAGTTTGAATGGGCGGGCCACTGACGTTGTGAGAGCCGTCAGGTTGAAGTATCCCCTAGCAACCGTGAACAATTACCTGCGAGCACAGGAAAGCTCTTTTGGTACGACAGGAAGCCCAATGGAGCTCACAGTGGGGTTTCAGAACATGTGTCAGGAGAAGGGGGAGAAGATTTCTGCTTTTATTTTTCGGCTAGAGAGGCAGCTAAATTGCTTGCGGCACAGAGGGGCCATTCTGGCGGCTGAGGTGGATCAGTTAAGAATGGACCAGGTAGACAGGGGTGCCTAGTCCCATGACCGGATTGTGTGGGGTCTCCGACAGTCTTGTAAGACGCGCCCCCTCCATCTTTTGAGCTGATCAGAGAGGCACGGGAAGTGGAGAACGCATTGGAGGGGCTGGAGGCCTCTGTCAGCAGCATACAGTCCTCGGTAGTAGTCCCCTGTGGTGAAGTGACCACAGATAGCCTACCCCAGGGAGCGGTAGAGGAGATTGTGGCAGGGTTATGAATGGAGATATGTCGGCTATTATCAGCGTGTGTGACACCCCTCCCCAATGATGGAGCTGATAGGGCGGGGGGAGTCCCCCAAGGGGACGGACAATATGGAGGGCTGCTGGCAGCAGGTGTCACGCGAGAAGGAGAGTGAGCCCCTAGGTACCTCAGCAGGGAGAGTCATTGGGAAAACCTAGAGGAGACCCAGTGAGGGAACAGCCTCATGTCTCTGGGGGAACACATTCCCAGCAATGTACCAAGGAACCCCCAAAAGCGAAAGGCCCAATTCCTGAATGCTTAGAGGGACTATGCTCCAGTGTGTCACTATGGATAGAGGGTATTTAAGCTAAAGCCATACTCGACACCGGGTTGCAGGTCACGTTGTTGTACTGTTTGTTTTACAACCGGTATCTAAAGCATTTACCATTGACACCATTTGGGGCACTGGAGATCTGGAGGCTTAGTGCCTGTGATTATCCATATGACGGTTATTTGTCAGTGAAGTTGGAGTTCTCGGAGGCCGATGTGGGAGTGGCTGAGGTTCTTGATACATTAGTGCTGGTTTGTCCGGACCCTGTTGAGAATGGCGGCATTTCAGTTCTGGTGGGGACCAACACCCCTCTTGTGAGGAGGCTCATGGGGGCCTGCAAGGAGAAGGCTGGCGAGAGCTTTCTGGGAACATTGTCCGTGCACATGGTGGTTCGAGCTGCTTTTGAGGAAGTGTGCGCCTGCATTAGGCTGGATACCAAATTTAGACACGGGACTGTGTGGTTCACCCAGTCAAAGCCAATGGCAGTTCAGTCCAGGGAAGCAGCGAGAGTGATGGGGCCACCCAAATTTCCAGGAGTGCCTGAGGGTGAAGCCCTCTTAGTAGACGCTCCTGAAGAGTACGAGGGGGAGTTGGGATTTCCTGCTGGGGTACTGATGAGGCCCAAATTGAAGAAGCCCTTGGTTGTACAGACAAGCAGGATGGCAGTGATTGTCAGGAACACTACAAAGAGGCAAACGGGGGATGCCCCTGGCGCATTTATTCCCGGTGATGGTAATGTTTAATATCCCTGTGAGACAAGCTGGGGAGAAACTGTTGGAAAGGGGGAAAGTTGACCGCTAAGTCATTCAACTTCGGGGACTCCCCGATTCCTGCAGGTTGGAAGAGGAGGCTGGTAGAGAAGATGTTGAAGCTGGAAGGTGTCTTTTCTACGGACGTGTTTGATGTGGGTTGTTCCAAGAGCACACATCACACTATCCGGGTGACTGAGGATACCCTGTTCAGAGAAGGGTCACAGCGACTGACCCCTGCAGAGGTGGAGGATGTTCGGAAGCATTTGTGTAAATTGAAGGAAGCTAGGATCATCACTGAGTCCGAAAGCCCCTATGTGATTCCAATAGTAGTGGCCCAAAAGAAGAATGGGAAGGTACGAATGTGTGTGGACTACAGGACTCTGAACAGGCCCATGGTCTCTGACCAGTATACTGTCCCGAGGATTGAAGACACGTTGGCTTGCCGGAGTGGTGCGAAGTGGTTCAGTGTGCTGGACTTGATGAGTGGATATTACCGGATCCCTATGAGTGAGACCGACAAAGAGAAAATGGCATTTATATGTCCTGTGGGATTTTTCCAGTTTGAAAGGATTCCCAGGGCATCTCGGAAGCTCCTGCAAACTTCCAGTGAGTCATGGAGAAGACGGTGGGGGATATGAACTTGCTTGAGGTATTGGTATATCTGGATGACTTCACAGTATTTGGATCCACCTCGGAAGAACATGAATCGAGGCTGCTGAAGGTGCTGGGCTGCCTGCAATCTGATGGGTTAAATCTTTTCCTGGACAAGTGCCAATTCTGTCAAATGTCTGTTTAACTATGGTGGGCACATAGTCTCATGGCTGGAGTAGCCACAGATCCAGCTAAGATAGAGGTGGTTACCATCTGGCCAAGACCCCAGACTGTGAGTGCTCTGCACTTGTTCCTCGGGTTCTGTGGTTAATATCAGAGGTTCATGAGGGCTCCGCAAAAGTGACCCACCGGTTGAATCAGCTTCTGTGCGGTTACCCTCCCTTGGGGTAGAAAGGGAGAGGGAAAAAAGGTCAGGACGGTGGAGAGTATCTTAGCCTGTTGGAGCCCTCTGGACCAAAGTGAGGTGCAAAATGTGAAGAGGCCTTTCAGTCGCTGAAGAAGCTGCTGACTCAGGCGCCGGTGCTGGCTTTTGCAGACCCCCGATTACTGCACGTACTGCACACGGATGCCAGCCGAGAGGGTTTGGGGGTGTCCTGTATCAAGATCAGGGCACTGGATTGAGGCCCGTTGTGTTTATCAGCCAGAGTCTGTCGCCCTCCAAGAAAAACTATCCCACACACAAGTTGGAACTTCTGGCGTTGAAATGAGCAGTGGTGGATAAGCTGAATGACTATCTCTACGGGGTCAAGTTTGAGGTGAGGACGGACAACAACCCCCTAATTTATATCCTGACCTCAGCGAAACTGGATACCACAGGCCATCGGTGGTTGGCGGTGTTGTCTGCCAATGATTTCAGCCTGAGGTTCTGGCTGGAAAGCAGGAACATTGATGCTGGTGCTTTGGTCCGAGGGGTGCATAAGGGACTGGTCAGGGACGAGCAATGGGAGAGCATTCCTGCCCCTGGGGAGAAGGTCCTGTGTCAGTTTGCCATCACCATGAAGGCAGAGGGAAAGGAGGGGCAGGATCAAGCGGTGGATCAATTGGGAGCTTCTGATGATGCCATTCCCCAAGTTTACTGTAATCTGTCTGCTCTGAAGACAAATCAGCTGCCAGAATTGAGTTCTGGGGAAGTGGCAGCTGCTCAGCGAGATGATCCGGGCATTGGTACCATTTGGGCAGCGGTCGAAAAGGGAGGCATGGCTCAGGAGGACAAGACGAAACGTGCGTCGGTGCCTCCATTACTGAGAGAATGGCATAGGCTGGAGTTGAAGAACCAGATCTTATATCAGGTCTCGTCACCCCCAGACCAACCTCGGTGTTGTCAGCTGGTTCTGCCCGGAGTATTGGAGGATTATGTTCAAGTCACTTCATGATGATTCTGGACAGTTGGGGGTGGAAAAAACCTATGGATTTCTCAGAAACCAATTTTACTGGCCCCATATGAAGTCAGAGGTCGAATGCAAGTTGTGCATTTGATACATACAGCGGAAGACAATGCCTATGTGGGCAGCTCCCTTGCCCCACTTGCAGAGTGTGGGGCCTCTGGACCTGATGTTTATACTTCCTGTCAATAGAACCCGATGCCAGTAACACGGTGAATGTCTTAGTCATCACGGATCACTGCACCAGATATGCTCAGGCTTTTCCTACCAAGGACCAGAGGGCGTCTATGGTGGCAAAAGTGTTATGGGAGAAGTATTTCATCTATAATAGCCTTCCCAGGCGGATACATAGTGATCAGGGATGGGATTTCGAGAGCAGACTCATCCATGAGTTACTAGGCATGCTTGGACTTGAGAAGTTGAGGACCACACCCTATCACCCGCAGGACCTCGCTAGACATGCTCGGGACCCTGGAGATCAGCAAGAAGAGCAAGTGGAGTCAATATATTGGGCATCTGGTTCACTGTTACAACTGTACATGAAATGAAGCTATTGGGTACTTGCCATATTATCTGATGTTTGGGCGTGAGGCGAGGTTGCCCATTGACCTTTGTTTTGGGACTCTGGAGGGTGACTTACCACCAAAGACTGAAGTATGTGTCTGATATGAGAAGACAGCTGAAAAGGGCTTATGAATTAGCCGAGGTCGTGGCTGCCAAGCAGATTCAAGGAAATAAGAGGAGGTACGATCAAAAGGTGAGGCTCTCCCAACTCTTGCCAGGAGACAGAGTCCTCATAAGGAATTTGGGGTTACCTGGGAAACATAAATTGGCTGACCACTGGGCGGCTACGCTCTGTGTGGTGGAGAGTCAGATGCCAAACCTACCAGTTTCCTGGGAGAAACCAGAGGATGGGAATGGGTCTGTCAAGATTCTCCATCGGAACCACCTGTTGCCCCTGGGACAAGAGGTGCAGTTTAGACCCAGAGCCCGACTTGGAGCCTACGCCGAGTAAGAGAACACTGCAGAAATGTGGAGCGACTGCAGGGCCCCAACAGGCGAGGTTAGGCTGGCCCCCACTCCTGAGAGGGATACTGATTCCGAGGATAAGGACCTGGATGTGATGTATATGCTGCCTTTTGCTAACTCCCAATTGATTGAGCAAGAGACTCCTGGCCCTTCCGCTGATTCAGGAGCGGGGAGGGCTATCTGTGGGCAGCCTGGGTTGCAGCGGGACTCTGTAGGGGAGGAAGCAGGGCTTGGCCACGGGACAGAGGGGTCCGAGTTGCAGGTAGGCATGGGTGATAGGTCGGGGGGGGGGGCGTCCTCGACTGGTAGACCAGAAGTAACCCCAGTAGCATCTGAACCTGAAGAGTTAGGTGATGGGGTGTGGAGGGCTCAGAGAATTCGGAGACCTCTGGATAGGCTGGCTTATAAAGCCTCTCCAATCCTCCGGCACCTCACCCATAGACACCGACATTTTAAATATATCTGCCAAGGCCCCTGCAGTTTCAACACTAGTCTCCTTCAAGGTTCGAGGGAATACCCTGTCAGGTCCCAGGGATTTGTCCACTTTAATTTGCCTCAAGATAGCAAGCACCTCCTCCTTTTCAATCTGTACAGTTTCCATGATCTCACTACTTGTTTCCTTTAATTCCATAGACTTCATGCCAGTTTCCTTAGTAAATACAGACGCAAAAAATCCATTTACGATCTCCCCCATTTCTTTTGGTTCCGCACATAGCCGACCACTCTGATCTTCAAGAGGACCAATTTTATCCCTTACGATCCTTTTACTCTTAATATACCTGTTAAAGCTCTTTGGATTATCCTTCACTTTGACTGCCAAGGCAACCTCATGTCTTCTTTTAGCCCTCCTGATTTCCTTCTTAAGTATTTTCTTGCACTTTTTATACTCCCTGTTTCCTATACATGTCATACAACTGTCTCTTCTTCTTTATCAGAGTTGCAATATCCCTTGGTAACCAAGGTTCCTTATTCCTATTCACTTTCGCTTTAATCCTGACAGGAACATACAAGCTCTGCACTCTGAAAATTTCTCCTTTGAAGGCTTCCCACTTACCGATCACATCCTTGCCAGAGAACAACCTGTCCCAATCCACGCTTTTTAAATCCTTTCTCATTTCTTCAAATTTGGCCTTCCAGTTCAGAACCTCAACCCTAGGACCATATCTATCCTTGTCCATGATCAAGTTGAAACTAATGGTGTTATGATCACTGGAACCAAAGTGCTCCCCTACACAGACTTCCGTCACTTGTCCGAACTCGTTTCCTAACAGGAGATCCAATATTGCATCCCCTCTAGTTGGTACCTCTATGTATTGATTCAGAAAACTTTCCTAAACACATTTTACAAGCTCTAAACCATTTAGACCCCTAACAGTATGGGAGTCCCAATCAATATATGAAAAATTAAAATCCCCTCCCACCACAACTTTATGTTTCCTGCGGTTGCCTGCTATCTCTCTGCAGATTTGCTCCTCCAATTCTCGCTGACTATTGGGTGGTCTGTAATACAACCCCACTAATGTGGCCATACCTTTCCTGTTTCTCAGCTCCACCCATAAGGACTCAGTAGACAAGCCCGCTAATCTGTCCTGCCTGAGCACTGCTGTAACATTTTCCCTGACAAGCAATGCTACCTGCCCCCCCACCACCTTTCATTCTTCTGCTTCTATCACATCTGAACCATCGCAACCCTGGAATATTAAGCTGCCAGTCCTGCCCCTCCTGTAGCCAAGTTTCACTAATTGCTGTAACGTCATAATTCCAAGTGTCAATCCACGCCCTCAACTCATCCGCCTTCCCCGCAATACTCCTAGCATTGAAATCTATACACCTTCGAAGATTTTTACCACCACTCACAACCTTTCTATTAGCGGATTTGCTTGAACTTTTAACATCATTTATTTTCACCCCAGCCCCACTGTCAGCTCTGGCACTCTGGTTCCCATCCCCCTGCAAATCTAGTTTAAAGCCTCCCCAATAGCACTAACAAACCTCCCTGAAAGGATATTGGTCCCCTTGTAGTTCAAGTGTAACCCGTCTCTCTTGTACAGGTCCCACCTGCCCCAGAAAAGGTCTCAATGATCCTGAAATCTGAAACCCTGCCCCCTACACCAGTTCCTCAGCCACTTGTTCATCCCCCAGAGCATCCTATTCTTACCCTCACTGGCACGTAGCACAGGTAGCAATCCTGAGATTAACACCCTCGAGGTCCTGCTTTTCAACTTCCGACCAAGCTCTCTATACTCACTCTCCAGGACCTCCTCACTCTTCCTTGCTATGTCATTGGTACCGATGTGCACCACGACATCTGGCTGATCACCCTCCCACTTCAGAATGTCATGCAAGTGATCAGGGACATCCTTGACCCTGGCACATGGGAGGCAACAAACCATCCTGGATTCTCTGTCATGACCACAGAACCTCCTATCTGTAGCTCTAACTATCGAGCCCCCTATCACTAGCTCATGTTGTTCCGTTGTTTAAAAAAGGTACGAAAAGTAATCCGGGAAATTATAGGCTGGTAAGTTTGACGTCGGTAGCGGGTAAGTTATTGGAGGGAGTACAAAGGGACAGAATATACAAGCATTTGGATAGACAGAGACTTATTAGGGAGAGTCAACATGGCTTTGTGCATGGTAGGTCATGTTTGACCAATCTATTGGAGTTTTTTGAAGAGGTTACCAGGAAGGTGGATGAAGGGAAGGCAGTGGATGTTGTCTACATGGACTTCAGTAAGGGAGGTTAGTTAGGAAAATTCAGTTACTAGGTGTACAGGGAAAGGTGGTAAATTGGATTAGACATTGGCTCAATGGAAGAAGCCAAAGAGTGGTAGTAGAGAATTGCTTCTCAGAGTGGAGGCCTGTGACTAGTGGTGTGCCACACGGATCAGTGCTGGGTCCATTGTTATTTGTCATCTATATCAATGATCTGGATGATAATGTGGTAAATTAGATCAGCAAATTTGCTGATGATACAAAGATTGGAGGTGTAGTGGATAGTGAGGAAGGTTTTCAGAGCCTGCAGAGGGACTTGGATCAGCTGGAAAAATGGGCTGAAAAATGGCAGATGGAGTTTAATACAGACAGGTGTGAGGTATTGCATTTTGGAAGGACAAACCAAGGTAGAACATACAGGGTAAATGGTAAGGCACTGAGGAGTGCAGTAGAACAGAGGGATCTGGGAATACAGATACAAAAAAGTGGCGTCACAGGTAGATAGGGTTGTAAAGAGAGCTTTTGGTACATTGGCCTTTATTAATCAAAGTATTGAGTATAAGAGCTGGAATGTTATGATGAGGTTGTATAAGGCATTGGTGAGGCCGAATCTGGAGTATTGCGTTCAGTTTTGGTCACCAAATTACAGGAAGGATATAAATAAAGTTGAAAGAGTGCAGAGAAGGTTTACAAGGATGTTGCCAGGACTTGAGAAACTCAGTTACAGAGAAAGATTGAATAGGTTAGGACTTTATTCCCTGGAGTGTGTAAGAATGAGGGGAGATTTGATAGAGGTATATAAAATTATGATGGGTATAGATAGAGTGAATTCAAGCAGGCTTTTTCCACTGAGGCAAGGGGAGAAAAAAACCAGAGGACATGGGTTAAGGGTGAGGGGGGAAAGTTTAAAGGAACATTAGAGGGGGCTTCTTCACACAGAGAGTGGTGGGAGTATGGAATGATCTGCCAGACGAGGTGGTAAATGCGGGTTCTTTTTTTAACATTTAAGAATAAATTGGACAGATACATGGATGGGAGGTGTATGGAGGGATATGGTCCGTGTGCAGGTCAGTGGGACTAGGCAGAAAATAGTTCGGCACAGCCAAGAAGGGCCAAAAGGCCTGGTTCTGTGCTGTAGTTTTTCTATGGTTTCTATGGGAGCAGGGTATGACCCCTATCATTTTGGGGAGCTATGTTACTGTCTTGTGCACCTGGATTGGACTTTGTGCATAGCAGGAAGGGTTGACGAATTTTCTCAATGTCATGAGTACATGACTAAACTTGGAGGGGTGAGAGTGTAATGCACTGTTAGGTTTCACTGCTGATGTAATGGCTTCTCTGTAATGTTCCACTGCTAAGGTAATGGTTTCTCTGTAGCAGCAATGTTTGGGTTATGACTAGAGATAACAGGGCATGCTAGCCAATGAGCAGGATGTTGTTCTTTCTTGTGTGTCTGGGAGCCGGGATTTCGTGGGTCTTTTGCTGGGGAGAGATGAGGATAGAAGACACGAATAGAGAGAGTTAGTAGACCTCGGACGGAGTGGACTTGGAGCGGGTTTCTGAAGGTCAGCGACGATCGAAGGAGGTTGATGGTGGGCAAACAGCTTATCAGTGAATTCGGAGGAGGTCTGAGAGTCGGAGCGAGAGTGCAGAGCAAGCCATGTTTGAATTTTTCTGTTTTTTTTCCATCGGCGTTCAGAGAGGCAGAACTGCGCAGGCATGTGATGTTGGGCAGTGAAGCGTGGAGGATTTAAAAGGAAAAGAGCCTTATATAGCGGGCAGCGTAGTTTGCGGTCTGTGGAGTGAGCCAGGAGCAGAGTGAAGGCTTAAGGGCTTCGGCTCAATAAAGTTGCAGTGAAATCAAAGCAAAAAATATCAAATACTGGTCTTAAGGTGTTGTACTTAACTGCACGCAGCATAAGGAATAAGGTGGATGATCTTGTTGTCCAGCTACAGATTGGCAGGTATGATATTGTGGCCATCACTGAGACCTGGCTAAAGGATGCATGTCTCTGGAAGCTGAACGTTCAAGGATACATGGTGTATCGGAGGGATAGGAAGGCAGGCAGAGGGGAAGGCGTGGATTTATTGGTAAGAAATGATATTAAATCATTAAAAAGAGGTGATATAGGATCGGAAGGTGCAGAATCTTTATGGGTTGAGCTAAGAAATAGCAGGGGTAAAAGGACCCTGATGGCAGTTATTTATAGGCCTCCAAACAGCTGCAGGGATGTGGACTACAAATTACAACTGGAAATAGAAAAGGCTTGTCAGAAGGGCAGTGTTATGATAATTGTGGGGGATTTTAACATGCGAGTAGATTGGGAAAATCAGGTCAGCACTGGATCTCAAGAGAGAGAATTTGTAGAATGTCTGCGAGATGGCTTTTTAGAACAGCTTGTTGTTGAGCCTACTAGGGGATCGGCTGTACTGGATTGGGTATTGTGTAATGAACCGGAGGTGATTGGACAGATTGAGGTGAAGGAACCCTTAGGAGGCAGTGATGATAACATGATTGAATTCACTGTGAAATTAGAAAAAGAGAAGCCGAAATCTGATGTGTCGGTATTTCAGTGGAGTAAAGGAAATTACAGTGGCATGAGAGAGGAACTGGCCAAAGTTGACTGGAAAGAGACACTAGCGGGAAAGGCAGCAGAGCAGCAGTGGCTGGAGTTTATGCGAGAAATGAGGAATGTGCAAGACAGATATATTCCAAAAAAAAGAAATTTTCGAGTGGAAAAAGGATGCAACCGTGGTTGACAAGAGAAGTCAAACCCAAAGTTAAAGCAAAAGAGAGGGCATACAAGGAAGCAAAAATTAGTGGGAAGACAGAGGATTGGGAAGTTTTTAAAACCTTACAAAAGGAAACCAAGAAGGTCATTAAGAGAGAAAAGATTAACTATGAAAGGAAGCTAGCAAATAATATCCAAGAGGATACTAAAAGTTTTTTCAAGTATATAAAGAGTAAAAGACAGGTGAGAGTAGATATAGGACCGATAGAAAATGATGCTGGAGAAATTGTAATGGGAGATGAGGAGATGGCAGAGGAATTGATCAAGTATTTTGCATCAGTCTTCACTGAGGAAGACATCAGCAGTATACCGGACACTCAAAGGTGGCAGGGAAGAGAAGTGTGCGCAGTCACAATTACGACAGAGAAAGTACTCAGGAAGCTGAATAGGCTAAAGGTAGATAAATCTCCTGGATCAGATGGAATGCACCCTCGTGTTCTGAAGGAAGTAGATGTGGAGATTGCGGAGGCATTAGCGATGATCTTTCAAAAGTCGATAGATTCTGGCATGGTTCCGGAGGACTGGAAGATTGCAAATTTCACTCCGCTATTTAAGAAGGGGGCAAGGAAGCAAAAAGGAAGTTATAGACCTGTTAGCTTGACATCCGTGGTTGGGAAGTTGTTGGAGTCGATTGTCAAGGATGAGGTTACAGAGTACCTGGAGGCATATGACAAGATAGGCAGAACTCAGCATGGATTCCTTAAAGGAAAATCCTGCCTGACAAACCTATTACAATTTTTTGAGGAAATTACCAGTAGGCTAGACAAGGGAGATGCAGTGGATGTTGTATATTTGGATTTTCAGAAGGCCTTTGACAAGGTGCCACACATGAGGCTACCTAACAAGATATGAGCCCACGGAATTACGGGAAAGTTACATACGTGGATAGAGCGTTGGCTGATTGGCAGGAAACAGAGAGTGGGAATAAAGGGATCCTATTCTGGTTGGCTGCCGGTTACCAGTGGTGTTCCGCGGGGATCAGTGTTGGGGCCGCTTCTTTTTACATTGTACATCAACGATTTAGATTATGGAATAGATGGCTTTGTGGCTAAGTTTGCTGACGATACGAAGATAGGTGGAGGGGCTGGTATTGCTGAGGAAACGGAGAGTCTGCAGAGAGACTTGGATAGATTGGACGAATGGGCAGAGAAGTGGCAAATGAAGTACAATGTTGGAAAGTGTATAGTTACGCACTTTGGCAGAAAAAATAAATGGGCAGACTATGATTTAAATAGGGAAAGAATTCAAAGTTCTGAGATGCAACGGGACTTGGGAGTCCTCGTACAGGATACCCTTAAAGTTAACCTTCAGGTTGAGTCAGTAGCGAAGAAGGCGAATGAAGTGTTGGCATTCATTTCTAGAGGAATAGAGTATAGGAGCAGGGATGTGATGTTGAGGCTCTATAAGGCACTAATGAAACCTCACTTGGAGTACTGTGGGCAGTTTTGGTCTCCTTATTTAAGAAAGGATGTGCTGACGTTGGAGAGGGTACAGAGAAGATTCACTAGAATGATTCCGGGAATGAGAGGGTTAACATATGACGAACGTTTGTCCGCTCTTGGACTGTATTCCTTGGAGTTTAGAAGAATGAGGGGAGACCTCATAGAAACATTTTGAATGTTAAAAGGCATGGATAGAGTGGATGTGGCAAAGTTGTTTCCCATGATGGGGGAGTCTAGTACGAGAGGGCATGAATTAAGGATTGAAGGGCGCCCATTCAGAACAGAGATGCAAAGAATTTTTTTTAGCTAGAGGGTGGTGAACCTATGGAATTTGTTGCCACGGGCAGCAGTGGAGGCCAAGTCATTGGGTGTATTTAAGGCAGAGATTGATAGGTATCTGAGTAGCCAGGGCATCAAAGGTTATGGTGAGAAGGCAGGGGAGTGGGACTAAATAGGAGAAAATGGATCAGCTCATGATAAAATGGCAGAGCAGACTCGATGGGCCGAATGGCCTACTTCTGCTCCTTTGTCTTATGGTCTTATGGCTCAATGAGCTTAGGCGGAAACGGGCGAGGCGAAGAGGGTTTGGTATTCATTTTTTGTTGTTTTTTGAGGAGAGGGTCAGTATGAGTGTGAGGGCAGTTTGTTGTTCTCAATGCCGGATGTGGGAAGTCCTGGAGTCTCCAAGCCTCCTGGACGTCCACATCTGTGCCAGGTGCGCCAACATGCAGCTCGTAAGGGACCGCGTTACGGAACTGGAGCTGCAGCTCGATGACCTTCGTCTGGTCAGGGAGAATGAGGAGTTGATAGAGAGGAGTTACAGGCAGGTGGTCACACGGGGGCCACGGGAGGCAGACAAGTGGGTCACGGTTAGGAGGGGGAAGGGGAAGGCTCAGGTACTGGAGAGTACCCCAGTGGCTGTGCCCCTTGATAATAAGTACTCCTGTCTGAGTACTGTTGGGGGGGGGGACAGCTTACATGGGGGAAGCGACAGTGGCCGTGCCTCTGACACAGAGTCCTGCCCTGTAGCTCAGAAGGGTAGGGAAAGGAAGAGGAGGGCAGTAGTAATAGGGGACTCGATAGTAAAGGGGTCAGATAGGCGATTCTGTGGACGCAGTCCAGAGACCCGGATGATAGGTCACCTCCCTGTGCCAGGGTCCGGGATATTTCTGATCGTGTCCAAGATATCCTGAAGTGGGAGGGTGAGGAGCCAGAGGTCATAGTACATATAGGTACCAATGAAATAGGTAGGAAAAGGGAAGAGGTCCTGAAAGGAGAATATAGGGAGTTAGGAAGGGAGTTGAGAAAAAGGACCGCAAAGGTTGTAATCTCGGGATTACTGCCTGTGCCACGTGACAGTGAGAGTAGGAATGCAATGAGGTGGAGGATAAATGCATGGCTGAGAGATTGGAGCAGGGGGCAGGGATTCAAGTTTTTGGATCATTGGAACTCTTTTGGCACAGGTGTGACCTGTACAAAAAGGATGGGTTACACTTGAATCCCAGGGGGACCAATATCCTAGCGGGGAGATTTGCGAGGGCTACTGAGGTAACTTTAAACTAGAATGGTTGGGGGTGGGAATCAAATTAAAGAGGCTAGGCGAGAGGAGGTTAGTTCACAACAGGGGGATGGGAACAAGTGCAGAGAGACATAAGTTAGGACTTTATTCCCTGGAGCGTAGAAGAATGAGGGGAGATTTGATAGAGGTATATAAAATTATGATGGGTTTTGATAGAGTGAATGCAAGCAGTCTTTTTCCACTGAGGCAAGGGGAGAAAAAAACCAGAGGACATGGGTTAAGGGTGAGGGGGGAAAAGTTTAAAGGGAACATTGGGGGGGCTTCTTCACACAGAGAGTGGTGGGAGTATGGAATGAGCTGCCAGACGGGGTGGTAAATGCGGGTTCTTTTTTAACATTTAAAAATAAATTGGACAGATACATGGATGGGAGGTGTATGGAGGGATATGGTCCGTGTGCAGGTCGGTGGGACTAGGCAGAAAATGGTTCGGCACAGCCAAGAAGGGCCAAAGGGCCTGTTTCTGTGCTGTAGTTTCTATGGTTCTATGGTTATATGGAGACAGAGGGGTGTAAAATGAGGGTAGAAACTAAAAATAGTAAGGTGAAAAGTAAAAATGGCAGGCTGGCAAATCCAGGGCAAAAATCAAAAAGGGCCACTTTTCAACATAATTGCATAAGGGCTGAGAGTGTTGTAAAAGCGAGCCTGAAGGTTTTGTGTGTCAATGCAAGGAGCATTCGTAACAAGGTGGATGAGTTAAAAGTTCAGATTGTTATTAATGATTATGATATAGTTGGGATCACAGAGACATGGCTCCAGAGTGACCAAGGATGGGAGCTCAACATTCAGGGATATTCGATATTCAGGAGGGATAGACATGAAAGAAAAGGAAGTGTGGTAGCATTGCTGGTTAGAGAGGAGATTAACGCAATAGAAAGGAAGGACATTAGCCGGAGGATGTGGACTCGATATGGGTAGAGCTGCATAACACTAAGGGGCAGAAAACGCTGGTGGGAGTTGTGTACAGGCCACCTAACAGTAGTAGTGAGGTTGGGGATGGCATTAAACAGGAAATTAGAAATGCGTGCAATAAAGGAACAGCAGTCATAATGGGTGACTTCAATCTACATATAGATTGGGTAAACCAAATTGGTAAGGATGCTGAAGAGGATTTCTTGGAGTGTATGCGGGATGGTTTTTTTAACCAACATGTCGAGGAACCAACTGGAGAGCAGGCCATTCTAGACTGGGTATTGAGCAATGAGGAAGGGTTAATTAGCAATCTTGTCGTGAGAGGCCCCTTGGGTAAGAGTGACCATAATATGGTGGAATTCTTCATTAAGATGGAGAGTGACATAGTTAATTCAGAAACAAGGATTCTGAACTTAAAGAAGGGTGACTTTGAAGGTATGAGACGTGAATTAGCTAAGATAGAATGGCAAATGATACTTAAAGGGTTGACGGTGGATATGCAATGGCAAGCATTTAAAGATCGCATGGATGAACTACAACAATTGTTCATCCCAGTTTTGCAAAAGAATAAATCAGGGAAGGTAGTGCACCCGTGGCTGACAAGGGAAATTAGGGATAGTATCAATTCCAAAGAAGAAGCATACAAATTAGCCAGAAAAAGTAGCTCACCTGAGGACTGGGAGAAATTCAGAGTCTAGCAGAGGAGGACAAAGGGCTTAATTAGGAAAGGGAAAAAAGATTATGAGAGAAAACTGCCAGGGAACATAAAAACTGACTGTAAAAGCTTTTATAGATATGTGAAAAGAAAAAGATTGGTTACAACAAATGTAGGTCCCGTACAGACAGAAACAGGTGAATTGATTATGGGGAGCAAGGACATGGCAGACCAGTGGAATAACTACTTTGGTTCTGTCTTCACTAAGGAAGACAAAAATAATCTTCCGGAAATAGTCGGGGACAGAGGGTCTAGTGAGATGGAGGAACTGAGGGAAATACATGTTGGTAGGGAAGTGGTGTTAGGTAAATTGAAGGGATTAAAGACAGATAAATCCCCAGGGCCAGGTGGTCTGCATCCCAGAGTGCTTAAGGAAATAGCCCAAGAAATAGTGATGCATCAGTGATAATTTTTCAAAACTCTTTAGATCCTGGACTAGTTCCTGAGGATTGGAGAGTGGCTAATGTAACCCCGCTTTTTAAAAAAGGAGGGAGAGAGAAACCGGGGAAATATAGACCGGTTAGCCTAACATCGGTGGTGGGGAAAATGCTAGAGTCAGTTATCAAAGATGTGATAACAGCACATTTGGAAAGCGGTGAAATCATCGGACAAAGTCAGCATGAATTTGTGAAAGCAAAATCATGTCTGACGAATCTCATAAAATTTTTTGAGGATGTAACTAGTAGAGTGGATAGGGGAGAACCAGTGGATGTGTTATATTTGGATTTTCAAAAGCCTTTTGACAAGGTCCCACACAGGAGATTAGTGTGCAAACTTAAAGCACACAGTATTGGGGGTAAGGTATTGATGTGGATAGAGAATTGGTTGGCAGACAGGAAGCAAAGAGTGGGAATAAACGGGACCTTTTCAGAATGGCAGGCAGTGACTAGTGGGGTACCATAAGGCTCAGTGCTGGGACCCCAGTTGTTTACAATATACATTAATGACTTAGATGAGGGAATTAAATGCAGCATCTCCAAGTTTGCGGATGACATGAAGCTGGGCGGCAGTGTTAGCTGTGAGGAGAATGCTAAGAGGATGCAGGATGACTGGTGAGTGGGCAAATTCATGGCAGATGAGGTTATCCACTCTGGTGGCAAAAACAGGAAAACAGATTATTATCTGAATGGTGGTCGATTAGGAAAAGGGGAGGTGCAACGAGAGCTGGGTGTCATTATACACCAGTCATTGAAAGTGGGCATGCAGGAGAAGCAGGCGGTGAAAAAGGCGAATGGTATGCTGGCATTCATAGCAAGAGGATTTGAGTACAAGAGCAGGGAGGTACTACTGCAGTTGTACAAGGCCTTGGTGAGACCACACCTGGAGTATTGTGTGCAGTTTTGGTCCCCTAATCTGAGGAAAGACATCCTTGCCATAGAGGGAGTACAAAGAAGGTTCACCAGATTGATTCCTGGGAGGGCAGGACTTTCATATGAGGAAAGACTGGATCGACTAGGCTTATACTCGTTGGAATTTAGAAGATTGAGGGGGGATCTTATTGAAAGGTATAACATCCTAAAGGGATTGGACAGGTTAGATGCAGGAAGATTGTTTCCAATGTTGGGGAAGTCCAGAACGAGGGGTCACGGTTTGAGAATAAAGGGGAAGCCTTTTAGGACCGAGATTAGGAAAAACTTCTTCACACAGAGAGTGGTGAACCTGTGGAATTCTCTGCCACAGGAAACAGTTGAGGCCAGTTCATTGGCTATATTTAAGAGGGAGTTAGTTATGGCCCTTGTGGCTAAAGGGATCAGGGGGTATGGAGGGAAGGTTGGTACAGGGTTCTGAGTTGGATGATCAGCCATGATCATACTGAATGGCGGTGCAGGTTCGAAGGGCCAAATGGCCTACTCCTGCACCTATTTTCTATGTTTCTATGTTTCTAACTCTGCTCAACAGACTGTTTCATGGGAATGGGCCCTTATTCTTTTCTGTTTTCTTTACTAACCATATCGTCAAATTAAGAATTATAAAGCTCAATCGTTTAATCGCATATTGTGTACTGTTTGTTATTTCGTAGTATTGATTTGTAACAGGGGACACATCACACAGCATCCACCCTAACGAGATTTCTTAAGTTTGGCCGGGCTGGAGGCTATCATCCTCTATATTAAGCCGCTAGCTAAAGCGAGAGTTACATAATCTTCTTAAAGAATTTCAACAGGTTCATGAGGCAAGATTTTCCCTTTAGGAAATCATGCTGATTTTGTCCTATCTTGTCCTGTGTCACCAAGTACTCCATCACCTCATCCTTAACAATCGATTTCAAGATCTTCCCAAGCACTAAGGTCAGGCTAACTGGTCTATAATTTCCTATCTGCTGCCTTCCTCCTTTCATAAAGAGTAGAGTGACAGTTGCAATTTTCCAGTCCTCTGATATCATGTTAGAGTCCAATGATTTCTGAAAGCTTGTTACTAATGCCACCACAATCTCTAGCAATGCATCTTTCAGAACCCTGCAGTGCAGTTCATCTGGTCCAGGTGACTTATGTAACCTAAGGTCTTTCAGCTTTTTGAGCACCTTCTCCCTTGTAATAGTAACTGGACTCATTTCTCTTCCTCTCGACCTTCAACATCTGGCACACAGCTGGTATCTTCCACAGTGAAGACTGATGCAAAATAATCATTTAGTTCATCTGCCATCTTCTTGTCCCCCGTTCTTATTTCTACGGCCTCATTTTCTAGCGGTCCTATATCCACTCTCATCTCTCTTTCATATTTTACATACTTGAAAAAGCTTTTACTGTCCACTTTGATAATGTTTTCTAGCTTGCTTTTATATTTCATCTTTTCCCTCTTAATGACTGTTTTAGTTGCTTCTCTGTGGGTTTTTAAAAGCTTCTCAATCCTCTGTCTTCCCACTAATGTTTGCTTTGTTGTGTGCCTTCTCTTTTGTTTTTACATCAGCTTTGACTTCCCTTGTCAGTTGTCAGCCATGATTGTACTATTTTGCCATTTAAGTATTTCTTCATTTTTGGAATACACATGTCCTGCAACTTCCTTATTTTTCCCAGAAGTGCATGCTATTGGTGCTCTGCTGATATCCCTGCCAGCAGCTCCTTCCAATTTACTTTGTCCAACTCCTCTCTCATACCACTGTAATTTCCTTTACTCCATTGAAATGATGCTACATCAGACTTTGCTATCTCCTGATCAATTTTCAAGTTGAACTCAATCATATTATGATCACTGCCTCCTAGGGGTTCTTTTACCTTAAGCTACCTAATCACCTCTGGTTCATTACCTAATACTCAATCCAGTATAGCTGATCCCCTAGCAGGCTCAAAAAGCCATCCCGTAAGGATTCATCAAATTCATTCTCTTGAGATCCATTCACAAACAAGAGAAAATCTGCAGATGCTGGAAATCCAAGCAACACACACAAAATGCTGGAGTAACTCAGCAGGCCAGGCAGCATCTATGGAAAAGTGTACAGTCGAAGTTTCGGGCTGAGACCCTTCAACAAGACTGGAAGGAAAAAGCTGAGGATTAGATTTGAAAGGTGGAGGGAGGGGAAAGAGTAACACAAGCTGACAGGTAAAACTTGAAGGAGGAGGAATGAATTAAAGAGGTGGGAAGTTGATTGGTGGAAGAGAATCAGGACTGGAGAAGTGGGAGTCTGATCAAAGAGGACAGAAGGCCATGGAAGAAAGATGAAGTGTCGACTTACCTGGAAGATCTGTTTGGGGCCCTGAATGGTAGTGAGGGAGGAGGCGTAAGGGCAGGTGTAGCATTTGTTCTACTTGTAAAGATAAGTGCCAGGAGGGAAATCAGTGGGGAGGAATGAACTGACAAGAGTCCTGTAGGTAGTGATCACTGTGGAAAGCAGAGAGTGGGAGGGAGGGAAAGATGTGCTTGGTGGTGGGATCCTGTTGGAGATGGCGGAAGTTGTGGAGATTTATATTCTGGACACAGAGGCTGGTGGGGTGGTAGGTGGGGACAAGAGGAACACTGTCTCTGGTCGGATGGCAAGAGGATAGGGTGAGAGTAGACGTGCATGAAATAGAAGAGATGCAGTTGAGGGCAGCGTTGATGGTGGAGGAAGGGAAGCCCCTTTCTTTGAAGGAGGATGATATTTCCTTCATTCTGGAATGAAAAACCTCATCCTGAGAGCAGATACGGCAGAGACAGAGTAATTGAGAGAAGGGGATGTCATTTTTACAAGTAACATGTTGAGAGGAGGTATAGTCCAGGCAGTTGAGAGGGTCCATGGGTTTGTAACAGACATCAGTAGTTAAGCTGTTTCCAAAGATAGAGACAGAGAGATTGAGAAAGGGGAGGAAGGTTTTAGAAATGGCCCAGGTAAATTTGAGGGCAGGGTGGAAGTTGGAGACAAAGTAGATAAAGACAACAAGTTCAGCATGGATGCAGGAAGCAGCACCAATGCAGTTCCTCCAGCACTTTGCATGTGTCGCTTCAGATTCATACCAATCTGACTTTCCCAATTGATGTGTATGCTGAAATTTCCTATGACTATCATAACATTTCCCTTTTGACATGCCTTTTGTATTTCCCGTTGTAATCTGTGGTCCACATTCCAGCGTAGTTGCCTTAGTCTGTTACTGAAACTGCTCCTCTGTTCAGCCAAGATGGCATGCAGAGCATAAGAAATATTGTCCAGAATCGCCAGGATTTTTTGTAGGGTGCCTTGTTCTGCCACAGCCTCCAGTGTGTCCAGTTTGACTCCTATAACCGAGCCAGCCTCTCTAATCAGTTTATTGAGCCTGTTGGTTTCACCCAGATTGATGCCATTGCCCCAGCACATCACTGCATAGAAGGTTATTCAAGAAAGGGAGTAGAGACAGCCCAGGAAATTATAGACCAGTGAGTCTTACTTCAGCGGTTGGTAAGTTGATGGAAAAGATCCTGAGAGGCAGGATTTATGAACATTTGGAGAGGCATAATATGATTAGGAATAGTCAGCATGGCTTTGTTAAAAGCAGGCTGTGCCTTATGAGCCTAATCGATTTTTTTGAGGATGTGACTAAACATATTGCTGGAGGTGGCGCAGCAGATGTAGTGTATATGGATTTCAGCAAGGCATTTGATAAGGTACCCCATGCAAAGCTTATTGAGAAAGTAAGGAGGCATAGGATCCAAAGGGACATTGTGGATCGAGAATTGGCTTGCCCAAAGATGGCAAAGAGTGGTTGTAGACGGGTCATATTCTCCATCAAGGTCGGTGACCTGTGGTGTACCTCAGGGATCTGTTCTGGGACCCCTACTCTGATTATAAGTGACCTGGATGAGGAAGTGGAGGAATGGGTTAGTAAATTGGTTGATGACACAAAGGTTGGGGGTGTTGTGGATAGTGTGGAGGGCGGTCAGACGTTACAGCGGGACATTGATAGTATGCGAAACTGGGCTGAGAAGTGGCAGATGGAGTTCAACCCAGATACCGTTGAAGTCAGAAGTTTACAAACACCTTAGCCAAATATATTTAAACTCAGTTTTTCACAATTCCTGATATTTAATCCTAGAAAACATTTCCTGTCTTAGGTCAGTTAGGATCACTACTTTACTTTAAGAACGTGAAATGTCAGAATAATAGTAGAGAGAATGATTTATTTCAGCTTTTATTTCTTTCATCACTTTCCCAGTGGGTCAGAAGTTTACATACACTGTTAGTATTTGGTAGCATTGCCTTTAAATTGTTTAACTTAGGTCAAACGTTTTGGGTAGCCTTCCAGAAGCTTCTCAATGTAAGTTGCTCCAATTTTGTTCCATTCCTCCAGATAGAACTGGTGCAACTGAGTCAGGTTTGTAGGCCTCCTTGCTCGCACACGCTTTTTCAGTTCTGCCCACAAATTTTCTATCGGATTGAGGTCAGGGCTTTGTGATGGCCACTCCAATATCTTGACTTTGTTGTCCTTAAGCAATATTGCCACAACTTTAGAGGTATGCTTGGGGTCATTGTCCATTTGGAAGACCTATTTGCGACCAAGCTTTAACTTCCTGGCTGATGTCTTGAGATGTTGCTGCAATATACCCACATAATTTTCCTTCCTCATGATGCCATCTATTTTGTGAAGTGCAGCAGTCCCTCCTGCAGCAAAGCACCCCCACAACATTATGCTGCCACCCCCATGCTTCATGATTGGGATGGTGTTCTTTGGCTTGCAAGCCTCACCCTTTTTCCTCCATCATAACGATGGTCACTATCACCAAACGGTTCAATTTTTGTGTCATCAGACCGGAGGACATTTCTCCAAGATGAAAGATTTTTGTCCCCATGTGCACTTGCAAACTGTAGTCTGGCTTTTTTATGGCGGTTTTGGAGCAGTGGCTTCTTCCTTGCTGAGCAGTCTTTCAGGTTATGTTGATATCGGACTCGTTTTACTGTGGATATAGATATTTGTCTACCTGTTTCCTCCAGCATCTTCACAAGGTCCTTTGCTGTTGTTCTGGGATTGATTTGCACTTTTCGCGCCAAAGTACGTTCATCTCTAGGAGACAGAAAGCGTCTCCTTCCTGAGCGGTATGATGGCTGCGTGGTCCCATGGTGTTTATGCTTGCGTACTGTTGTTTGTACAGATGAACATGGTACCTTCAGGCATTTGGAAATTGCTCCCAAGGATATGTAACGGCCTTTACCCCAACTGACTCCCATTGCCCAGGGAGAATAGCGTCGACCCCGCCAAACAGTGCAAATGCTTTGGTGCGGATACGGTGTGAGGCGCTCAATGATCAGCCATGACACAAATATCAAACAATATACCAAGCACAAGTAACGGATTATACTTTATAGCAAGTTTTGGTGATGGGTTAGTAGCAACAACTAAAAGAAAAGGCGCCACATAAGTAACTTATCAGTCTTCTGCACATAATATGTTAATACGTTGGAGCTCACGCCTCCAATTCCATTCGCAACGTCCTTCTGAGACTCTGGCCACCATCCAAACCTCCGAGGTCCAGTATCTGCCGCCCTGGAACCACTGTCCGTTCCCCGCACGTTCGTCCTGTCTGCTCGCCTCCCGAAAAAAGTCCGTGCTCTTCAACTCATATACACATATACAAGATAACATAACATGACTTTCACTGGCTAGCAAATGAATACACTCCTCATTGTCAGTAATACAACCCAAACAAGCTGCTAGAGAGAGAACTTTCTCAGCAGTTAACATACGAGAAGCTATTTTGGTAATAAGTGATTAACAGTTAACAGTCTAGCTAATATTACTGAGAACCATAAGACCCTAAGACAAAGGAGCAGAAGTCGGCCATTTGGCCCATCGAGTCTGCTCCGCCATTTTATCATGAGCTGATCCATTCTCCTATTTAGTCCCACTCATCCGCCTTCTCACTATAACCTTTGATGCCCTGGCTACTCAGATACCTAACAATCTCTGCCTTAAATAAACCCAATGACTTGGCCTCCACTGCCGCCCATGACAACAAATTCCATAGGTTCACCACCCTCTAGCTAAAAAAAATTCTTTGCATCTCTGTTCTGAATGGGCGCCCTTCAATCCTTAATTCATGCCCTCTCGTACTAGACTCCCCCATCATGGGAAACAATTTTGCCACATCCACTCTGTCCATGCCTTTCAACATTCGAACTGTTTCTATGAGGTCCCCCCTCATTCTTCTAAACTTCAAGGAATACAGTCCAAGAGCGGACAAATGTCCCTCATATGTTAACCCTCTCATTCCCAGAAACATTCTAGTGAATCCTCTCTGAACTCTCACCAACGTCAGCTCATCCTTTCTTAAATAAGGAGCCCAAAACTTCCCACAGTACTCCAAGTGAGGTCTCACCAGTGCCTTATAGAGCATCAACATCACACCCCTGCTCCTATACTCTATTCCTCTAGAAATTAATGTCAACATTGCATTTGCCTTCTTCACCACCGACTCAACCTGGAGGTTAACCTTAAGGGTATCCTGCACGAGGACTCCCAAGTCCCGTTGCATCTTAGAACTTAGAATTCTCTCCCTATTTAAATAATAGTCTGCCTGTTTATTTCTTCTGCCAAAATGCATAACCATACACTTTCCAACATTGTATTTCATTTGCCACTTCTTTGCCCATTCTCCCAATCTATCCAAGTCTCCCTGCAGACTCTCTGTTTCCTCAGCACTACCGGCCCCTACACCTATCTTTGTATCATCAGCAAACTTAGCCACAAAGCCATCTATTCCATAATCCAAATCGTTGACGTACAATGTAAAAAGAAGCGGCCCTAACACGGACCCCTGTGGAACACCACTGGTAACTGGCAGCCAACCAGAATAGGATCCCTTTATTCCCACTCTCTGTTTCCTGCCAATCAGCCAATGCTCTATCCACGTATGTAGCTTTCCCATAATTCCATGGGCTCTTATCTTGTTAAGCAGCCTCATGTGTGGCACCTTGTCAAAGGCCTTCTGAAAATCCAAATATACAACATCTACTGCATCTCCCTTGTCTAGCCTACTGGTAATTTCCTCAAAAAATTGCAATATAACCATATAACAATTACAGCATGGAAACAGGCCATCTTGGCCCTTCTTGTCCGTGCTGAACTCTTACTCTCACCTAGTCCCACTGACCTGGACTCAGCCCATAACTCTCCATTCCTTTCCTGTCCATATAGCTATCCAAATTAACTTTAAATGACAACATCGAACCTGCCTCAACCACTTCTGCTGGAAGGTCGCTCCACACAGCTACCACTCTCTGAGTAAAGAAGTTCCTCCTCATGTTACCCTTAAACTTTTTCCCTTTAACTCTCAACTCATGTCCTCTTGTTTGAACTTCCCCCACTCTCAATGGAAAAAGGCTATCCACATCAACTCTATCTATCCCCCTCATAATTTAAAATACCTCTATCAAGTCCCCCCTCAACCTTCTACGCTCCAAAGAATAAAGACCCAACTTGTTCAACCTTTCTCTGTAACTTAGGAGATGAAACCCAGGTAACATTCTAGTAAATCCTCTCTGTACTCTCTCAATTTTGTTGACATCTTTCCTATAATTCAGTGACCAAAACTGTACACAATACTCCAAATTTGGCCTTACCAATGCCTTGTACAATTTCAACATTACATCCCGACTCCTATACTCAATGAAGAGGTATAGTCGACATTTCAGGCCAAGACCCTTCGTCAGGACTAACTGAAGGAAGAGTTAGTAGGAGATTTGAAAGTGGGAGGAGGGGGAGATCCAAAATGATAGGAGAAGACAGGAGGGGGAGGGATGGAGCCAAGAGCTGGACAGGTGACTGGCAAAGGGGATATGAGAAGATCATGGGACAGGAGGCCCGGGGAGAAAGAGAAGGGGGGGGAACCCAGAGGATGGGCAAGGGGTATAGTCAGAGGGACAGAAGGAGAAAAAGGAGAGAGAGAGAAAGTATGTGTGTATAAAGATAAATAACGGATGGGGTACGAGGGGGAGGTGGGGCATTGGGGGGGCTTCCACTAATGCCCCACCTCCCCCTCGTACCTCATCCGTTACAACAGACTGGTAGGACATGTGAAGGAGTGGCCTGCGGACTCCAAAGGCCTTCAGTCTCTCAGGAATTAGAGGCAACTCTAGCTCTTCTTGTACATAGCTTCTGTAGTTTTTACTGCTTGCTGTTCATCTGTGCTGTGTACTTCACATGCATTTTGAATTATATTTATTAACTTATTTGTGGTCATATTTTGCTTTATGTGCATCTGTGATATGTTTTATGGGTACACCATAGTCCAGAGGAACTTTGTTTCATTTGGTTGTATGCATGCACAGTCAGATGACAATAAACTTGAACTGGATCAGAGATCATTTATGTGAATGTCGTGTTTCTGATGCTGAGTGCCTGTGATGCTGCTGCAAATAAGTTTTCATATATGTACTTGTGCAGATGACAATGCCTTAGATTGACAAGTCTCCTTGAAAGCACAAATAGATATATCAGACTCTGCCCAATACACCATTTTGGCCATGCCATCTTCTCACAGCTACCACTAGACAGGAAGTTTAGAAGCCCGAAGTCCAAGACCCTTCTCCCTGCTGCCATGGCGAAGGAGTTAAGCAGCCTCAGGATACACAGCCACCAGGTTCAGGAGAAGTTATTTCCCCTCGACCATCCCTCTTGAACCAAGGGAATTAACTAAAAACTGATTCCATAACCTATGCACTCATTTTCAAAGACTCTCCATCTCATGTTCTTGATACTTATTTATTTTTTATTATCAATTTGTTTTTTTTTTGTATTTTCACAGTTTGTTCTCTTTTATACACTAGTTGTTTGTCCGTCTTGTGTGGGGTCACTTAGAAAGAATGTGCTGAAATTGGAGACAGTCAAAGGAAGTACACGAAAAAGATTCCAGGATTGAATGGCTTGTCACGTGAAGAGTGTTTGATGGCTCTGGGCCTGTATTCACTGGAATTCAGAAGAATGAGGGGTGACCTCATTGAAACCTATTGAACTGTAAAAGGCCTTGATAGAATGGTTGCGGATATGGAGAAGATGTTTCCTATGAACAGGTACTTTGGATGTGTCTTCACTAGGGAAGACACAAACAATCTTCCAGATATAATAGTGGCCAAAGGACCTAGGGTAATGGATGAACTGAAGGAAATTTATATTAGGCAGGAAGTGGTGTTGGATAGACTGTTGGGTCTGAAGGCTGATTAGTCCCCGGGATCTGATGGTCTTAATCCCAGGGTACTTAAGGAGGTGGCTTTAGAAATCGTGGACGCATTGGTAATCATTTTCCAATGCTCTATAGATTCAGGATCAGTTCTTGTGGATTGGAGGGTGGCTAATGTTGTCCCTCTCTTCAAGAAGGGAGGAAGAGAGAAAACATGGAATTATAGACTAGTTAGCCTGATGTCGGTGGTGGGAAAGATGCTGGCCAGAAAACAGCCTTCCTCTAATTTAGAATCTCAACCTGTGGACCAAATCTATCTTTTTCCATACTTACTTTGAAACTAATGGCATGATCACTAGATGCAAAGTGTTACCCTCACAAACTTCTGTCACTTGTTCTGTCTCATTCCCAAATAGAGACCCTGCCCCTCCTGCAACTAATGGCTATATTATCATAATTCCTGGTGTTGATTCATGCCCTGAGGTCCTCTGCCTTTCTTATGATATTTCTTGCATTGAAATAGACGCAGCTCAGGACATTAGTTGCACCATGCTCAACCCTTTGACCCTTGACTTTGTCTGTGTCATGGTCCCAACTGTTAATTCCTCTTATTCTCCTAATTCCCTTTTCCCTGTGTTCTCCTGGGCTCCTTGATTACAGCACCTGATTCTCATCTAAACCTTCAGCATAAAAACCCCGGCTTTGCATCCACTGGTTGCCAGACCGTTGCTTCAGCCAGTGTAGTAATTCACATTCCCAGCCACTTAGAATGGTGTATTCTAAGTTTTACTTCAGTCCTGAGGTTTACCTGTGTAACTCTGTCTCTCCGTGTCAAGATAAGGATTGCCTGCCGTTTGCCTTTCCATTTAACGCTCCGTGTCAAGGTAAGTGTTGCCTGCTGCCTGTCTCCTGTTTGCCGTTCAGCTTCAGCAATGCCCTGTGTCAAGAAAAGTATGGCATGCCTCTCACCATTCTCCCCAGCCACACTCATCCCCTTATCCGCATCCCTGCTCTGCCTCGTCCCACTGTCCGTCTACACTCTCCACTGGCTCGGTGGTTAAACGCCGCGTTCTCACTGTAGTGACCCGGGTTCGATCTCCGGTCCAGCCTCGATTATTCCTCCGCTTTACTCAGCCTATTCCTTGCTCCCCGGCCTTCCCTGCAACCGTTAATAAACACTCTTCTGATTATACTACCTCTGTGTCAGTGTCCTGCATTTGGGTTCACCCGTTCTTCGCTTCAACAGTCTGAGGACTTAACATCATCTGTCTCCACAATCTCTCCATTATCTATTCTGGCATTATGGTTTCCATCCCCCTGCAAGTCTCGTTCAAACCCCACTGTGTTGCACTAGCAAACCTTTACACGAGGATATTAGTCCCCTTCCACTTCAGGTGCAAATTATCCCTTCCGTACAGGTCCCAACTTCCCTTGAAAAGAGCCCAATGATTCAAAAATCTTATACCCTTCACCAAGTCCTTAGTGAATTGCTAAATTGTATAATCTTCCTATTTCTGGCCTCACAAGCATGTGGTATAGGTAGCAATACTGATATCACAACCCTGGCAGTCCTACCCTTTAACATAGCACCTAACTCCCTGAACACTTTGCAGAACCTTATCAATCTTCCTATCTATGTCAGTGGTACCTGCATGGACCACGACCTCTGGTTATTCACCATCCCATTTAAGAATGCTGAGAACTTGATCGGAGAAATCTAGGACAAGGCACTCAGGAGGCAATATACCATTCAGGAATCTCTTTCTTGTTCACAGAACCTCCTTTCTGTTCCTCTAATGAATGAATCCCTTATCAACATGAACACTGACTTTCCTCATCCCTCCCAACAATATCCAATGTGGTATACCTATTGTTGAGGGAGATGGCAGTAGGGGTATTCTGCAATGGCTGTTTAATCCTTTTCCACTTCCTGACTGTCACCCAATTTCCTATGTCCTACAGCTTGGGTGTAACTACTTATCTATCATCTTCTTAACTCCACAAATGATCTGGAATTCATACCTTTCCAGCTCCAGCTCCTTAATGCAGAGTGGTAGAAGCTGGAGCTCATTTTCTGTAATTTCGGTAACAAAATAATCTTGCTCAAACTCCCAAGTCTTCTTCCACCAGTCTCTTAAATTTGGGAACTCTCCCTCAAAGGGTAATTGGCAGATCAGCATTTCTGAACTACACTCCTGAACTGTGAAATTCAACACCTAAAACTATAAAGGAAATAGACTCAGTTGAGACTTTTAACACCAGCTCTAAATATATTTACAGTATATAATTTTGCTTTTAACTAACAATTTTTTAATCCTTTATTTTCATGCTTGCAGTTTGCCCTATTGTAAAATATTGTGAACTACATCGTCTGTATGAAAAGTGCGCTGTATATAATATTATTATTATATTTCTATTTTTTCTCAGCTCAAGCTGTTATAACCTGAGGTATGGGTTGGCCAATCACACTCACTTCTCAATTGCAAGGAACTATCAGACTAATCTAGTGGCGATTAGTATTGTGGCTTTCTGGAGATTTACATAAATATTGCTGCTTAGGCCTAGTGGTTTAATGTTATTGCATAGGACTTTTGGGATGATAGCAGTTGGAGGCATTAATATTGGGATAATGTATACAGTTTATAGAAACATAGAAAATAGGTGCAGGAGTAGACCATTCGGCCCTTCGAGCCTACACCGCCATTTATTATGATCATGGCTGATCATCCAACTCAGAACCCCGCCCCAGCCTTCCCTCCATACCCCCTGACCCCCGTAGCCACAAGGGCCATATCTAACTCCCTCTTAAATATAGCCAATGAACTGGCCTCAACAGTTTCCTGTGGAAGAGAATTCCACAGATTCACCACTCTCTGTGTGAAGAAGTTTTTCCTAATCTCGGTCCTAAAAGGCTTCCCCTCTATCCTCAAATGGTGGCCCCTCGTTCTGGACTTCTCCAACATCGGGAACAATCTTCCTGCATCTAGCCTGTCCAATCCCTTTAGGATCTTATACGTTTCAATCAGATCCCCCCTCAATCTTCTAAATTCCAACGAGTACAAGCCCAGTTCATCCAGTCTTTCTTCATATGAAAGTCCTGCCATCCCAGGAATCAATCTGGTGAACCTTCTTTGTACTCCCTCTATGGCAAGGATGTCTTTCCTCAGATTAGGGGACCAAAACTGCACACAATACTCCAGGTGTGGTCTCACCAAGGCCTTGTACAACTGCAGTAGTACCTCCCTGCTCCTGTACTCGAATCCTCTCGCTATAAATGCCAGCACACCGTTCGCCTTTTTCACCGCCTGCTGTACCTGCATGCCCACTTTCAATGACTGGTGTATAATGACACCCAGGTCTCGTTGCACCTCCCCTTTTCCTAATCGGCCACCATTCAGATAATAATCTGTTTTCCTATTTTTGCCACCAAAGTGGATAACTTCACATTTATCCACATTAAATTGCATCTGCCATGAATTTGCCCACTCACCCAACCTATCCCAGTCACCCTGCATCCTCTTAGCATCCTCCTCACAGCTAACACTGCCACCCAGCTTCGTGTCATCCGCAAACTTGGAGATGCTGCATTTAATTCCCTCATCCAAGTCATTAATATATATTGTAAACAACTGGGGTCCCAGCACTGAGCCTTGCGGTACCCCACTAGTCACCGCCTGCCATTCTGAAAAGGTCCCGTTTATTCCCACTCTTTGCTTCCTGTCTGCTAACCAATTCTCCACCCACACCAATACCTTACCCCCAATACCGTGTGCTTTAAGTTTGCACACTAATCTCCTGTGTGGGACCTTGTCAAAAGCCTTTTGAAAATCCAAATATACCACATCCACTGGTTCTCCCCTATCCACTCTACTAGTTACATCCTCAAAAAATTCTATGAGATTCGTCAGACATGATTTTCCTTTCACAAATCCATGCTGACTTTGTCCAATCATTTCACCGCTTTCCAAATGTGCTGTTATCATATCCTTGATAACTGACTCCAGCAGTTTCCCCACCACCGACGTTAGGCTAACCGGTCTATAATTCCCCGGTTTCTCTCTCCCTCCGTTTTTATGGTCTTTTATAAGACCATAAGATCATAAGATGTAGGAGCAGAAGTCGTCATTCAATCATGGGCTGATCCAATTCTTCCAGTCATTCCCACTCCCCTGCCTTCTCCACATACCCTTTGATGCCCTGGCTAATCAAGCACCTATCCATCTCTGTCTTAAATGTACCCAATGACTTGGCCTCCACAGCCGCTCTTGCAAACAAATTCCACAGATTTACCACCCTCTGACTAAAGTAATTTCTCCGCACCTCTGTTCTAAATGGATGTCCTCAATCCTGAAGTCATGCCCTCTTGTCCTGGACTCCCCTACCATGGGAAATAACTTTGCCATATCTAATCTGTTCAGGCCTTTAACATTCAGAATGTTTCTATGAGGACCCTCCTCATTCTCCTGAGCTCCAGGGAATACAGCCCAAGAGCTGCCAGACGTTCCTCATCCGGTAACCCTTTCATTCCTGGAATCATTCTTGTGAATCTTCTCTGAACCCTCTTCAATATCAGTATATCCTTTCTAAAATAAGGAGCCCAAAACTGCACACAATACACAATAGTGTGGTCTCACAAGTGCCTTATAGAACCTCAATATCACATTCCTGCTCCTATATTCTAGGCCTCTAGAAATGAGTGTCAACATTGCATTCGCCTTCTTCACAACTGACTCAACCTGGAGGTTAACCTTTAGGGTATCTTGCATAAGGAATCCCAAGTCCCTTTGCATCTCTGCCTTTTGAATTCTCCCCCCATTTAAATAATAGTCTGCCCATTTATATCTTCCACCAAAGTGCACGACCATCCACTTTCCAACTTTGTATTTCATTTGCCACTTCTTTGCCCCTTCTTTGCCCATTCCCCTAAACTATCTAAGTCTCTCTGCAGGCGCTCTGTTTCCTCAACACTACCCATTCCTCCAGCTATCTTTGGTATCATCAGCAAATTTAGCCACAAATCCATTGATCCCATAGTCCAAATCATTGACATCTTTCAACTTCCTTTTTTAATTCAGCATATTTCTGGTCATAGAGTCATAGAAATATACAGCACAGAAGCAAGCCTTTCTGCCCATCTAGTCCATGCCAAACAATTGAAACTGTCTACTCCCATCAACCTGCACTGGACCATAGCTCTCCATACTCCTACCATCTATATACATATCGAAACTTCTCTTAAATGTTGAAATCAAGCTCACATGCACCATTGTGCTGGAAGCTTGTTCCACCCTCTCACAACCTTCTGAGTGAAGAAGATATCCCTCATTTTCCCCTTAAACGTCTCACATTTCACCCTTAACCCATGATCTCTAGATGTAGTCCCACCCAATCTCAGTGGTATTTTTCACTTCGTGATTTTTGTATGTTGTGTGTTTTTGTTTGGAATGGTAAGGAAGTTGTTCTTGCTCGTTTATTCTGTAATATTACATCTGGATGGTTATTATGAACAGTCTTATCTGTAATAGTGGATTGGTCACAATGTAATTTGTAGGATCCTGACTCTAAAACAGAATCAGGCTTGCATTTATGATAAGATATTGTGTCTTTTATGAGTTTTTATATTAAAGTGAGATTTTGCTGAATGATGTTTGCCACTTGATTGCGCATTTATAAGTAATCTATAAGTAAATTTATAAGTAAATTTTGAGAGTGCAGAGTTTGTATGTTCCTGTCAGGATTAAAGGCAAATTGAATAGGAATAAGGAACCTTGGTTCTCAAGGGATATTGCAACTCTGATAAAGAAGAAGAGGGAGTTGTATGAAATGTATAGGAAACAGGGTAAATCAGGTGCTTGAGGAGTATAAGAAGTGCAAGAAAATACTTAAGAAAGAAATCAGGAGGGCAAAAAGAAGACATGAGGTTGCCTTAGCAGTCAAAGTGAAGGATAATCCAAAGAGCTTTTACAAGTATATTAAGAGCAAAAGGATTGTAAGGGATAAAATTGGTCCTCTTGAAGATCAGAGTGGTCGGCTTTGTGCGGAACCAAAGGAAATGGGGGAGATCTTAAATAGGTTTTTTGCGTCTGTATTTACTAAGGAAGCTGGCATGAAATCTATGGAATTGAGGGAATCAAGTAGTGAGACCATGGAAACTGTACAGATTGAAAAGGAGGAGGTGCTTGCTGTCTTGAGGAAGATTAAAGTGGATAAATCCCCGGGACCTGACAGAGTGTTCCCTCGGACCTTGAAGGAGACTTAGTGTTGAAATGCGGGGGCCCTGGCAGAAATATTTAAAATGTTGCTGTCTACGGGTGAAGTGCCGGAGGATTGGAGAGTGGCTCATGTTGTTCCGTTGTTTAAAAAAGGATCGAAAAGTAATCCAGGAAATTATAGGCCGGTGAGTTTAACGTCAGTAGTAGGTAAGTTATTGGAGGGAGTACTAAGAGACAGAATCTACAAGCATTTGGATACACAGGGGCTTATTAGGGAGAGTCAACATGGCTTTGTGCGTGGTAGGTCATGTTTGACCAATCTGTTGGGAGTTTTTCGAGGAGGTTACCAGGAAAGTGGATGAAGGGAAGGCAGTGGATATTGTCTGCATGGACTTCAGTAAGGCCTTTGACAAGGTCCCTCATGGGAGGTTAGTTAGGAAAATTCAGTCGCTAGGTATACATGGAGAGGTGGTAAATTGGATTAGACATTGGCTCGATGGAAGAAGCCAGAGAGTGGTGGTAGAGAATTGCTTCTCTGAGTGGAGGCCTGTGACTAGTGGTGTGCCACAGGGATCAGTGCTGGGTCCATTCTTATTTGTCATCTATATCAATGATCTGGATGATAATGTGGTAAATTGGATCAGCAAGTTTGCTGATGATACAAAGATTGGAGGTGTAGTAGACAGTCAGGAAGGTTTTCAGAGCCTGCAGAGGGACTTGGACCAGCTGGAAAAATGGGCTGAAAAATGGCAGATGGAGTTTAATACTGACAAGTGTGAGGTATTGCACATTGGAAGGACAAACCAACGTAGAACATACAGGGTTAATGGTAAGGCACTAAGGAGTGCAGTGGAACAGAGGGATCTGGGAATACAGATACAAAATTCCCTAAAAGTGTCGTCACAGGTAGATAGGGTCGTAAAGAGAGCTTTTGGTACATTGGCCTTTATTAATCGAAGTATTGAGGATAAGAGCTGGAATGTTATGATGAGGTTGTATAAGGCATTGGTGAGGCCGAATCTGGAGTATTGTACATCAAAGTTGCTGGTGAACGCAGCAGGCCAAGCAGCATCTATAGGAAGAGGCGCAGTCGACGTTTCAGGCCGAGACCCTTCGTCAGGACCTGACGAAGGGTCTCGGCCTGAAACGTCGACTGCGCCTCTTCCTATAGATGCTGCTTGGCCTGCTGCGTTCACCAGCAACTTTGATGTATGTTGCTTGAATTTCCAGCATCTGCAGAATTCCTGTTGTCTGGAGTATTGTGTTTAGTTTTGGTCACCAAATTACAGGAAGGATATAAATAAGGTTGAAAGAGTGCAGAGAAGGTTTACAAGGATGTTGCCGGGACTTGAGAAACTCAGTTACAGAGAAAGGTTGAATAGGTTAGGAATTTATTCCCTGGAGCGTAAAAGAATGAGGGGAGATTTGATAGAGGTATATAAAATTATGATGGGTATAGATAGAGTGAATGCAAGCAGGCTTTTTCCACTGAGGCAGGGGGAGAAAAAAACCAGAGGATATGGGTTAAGGGTGAGGGGGAAAAGTTTAAAGGGAACATTGGGGGGGCTTCTTCACACAGAGTGGTGGGAGTATGGAATGAGCTACCAGACGAGGTGGTAAATGCGGGTTCTTTTCTAACATTTAAGAATAAATTGGACAGATACATGGATGGGAGGTGTATGGAGGGATATGGTCCGTGTGCAGGTCAGTGGGACTAGGCAGAAAATGGTTCAGCACAGCCAAGAAGGGCCAAAAGGCCTGTTTCTGTGCTGTAGTTTCTATGGTTCTATGGTTTCTATAATCAGCTTGAGTTAAACTGCTGCAGGATCCTGCCCTGTGGTGGATTGTTTCTTGTTTCTTATTTTTATTTATTGGTTTTCAGTTGAAGCTAGTAAAAGCTGAAGTATGGGCATAGCCAGGCATGCTTATTTGTCAATTACTAGGAACTTTCAGACTATTCTTGTGTTGTTTAGTATTGTGGATTTCTGAAGATTTACATAGATATTACAGTGTAGCCCTAATTGTTTAATACGATTGTGTGGTGCCTTTGGGATGACACCAGTTGTAGATATTACTATCGGGACAATGTACATCTTTTTCATGTTTAAAAGTCTTTCAATTTCCTCTTTTAAATCAGCATATTTCTGGCATTTTTCACTTATTGATTTCTGCAAGTGATGTGTGTTTGGAATGGTTATATCTATTAAATAAGTTGTTCTTGCTTATTTTTCCTGTATTGTTATATCAGAATGATTATTATGGATAGGACAATCCATATAGCCAATCAGTCAGAATATAATTTGTAGTATTCTGACTCTAAAACTGGATCAGGCTTGTATTTATAGTAAGGTGTGATTTCATTTATGCGTTTGTATTTTAAAGCAAGATTTTGATGAATGATGTTTGCCACTTGATTGTGCCTGTGTAAGTAATTAGGTTGAGTTAAATTGCTCAGTATCCTGTAATGTGTTGGATTGTTTCTGGTTTTTCTCAGCATTTTCTACATTTATCATCCTGGATTTGTTGGTCCGTTATTATAAGTGTAATGTCCTGGTTAAGATTTTTACAGCTATGCTGTCGGTATTTCACATTAGCAGTTCGGTAAGAGCAGACTGTTCTGCTTTTAGCATGCTTGGATTTGAGCTGAAGGTAAGGGGCTATGTTGTTCAGCTTAGAAATGTTGTGTTAGCCAATCAGGATGCTGGAATTCAGAGAAAGTTCAAGAGGGCAGAGAGATTTTGGTGACAGGCCCTGGTGTAGGTCGAGGTCTCGTTGGCAGAAGCTGGGAGAAGACAGAAGGGAAGGTGGCAGAGATGAGGTCCCTGTTGCACAAGGTACTTTGTGCAGATGAATGGCCCTGTGTGGCGACCTATGTGTTTGAGATGGATTCCGATTGACATTCGGAAGATAGTGAGTCCTTTCATGCAGACTGTAGGCCCAGCATGTAAGGTAAAGACAACTTCAAGATGAGCTCCATCTGAAGACAACTTGAGCACATTTGGGGTTAACTGTAACAGGCCTTCTTTTATTTTTATCTCTTTCCTACTTACAGTTCATTTATAATTATATGCAGTGTATGATCTGTTATTTCTCGCCAATAGCTAATTGCATGGGGCAGTATTAACAGTACTCACACAGATCAAGGTTCGGGTAGTCAAGACATTTCAACTTCTTGGTTTTGGTGGGACGCAGGTCATACCAATCCTCGATGTACAGAGTACGTACAGTGGGTGTCACAAGATGTGTCTCCAGAAATAAGACCATAAGACCACAAGGTATAGGAGCAAAGGCCATTTGGCCCATGGGTCTGCTCTGCCATTCAATCATGGGCTGATCTAATTCTTCCAGTCATCCCCACACCCCTGCCTTCTCCCTATAGCCTCTGATGCCCTGGATAATCAAGAACCTATCTATCTCTGCCTTAGATACACCCAATGACTTGGTCTCCACAGCCACTCGTGGCAACAAATTCCACATGTTTATGACCCTCTGATTAAAGTAACTTCTCAGCATCTCTGTTCTAAATGGACGTCCTTCAATTCTGAAGTTGTGTCCTCGTGTCAGACTCCCCTACCATGGGAAATCACTTCGCCATATCTAATCTGTTCAGGCCTTTTAACACTTGGAATGTTTCTATGAGATCCCCCCACATTCTCCTGAGCTGCAGCAAATACAGCCCAAGAGCAGACAGATGGTCCTCATATAGTAACCCTTTCATTCCTGGAATCATTTTAGTGAATCTTCTCTGAACCCTCTCCAATGTCAGTATATCCTTTCTAAGGAGCCCAAAACTGCACACAATATTTCAAGTGTGTACTCACGAGTGTTTTATGGAGCCTCAACATCACATCCCTGCTCTTGTATTCTATGCCTCTAGAAATGAATGTCAACATTGCATTTGCCTTCTTCACAACCAACTCAACCTAGAGGTTAACTGTCACAAAAAACTGTGGGTCAATTGTTTAAGAAAAAATAACAAGATGGCTTGAGTCACAAAACTAGATTGAGGTGCTTTTATTTACCTCAAAACAAGACAAACACTGGGGAAAAACAATAGATAAATAAATAGCCACCCTCAGACTAAACAAAAGAAAACTAACCCCAAAGCCTTGGTAACCTGAGGCTTATAACTGCTAAGCCCCTCCCCCTAGACCAACCAAAAGCTAATTAACTCAATTATCCAATTAGAGATGGTATCCTCCAACAGCACACCTGTGCAGGTTGCTGCTGCCTCGATATGAGACAGCTCCATGCAGCAGCTCTGTTTCAGACCCAGTCACTATTACTGCTGGGGATGAGTGTTTTACCGAGTGCGCCATGTGCCGTCCATAGTCAGTGACGGGCCTTCGTCACATTACCACCCTCCTCTCCTGCAGCGGCAATGTTTGGCAGTCTTGACAGGAAGTCTGCTGTGATGTTCTCCTTGTCTGCTTTGTGCCACACACAGAACCTGAAAGGTTGAAGTTCCAGGTACCACCTAGTCACCCCGGTATTCCAGTCCTTCATTGTCCGGATCCAGGTCAGGGCTCTGGTCCGTCTGGAGGTCAAACTCCCTCCCGAGAAGGTAGTAGCTGAGGCTGTCCAACACCCACTTGATTTCTCGACACCTTCTCGATTGTGGGGTACCGGGTTTCACAGGGCAGAAGTTTCCTGCTGAGATATTACACAAGACATTCCTCACCTGGCTCTCCCTGAGCCAGTACTGCCCTGATGCCTACATCTGAGGTATCTACCTGCACCAAGAAGCAGTGTTCAAAGTCAGGACTCTGCAACACGGGGGAAGAGCATAATTCCTCCTTCAGGCCCTGGAAAGCACTTTCACACTCCATTCCACAGGATTATGGGCCAACTTGCAGGTGAGGTTGGTCAATGGGGCTGCCAGGGTTGAAAAGTGAGGGGTGAACCATCAGTACCAGCCCACTAGGCCAAGAAAAGACTGGACCTGGGTACGGGGCCTGGGGCTGTTCATAATGGGCTCAACTGTATCCACCCGAGGCCAGGCTGATACCGGACTCTCCCCAACTGATACCCCAGGTACCGGGTTTCCTGCCTGGCCCACTCACATTTCTGCAAGTTGAGTGCAAGTCCTGCCACATTGATTGCACCTAGGACTCGATGAAGGTGCTCCAGATGTTCCTCCCAGGTCAGGCTGAAAATGACCACATCATCCAAATAGGTGGCTCTGCAGTGCTCAACCTTGCAGCACTCTGTCCATAAGTCTCTGGAATGTGGCTAGGGCACCATGTAAGCCAAAGGGCATTACCGTGAACTGAAGGAGGCCTAGAGGGGTCCTGAATGCAGTGAGGAACTGGGACTGGCTCTCCAGGGGGACCTGCCAATACACCTTAGAGGTCCAAGGTGGTGATGTAGTTGGCTCTCCCAATCCTCTCCAGCAGGTCCTCAATCCAGGGCATTGGGTAGGCATTGAAAAATGAGATGGCATTCAGTTTCCTAAAGTCAATGCAAATGCGAAGAGTTCCATCCTTCTTTGGCACAATGACAATAGGGCTACTCCACTCACTTTCGCCAGTTCGATAACTCCCAGCTCCAACATCAAGCGGACTTCCTCCTTCAACAACTTCACCAGATGTTCTGGTACTCAGTAGCATGCCTGACGTACTGGACTCTGACCTGGTTTGACTCAGATGGCATGCTGCAATACATCTGTATGGCCTGGTTTCTGTGTGAACAACTGAGGGAAGGTGTCAAATATGACTTCAACCAGCTTCTTACCATCCAGGTGAGAGAGATTCACCTTGGCAGGCTGTTTCTAGGCCTTCACTATGCCTTCAGGGTCATCTTCCTCAGTCACCCAGCATGCCAGTAGTGAGGTGATGGGAGGGCTGCTTCTTTCCTCCCAGGCTTTCAAGAGGTTCACATGGTAGGTTTGCTTTTGTTTCCCCTTCTCCAGATGCAGGATCTCATATGTTGTAGGCCCCATCCTCCTTATAACCTCCAAAGGTCCCTGCCACTTGGCCAGCAACTTGCTGAATAAGGAGGGCAGGAGCAACAAGATCTTTTGACCTGGTTTGAACTCACGTTGGCGTGCCTGCTGGTCATACCACCGCTTCCGAGTCTTCTGGGCCTCCAGGAGGTTGAGTCTGGCCTCCTCGCAGTACCACTCCAACCAGTCCCTCATCTGGAGGACATTGTACAACACCTTGCCCCTCTACAGGATTAGCTGCCACCTTCTCCCAGTTCTGTTTCAGCAGATCCAGGGGCCCCTGGACTGGCCAACCATAGAGCAGCTCGAAAGGGGAGAATCTGGTAGACGCCTGAGGCGCTTCCCTGTAGGCAGAAAGGGTAACCACTTATCGCAATCCTTCCCTGTATCAGATACAAACTTTCTGAGCATCCTCTTGAGTGTTTGGTTAAACCTCTCCACTAGGCCATTGGTCTCTGGGTGACACAGAGATGTCCTGATAGCAGTTATGCCCAACTCCTTATGCAGCTGGCTCATCAGGCGAGATGTAAAGTTGGTTCCCTGGTCGGTCAGGATTTCCTCCGGGATGCCTACACGAGAAAAGAGCTGGACAAGAGCACTGATCAGTTTTGGAGTGGTTACCGACCGTAGAGGAAAAGCTTCAGGGAATCGTGTGGCATAATCACATACAACAATGTACTGATATCCTGCTGAGCTTTTTTTCCCAGGGGCTCCACAATGTCCTTTGCAATCCGCTTAAATGGGGTGGTAATCACTGGCATGGATTGGAGGGGTGCTCGGTCTGATTTACAGACAGCATGGGTTTTTTGACACTCTGGGCATGTTTTGCAATATGTCTGCACATCAGTGTACATTGAAGGGCAAAAGAATCAAGAGGCCAGCCTGAGATATGTCTTATGGTGACCCAAGTGTCCTGCCCAGGGAATGGTAGGTGCAAGGTGTAGTACAAGTGACCTGCAACTACTTGGCACCACTAACCTCCTGTTGCCTGGCTCCTCTCCGATAAAGAATGCCGTTGTGAAGGACATACACTGAACCACCTACCTGGGCGGAGTAATTAGCAGAGGTTAAGACCTTCGTTAACAGAGACTTTAACAAAGGATCAGACTGTTGTAACATGATGTTTTCTGGCACTTCCCACTTAACATCTGACACAGCATTTTCAGGCATTTCACAAGATAAAGGTGTACCAGCATGTTTCCCTAACCGCCGTTGCCGATGTGTCTTTCTGGGCCCTTTGGTTCCAGCATTGCACAGACAACCACACAAGTCTGGCAAAGGTTGTATCCGAGACTGAGCTCGGATTTTTGCCTGGGACCATGTAATGACAAAACAAGAGACATGCATTTTCAGTTCTGATACGGTTCACGAGCGTTACAGAGACTTTTACCCCTGCTTAGGAGATCATACAGAACAGGCTAATCCCACCCCAAAAACATCTTCACTGGTAAATTCTCCACCACCCCCACTGTCAGGTACTTCTGCCCATCTACTTCCAGTGTAAGTACCTGTGGCTACGGCTTACGGTCACCATGTACACATAAAACCTCTGTACGCTGGCTGCAGTCAATAACACAGGGCACACAACTTTTTCTTATGAATGACATAGAACTACCAGAATCACAGAGAGCAGTAACGGGTTTACTATTAACTTTTACTGGAACAGATCTAGATTCTCCCTCCCTGTCCTGGCAGTCACTCTGCTCACCTTGTCTAGGCACATAACAGTCCAGTCAGTTTTCATCTCTTCAGGGGGCAAACAGATGCTTTATGTCCCTGCTGCTGACAATGATAGCATACCAAAGTCTTAGTAAATGGCTAAGCAGTGTTTTCCTTGTCATTTGCCCCCCTGATTACCTTCAAAGTTCTTCATAAAGCTATCCCTGGGGCAGTTGTAGTCCCCGGAATCCACCTGTGTTGGTCGTGGCAGGGCCCCCTTTCTAGTGTTCAGGTACTGCATAGCCAACTTCGCTGCCGTCAGTCCATCCTCCAGTTCGTGTTCTCTCACCCACATCCTGATGTTTGGAGGAAGCACCTGTAGCAGCTGCTCCAGGATGATAGTCTCCCCCAGCTGATCCTTACTCCTCTGCCCTGACCACATCCAGCAACAATAGAGGCCCTTCAGCCAGTGATACACCTCTGTCAGTGTCTCCCCAGATGGTGTTGAGGTGGCCCAGAATCATTGACAGTAAGTCTCTGAAGAGATGTCAAATTTGGCCAACAGCACCTCCCTCAGGTCAGTATAACAGTAGGACTTGTCTTCATCCACAGCCGTGCTGGCCTCCAGGGCTTTCCCGGTCAGCAGGGGAATTAGTCAACAGAGCCACTGCCATATTTTGCTATGCATTCAAAACATAGAAGGTAATTTTCAATATCCTCACCTTGCTCATACACTGGTATCTTGGGTTCCTTACACTGGACTGCTGGTGGGGGGGTGAACAGAAGGATTCTCCAGTCTCTATGGAGGTATGGGTTCAAATCCCACCACTGCCACCATATGTCACAAAAAAAACTGTGCATCAATTATTTAAGAAAAATAACAAGATGGTTTGAGTCACAAAACTAGATTGAGATGCTTTTATCTACCTCAAAACAGGACAAAAACTGGAAAGAAAACAATATATATAGCTACCCTCAAACTAAACACAAAAGAAAACCCCAAAGTCTGTCTGTCTGTATCTTGTTTTATGGCGGTTGGCATCCAGCTTACCGCCACCCTCTGCTCCAGAATGTGCAACACACACACACACACTTCACCCTCCCATCTTTGACCGTCCTAGTATCCTATTCCTGTTTATTCGTCATATTCTATAAAAAACCCCTGTACCCCTTAAAAACGCTAATTATACCCGGACTTGTGCTCTCTCACCCATGCCCAGCAACCCTTTAAATGTGAATTCCTGCATCCCCAACTCCCTTAATTTATTTCTCATCATCTCTTTCTGTATCCCATACTTCCTGCAACTCAGAACTACATGTTCTACTGACTCCTCTTCCTGACATTCCTCACACAATCCTGTCTGGTGTTTCCCTATCATTTTCAATGTTTTGTTTAATGCACAGTGGCCCAGCCTTAACCTAGTCCACACAATTTCCTCTCTTCTGTTTCCATTACCTACCCTAGTAACTGCAATACTCTTTTGTATTTGATATAAATGCCTCCCTTTCCCCTCCCTGTCCCATCTTTCTTGCCACATTTGGTTGACTTTTTCCCCAGATTACACACTTAACCTCTGCTTTACTGATACTAATGTGCATTTCCACATTTTCTTTCTTTAACACCCTCTTTGCCAACTCATCCACCCTCTCATTCCCCTTCACCCCTACATGTGCTGGAACCCATAGAAATTTTACCTGATCTCCCTGATTTGCAATTCTTGTAACTAACTGAAGGACTTCATAAAGTACATCTTGCCGACTGTTTGTGTGAAAAGACCTTAAACTTGCTAGAACTGAGGATGAATCTGAACATATCAATGCTTTGGATGGTCTGGCTTTCTGCACCCATTGCAACGCAACCAACACTGCCAGCATCTCCACTGTAAACACCCCTAACTTATTAGATGTTCTTCTGCTGATTCCAATTTCTTTTGCTGGTATTACCACCCCAAACCCTGTCACTCCTGTTTCAGGTTCCTTCGCACCATCTGTATAAATGTGAGTATAATCACTATACTTTTCCATCACATGACAGTTAAATGCATTTACCAAATCTGTTTTATATCTTTCTTTCCTTTTTACCTCTAACAAATGCCAGTCTATGTCAGGCCATACAAGCTTCCATGGAGCTACAACCGGATAAACTACTGAAGGACTTATCCTCAGATCAAACACTCCACATTCTTTCGCGATATCATTCCCTACCCGACTAAAGGTATCCCTCTGAAACCTCCCATTTTCCCAGCACTCCTGCAACACTCCTTTAGTAGGGTGAGAATCATTGTGCCCCTGCAAGTTAGCCCAGTAGTTTGCCATCAGTTGCATCCTTCTTAGTTCCAAAGGCATTATTCCCATTTCTACCTGTAGGGCTGACACTGGTGACGTTTTAAAAGCCCCACTGCACACTCTCAAGGCCTGAGCCTGAATCACATCCAGTTTCCTTATAAGAGACCTAGCTGCTGATCCATATACTATATTTCCATAATCCAATACAGATCTTACTAAAGCCACATACATTCTCTTCAAAGCTGAACAACTTGCTCCCCATTCCCTACCAGTCAAACATCTCATCACATTTATTACTTTTTTACATTTCTCCTCAACTTTCCTGATATGGTCTGCCCATGTTAATCGTGAATCAAATATAACTCCCAGAAATTTAAATGATGCAACCCTTTCTAATTCAACCCCATACATCCTTAACTTCTTCCCTACCTCAACCCTTTTCCTGGTAAAAAAATACAGTTTGAGTTTTATCTACTGAAAATCTACATCCCCAATCATAACCCCACTCCATCACTTCATCAATTGCTTCTTGTAGTTTCCTGATTATATAGTCCATGTTCCTGCCTCTTTTCCACAAGGCCCCATCATCCGCAAACAGTGACCTACCTATATCCACTGGTACCTTTGTGAAGACATCATTGATCATAATCATGAAAAGTAATGGGCTAATCACACTACCCTGAGGTGTGCCATTTTCCACTATGTAGTGTTTTGATAATTCTGATCCAATCCAAACTTGAAATTTTCTACCAAACAAAAAATCTTTAATCCAATTAAAAACTCTCCCACCAACCCCCATCTTGTGCAGTTTAATTAATAATCCTTCCTTCCACATCATATCATAGGCTTTTTCAATGTCAAAGAACACTGCCACTACTGACTCTCTATTTGCCTGGGCCTTCCTTATTTCAGTCTCTAACATAATCACTGAGTCCATGGAATTCCTTCCCTTTCTAAAATCACTCTGATAACTTGCCAGCATTCCCCTTTTCTCAAGCTCATATGATAACCTTTCTGTTATCATCCTTTCCATTATCTTACATATACTTGATGTTAATGCAATTGGTCTGTAGCTAGTGGGTTTTGACAGATCCTTGCCAGGCTTCCTTATTGGAATTACTACTGCTTCTTTCCATGCACTTGGTAATCTTCCCTCCTCCCACACTCTGTTATAAAAATGCAGCAACTTCAAGAGCACTCCTTCTCCTAGATTTTTTAGCATCACAGAGCATATCAGATCTTTCCCTGGGGAGGTTGGTCTCGATCTCTTTATTGCTCTCACCATTTCTGCTAATGTAAATGGATCATCAATTATATCATCTGTTCCTTCCCTCCTGCTTAACACACCTGGGTGTTGGTTCATTATTCTTTCCCTCCTTCTTCTCCCTTCTTCAGACAAATTTTCTGAACTGTGTATCAGTACAAATGACTTGGCCATGACCTCAGCCTTATCCCTACTGGAGACTGCAGTTTCCTCCTCAGATATCATTACTGGATGTTCCCATTCCCTTCTATCTCCTCCCATCCTCTTAATCATTCCCCATATCTCTCCCACAGGTGTTGTTCTTCCTACCTTGTCGCAAAAACTCCTCCAACTTGCCCTTTTAGCTTAACGTATAGTTCTTCTCACCATTGCCTGTGCTTTCTTATATTGAACCAAATGCTGCATATTATGGGTTCTTTTAACTAGCCTGAATGCTCTTTCTGTTTTTTACAGCCTGACAACATTCCTCTGTCCACCATGGTACCAGTTTTCTATTCATCCTATTTTTACTCCTAGGTATAGACCCTTCTGCTGCCATGATAATTGCTGAAGTCACCTGACTGTTTAATTCATCTACATTTCCAGAAATATCAATCTTTGTCAACCCTTCTTCACTCAACTTCTGGAACTTACCCCAATCAGCTTTTTCAAACACCTACTTTGGGGTTCCGCCACCTGGTCTTACTTCAACTCTTTCACCCATTGAACACAAAACTGGGTAGTGATCACTGCCTACTGTTGAAGCAGTCCAAACTCCCCAGTTACTAATGCCAGCCAAGGTATTAGACACTAACGTAATATCTAACACTGACTCAGTTCCTGTTGTTATATCTATCCTTGTGCCGCTACCATCATTCATACACACCAAATACCTTTCTTCCATCAAATCTTCAATTACCTTTCCATTTGGATCTGTAATCTGATCCCCCCATATTGTGCTATGAGCATTGAAATCTGCACACCACACTACTTTATGTCTGTTTTGTCCTTGTATCTTTAATAGGCTGTCCAAATCCAACCTTTTACATGGATTGTAGTAGTTAATTATAACCACTCCCTCCCCTCTCTCCCACACTTCCACCACTATGTATTCCTGATCATCTCCTTTCTCCAGTACCCTATATGGTATACCTTGCTTGATTAACATAGCACAACCCCCTCCTCCCCCTAGATTTCTATCTTTCCTTATCATTGTGTACCCATATACCACAAAGTCTAAAGTTGGTTTCAACCAAGTTTCCTGAATACACACTACATCCGGTTTTACAACCATTTCTTTAATAAAGTGCTTGAATTCCTGGCTATTGGCCAGTAAGCTCCTTGCATTCCATTGTAAAAGAATCACCATAATTAGTATTAACCAACAGATGACACTTCCTGGCTTGACTGATTACTGAGGTTCTCCCTCACTTCCTCCCATGTCAGTCCTACGAACCCTAAATGGTTTACTGCTGCTTTTACGACCAGCTGAATTTTGTCACTTTTTGACTTTACCTCAGCAGTACTATTAATCACTCCTGCAACGAATGTTACTAGAGCCTTTTTGTCTACACAAATCCTGTCATTTGTTCTTTGTTGCATCTCTCGTATCCCTGTTGCTCCCTGTTCATTAGGAGCATTATTCTGTTCTCTTGACATTCTTACAGCTTCTGCATAAGTGATCTTTCTTTTCACTCTTATTTCTTGAATTTTAGTCTCCCGTCTCACAACCTCACACCCACTATATGCAACATTATGAGCTCCTCCACAATTGCAGCATTTTGGTTGAACTCCTGTTCCGCACTTTCCATATTCATGATCACCCCCACATCTAGCACATCTCCTCTGCCTTTTACAGCTTTTAGCCACGTGTCCAAACCTTTGACAATTATAGCACCTCAATGGCTTTGGCACATACACCCTTACTGGGTAACTCATGAAACCCAGGAACACCTTCCTTGGCACTCTTTCTTCTTCAAATTTAATCAATACTGATTCACTTTCCTTTTTCACTCCCTCCTTTGTTGTTTTCAGTCTTTGAACATTCATTACTTTCCCTCCTTTGATATTCCTCTTGATCTCCTCCATATTTATACTCATTGGTATCCCCATGATCACTCCTTTACAACCACTGTTTTGTGCTCCCACCCTCCCAGTGTATTCCACCTTGCATTTTCCTATCTCTTTTAGCTTGAGTGCTTTCTCAAGTTGTTCCTCATTCGCACATCTTACCAATACATTGCCATCATTAAGGACTTTTGCAAATACTATTTCCCCTATCTTATTTGTCAGAGTTGTTGTTAGCACAAATGGGTTAATTTTCTTCATATGTCCCTGAGCCTTCTCATTAAACCTAATTATGACAACACCTCCTCTCTGAGCTTGTTCATCTTCCTCACTTTCAGAGCTTTCTCCACCATCATTTCTTATTCTTTTATTCCCTTTGTCTTGGTTTTTATTCATCCAACCCCTCACTACCTCCTCATTCCCTTTAATTCTCCCTTCACAATAATCCACCTCTCCCCAGCTGCCTACCTCTGGTCCCAAGTCTCTATCCCTCTCCTTCTCTACTTTCTTTCCCTCAACCCCACCTCTTATCTTGTCCACCATTACCAGACCCACACAACCCCCTTCCAGCAATTTCCATTCCTTCCCCACTCTCTTTCCCTCAACAGGTTCCAAAACACACTCACACATCAAGCAAAACACAGCCAGCTTCCAGCAGCAGCCCACACTCCAACCTGCCCTCTCAGGCTGTCCAACCCCAAAGTCTTGGTGACCTGAGGCTTATAACTGCTAAGCCCCTCCCCCTAGACCAACCAAAAGCTAATTAACTCAATTATCCAATTAAAGATGGTATCCGCCACCATCAGCACACCGGTGCAGGTTGCTGCTGCCTCTATATGAGACAGCTCCATGCAGCAGCTCTGGTTCAGGTTTTGTGTTCAGTGGGTGAAAGAGTTGAAATAAGACCAGGTGGTAGAACCCCAAAGTGGGTGTTTAAAAAAGCAGATTGGAGTAAGTTCCAGAAATTGAGTGAAGAAGGGTTGACAAAGATTGATATTTCTGGAAATGTAGATGTATTAAACAGTCAGGTGACTTCAGCAATTATCATGGCAGCAGAAGGATCTATATCTAGGAGTAAAAATAGGATGAAAAGAAAACTGGTACCATGGTGGACAGAGGAATGTTGTCAGGCTGTAAAAACCAGAAATAGAGCATTCAGGCTAGTTAAAAGAACCCATAATATGCAGCATTTGGTTCAATATAAGAAAGCACAGGCAATGGTGAGAAGAACTATACGTCAAGCTAAAAGGGCAAGTTGGAGGAGTTTTTGCGACAAGGTAGGAAGAACAACACCTGTGGGAGAGAGATGGGGAATGATTAAGAGGATGGGAGGAGATGGAAGGGAATGGGAATATCCAGTAATGATATCTGAGGAGGAAACTGCAGTCTCCAGTAGGGATAAGGCTGAGGTCATAGCCAAGTCATTTGTACTGATACACAGTTCAGAAAATTTGTCTGAAGAAGGGAGAAGGGAAAGAATAATGAACCAACACCCAGGTGTGTTAAGCAGGAGGGAAGGAACAGATGATATAATTGATGATCCATTTACATTAGCAGAAATGGTGAGAGCAATAAAGAGATCGAGACCAACCTCCCCAGGGAAAGATCTGATGTGCTCTGTGATGCTAAAAAATCTAGGAGAAGGAGCGCTCTTGAAGTTGCTGCATTTTTATAACAGAGTGTGGGAGGAGGGAAGATTACCAAGTGCATGGAAAGAAGCAGTAGTAATTCCAATAAGGAAGCCTGGCAAGGATCTGTCAAAACCCACTAGCTACAGACCAATTGCATTAACATCAAGTATATGTAAGATAATGGAAAGGATGATAACAGAAAGGTTATCATATGAGCTTGAGAAAAGGGGAATGCTGGCAAGTTATCAGAGCGGTTTTAGAAAGGGAAGGAATTCCATGGACTCAGTGATAATGTTAGAGACTGAAATAAGGAAGGCCCAGGCAAAAAAAGAGTCAGTAGTGGCAGTGTTCTTTGACATTGAAAAAGCCTATGATATGATGTGGAAGGAAGGATTATTAATTAAACTGCACAAGATGGGGGTTGGTGGGAGAGTTTTTAATTGGATTAAAGATTTTTTGTTTGGTAGAAAAATTCAAGTTCGGATTGGATCAGAATTATCAAAACAGTACATAGTGGAAAATGGCACACCTCAAGGTAGTGTGATTAGCCCGTTACTTTTCATCATTATGATCAATGATGCCTTCACAAAGGTACCAGTGGATATAGGTAGGTCACTGTTTGCGGATGATGGGGCCTTGTGGAAAAGAGGCAGGAACATGGACCATATAATCAAGAAACTACAAGAAGCAATTGATGAAGTGGTGGACTGGGGTTATGATTGGGGATGTAGATATTCAGTAGATAAAACTCAAACTGTATTTTTTACTAGGAAAAGAGTTGAGGTAGGGAAGAAGTTAAAGATGTATGGGGTTGAATTAGAAAGGGTTGCACCATTTAAATTTCTGGGAGTTATATTTGATTCACGATTAACATGGGCAGACCATATCAGGAAAGTTGAGGAGAAATGTAAAAAAAAAAGTAATAAATGTGATGAGATGTTTGACTGGTAGGGAATGGGGAGCAAGTTGTTCAGCTTTGAAGAGAATGTATGTGGCTTTAGTGAGATCTGTGTTGGACTATGGAAATATAGTATATGGATCAGCAGCTAGGTCTCTTATAAGGAAACTGGATGTGATTCAGGCTCAGGCCTTGAGAGTGTGCAGTGGGGCTTTTAAAACGTCACCAGTGTCAGCCCTACAGGTAGAAATGGGAATAATGCCTTTGGAACTAAAAAGGATGCAACTGATGGCAAACTACTGGGCTAACTTGCAGGGGCACAGTGATTCTCACCCTGCTAAAGGAGTGTTGCAGGAGTGCTGGGAAAATGGGAGGTTTCAGAGGGATACCTTTAGTCGGGTAGGGAATGGTATCGCGAAAGAATGTGGAGTGTTTGATCTGAGGATAAGTCCTTCAGTAGTTTATCTGGTTGTAGCTCCATGGAAGCTTGTATGGCCTGACATAGACTGGCATTTGTTAGAGGTAAAAAGGAAAGGAAGATATAAAACAGAATTGGTAAATGCATTTAACTGTCATGTGATGGAAAAGTATAGTGATTATACTCACATTTATACGGAGAGTGCAAAGGAACCTGAAACAGGACTAACAAGGTTTGGGGTGGTAATACCAGCAAAAGAAATTGGAATCAGCAGAAGAACATCTAATAAGTTAGGGGTGTTTACAGTGGAGATGCTGGCGGTGTTGGTTGCGTTGCAATGGGTGCAGAAATCCAGACAAGTCAAAGCATTGATATGTTCAGATTCATCCTCAGTTCTAGCAAGTTTAAGGTCTTTTCACACAAACAGTCGGCAAGATGTACTTTATGAAGTCCTTCAGTTAGTTACAAGAATTGCAAATCAGGGAGATCAGGTAAAATTTCTATGGGTTCCAGCACATGTAGGGGTGAAGGGGAATGAGAGGGTGGATGAGTTGGCAAAGAGGGCGTTAAAGAAAGAAAATGTGGAAATGCACATTAGTATCAGTATAGCAGAGGGTAAGTGTGTAATCTGGGAAAGATGGGACAGGGAGGGGAAAGGGAGGCATTTATATCAACTACAAAAGAGTGTTGCAGTTACTAGGGTAGGTAATGGAAACAGAAGAGAGGAAATTGTGTGGACTAGGTTAAGGCTGGGGCACTGTGCATTAAACAAAACATTGAAAATGATAGGGAAACACCAGACTGGATTGTGTGAGGAATGTCAGGAAGAGGAGTCAGTAGAACATGTAGTTTTGTGTTGCAGGAAGTATGGGATACAGAGAGAGATGATGAGAATTAAACGAAGGGAGTTGGGGGTGCAGGAATTCACATTAAAAGGGTTGCTGGGCATGGGTGAGAGAGCACAAGTCCGGGTATAATTAGCGTTTTTAAGGGGTACAGGGGTTTTTTATAGGATATGACGAATAAACAGGAATAGGGTACTAGGATGGTCAAAGATGGGAGGGTAAAGTGTAGGTTTGTGTGTGTGTGTGTGTGTGTGTGTGTGTGTGTGCGTGCGTGCGCGATTGGGTGAAGGGATTTAGAATATATGTCTAGTGCACATTCCAGAGCAGAAGGTGGCGGTAATGCACCATTAAGCCGGATGCCAACCGCCGTAAAACAAGACACAGACAGACAGACAGCTCTGGTTCAGGGTGGTGGAATCGCAAAGTGGGTGTTTGGAAAAGCAGATTGGGGTAAGTTCCAGAAGTTGAGTGAAGAAGCATTGACAGAGATTCTTCAGCAATTATCATGGCAGCAGAAGGATCTATACCCAGGAGTAAAAATAGGATGAATAGGAAACTGGTACCATGGTGGACAGAGGAATGTTGTCAGGCTGTAAAAAACAGAAATGGAGCATTCAGGCTAGTTAAAAGAACCCATAATATGCAGCATTTGGTTCAATATAAGAAAGTACAGGCAGTGGTGAGAAGAACTATACGTCAAGCTAAAAGGGCAAGTTGGAGGAGTTTTTGCGACAAGATAGGAAGAACAACACCTGTGAGAGAGGTATGGGGAATGATTAAGAGGATGGGAGGAGATGGAAGGGAATGGAAATATCCAGTAATAATATGAGGAGGAAACTGCAGTCTCCAGTAGGGATAAGGCTGAGACCATGGCCAAGTCACTTGTACTGATACACAGTTCAGAAAATTTGTCTGAAGAAGGGAGAAGGAGAAGGGAAAGAATAATGAGCCAACACCCAGGTGTGTTAAACAGGAGGGAAGGATCAGATGATATAATTGATGATCCATTTACATTAGCAGAAATGGTGAGAGCAATAAAGAGATCGAGACCAACCTCCCCAGGGAAAGATCTGATGTGCTCTGTGATGCTAAAAAATCTAGGAGAAGGAGCGCTCTTGAAGTTGCTGCATTTTTATAACAGAGTGTGGGAGGAGGGAAGATTACCAAGTGCATGGAAAGAAGCAGTAGTAATTCCAATAAGGAAGCCTGGCAAGGATCTGTCAAAACCCACTAGTTACAGACCAATTGCATTAACATCAAGTATATGTAAGATAATGGAAAGGATGATAACAGAAAGGTTGTCATATGAGCTTGAGAAAAGAGGATTGCTGGCAAGTTATCAGAGTGGTTTCAGAAAGGGAAGGAATTCCATGGACTCAGTGATTATGTTAGAGACTGAAATAAGGAAGGCCCAGGCAAATAAAGAGTCAGTAGTGGCAGTGTTCTTTGACATTGAAAAAGCCTATGATATGATGTGGAAGGAAGGATTATTAATTAAACTGCACAAGATGTGGGTTGGTGGGAGAGTTTTTAATTGGATTAAAGATTTTTTGTTTGGCAGAAAAATTCAAGTTTGGATTGGATCAGAATTATCAAAACACTACATAGTGGAAAATGGCACACCTCAAGGTAGTGTGATTAGCCCGTTACTTTTCATCATTATGATCAATGATGTCTTCACAAAGGCACCAGTGGATATAGGTAGGTCACTGTTTGCGGATGATGGGGCCTTGTGGAAAAGAGGCAGGAACATGGACTATATAATCAGGAAACTACAAGAAGCAATTGATGAAGTGGTGGAGTGGGGTTATGATTGGGGATGTAGATTTTCAGTAGAAAAAACTCAAACTGTATTTTTTACTAGGAAAAGAGTTGAGGTAGGGAAGAAGTTAAAGATGTATGGGGTTGAATTAGAAAGGGTTGCATCATTTAAATTTCTGGGAGTTATATTTGATTCATGATTAACATGGGCAGACCATATCAAGAAAGTTGAGGAGAAATGTAAAAAAGTAATAAATGTGATGAGATGTTTGACTGGTAGGGAATGGGGAGCAAGTTGTTCAGCGTTGAATAGAATATATGTGGCTTTAGTGAGATCTGTGTTGGACTATGGAAATATAGCATATGGATCAGCAGCTAGGTCTCTTATAAGGAAACTGGATGTGATTCAGGCTCAGGCCTTGAGAGTGTGCAGTGGGGCTTTTAAAACGTCACCAGTGTCAGCCCTACAGGTAGAAATGGGAATAATGCCTTTGGAACTAAGAAGGATGCAACTGATGGCAAACTACTGGGCTAACTTGCAGGGGCACAGTGATTCTCACCCTACTAAAGGAGTGTTGCAGGAGTGCTGGGAAAATGGGAGGTTTCAGAGGGATACCTTTAGTCGGGTAGGGAATGGTATCGCGAAAGAATGTGGAGTGTTTGCTCTAAGGATAAGTCCTTCAGTTGTTTATCCAGTTGTAGCTCCATGGAAGCTTGTATGGCCTGACACAGACTGGCATTTGTTAGAGGTAAAAAGGAAGATATAAAACAGAATTGGTAAATGCATTTAACTGTCATGTGATGGAAAAGTATAGTGATTATACTCACATTTATACTTATGGTGCAAAGGAACCTGAAACAGGACTGACAGGGTTTGGGGTGGTAATACCAGCAAAAGAAATTGGAATCAGCAGAAGAACATCTAATGTTAGGGGTGTTTACAGTGGAGATGCTGGCAGTGTTGGTTGCATTGCAATGGGTGCAGAAAGCCAGACAAGTCAAAGCATTGATATGTTCAGATTCATCCTCAGTTCTAGCAAGTTTAAGGTCTTTTCACACAAAGTCGGCAAGATGTACTTTATGAAGTCCTTCAGTTAGTTACAAGAATTGCAAATCAGGGAGGTCAGGTAAAATTTCTATGGGTTCCAGCACATGTAGGGGTGAAGGGAAATGAGAGGGTGGATAAGTTGGCAAAGAGGGCGTTAAAGAAAGAAAATGTGGAAATGCACATTAGTATCAATAAAGCAGAGGTTAAGTGTGTAATCTGGGAAAAAGTCAACCAAATGTGGCAAGAAAGATGGGACAGGGAGTTGAAAGGGAGGCATTTATATCAAATACAAAAGAGTGTTGCCGTTACTAGGGTAGGTAATGGAAACAGAAGAGAGGAAATTGTGTGGACTAGGTTAAGGCTGGGGCACTGTGCATTAAACAAAACATTGAAAATGATAGGGAAACACCAGACAGGATTGTGTGAGGAATGTCAGGAAGAGGAGTCAGTAGAACATGTAGTTTTGTGTTGCAGGAAGTATGGGATACAGAAAGAGATGATGAGAATTAAACTAAGGGAGTTGGAGGTGCAGGAATTCACATTAAAAGGGTTGCTGGGCATGGATGAGAAAGCACAGGTCCGGGTATTTTTAGCATTTTTAAGGGGTACAGGGTTTTCTTTTTATATAGAATATGACCGATAAACAGGAATAGGGTACTAAGATGGTCAAAGATGGGAGGGTAAAGTGTGCGTGTGTGTGCGCGAGAGATTGGGTGAAGGGATTTAGATTATATGTGTAGTGCACATTCCGGAGCAGAGGGTGGCGGTAATGCACCATTAAGCTGGATGCCAACCGCCGTAAAACAAGACACAGACAGACAGCTCTGTTTCCAGTCACTATTACTGCTGGGGATGAGTGTTTTACTGAGTGTGCCATGTACCATCCGTAGTCAGTGACGAGCCTTCGTCACATTAACCTTTAGGACAACCTTGAGGACTTTCAATTCCCATGGCATTCCTGCATTTTTAGTTCTTCCCCATCCAAGTAATAGGCTGCCTGTTTATTTCTTCCACCAAAGTGCATGACCATACACTTTCCACCATTTTTTTTTACCACTTCTATGCCCATTCCCCTAAACTATCCAAATCTCTCTGCAGGCTCTCTGTCTCCTCAACACTATCCGCTCCTTGACCTATCTTTCTATCATCAGCAAAGTTAGCCACAAATCCATTAATCCCATAGTCCAAATCATTAACATACATCGTGAAAGCAGTGGTCCCAATACCAACCCCTGTGGAACTCCACTGGCAGCTAGCCGGAATAGGATCCCTTTATTCCCACTCTGTTTTCTGCTCCACCCATGCTAGTAACTTCCCTGTAATTCCATGGACTCTTATCATGCTAAGCATCCTCATGTGTGGCACCTTGTCAAAGGTCTTCTGAAAATATAAGTACACCACATCTACTGCATCTCCCTTGTCTACCCTGCTTGTAATTTCCTCAAAAAATTGTAGTAGGTTTGTCAGGCAGGATTGTTCTGTCAGGAAACGATGCTGGCTTTGGCCTATCTTGTCATGTGCCTCCAGGTATCCCGTAATCTCAACCCTAACAATCCATTCCAACAACTTCCCAACCACTGATGTCAGGCTAACAGGTCTAGAGTTTCCTTTCTGCTGCCTCCCACCCTTCTTAAATAGCGGAGTAACATTTGTAATTTTCCAGTCACCTGGCACAATGCCAGAATTTATCGATTCTTGAAAGATCATTGTTAATGCCTCCGCAAACTCTCCAGCTACTTCCTTCAGAACCTGAGGGTGCATTCCATCAGGTCCAGGAGATTTATCCACCCTCAGACCATTAAGCTTCCTGAACACCTTCTCAGTCGTAATCTTCCCTGCACATATTTCACTTCTCTGACACTCTTGAATTTCCGATATACTGCAGATGTCTTCCACTGTGTAGACTGATGAAAAATACGCATTCAGTTCATCTGCTATCTCTGTGTCTCTCATTACAATACCTCCAGTGTCATTTTCTATTGGTCTTGTATCTACCCTTGACTCTCTTTTACCCTTTATATACTCAAAACAGTTTTTAGTATCTTCTTTGATGTGAGTCGCTAGCTTCCTTCCATAATTCAGCTTTTCCTTCTGAATGACCTTCTTTGTTTCCTTCTGCAAGGTTTTAAAAGCTTCCCATCATCTTTCTTCCCACTAGCTTCGTCTTCCTTTTATGCCCTCTCTTTTGCTTTAACTTTGGCTCTGAGTTCACTTGTCAGAAACGGTACTCTTCTTCTTCCATTTGAAAATCTCTTCTTATTTGGAATATATCTGTTTTGCACTTCTCTCATTGTTCACAGAAACTCCAGCCATTGCTGCTCTGCTGTTCTTACAACTAGTGTCCCTTTCCAGTCAACTTTGGCCAATTCCCCTCTCATGCCATTGTAATTTCCTTTATTCCACTGAAATACCGACACTTTGGATTTCAGTTTCTCCTTCTCAGATTTCAAAATGAACTTGATCATATTGTGATCACGGTTCCCTAAGGTTCCTTGACCTTAAGCTCCCTTTTTACCTCCGGATCATTGCACAACAGCCAATCCAGCACAGCTGATCCCCTAGTGGGCTCAACAACAAGCCATCCCTTAGACATTCTACAAATTCTCTCTTGAGGTCCAGTACTGATCTCTCTCTTGAGGTCGAGTAATCCACTTTCATGTTAAGATCCCCAACGATTATCATGACATTGCACTTCTGACATGCCTTTTCTATCTCCTGCTGTAATGTTCAATCCACATCTTGGCTGCTGTTTGGAGGCCTGTATACATCTGCCATTAGTGTCCTTCGACCTTTGCTCTTTCTTAACTCAACCCATAGAAAATCTACACCTTCTGATCCAATGTCATGATAAGTTTTAATCTACAATTTGAGAGGGAGAAGGGAAACTCGGAAGTGTCAGTATTACAGTTGAACAAAGGGAACTATGGTGTTATAGAAACATAGAAACATAGAAAATAGGTGCAGGAGTAGGCCATTCGGCCCTTCGAGCCTGCACCGCCATTTATTATGATCATGGCTGATCATCCAACTCAGAACCCAGCCTTCCCTCCATACCCCCTGACCCCTGTAGCCACAAGGGCCATATCTAACTTCCTTTTAAACATAGCTAATGAACTGGCCTCAACAGTTTGCTGTGGCAGAGAATTCCACAGATTCACCACTCTCTGTGTGAAGAAGTTTTTCCTAACCTCGGTCCTAAAAGGCTTCCCCTCTATCCTCAAACTGTGACCCCTCGTTCTAGACCTCCCCAACATCGGGAACAATCTTCCTGCATCTAGCCTGTCCAATCCCTTTAGGATCTTATACGTTTCAATCAGATCCCCCCTCAATCTTCTAAATTCCAACGAGTACAAGCCCAGTTCATCCAGTCTTTCTTCATATGAAAGACCTGCCATCCCAGGAATCAATCTGGTGAACCTTCTTTGTACTCCCTCTATGGCAAAGATGTCTTTCCTCAGATTAGGGGACCAAAACTGCACACAATACTCCAGGTGTGGTCTCACCAAGGCCTTGTACAACTGCAGTAGTACCTCCCTGCTCCTGTACTCGAATCCTCTCGCTATAAATGCCAGCATACCGTTCGCCTTTTTCACCGCCTGCTGTACCTGCATGCCCACTTTCAATGACTGGTGTATAATGACACCCAGGTCTCGTTGCACCTCCCCTTTTCCTAATCGGCCACCATTCAGATAATAATCTGTTTTCCTATTTTTGCCACCAAAGTGGATAACTTCACATTTATCCACATTAAATTGCATCTGCCATGAGTTTGCCCACTCACCCAACCTATCCAAGTCACCCTGCATCCTCTTAGCATCCTCCTCACTGCTAACACTGCCACCCAGCTTCGTGTCATCCGCAAACTTGGAGATGCTGCATTTAATTCCCTCATCCAAGTCATTAATATATATTGTAAACAACTGGGGTCCCAGCACTGAGCCTTGCGGTACCCCACTAGTCACCGCCTGCCATTCTGAAAAGGTCCCGTTTATTCCCACTCTTTGCTTCCTGTCTGCTAACCAATTCTCCACCCACACCAATACCTTACCCCCAATACCGTGTGCTTTAAGTTTGCACACTAATCTCCTATGTGGGACCTTGTCAAAAGCCTTTTGAAAATCCAAATATACCACATCCACTGGTTCTCCCCTATCCACTCTACTAGTTACATCCTCAAAAAATTCTATGAGATTCGTCAGACATGATTTTCCTTTCACAAATCCATGCTGACTTTGTCCGATCATTTCACCGCTTTCCAAATGTGCTGTTATCACATCCTTGATAACTGACTCCAGCAGTTTCCCCACCACCGACGTTAGGCTAACCGGCCTATAATTCCCCGGTTTCTCTCTCCCTCCTTTTTTAAAAAGTGGGGTTACATTAGCCACCCTCCAATCCTCAGGAACTAGTCCAGAATCTAACGAGTTTTGAAAAATTATCACTAATGCATCCACTATTTCTTGGGCCACTTCCTTAAGCACTCTGGGATGCAGACCATCTGGCCCTGGGGATTTATCTGCCTTCAATCCCTTCAATTTACCTAACACCACTTCCCTACTAACATGTATTTCGCTCAGTTCCTCCATCTCACTGGACCCTCTGTCCCTTACTATTTCTGGAAGATTATTTATGTCCTCCTTAGTGAAGACAGAACCAAAGTAATTATTCAATTGGTCTGCCATGTCCTTGCTCCCCATAATCAATTCACCTGTTTCTGTTTGCAGGGGACCTACATTTGTCTTTATCAGTCTTTTCCTTTTTACATATCTATAAAAGCTTTTACAGTCCGTTTTTATGTTCTCTGCCAGTTTTCTCTCATAATCTTTTTTCCCCTTCCTAATTAAGCCCTTTGTCCTCCTCTGCTGAACTCTGAATTTCTCCCAGTCCTCAGGTGAGCCACTTTCTCTGGCTAATTTGTATGCTACTTCTTTGGAATTGATACTATCCCTAATTTCTCTTGTCAGCCACGGGTGCACTACCTTCCTTGATTTATTCTTTTGCCAAACTGGGATGAACAATTGTTGTAGTTCATCCATGCAACCTTTAAATGCCTGCCATTGCATATCCACCGTCAATCCTTGAAGTGTCATTTGCCAGTCTATCTTAGCTAATTCATGTCTCATACCTTCAAAGTTACCCCTCTTTAAGTTCAGAACCTTTGTTTCTGAATTAACTACGTCACTCTCCATGTTAATGAAGAATTCCACCATATTATGGTCACTCTTACCCAAGGGGCCTCTCACGACAAGATCGCTAATTAACCCTTCCTCATTGCTCAAAACCCAGTCCAGAATAGCCTGCTCTCTAGTCGGTTCCTCGACATGTTGGTTCAAAAAACCATCCCGCATACATTCCAAGAAATCCTCTTCCTCAGCACCTTTACCAATTTGGTTCACCCAGTCTACATGTAGATTGAAGTCACCCATTATAACTGCTGTTCCTTTATTGCACACATTTCTAATTTCCTGTTTAATACCATCTCCGACCTCACTACTACTGTTAGGTGGCCTGTACACAACTCCCACCAGCGTCTTCTGCCCCTTAGTGTTACGCAGCTCTACCCATATCGATTCCACATCTTCCCGGCTTATGTCCTTCCTTTCTATTGCGTTAATCTCTTTTTTAACCAGCAACGCCACCCCACCTCCCCTTCCTTCGTGTCTATCCCTCCTGAATATTGAATATCCCTGAACGTTGAGCTCCCATCCCTGGTCACCCTGGAGCCATGTCTCTGTGATCCCAACTATATCATAATCATTAATAACAATCTGCACTTTCAATTCATCCACCTTATTACGAATGCTCCTTGCATTGACACATAAAGCCTTCAGGCACTCTTTTACAACTCTCTTAGCCCTTTTTAATGCTTGCCCTGGATTTGTCGGCCTGCCACTTTTACTTTTCCCCTTTGTACTTTTTGCTTCTACGCTCACTTTACACTCCTCTGTCTCTCTGCACTGGTTCCCATCCCTCTGTTGTGAACTAACCTCCTCACACCTAGCCGCTTTAATTTGATTCCCACCCCCCAACCATTCTAGTTTAAAGTCACCTCAGTAGCCCCCGCTAATCTCCCTGCCAGGATATTGGTCCCCCGAGGATTTAAGTGTAACCCGTCCTTTTTGTACAGGTCACACCTGCGCCAAAAGAGGTCCCAATGATCCAAAAACTTGAATCCCTGCCCCCTGCTCCAATCCCTCAGCCACGCATTTATCCTCCTTTTTACATATCTATAAAAGCTTTTACAGTCCGTTTTTATGTTCTCTGCCAGTTTTCTCTCATAATCTTTTTTCCCCTTCCTAATTAAGCCCTTTGTCCTCCTCTGCTGAACTCTGAATTTCTCCCAGTCCTCAGGTGAGCCACTTTCTCTGGCTAATTTGTATGCTACTTCTTTGGAATTGATACTATCCCTAATTTTATGAGGGAGGAAAACGCCAAAGTTCAATGGAACAATACCCTAGCAGGGATGACAGTGAAACAGCAAAAGCAAGTGTTTCTGGGAATAATGCGGAAGGTGCAGGATCAGTTAATTCCAAAGAGGAAGAAAGATCCTAAGGGGAGTAAGGGGAGGCCTTGGCTGAGAAGGGAAGTAATGGACAATATAAAAATAAAAGAGAATAAGTATAACATAGCAAAGGCAAGTGGGAAGCCGGAGGACTGGGAAACTTTTAAAGAGCAACAGAAGGTAACTAAAAAGGCAATATGCGGAGAAAAAATGAGTTACGAAAGTAATCTAGCCAAGAATATAAAGGAGTATAGTAAAAGCTTCTTTAGGTATGTGAAAAGGATAAAAATAGTTAAGATCAAAATTGGGCCCTTGAAGACAGAAACGGGTGAATTTATTATGGGGAACAAGGAAATGGCAGATGAGTTGAACAGGTACTTTGGATTTGTCTTCACTAGGGAAGACACAAACAATCTCCCACATATAATAGTGGCCAAAGGACCTAGGGTAATGGATGAACTGAAGGAAATTTATATTAGGCAGGAAATGGTGTTGGATAGACTGTTGGGTCTGAAGGCTGATAAGTCCCTGGGACCTGATGGTCTGCATCCCAGGGTACTTAAGGAGGTGGCTTTAGAAATTGTGGACGCTTTGGTAATCATTTTCCAATGTTCTATAGATTCAGGATCAGTTCCTGTGGATTGGAGGGTGGCTAATGTTGTCCCTCTCTTCAAGAAGGGAGGAAGTGAGAAAATGGAATTATAGACCGGTTAGCCTAATGTCGGTGGTGGGAAAGATGCTGGAGTCAATTATAAAAGATGAAATTACGACACATCTGGATGGCAGTAACAGGATAAGTCCGAGTCAGCATGGGTTTACGAAGGGGAAATCGTGCTTGATTAATCTTCTGGAATTTTTTGAGGATGTAACTATGAAAATGGACAAGGGAGAGCCAGTGGATGTAGTGCAGCTGGACTTTCAGAAAGCCTTTGATAAAGTCCCATATAGGAGATTAGTGGGCAAAATTAGGGCACATGGTATTGTGGGCAGAGTACTGACATGGATTGAAAATTGGCTGGCTGACAGAAAACAAAGTAGCGATTAACGGGTCCTTTTCGGAATGGCAGACAGTGACCAGTGGGGTACCGCAGGGTTCAGTGTTGGGACCACAGCTGTTTACAATATATATTAATGATTTAGATGAGGGAATTAAAAGTAACATTAGCAAATTTGCCGATGACACAAAGCTGGGTGGCAGTGTGAAATGTGAGGAGGATGTTATGAGAATGCAGGGTGACTTGGACAGGCTGGGTGAGTGGGCAGATGCATGGCAGATGCAGTTTAATGTAGATAAATGTGAGGTTATCTACTTTGGTGGGAAGAACAGGAAGGCAGCTTATTATCTAAATGGAGTCAAGTTAGGAAAAGGGGAAGTACAATGAGATCTAGGTGTTCTTGTACATCAGTCACTGAAAGCAAGCATGCAAGTACAGCAGGCAGTGAAGAATGCTAATAGCATGCTGGCCTTCATAACAAGGGGAATTGAGTATAAGAGCAAAGAGGTCCTTCTGCAGCCGTACAGGGCCCTGGTGAGACCACACCTGGAGTACTGTGTGCAGTTTTGGTCTCCAGATTTGAGGAAGGACATTCTTGCTATTGAGGGAGTGCAGCGTAGGTTCACAAGGTTAATTCCCGGGATGGCGAGACTGTCATATGTTGAAAGGTTGGAGCAACTGGGCTTGTAAACACTGGAATGTAGAAGGATGAGAGGGGATCTGATTGAAACATATAGGATTATTAAGGGATTGGACATGCTGGAGGCAGGAAGCATGTTCCCACTGATGGGTGAGTCCAGAACCAGAGGCCACAGTTTAAGAATAAGGGATAGGCCATTTAGAACGGAGTTGAGGAAAAACTTCTTCACCCGGAAAGTAGTGGATATGTGAGAATGCTCTGCCCCAGAAGGCAGTGGATGCCAAGTCTCTGGATGCTTTCAAGAAAGAGATGGATAGAGCTCTTAAAGATAGCAGAATCAAAGGTTATGGGGATAAGGCAGGAACTGGATACTGATTGTGGATGATCAGCCATGATCATAGTGAATGGGAGTGCTGGCTCGAAGGGCCAAATGGCCTACTCCTGCACCTATTGTTTATTGTCTGTCGTCATCCCTTTTTAATGATTTAATATTATTTCTATTACTCAGGGCCACATCATCCTCTCTGCCTACTAACCTATCTTTCCAATACACTATATATCCTTGGATGTTCAGCTCCCAATAGCAGTCATCCTTTAACCAAGTTTCAGAGATGGCCATAGAATCATACTTGCCAATCTGTAGATGAATTTCAAGATCATCCATTTTATTTCTTATGCTGCGTGCATTTAATACAACAGTTTCAGTCCAGGATTTGTTGCTTTCTGTTTTACCTGCACCACACCTCTATTTATCAGCATTTGGAGAGGCATAATATGATTAGGAATAGTCAACATGGCTTTGTCAAAGGCAGGTTATGCCTCACAAGCCTGATTCAATTTTTTTGAGGATGTAACTAAACACATTGATGGAGGTGGTGCAGCAGATGTAGTGTATATGAATTTCAGCAAGGCATTTAATAAGTTACCCCATGCAAGGCTTATTGAGAAAGTAAGGAGGCATGGGATCCAAGGGGACATTGCTTTGTGGATCCAGAGTTGGCTTGCCCACAGAAGACAAAGAGTGGTTGTAGATGGGTCATATTCTGCATGGAGGTCGGTGACCAGTGGTGTGCCTCAGGGATCTGTTCTGGGACCCCTTCTCTTTGTGATTTTTATGAATGACCTGGATGAGGAAGTGAAGGGATGGGTTAGTAAATTTGCTGATGACACAAAGGTTGGTGGTGTTGTGGATAGTAAGGAGGGCTGTTAGAGGTTACAGTGGGACACTAATAGGATGCAAAATTGGACTGAGAAGTGGCAGATAGAGTTCTACCCAGATAAGTGTGAGGTGGTTCATTTTGGTAGGTCAAATATGATGGAAGAATATAGTATTAATAGTAAGACTCTTGGCAGTGTGGAGGATCAGAGGGATCTTGGGGTCCGAGCCCATAGGACACTAAAAGCTGCTGCGCAGGTTGACTCTGTAGTTAAGAAAGCATACGGTGCATTGGCTTTCATCAATCATGGGATTGAGTTTAAGAGCCGAGAGGTAATGTTGTAGCTATATAGGACCCTGGTCAGATCTCACTTGGGAGTACTGCGCTCATTTCTAGTTGCCTCACTAGGAAGGATGTGGAAACTATAGAAAGGGTTCAGAGGAGATTTACAAGGATGTTGCCTGGATTGGGGAGCAGGCCTTATAAAAACAGGTTGAGTGAACTCGGCCTTTTCTCCTTGGAGCGACGGAGGATGTGAAGTGACCTGAGATAGAGGTGTACAAGATGATGAGAGGCATTGATCATGTGGATAGTCAGAGGCTTTTTCTTAGGGCTGAAATGGCTAACACGAGAGAGCACAGTTTTAAGGTGCTTGGATGTAGGTGCAGAGGAGATGACAGGGGTAAGTTTTTTATGCAGAGAATGGTGATTGCATGGAATGGGCTGCCGGCAACATTGGTGGGAGTGAATACAATGGGGTCTTTTCAGAGACTCCTGGATAGGTTTATGGAGCTTAAAGAAATAGAGGTTATGGGTAACCCCAGATAATTTCTAAATTAAGTACATGTTCAGTACAGCATTGTGGGCCAAAGGGACTGTATTGTGTTGTAGGTTTTCTTCGTTTCTATGTTTCTAAAGAGATGACATAGGGTTGGAAGGTGTCGAATCATTATGGATAGAGCTAAGGATTTTCCAAAGAAGTAAGGAGAAGTATAATCCTGTAAATTATAATAGGAGATAGAAAATGCATGTGAAAAGGACAACGTTACAATAGGTGGAATTTCAATAAGCAATTAGACTGGGAATATCAGGTTGTTGCTGAATTCCAAGAGGTGGAATTCCTAGAAAGCGTATGAGATTTTTTTTTAGAGCAACTCGTGGTGAGGCCACTAGGGGATTAGGTATTCTGGATCGGGTATTGTGTAATGAAGTGGAATTGATAACAGAGCTTAAAGTAGAGAACCCTTTGGAGAAACTGATCATAAAATTATCAAATTCACCATGAAATTTGAGAACAAGAAGCCAAAGTCAGGTGTATCAGTATTAAGAGTGAAGTAAAGGGAGTTACAGAGGCATGAGAGAAGAGTTGGCCAGAATTCAATGGAAACGAATACTCGCAGGGATGACAGCAGAGCAGCAATGGCTGGAATTGTGTGTGAATTGGGATGATGTTTTTGCAGGGAAATGTACTATGGACATGTGGTCGATGTTTAGGGAACTCTTGCAGGATGTTAGGGATAAATTTGTCCCGAAAAGGAAGATAAAGAATGGTAGGGTGAAGGAACCGTGGGTGACAAGTGAGGTGGAAAATCTAGTCAGGTGGAAGAAGGCAGCATACATGAGGTTTAGGAAGCAAGGATCAGATGGGTCTATTGAGGAATACAGGGTAGCAAGGAAAGAGCTTAAGGGGCTGAGGAGAGCAAGAAAGGGGCATGAGAAGGCTTTGGCGAGTAGGGTAAAGGAAAACCCCAAGACATTCTTCAATTATGTGAAGAACAAAAGGATGACAAGAGTGAAGGTAGGACCGATTAGAGATAAAGGTGGGAAGATGTGCCTGGAGGCTGTGGAAGTGAATGAAGTCCTCAATGAATACTTCTCTTTGGTATTCACCAATGAGAGGGAACTTGATGATAGTGAGGACAATATGAGTGAGGTTGATGTTCTGGAGCATGTTGATATTAAGGGATAGGAGGTGTTGGAGTTGTTAAAATTCATTAGGATGGATAAGTCCCTGGGTCCTGACGGAATATTCCCCAGGCTGCTCCACGAGGCGAGAGAAGAGATTACTGAGCTTCTGGCTAGGATCTTTAAGTCCTCGTTGTCCACAGGAATGGTACCGGAGGATTGGAGGGAGGCGAATGTTGTCCCCTTGTTCAAAAAAGGTAGTAGGGATAGTCTGGGTAATTATAGACCAGTGAGCCTTATGTCTGTGGTGGGAAAGCTGTTGGAAAAAATTCTTAGAGGTAGGATCTTTGGGGATTTAGAGAATCATGGTCTGATCAGGGACAGTTAGCATGGTTCTTTGAAGGGCAGATCATGTCTAACAAGCCTGATAGAGTTCTTTGAGGAGGTGACCACACATATGGATGAGGGTAGTGCAGTGGATGTGATCTACGTGGATTTTAGTAAGGCATTTGTTCCATACGGTAGGCTTATTCAGAAAGTCAGAAAGCATGGGATCCAGGGAAGTTTGGCCAGGTGGATTCAGAATTGGCTTGCCTGCAGAAGGCAGATGTAGGTAATACATTCGGATTGGTGGGTTGTGAGTAGTGGTGTCCCACAAGGATCTGTTCTGGGACCTCTACTTTTCGTGATTTTTATTAATGACCTGGATGTGGGGTTAGAAGGGTGGGTTGGCAAGTTTGCAGATGACACAAAGGTTGGTGGTGTTGTAGATAGTGTGGAGGATTGTTGAAGATTGCAGAGAGACATTAATAGGATGCAGAAGTGGGCTGAGAAGTGGCAGATTGAGTTCAACCCGAAGAAGTGTGAGGTGGCACACTTTGGAAGGAAAAACTCAAAGGCAGAGTACAAAGTAAATGGCAGGATACTTGGTAGTGTGGAGGAGCAGAGGGATCTGGGGGTACATATCCACAGATCACTGAAAGCTGCCCCAAAGGTAGATAGAGTAGTTAAGAAAGCTTATGGGGTGTTATCTTTTATAAGTCGAGGGATAGAGTTTAAGTCGTGAGGTAATGATGCAGCTCTATGAAATTCTGGTTCGGCCACACTTGGAGTACTGTGTCCAGTTCTGGTCGCCTCACTATAGGAAGGATGTGTAAGCATTGGAAAGGGTACAGAGGAGATTTTCCAGGATGCTGCCTGGTTTAGAGAGTATGGATTATGATCAGAGATTAAGGGAGCTAGGGCTTTACTCTTTGGAGCGAAGGAGGATGAGAGGAGACATGATAGAGGTATACAAGATATTAAGAGGGATAGGTCGAGTGGACAGCCAGCGCCTTTGCCCCAGTGCACCACTGCTCAATACAAGAGGACATGGCTTTAAGGTAAGGGGTGGGAGTTCAAGGGGGGATATGAGAGGAGGGTTTTTTACTCAGAATGCACTGCCTGAGTCAGTGGTGGAGGCAGTTACACTAGTGAAATTTAAGAGACTACCAGACAGGTATATAGAGGAATTTAAGGTGGGGGGTTATATGGGAGGCAGGGTTTGAGGGTCAGCACAACATTGTGGGCTGAAGGGCCTGTACTGTGCTGTACTATTCTATGTTCTATGAATTTCTGGAAGCAATTCAAAGGCACAAGATGTATACATCTCAAAGAGGAAGAAGTATTTTAAAGGCAGGATGAGATACCTGTGGCTAACACTAGAAGTAAAAGCCAATATAAAATCCAAAGAGAAGGTATATAATCGATCAAAATTAGTGGTAAGTTAGAGAATTGGGAAGGTTTTAACAAGCAATAGAAGGCAACTAAAAAGAAGGGAGAGAAGAAAGGAAATTATAGGACAATTAGTCTGAACTCAGTTATTCAAATATTCAAAGGTACAATTTAATGTCAGAGAAATGTATACAATATACATCCTGAAACACTTTTTGTTGGCAACCATCCACGAAAACAGAGGAGTGCCCCAAAGAATGAATGACAGTTAAATGTTAGAACCCCAAAGTCCCCCCCCACAGCTCCCCTCCCTCCCGCGCGTAAGCAGCAGCAAGCGCACCCGCTACCAGCACTCAAGCGTGAGCAAAGCAATAGCAAAGACAGAGTTGCAGTCACCCCAAAGGCTACATTCACCCGATAATTCGACATGCTGCAGTCTCTCTCTCTCTCTCTCTTCGAATAATGGAGAAAAAGATGACTACCTGGATTTTCAAAAGGCCTTTGACGAGGCTGCTTAACAAGCTATGAGCCCATTCTAGGAAAGATTCTAGGATGGATAAAGCAGTGGCTGATTGGCAGGAGGCAAGAAGTGGGAGTAAAGGCAGGCTTTTTTGGTTGGCTGCTGATGACTAGTGTGTTCCACAGTGATCTTTTAACTTTATATTTCAATTATTTGGATGATGGAATTGATGGCTTTCTTGCAAAATTTGCAGATAATATGAAGACAGGTGGAGGGGCAGGTAGCTTTGAGGAAGTTGAAAGGCTATGTATGGACTTAGATTAGGAGAATGGACCAAGAAACAGCAGATGTAATGCAGTGTTGGGACATGTAGGGTCATGCATTTTGGCAGAAGAAATGAAAGGTTGACTACTTTCTAAGTGGAGAGAAAATACAAAAAATCAGAGACACAAAAGGACTTGGGAGTCCTTGTATAGGATTCCCTAAAGGTTAGCTTGCAGGTTTAGCCTGTGGTGAGGAAGACTAATGTGATGTTAGCATTCATTTTTAGAGGTCTAGAATATAAAAGAAAGGATGTGATGTTGAGACTTTAGTTTCCGGTCATTTATACACAAAAAACTAATAATATGAACTGGCGCTTCGCTTGGTCTTTTTTTAAAATATGAGTAAGAAGTAACTATTTTGTGTTTGTAATTGTTATCTTTTCCTTACATTTATAGTAACTGTTTTTTACTTTTTTGACTATGGGCGGTGTTTCTTACGATAAATATATTTCTTTTGGGTTGCCTTCTGGAAAGATGGGGTTAGATTTAGCTGTAGATTTAGCATTGACCACTTTCTGGCTTTTTTTGGGTTTTTGTGCGGGGTGGTGGTATTTTTGTTCCTATTTTCAATTTAGTTTTTCCGTTTGCTTTTTTTGGGTTTAGTATTTAGTTTAATTTTTTTTTGTCTTTTTTTTGGAGGGGGTTTCTTTGTATTTTTTTTCTTTATTTCTTTTTTCTCTAAGATTAATTATATTAAGAGTTTGGAAGTCTATTACACCTGTTTTATTTGAAATCTTTTTTGTACATGTTTATCAACAATAAGATTATTCCAATCTCTCTGTATCAATATTCTTATTCTGTTTATAATTTTGGAAAATTAATAAAAAGATTTAAAAAGAAAGAGTCTTTATTAAGCACTGGTGAGACCTCACACGGAGTACTGTGAGTAGTTTTTGGCTTCTTGTCTTAGAAAGGATGTGCTGAAACTGGAGAGTGCTCAACAGAGGTTCATGAAACCTCTAGCTCTGGACCTGTATTTACCAGAATTCAAAAGAATGAAGGGTGACCTCATTGAAACCAATTGAATTGTGAAAGGCTTGATAGAGTGGATGTGGAGAGAATGTTTCTTATAGTGGGGGAGTTGAGAACCAGATGGTACAGCCTCAGGATAGAGAAGTGTCCTTTTAAAATGACAATGAGGGGGAATTTCTTTAACCAGAGAGTGGTGAATTTGTGAAATTCTTTGCCACAGATTGCTGTGGAGACCAAGCAGAGGTTGATAGATTCTTGGTTGGTCAAGGCATGAAGGGATACATGGGAAGGCTAAAGACTGGGGCTGAGAGGAAAATTGGATCTGCCATGATGAAATAGCAGAGCAGACTTCAAGGGGCAAATGGCCTAATTCTGCTTGTATATCTGATGGTCTTAAATATCCACTGCTTTTCCCTCTTCATAGATGCTGCCTGACCTGTTAACTTCCTCCAGCGTTTTGTGTGTTTTCCAGCATCTGTTGAATCTCTTGTCCTTACAAAACACATTCCTTTTACCTGGAACATTCCCTTTCCTTTTTACTTTTAATTTCCTGCAACATTTTATCCTTTTGATAAAATATCTACAGTCCCCCAAATGCTTTTAAGACAAATTCTTCACTTTGTGTGAGAGTTTTTCAAAACAAAGAATCATGTTCTTGTACTGCAACTGGTAAAATACATCCAGTCTATTTTTGTTTTTATGGTCTTAGCAATTAAAACAAATCAACTATTTACATCACCTTTTCAGTGGCTTTTCAACTGACCTATGATGAGAAATATAAAGTATTAAAGTTGGAGATATTAGGGTTGTTAGTGATGAGTGAAGCAACAGCATCAATCTTTAATGATTCCCCGTCCAGTCAGAACATTCTGTACTTCTTTGTGTTGTAGTGGGATGGCAGTACAGGGCTGTGAATGCACAAGAATCCAGTTCCTTCAGACGATACAAGTAAATGTACCAGTGGAAAGTGAAAGAAATACTGAACAATTTCTGCACGGCTCTTCCCCTGTAATAATGCTGAGATGCCCTGTGAGCCTGACCCTTAGGGTGCTGCTGTCTCCCCTTTGTAACTGATATGCCATTGAGTACACTGAATTGCATCTACTAAGTTTAATATAAATTATCAAACATTACAACATACTATGGACCCCTCAGCACATGATGTGGTGCTGACCTATTAACCTACTCTAAGATTAATTAGAATCAAAATCAGGTTAATATCTTTGGCATATTTCATGAAATTTGTTATGCTGTAGCAGCAATACACAATACAAAGTATAACTTACAATAAGAACTGTGAATAAAATGTGTATCCAACCCTTCATGCCTGCATAACGCTCCATTTTTCTATCATCCATGTTCCTATCTAAGAGTTTCTTAATTATCCTAGCTTATCTGCCTCTACCATCAGCCCATGCATCTACCATTCTCTGTGTAAAGAACTTACCTCTGACATCCTCCCAATACTTTCCTCCAATCACCTTAAATTTATGCCTTTTATTCACTCTCTCTCTCTGGCTATCCATCCCATAGGACGATGGTGGTTCCTTTCAGTCAGTTAGTGGGGTGGTACCCCACTCGTCAGAAGGGAACAGCGTGTGCGTGAGTAGATTTTAGGTGAGTAGGGGGTTGCACAGGTCCAGACCCACCCTCTCGACATCCCCTCTCTGATCCAGTGGCATGGTGGGGTCCAAGATGGCTGGGGGAAGTTCTGCTGCAGTGAATGGCCAGACAAAGCTTTGATGCAAGGGATGCCCTTTCCACGCTTCACAGCACGTGTTTGCTAGATGGCCGTTGACCCTACGAGAGGGTTCATCTGCTCTTTGACAGGTCTTGTTTTTTGTCCTGCAGGGTGTCTAGCCACCTCCCTCACAGGCAAGCCTGGTGGGGGAGCCGGTTTAGTCGCCGACCACCCGACCATGTGACAGGTAGTACTTAGACGAGTGACCTGACCATTCACTATTTCCGCCTTGGAAAAAGACTCCGGCTATTTTTACTGTTCACAAGATAGGAGGCCCTCTGTTGGTCATGGGTGACCATAGACATTTCATCCTAGCTGTCTATGAAATATGCAAGTCAGGGGAGTACAAAATGGAGAGCTAGTTATTGCCCATGCAGCTGATAATGAAAGGAATGGCAAAGACCGATACAGTGTGGCACCAGCGGTATCACAGAAGTTTCCAGTCAGTGCTGAGCTCAACATAAGACTGTCTTAGGGACTCCACCTGTGGATTTTTCCTTGGGGTTTAGGGCATTAGGGTTCTAAGCCTTCACCATGAGTAGGTATAAGATAACACACAATAACTTATGAAGGTAAGGATAAAATCCACATCTGTGGGAGAGATCGAGAATCCCGAATGCTCTGTTGCCTCCCTGGTGCTAGGGTCCGCAAAATCTCAAAACGAGTTCTCAGTATTCTCAAGAGGGAGGGTGAGCAGCCAGATATAATGGTCCATGTAGGGACCAATGACGTGGATAGGAAGAAGGATGAGGTCCTGCAAAGAGAATTTAGGGGGTTAGGTGCAAAGTTGAAGGACAGGACTGCCAGGTTTGCAATCTCAGGATTGCTACCCATGCCACGTACTAGTGAGGCTAGAAATAGGAAGATAATGCAGCTAAATACGTGGCTAAGGAGTTGGTGCAGGAGGGAGGGCTTCATGCTTCTGGACAATTGGGCCTTGTTCCAGGGACGGTGAGACCTTTTCTGATGGGACGGGTTGCACCTGAACTGGAGGGGGACTAAGATCCTTGCAGGAAAGTTTGCTAGTGCTGCTCTGGGGGGTTTAAACTAAATTTGCAGGGGGAGGGGAACCAGAGTGTTAGAGCAGATAGTGAGGTGGAGGAGGATAAAGGTCATGTGAGAACAGCAAGTATAGTACATGGAGTAAAGCCAGATCTAACATATAAAGAGGCTTTGAGGAAAGAGAAACAGAACAAAGGGTGTAAAGGTAGTAAGGTAGAAGGGCTAAGGTGCGTGTACTTCAATACAAGAAGCATCAGGAACAAAGGTGATGAACTGAGAGCTTGGATACACACATGGAATTATGATGTAGTGGCCATTACAGAGACTTGGCTGGCACCAGAGGAGGAATAGATTCTCAATATTCCTGGATTTCAGTGCTTCAAAAGGGATGGGGGGGGGAAGGGGAGGAGGAGTGGAATTACTGGTCAGGGATACCATTTCAGCTACAGAAAGGATGTGTAATGTAGCAGGATCCTCTTTTGAGTCTGTATGGGTGGAACACTATTGGGAGTATTCTATAGGCCCCCTGGTAGCAGCAGAGATACCGAGGAGCAGATTGGGAGGCAGTTTTTGGAAAGGTGCAAAAATGACAGGGTTGTTATCATGGGTGACTTTAACTTCCCTAATGTTGATTGGAACCTGATTAGTTCCAATGGTTTAGACGGGGCAGAGATTGTTAAGTGTGTCCAGGGCAGATTCCTGCCACAGTATATTGACAGGCCGACTAGGGGGAATGCCATACTAGATCTAGTACTAGGTAATGAACCGGGTCAGGTCACAGATCTCTCAGTGGGTGTCATCTGGGAGACAGTGACCACTGCTCCCTGGTCTTTAGCATTATTATGGAAAAGGATAGAATCAGAGAAAATAGGAAAATTTTTAATTGAGGAAGGGCAAATTATGAGGCTATAAGGCTAGAACCAGCGGGTGTGAATTGGGATGATGTTTTTGCAGGGAAATGTACTATGGACATGTGGTTGACATTTAGGTATCTCTTGCGGGATGTTAGAGATAAATTTGTCCCAGTGAGGAAGATGAAGAATGGTAGGGTGAAGGAACCATGTGAGGTGAGGAAATCTAGTCTGGTGGAATAAGGCAGCATACATGAGGTTTAGGAAGCAAGGATCAGATGGGTCTATTGAGGAATATAGGGTAGCAAGAAAGGAGCTTAAGAAGGGGCTGAAGAGAGCAAGAAGAGGGCATGAGAAGACTTTGGTGAGTCAAGTAAAGGAAAACCCCAAGGCATGCTTCAATTATGTGAAGAACAATAGGATGACAGGAGTGAAGGGGGGGCCAATTAGTGATAAAGGTGGGAAGATGTGCCTGGAGGCTGTGAAAGTGGGTGATGTCCTCAATGAATGCTTCTCTTCAGTATTCACCAATGAGAGGGAACTTGATGACGATGAGGACAATAAGAGTGAGGTTGATGTTCTGGAGCATTTTGATATTAAGGGAGAGGAGAGGTTGGAGTTGTTAAAATACATAAAGATGGATAAGTCCCCAGGGCCTGACAGAATATTCCCCAGGTTGCTCCACGAGGCGAGGGAAGAGATTGCTGAGCTTCTGGCTAGGATCTTTATGCCCTCGTTGTACACTGGAATGGTACCAGAGGACTGGAGGGAGGCGAATGTTGTCCTCTTGTTCAAAAAAGGTAGTAGACATAGTCCGGGTAATTATAGACCAGTGAGCTTTACGTCTGTGGTGGGAAAGCTGTTGGAAAAGATTCTTAGAGATGGGATCTGTGGGCATTTAGAGAATCATGGTCTGATCAGGGACAGTCAACGTGGCTTTGTGAAAGGCAGATCATGTCAAACAAGCCTGATAGAGTTCTTTGAGGAGGTGACCAGGCATATAGATGAGGGTAGTGCAGTGGATGTGATCTATATGGATTTTAGTAAGGCATTTGACAAGGTTCCACATGGTAGGCTTATTCAGAATGTCAGAAGGCATGGGATCCAGGGAAGTTTGGCCAAGTGGATTCAGAATTGGCTTGCCTGTAGAAAGCAGAGGGTGGTGGTGGAGGGAGTACATTCAGATTGGAGGATTGTGACTAGTGGTGTCCCACAAGGGTCGGTTCTGAGACATCTACTTTTCATGATTTTTATTAACAACCTGGATGTGGGGGTAGAAGGGTGGGTTGGCAAGTTTGCAGATGACACAAAGGTTGGTGATGTTGTGGATAGTGTAGAGGATTGTTGAAGATTGCAGAGAGACATTGATAGGATGCAGAGGTGGGCAGAGAAGTGGCAGATGGAGTTCAACCCGGAGAAGTGTGAGGTGGTATACTTTGGAAGTACAAACTCCAAGGCAGAGTACAAAGTAAATGGCAGGATACTTGGTAGTGTGGAGGAGCAGAGGGATCTGGGGGTACATGTCCACAGATCCCTGAAAGCTACCTCACAGGTAGATAGGGCAGTTAAGAAAGCTTATGGGGTGTTAGATTTCATAAGTCAAGGGATAGAGTTTAAGAGTCGCGAGGTCATGATGCAGCTCTATAAAACTCTGGTTAGGCCACAATTGGAGTTTAAAAACGCAGACATGAGGAAATCTGCAGATTCTGGAATCTCAAGCAACACACATAAAAGTTGCTGGTGAACACAGCAGGCCAGACAGCATCTCTAGGAAGAGGTACAGTCGACGTTTCGGGCTGAGACCCTTCATCAGGACTAACTGAAAGAAGAGCTAGTAAAAGATTTGAAAGTGGGATGGGGAGGGGGAGATCCAAAATGTTAGGAGAAAACAGGAGGGGGAGGGATGGAGCCAAGAGCTGGACAGTTGATTGGCAAAACGAATATGAGAGGATCATGAGACAGGAGGCCTAAGGAGAAAGAAAAGGGGGAGGGAGGAAGCCCAGAAGATGGGTAAGGGGTATAGTGTGAGGGTCAGAGGGAGAAGAAGGAGAGAGAGAAAAGAACGTGTGTATATAAATAAATAAATAACGGATGGGGTATGAGGGGGAGGTGGGGCATTAGCGGAAGTTTGAGAAGTCAATGTTCATGCCATCAGGTTGGAGACGGAATATAAGGTGTTGTTCCTCCAACCTGAGTGTGGCTTCATCTTGACAGTAGAGGAGGCCGTGGATAGATATATCAGAATGGGAATGAGATGTGGAATTAAAATGTGTGGCCACTGGGAGATCCTGCTTTCTCTGGCGGACAGAGCATAGGTGTTCAGCGAAATGATCTCCCAGTCTGCGTCGGGTCTTGCCAATATGTAGAAGGCTGCATCAGGAGCACCGGATGCAGTATATCACCCCAGCCTACTCACAGGTGAAGTGTTGCCTCACCTGGAAGGACTGTCTGGGGCCCTGAATGGTGGTAAGGGAAGAAGTATAAGGGCACGTGTAGCACTTCTTCCGCTTACAAGGATAAGTGCCAGGAGGGAGATCAGTGGGGAGGGCTGGGGGGTACAAATGGACAAGGGAGTCGGGTAGGGAGCGATCCCTGCGGAAAGCGGGGGGGGGGGAGAGAAAGATGTGCTTAGTGGTGGGATCCAGTTGGAGGTGGTGGAAGTTACGGATATTAATATTTTGGACCCGGAGGCTGATGGGGTGGTAGGTGAGGAAAAGGGGAACCCTATTTCTAGTGGGGTGGCGGGAGGATGGAGTGAGAGCAGATGTGCGTGAAATGGGGGAGATGTGTTTGAGAGCAGAGTTGATGGTGGAGGAAGGGAAGCCCCTTTCTTTAAAAAGAAGGGGACATCTCCTTCATCCTGGAATGAAAAGCCTCATCCTGAGAGCAGATATGGTGGAGATGGAGGAATTGCAAGAAGGGGATGGCATTTTTGCAAGAGACAGGGTGAGAAGAGGAATAATCCAGATAGCTGTGAGAGTCAGTCGGCTTATAGTAGACATCAGTGGGTAAGCTGTCTCCAGAGATAGAGGCACACTTGGAGTACTGTGTCCAGTTCTGGTCGCCTCACTATAGGAAGGATGTGGAAGCATTGGAAAGGGTACAGAGGAGGTTTACCAGGATGCTGCCTGGGTTAGAGAGTATGCATTATGATCAGAGATTAAGGGAGCTAGGGCTTTACTCTTTGGAGAGGAGGAGGATAAGAGGAGACATAATAGAGGTATACAAGCTATTAAGAGGAATAGATAGAGTGGACCACTGCTCAATACAAGAGGACATGGCTTTAAAGTAAGGGGTGGGAAGTTCAAGGGGGATATTAGAGGAAGGTTTTTTACTCAGAGTGGTTGGTGCGTGGAATGCACTGCCTGAGTCAGTGGTGGAGGGAGAAACACTGGTGAGGTTTAAGAGACTACTAGACAGGTATATGGAGGAATTTAAGGTGGGGGCTTATATGGGAGGCAGGGTTTGAGGGTCGGCACAACATTGTGGGCCGAAGGGCCTGTACTGTGCTGTACTATTCTATGTTCTATGTAAAGTGTATGAATATTAATTACTACACCGGAACAGATTAACCAGTGACACTTCGAATACGATGCAGCAGGGAGTTCAGAAGCCTTGTGGCCTGGGGGAGTAAACTGTTGCAATGTTGCAAGGGTCTGTTAAGAGACTCTTGGACAGGTACATGGAGCTTAGATAAAATAGAGGGCTATGGGTAACCCTAGGTAATTTCTAAAGTAAGTACATATTCGGCACAGCATTGTGGGCAGAAGGGTCTGTATTGTGCTGTAGGTTTTCTATGTTTCTATCTTTGTATCATTGGCAAATTTAGCCACAAATCCATTAATCCCAGTCAATATTTCAGAAGCAGCTTCCTCCCCTCCACCATCAGATTCTTGAATGGACAATAAGTATCCCCACTACCACGCTGGCTATGACAACCTTAAGGAACCATTGTAAGATGCCCTCTGCTATATCTGGGCCCATGTTCCAATGTACACTTTACTTTTTTTTTTGCTCTATTTAATTATATATTATGTAACTATGTTTATATTTCATACTGTAATTTACAGTTTCTTATTATGTGTTGCAATGTACTACTGCCACATTGAACTTATTTCACAACATATGCCAGAGATATTAAACCTGATTCTGATTCTGACCATAAGAGCCCCTCCCTCCGCAAACGTACTCCCTTGTCTGTCCTTCCATGAGGCAGAAGATACAAAAGCTTGAAAACACCTTCCGCCATGCTGAAAGGTTTTTTATTACAACGTTATCAGATATTTGAACGGACCTTTAGCACAATAATGGTGAACTCTTGACCTCACCATCGACCTCATCATGACCCCTGCACCCATACTGCATTTCTCTTTACCTGCATGGAAACATAGAAAACCTACAGCACAATACAGGCCCTTCGGCCCACAAAGTTGTTCTGAACATGTCTCTACCTTAGAAATTACTGGGCTTACCAATAGCCCTCTATTTTTGGAAGCGCCAGCTACCTATCCAAACATCTCATGAAAGACCATATTGTATCCACCTCCACCAGCATCTCCAGCAGCCCATTCCACGCACTCACCACTCTATGCATAAAAAAACTTACCCCTGACATCTCTGTACCTACTTCCAAGCACCTTAAAACTATGCCCTCTCCTGTCATCCATTTCAGCCCTGGGAAAAAGCCTCTGAATATCCACACAATCAATGCCTCTCATTAACTTCTACACCTCTATTGGGTTACCTCTCGTTCTCCATCACACCAAGGAAAAAAGGCCAAGTTCACTCAACCTACTCACAAAAGACATGCTGCCCAATCAAGGCAACATCCTTGTAAAACTCTTTCTTGAAAGCATCCAGAGACTTGGCCTCCACTGCCTTCTGGGGCAGAGCATTCCACATATCCACCACTCTCTGGGTGAAAAAAATTTTCCTCAACTCCATTTTAAATGGCCTACCCTTTATTCTTAAACTGTGACCTCTGGTTCTGGACTCACCCATTAGCGGGAACATGCTTCCTGCCTCCAGCGTGTCCAATCCCTTAACAATCTTATGTTTCAATCAGATCCCCTCGCATCCTTCTAAATTCCAGTGTATACAAGCCCAGTCGCTCCAATCTTTCAACATATGACAGTCCCGCCATCCCGGGAATTAACCTTGTGAACCTACGCTGCACTTCCTCAATAGCAAGAATGTCCTTCCTCAAATTTGGAGACCAAAACTGCGCACAGTACTCCAGGTGTGGTCTTACCAGGGCCCTGTACAACTGTAGAAGGACCTATTTGATCCTATACTCAATTCCCCTTGTTATGAAGGCCAGCATGCCATTAGTTTTCTTCACTGCCTGCTGTACCTGCATGCTTCCTGTCAGTAACTGATGTACAAGAACACCTAGATCTCATTGTACTTTCCCTTTCCTAACTTGACTCCATTTGGATTATAATCTGCCTTCCTGTTCTTGCCACCAAAGTGGATAACCTCACATTTATCCACATTAAACTGCATCTGCCATGCATCCGCCCACTCGCCCAGCCTGTCCAAGTCACCCTGCATTCTCATAGCATCCTCCTCACATTCACACTGCCACCCAGCTTTGTGTCATCTGCAAATTTGCTAATGTTACTTTTAATCCCTTCATCTAAATCATTAATGTATATTGTAAACAGCTGTGGTCCCAGCACTGAACCCTGCGGTACCCCACTGATCACTGCCTGCTATTCCTAAAGGGACCCGTTAATCGCTACTCTTTGTTTCCTGTCAGCCAGCCAATTTTCAATCCATGTCAGTACTCTGCCCCCAGTACCATGTGCCCTAATTTTGCCCACTAATCTCCTATATGGGACTTTATCAAAGGCTTTCTGAAAGTCCAGCTACACTACATCCACTGGCTCTCCCTTGTCCATTTTCATAGTTACATCCTCAAAAAATTCCAGAAGATTAGTCAAGCACGATTTCCCCTTCGTAAATCCATGCTGACTCGGACTTATCCTGTTACTGCCATCCAAATGTGTTGTAATTTCATCTTTTATAATTGACTCCAGCATCTTTTCCACCACTGACATCAGGTTAACCGGTCTATAATTCCCTGTTTTCTCTCTCCCTCCTTTCTTGAACAGTGGGACAACATTAGCCACCCTCTAATCCACAGGAACTGATCCTGAATCTATAGAACATTGGAAAATGATTACCAATGCATCCACGATTTCTAAAGCCACCTCCTTAAGTACCCTAGGATGTAGACCATCAGGTCCCAGGGACTTATCAGCCTTCAGACCCAACAGTCTATCCAACACCATTTCCTGCCTAATATAAATTTCCTTCAGTTCATCCAGTACCCTAGGTCCTTTGGCCACTATTATATGTGGGAGATTGTTTGTGTCTTCCCTAGTGAAGACAGATCCAAAGTACCTGTTCAACTCGTCTGCCATTTCCTTGTTCCTCATAATAAGCTCACCTGTTTCTGTCTTCAAGGGCCTTAACTATTTTTTTTCCTTTTCACATACCTAAAGAAGCTTTTACTATCGTCCTTCATATTTTTTCTTTATTTCTGCTTTCTCATGGCCCCTTCTTGCTCTCCTAATTTCATTCTTAAGCTCCTTCCTGCTAGCCTTATAATTTTCTGGTTTGCTATCATTACCTAGTTTTTGAACATTTCGTAAGCCTTTCTTTTCTTCTTGACTGGATTTTCAACAGCCTTTGTACACTACTGTCCTATACCCTACCATCCTTTCCCTGTCTTATTGGAACGTACCTATGCAGAACATCACGCAAATATCCCCTGAACATTTGCCACATTTCTGCCGTTCATCAAATGGAGGTGTGGCGAATTTAAAATGGCGCTAAACGGTGACTCCTTCACTTACATCTTCAGAAACAGCTCTATTTCCATCTTTAATGTCTTTATTTTTCCCCTTCAGGGTTCTTTTGAAGACTCTGATCTGGAGTTACATGCTGACTTTGGTTCTTTGCAGGAATGGGACGCCCTCTCCGGACTCCATAACTGGCCATTGTCCAGCCCGCAAGGGTTCAGCCCGAGAGTCCCACTTGAAATCGGAAGCCTTGGATCTCAGGGCTCTGGAGATGGGCAGATCGAGGGTCAGTGTCATGGCAGGAGACCTGTGTGTCGTCAGGGAAGTCAGGATATCTGCTCTGGGTCCAAATATCCGAGATCTTTGCGATCTTCGCGCACAGAGCTTGGAGAAAGGGACATAACGGACTTTTAACATCATAAAGCAGCAGGTTGTTTGCTATGTCTCCATGCTCGCTGGTGAAAAATGGAGACACCTCCATCTTCCTTGTTAAGGAGAGAGCGAATCTGCGGTACATTGTACGTCAGATGAAATGTGAAGTCTTTGGGGTAACTGCAACTCTGTGTCTTTGCTCACGCTGAATGCTTGGTGGTGGTACCTATGCTTGATTCTTTTTGCCGGTGGGGGGAGAGGGGATTGTTGCTCACTGCTGCTTATGCGTGGGAGAGAAGGGAGCTGGGGTGGACTTTGGGGTTCTTACATTTATTTGTCGTTCACTCTTTGGGATACTTCTCTGTTTTCATGGATATAAGTGAAGCAAAAGCATTTCAGGATGTATATTGTATACATTTCTCTGACATTAAAATGGACAATAGACAATAGGTGCAGGAGTAGGCCATTCGGCCCTTTGAGCCAGTACCACCATTCACTGTTATCATGGCTGATCATCCACAATCAGTACCCCGTTCCTGCCTTCTCCCATATCCTTTGACTCCACTATCATTAAGAGCTCTATCTAACTCTTTCTTGAAAGCATCCAAAGAATTCAGAGAAGGAAGTCTGAGAATCGGAGTGGGAGTGCAGCAGAAGATATTTTGTATTTTTCATTTTTTTTTCGTCGGAGTTCAGAGAGGCGGGATTGCACAGATGTGTGACATCGAGCAGTGAAGTGCGGTAGATTTAAAAGGAACACAGCCTTATACAGCGGGAAGTGTCGTTTTGCAGGCAGTGGAGTGAGCTGGGAGCAGAGTGAAGGCTTGAGGGGTTTAGCTTAACGGGCTTAGGTGGAAACGGGCGAGACGAAGGAGGTTTGGTTTTCATTTTTTCCTGTTATTTGAGGAAAGGGAAAAGTATGAGTGTGAGCAACATACATCAAAGTTGCTGGTGAACGCAGCAGGCCAAGCAGCATCTATAGGAAGAGGCGCAGTCGACGTTTCAGGCCGAGACCCTTCGTCAGGACTAACTGACGAAGGGTCTTGGCCTGAAACGTCGACTGCGCCTCTTCCTATAGATGCTGCTTGGCCTGCTGCGTTCACCAGCAACTTTGATGTATGTTGCTTGAATTTCCAGCATCTGCAGAACTCCTGTTGTTAGTATGAGTGTGAGGGCAGTTTGTTGTTCACGGTGCCGGATGTGGGAGGCCGTGGAGTCTCCAAGCCTCCCGGATGTCCACATCTGTGCCAGACAACGACACCTGCAAGAAGCGCATCCAGCTGCAGCTCCTAACAAACCGCGTTAGGGAACTGGAGCAGGAGCTGGATGACCTGCGGATCATTCGGGAGAATGAGGAGATTATAGATAGTAGCTACAGGGAGGTAGTTACACCAAAGAAGTAGAGGACAAGAAATTGGGTCACTGTCAGGCGAGGGAAGAGGAAAGGACAGGCAGAGCAGGGTTCCCCTGTGGCCATTCCCCTCAACAACAAGTATACCGCATTGGATACTGTTGGGGGGGATGACTTACCTGGGACAAGCTGCAGTAGCCGGATCTCTGGCACTGAGTCTGGCTCTGCAGTGCAGAAGGGAGGGTGGAAAAAGAGGAGAGTGGTAGTGATAGGGGACTCGATAGTTAGAGGTACAGATAGGAGGTTCTGTGGTCGTGATAGAGAATCCAGGATGGTTTGTTGCCTCCCGGGTGCCAGGGTCCAGGATGTCTCTGATCGATTGCATGACATTCTGAAGTGGGAGGGAGATCAGCCAGATGTCGTGGTGCACATCGGTACCAATGACATAGCAAGGAAGAGTAAGGAGGTCCTGGAGAGTAAGTATAGAGAGCTTGGTAGGAAGTTGAAAAGCAGGACCTTGAGGGTGGTAATCTCAGGATTGCTACCTGTGCTACATGCCAGTGAGGGTAGGAATAGGATGCTCTGGAGGATGAAGAAGTGGCTGAGGAACTGGTGTAGGGTGCAGGGTTTCAGATTTCAGGATCATTGGGACCTCTTCTGGGACAGGTGGGACCTGTACAAGAGAGAGGGTTACACTTGAACTACAGGGGGAACCAATATCCTTTCAGGGAGGTTTGTTAGTGCTATTGGGGAGGCTTTAAACTAGATTTGCAGGGGGATGGGAACCAGAGTGCCAGAGCTGACAGTGTGGCTGGGGTGAAAATAAATGTTGTTAAAAGTTCAAGCAAATCCGCTAATAGAAAGGTTGCGAGTGATGCTAAAAATCTTCTGAGGTTTATATATTTTAATGCTAGGAGTACTGCGGGGAAGGCAGATGAGTTGAGGGCATGGATTAACACATGGAATTATGACGTTATAGCAATTAGTGAAACTTGGCTACAGGAGGGGCAGGACTGGCAGCTTAATATTCCAGGGTTCCGATGTTTCAGATGTGATCGAGGCAGAGAAATGAAAGGTGGGGGAGTAGCATTGCTTGTTAGGGAAAATATTACAGAAGTGCTCAGGCAGGACAGATTAGAAGGCTTGTCTACTGAGTCCTTATGGGTGGAGCTGAGAAACAGGAAAGGTATGGCCATATTAGTGGGATTGTATTACAGACCACCCAATAGTCAACGAGAATTGGAAGAGCAAATCTGCAGGGAGATAGCAGGCAACTGCAGGAAACATAAAGTTGTGGTGGTAGGGGATTTTAATTTTCCATATTGATTGGGACTCCCATACTATTAGGGGTCTAGATGGTTTAGAGTTTGTAAAATGTGTTCAGGAAAGTTTTCTAAATCAATATATAGAGGGACCATCCAGAGGGGATGCAATATTGGATCTCCTGTTAGGAAACGAGTTAGGACAAGTGACAGAAGTCTGTGTAGGGGAGCACTTTGGTTCCAGTGATCATAACACCACTAGTTTCAACTTGATCATGGACAAGGATAGATCTGGTCCTAGGGTTGAGGTTCTTAACTGGAAGAAGGCCAAATTTGAAGAAATGAGAAAGGATCTAAAAAGCGTGGATTGGGACAGGTTGTTCTCTGGCAAGGATGTGATCGGTAGGTGGGAAGCCTTCAAAGGAGAAATTTTGAGGATGCAGAGTTTGTACGTTCCTCTCAGGATTAAAGGCAAAGTGAATAGGAATAAGGAACCTTGGTTCTGAAGGGATTTTGCAACTCTGATAAGGAAGAAGAGGGAGTTGTATGACATGTATAGGAAGCAGGGAGTAAATAAGGTGCTTGAGGAGTATAGGAAGTGCAAGAAAATACTTAAGAAAGAAATCAGGAGGGCTAAAAGAAGACATGAGGTTGCCTTGGCAGTCAAAGTGAAGGATAATCCAAAGAGCTTTTACAGGTATATTAAGAGTAAAAGGATTGTAAGGGATAAAATTGGTCCTCTTGAAGATCAGAGTGGTCGGCTATGTGCGGAACCAAAGGAAATGGGGGAGATCTTAAATAGGTTTTTTGCGTCTGTGTTTACGAAGGAAACTGGCATGAAGTCTATGGAATTAGGGGAAACAAGTAGTGAGATCATGGAAACTGTACAGATTGAAAAGTAGGAGGTCCTTGCTGTCTTGAGGAAAATTAAAGTGGATAAATCCCCGGGACCTGACAGGGCGTTCCCTCGGACCTTGAAGGAGACTAGTGTTGAAATTGCAGGGGCCCTGGCAGAAATATTTAAAATGTCGCTGTCTAGAGGTGAGATGCTGGAGGATTGGAGAGTGGCTCATGTTGTTCCGTTGTTTACAAAAGGATCGAAAAGTAATCCGAGAAATTAGAGGCCGGTAAGTTTAATGTCGGTAGTAGGTAAGTTATTGGAGGGAGTACTAAGAGACAGAATCTACAAGCATTTGGATAGACAGGGACTTATTAGGGAGAGTCAACATGGCTTTGTGTGTGGTAGGTCATGTTTGACCAATCTATTGGAGTTTTTCGAGGAGGTTACCAGGAAAGTGGATGAAGGGAAGGCAGTGAATATTGTCTACATGGACTTCAGTAAGGCCTTTGACAAGGTCCCGCATGGGAGGTTAGTTAGGAAAATTCAGTCGCTAGGTATACATGGAGAGGTGGTAAATTGGATCAGATGTTGGAAGAAAATGGAAGAAGCCAAAGAGTGGTAGTAGAGAATTGCTTTTCCGAGTGGAGGCCTGTGACTATTGGTGTGCCATAGGGATCAGTGCTGGGTCCATTGTTATTTCTCATCTATATCAATGATCTGGATGATAATGTGGTAAATTGGATTAGCAAATTTGCTGATGATACAATGATTGGAGGTGTAGTAGACAGTGAGGAAGGTTTTCAGAACCTGCAGAGGGACTTGGACCAGCTGGAAAAATGGGCTGAAAAATGGCAGATGGAGTTTAATGCAGACAAGTGTGACATATTGCACGTTGGAAGGTCAAACCAAGGTAGAACATACAGGGTTAATGGTAAGGCACCGAGGAGTGCAGTGGAACAGAGGGATCTGGGAATACAGATACAAAATTCCATAAAACTGGCGTCACAGGTAGATAGGGTCGTAAAGAGAGCTTTTGGTACATTGGCCTTTATTAATCAAAGTATTGAGTATAAGAGCTGGAATGTTATGATGAGGTTGTATAAGGTATTGGTGAGGCCGAATCTGGAGTATTGTGTTCAGTTTTGGTCACCAAATTACAGGAAGGATATAAATAAGGTTGAAAGAGTGCAGAGAAGGTTTACAAGGATGTTGCCGGGTCTTGAGAAACTCAGTTACAGAGAAAGGTTGAATAGGTTAAGACTTTATTCCCTGGAGTGTAGAAGAATGAGGGGAGATTTGATAGAGGTATATAAAATTATGATGGGTATAGATAGAGTGAATTCAAGCAGGCTTTTTCCACTGAGGCAAGGGGAGAAAAAAACCAAAGGACATTGGTTAAGGGTGAGGGGGGAAAAGTTTAAAGGGAACATTAGCGGGGGCTTCTTCACACAGAGAGTGGTGGGAGTATGGAATGAGCTGCCAGACGAGGTGGTAAATGCGGGTTCTTTTAGAACCATAGAACCATAGAAACTACAGCTCAGAAACAGGCCCTTTGGCCCTTCTTGGCTGTGCCGAACCATTTTCTGCCTAGTCCCACTGACCTGCACACGGATCATATCCCTCCATACACCTCCCATCCATGTATCTTTCCAATTTATTCTTAAATGTTAAAAAAGAACCCGCATTTACCACCTCGTCTGGCAGCTCATTCCATACTCCCACCACTCTCTGTGTGAAGAAGCCCCCTCTAATGTTCCCTTTAAACTTTTCCCCCCTCACCCTTAACCCATGTCCTATGGTTTTTTTTCTCCCCTTGCCTCAGTGGAAAAAGCCTGCTTGCATTCACTCTATCTATATCCATCATAATTTTATATACCTCTATCAAATCTCCCCTCATTCTTCTACGCTCCAGAATAAAGTCCTAACCTATTCAACCTTTCTCTGTAACTGAGTTTCTCAAGTCCCGGCGACATCCTTGTAAACCTTCTCTGCACTCTTTCAACCTTATTTATGTCCTTCCTGTAATTTGGTGACCAAAACTGAACACAATACTCCAGATTAGACCTCACCAATGCCTTATACAACCTCATCATAACATTCAAGCTCTTATACTCAATACCTTGATTAATAAAGGCCAATGTACCAAAAGCTCTCTTTACGACCCTATCTACCTGTGACGACACTTTTAGGGAATTTTTTATCTGTATTCCCAACGTGCAATACTTCACACTTGTCAGTATTAAACTCCATCTGCCATTTTTCAGCCCATTTTTCCAGCTGGTCCAAGTCCCTCTGCAGGCTCTGAAAACCTTCCTCACTGTCTACTACACCTCCAATCTTTGTATCATCAGCAAACTTGCTGATCCAATTTACCACATTATCATCCAGATCATTGATATAGATGACAAATAAGAATGGACCCAGCACTGATCCCTGTGGCACACCACTAGTCACAGGCCTCCACTCAGAGAAGCAATTCTCTACCACCACTCTCTGGCTTCTTCCATCGAGCCAATGTCTAATCCAATTTACCACCTCTCCATGTATACCTAGCCACTGAATTTTCCTAACTAACCTCCCATGCGGAACCTTGTCAAAGGCCTTACTGAAGTCCATGTAGACAATATCCACTGCCTTCCCTTCATCCACTTTCCTGGTAACCTCCTCGAAAAACTCCAACAAATTGGTCAAACATGACCTACCACGCACAAAGCCATGTTGACTCTCCCTAATAAGCCCCTGTCTATCCTAATGCTTGTAGATTCCGTCTCTTAGTACTCCCTCCAATAACTTAACTACTACTGACGTTAAACTCACCGTCCTATAATTTCCCTTTTTTAACATTTAAGAATAAATTGGACAGATACATGGATGGGAGGTGTATGGAGGGATATGGTCCGTGTGCAGGTCAGTGGGACTAGGCAGAAAATGGTTTGGCACAGCCAAGAAGGGCCAAAAGGCCTGTTTCTGTGCTGTAGTTTCTATGGTTCTATGAGGGAGGAGCTGGCCAAAGTTGACTGGTCGGATATCCTAGCAGAAAAGACAGTGGAACAGCAATGGTAGGTATTCTTGGGAATAATGCACAAGGTGCAAAATCAGTTCATCCCCCTGAGAAGGAAGGATTCAAAGGCGGGAAAGTGGCCACAGTGGTTGACAAAGGAAGTCAGAGATGGCATAGCATTAAAAAAAGAAGTATGACAGAGCTAAGGTGAGTGGGAAGACGGATGATTGGGCAATTTTTAAGGAGCAACAGAACTTAACTAAAAAGGCAATATGGGGAGAAAAAATGAGGTATGAACGCAAGCTAGCTAGGAATATAAAGGAGGATAGCAAAAGTTTTTTTAGGTATGTGAAGAGAAGGAAGATAGTTAAGAACAATGTTGGGCCCTTGAAGAATGAATTGGGAGAAATTGTTATGGGAAACAGAGAAATGGCAGACGAATTTAATAAATACTTTGGATCTGTCTTCACTAGGGAAGACGCAAACAATCTCCCAGATGTATGGATAGGCCAAGGACATAGGGTAACAGAGGAACTGAAACAGATTGACATAAGGAAGGAAATGGTGATGAGTAGACTGATGGGACTGAAGGCTAACAAATCCCCAGGTCCAGATGGTCTGCATCCTAGGGTACTAAAGGAGGTGGCTCTGGAAATTGCAGATGCATTGGTGATCATTTTCCAATGTTCCTTAGGTTCAGGATCAGTTCCTGAGGATTGGCGAATGGCTAATGTTATCCCACTTTTTAAGAAAGGAGGGAGGGAGGAATAAAACAGAGAACTATCGTCCTGTTAGCCTAACATCAGTAGTGGGGAAGATGCTAGAGTCCATTATTAAAGATGAAATAGCGTCATATCTTGATAGCAGTGATAGGATTGGGCCGTGCCAGCATGGATTTACCAAGGGCAAATCATGCTTGACTAATCTATTGGAGTCTTTCGAGGATGTAACCAGGAAGATAGTTGCGGGAGATCCAGTGGATGTGGTGTACCTTGACTTTCAGAAGGCATTTGATAAGGTACCACATAGGAGATTGCTGGGTAAAATCAGAGCTCATGGCATTGTGGGGAGGATATTGACATGGATAGAAAACTGGTTGGCAAATAGAAAGCAAAGGGTAGCAGTGAATGGGTGTTTCTTGGAATGGCAGGTGGTGACTAGTGGGGTGCCACAGGGCTCGGTATTGGGACCACAGCTGTTTACAATTTACGTCAATGATTTAGAGGAAGGCATTGTGAATAACAGCAGCAAGTTTGCTGATGAGAATAAGCTGGGTGGCAGTATGAAATGTGATGAGGATGTCAGGAGAATTCAAGGTGACTTGGATAGGCTTGGTGAGTGGGCAGAAACCTGGTAGATGGCGTTTAATGTGAATGTGAAGTTATTCACTTTGGGAGCAAGAACAGGAAGGCAGGTTATTTTCTGAAGGGTGTGGAGTTAGGTAAGGGAGAAATACAAAGAGATCTCGGAATACTTGTTCATCAGTCTCTGAAGGTGAATGAGCAAGTGCAGAAGGCAGTGAAGAAGGCAATGGAATTTTGGTCTTTATTACAAAGGGAATTGAGTACAAGAGCAAGGAAATCCTTTTGCATTTGTACAGGGCCCTGGTGAGACCACACCTGGAGTATTGTGTGCAGTTTTGGTCTCCAGGGTTGAGGAAGGACATCCTGGCTGTGGAGGAGGTGCAGCGTAGGTTCACTAGGTTAATTTCTGGGATGTCCGGACTGTCTTACGCAGAAAGGTTAGAGAGACTGGACTTGTACACGCTGGAATTAAGGAGATTGAGGGGGGATCCGATTGAGACATATAAGATTATTAAGGGATTGGACAAGATAGAGGCAGGAAATATTTTCCAGATGCTGGGAGAGCCCAGTACCAGAGGGCATGGTTTAAGAATAAGGGGTAGGTCATTTAGGACAGAGTTGAAGAGGAACTTCTTCTCCCAGAGAGTTGAGGAGGTGTGGAACGCGCTGTCTCAGAAGGTAGTGGAGGCCAATTCTCTGGATGCTTTCAAGAAGGAGCTAGATAGGTCTCTTATGGATAGGGGAATCAAGGGTAATGGGGACAAGGCAGGAACTGGGTATTGATAGTAGATGATCAGCCATGATCTCAGAATGGTGCTGCAGGCTCGAAGGGCCGAATGGTCTACTTCTGCATCTATTGTCTAATGGAGAGTGAGAATTGGAGGAGCAAATTTGTAAGGAGATAGCAGATATTTGTAGTAATCACAAGGTTGTGATTGTGGGAGATTTTAGTTTTCCACACATTGGCAAGCCCATTCTGTAAAAGGGCTGAATGGTTTGGAGTTTGTGAAATTCGTGCAAGATTGTATTGTTGCAAAAAACTTAGAGGTACCAACTAGTGAAGGGGCAGTGTTGGATCTCCTGTTAGGGAATGAGCTAGGGCAGGTGACGGAGGTATGTGTTGGGGAGCACTTCGGGTTCAGTGATCAAAATACCATTAGTTTCAATATAATTATGGAGAAGGACAGGACTGGACCCAGGGTTGAGATTTTTGATTGGAGAAAGGCTAACTTTGAGGAGATGCGAAAGGATTTAGAAGGAGTGGATTGGGACAAATTGTTTTATGGGAAGGATGTAATAGAGAAATGGAGGTCATTTAAAGGTGAAATTTTGAGGGTACAGGATGTTTATGTTCCTGTTAGTTTGAAAGGACAGGTTAAAAGTTTGAGAGAGCCGTGGTTTTCAGGGGATATAGGAAACTTTTTCGGAAAAAGAGAGGGATCTACAATAAATATAGGCAGGTTGGAGTAAATGAGGTTCTCGAGGAATATAAAGAATGTAAAAAGAATCTTAAGAAAGAAATTAGAAAAGCTAAAAGATATGAGGCAGCTTTAGCAAGTAAGGTGAAAATGAATCCAAAGGGTTTCTACAGTTATATAAATAGCAAAAGGATAGTGAGGGATAAAATTGGTCCCTTAGAGAATCAGAGTGTACGGCTATGTGCGGAGCCAAAAGAGATGGGGGGAGATTTTGAACAATTCTTTTCTTCGATACTCACTAAGGAGAAGGATATTGAGTTGTGTAAGGTAAAGGAAAGAAGAAGGGTAGTTATGGAAAGTGTGATGATTAAAAAAAGAGGAAGTACTGGAGCTTTTAAGGAATATAAAAGTGGATAAGTCTCTGGGTCCTAACAGGATATTCCCTAGGACCTTGAGGGAAATTAGTGTGAAAATAGCAGGGGCTCAGACAGAAATATTTCAAATGTCATTAGAACCAGGAATGGTGCCGGAGGATTGGCGTATTGCTCATGTTGTTCCATTGTTCAAAAAGGGTTTTAAGAGTAGACCTAGCAATTATTGGCCTGTGAGTTTGATGTCAGTGGTGGGTAAATTGATGGAAAGTATTCTTAGAGATGGTATATATAATTATCTGGATAGACAGGGTCTGATTAGGAACAGTCAACATGGATTTGTGCGTGGAAGGTCATGTTTGACAAATCTTACTGAATTTTTTGATGAGGTTACTAGGAAAGTTGACGAGGGTAAAACGGTGGATGTTGTCTATATGGACTTCAGTAAGGCCTTTGACAAGGTTCCACATGGAAGGTTGGTTAGGAAGGTTCAATCGTTAGGCATTAATATCGAAGTAGTAAAATGGATTCAGCAGTGGCTGGATGGGAGACGCCAGAGAGTAGTGGTGGATAACTGTGTGTCAGGTTGGAGAACGGTGTGTAGCGGTGTGCCTCAGGGATCTGTACTGGGTCTAAAGTTGTTTGTCATATATACTAATGATCTGGATGATGGGGTTGTAAATTGGATGAGTAAGTATGCAGATGATACTAAGATAGGTGGAGTTGTGGATAATGAAGTTGGGTTTCAAAGCTTGCCGAGAGATTTAGACCACTTAGAAGAGTGGCTGAAAGATGGCAGATGGGGTTTAATGCTGATAAATGTGAGGTGCTACATTTTAGTAGGACGAATCAAAATAGGACATACATGGTTAATGGTAGGGCATTGAAGAATGCAGTAGAACTGAGAGATCTAGGAATAATGGTGCATAGTTCCCTGAAGGTGGAATCTCATGTGGATAGGGTGGTGAAGAAAGCTTTTGGTATGCTGGCCTTTATAAATCAGAGCATTGAGTATAGGAGTTGGGATGTAATGTTGAAATTGTACAAGGCATTGTTAAGGCCAAATTTGGAGTATTGTGTATAATTTTGGTCACTGAATTATAGGAAAGATGTCAATAAAATTGAGAGAGTACAGAGGGGATTTACTAAAATGTTGCCTGTGTTTCATCTCCTAAGTTACAGAGAAAGGTTGAACAAGTTGGGTCTTTATTCTTTGGAGCGTAGGAGGTTGAGGGGGGACTTGATAGAGGTATTTAAAATTATGAGGGGGATAGATGGAGTTGACGTAGATAGGCTTTTTCCATTGAGAGTGGGGGAGATTGAAACAAGAGGACATGAGTTGAGAGTTAAAGGGCAAAAGTTTAGGTTTAACATGAGGGGGAACTTCTTTACTCAGAGAGTGGTAGCTGTGCTGAACGAGCTTCCAGCAGAAGTGGTTGAGGCAGGTTCGATGTTGTCATATAAAGTTAAATTGGATAGCTGTATGGACAGGAAAGGAATGGAGGGTTATGGGCTGAGTGCAGGTCGGTGGGACTAGGTGAGAGTAAGTGTCCAGCATGGACTAGAAGGGCCGAGATGGCCTGTTTCTGTGCTGTAATTGTTATATGGTTGTATGGTTAATTGGCCTTCCAATTCCTTCTGAGGCAGAGTATTCCACAGATCCACAACTTTCTGTGTTAAAATATTTTTCCTCAACTCCGTTCGAAATCGCCTACCCCTTATTCTCAAATTGTGGCTTCTGGTTCTGGATTCCCCCAACATCGGGAACATGTTTCCTGCCTCTCGCATATCCAATCCCTTAATAATCTTATGTTTCAATCAGATCCCCTCTCATCCTTCTAAATTCCAGTGTATACAAGCCCAGACGCTCCAATCTTTCAACATATGACAGTCTCACCATTCCGGGAATTAATCTCGTGAACCTCCGCTGCACTCCCTCAAAAGCAAGGATGTCCTTCCTCAAATTTGGAGACCAAATCTGTACAGAATACTCCAGGTGTGGTCTCACCAGGGCCCTGTACAGCTGCAGAATCTTTGCTCCTATACACAACTCCCCCTGTTATGAAGGCCAACATGCCACTAGCATTCTTCACTGCCTGCTGTACGTGCATGCTTACTTTCAGTGACTGATGAACAAGGACACCAAGATCTCATTGTACTTCCCCTTTTCCTAACTTAACACCATTCAGATAGTAATCTGCCTTCCTGTTCTTGCCACCAAAGTGGATAACCTCACATTTATCCACATTAAATTGCATCTGCCATGCATCCGCTCACTCACCCAGCCTGTCCAATCACCCTGCATTCTCATAACATCCTCCCCACATTTCACACTGCCACCCAGCTTTGTGTCATCAGCAAATTTGCTAATGTTACTTTTAATTCCCTCATCTAAATCATTAATATATATTGTAAACAGCTGCGGTCCCAGCACCGAGCCTTGCAGTACCCCACTAGTCACCACTTGTCATTCTGAAAGGGACCCGTTAATCCCTACTCTTTGTTTCCTGTCTGCCAATCAATTTATGATCCATGTCAGTACTCTGCCCCCAATACCATGTGCTCTAATTTTGCCCACTAATCCATGTGGGACCTTATCAAGGGCTTTCTGAACGTCCAGGTACACTGCATCCACTGGCTCTCCCTTGTCCATTTTCATAGTTACATCCTCAAAAAATTCCAGAAGATTAGTCGAGCATGATTTCCCCTTCGTAAATCCATGCTTACTCGGACCGATCCTGTTACTGCTATCCAAATGTGCCGCTATTTCATCTTTTATAATTGACTCCAGCATCTTTCCCACCACTGATGTCAGGTTAACTGGTCTATAATTCCCTGTTTACTCTCTTCCTCCTTTCTTAAAAAGTGGGATAACATTAGCTACCCTTCAGTCCTCAGGAACTGATCCTGAAGCTATAGATCATTGGAAAATAATTACCAATGCCTCCACGATTTGTAGAGCCACCTCCTTAAGTGCCCTCAGGTGCAGACCATCAGGCCCTGGGGATTTATCAGCCTTCAGTACCATCAGTCTATCCAACACCATTTTCTGCCTGATGTGAATCTCCTTCAGTTCTTCCGTTACCCTAGGTCCTTTGGCCACTATTACATCTGGGAGATTGTTTATATCTTCCCTAGTGAAGACAGATCCAAAGTACCTTTTCAACTCATCTGCCATTTCCTTGTTCCCCATAATAAATTCACCCGTTTCTGTCTTTAAGGGCCCAACTTTGGTCTTAACTAATTTTTTCCTCTTCACATACCTAAAGAAGCTTTTACTATCCTCCTTTATTTTCTTGGCTAGCTTGCCTTCCCAATCCTCTGGCTTCCTGCTCATCTTTGCTATGTTATACTTCTCTTTTATTTTTATACTACCCTTGTCAGCCACGGTCGCCCCTTACTCCCCTTAGAATCTTTCTTCCTCTTTGGAATGAACTGATCCTGCACCTTTTGTATTATTCCCAGAAATACCTGCCATTGTTGTTCCACTGTCATCCCTGCTAGGGTATCTTTCCAGTCAACTTTGGCCAGCTCTTCTCTCATGGCTCCATAGTCCCCTTTGTTCAACTGTAATACTGACACTTCCGATTTTCCCTTCTCCCTCTCAAATTGTAGATTAAAACTTATCATATTATGGTCACTACCTCCTAATGGCTCCTTTACCTCGAGTTCCCTTATCAAATCCAGTTCATTACACAACACTAAATCCAGAATTGCCTTCTCCCTGGTAGGTTCCAGTACAAGCTTCTCTAAGAATCCATCTCGGAGGGACTCCACAAACTCCCTTCCTTGGGGTCCAGTACCAACCTGATTTTCCCAGTCTACCTCCATGTTAAAATCCCCCATAACCACTGTCGCATTATCTTTGCAACATGCTAATTTTAACTCCTGATTCAACTTGCACCCTACATCCATGCTACTGTTTGAGGGCCTGTAGATAACTCCCATTAGGATCTTTTTGCCCTTACAATTTCTCAGTTCTATCCATACTGACTCTACATCTCCTGATTCTATGTCGCCCCTCGCAAGGGACTGAATTTCATTCCTCACCAACAGAGCCACCCACCCCCTCTGCCCACCTGTCTATCCTTTGGATAGGTCATTTCCCCTTGAATATTCATCTCCCAACGCTGGTGCTCTTGCAGCCATGTCTCTGTTATTCTTACAATATCATACTTGCCAATTTCCAACTGAGCCTCAAGCTCATCCACTTTATTTCTTATACTTCGTGCATTCATATATAATACTTTTAATCCATTACTCCCCTCACTTTTCACATCGATTCCTATTGCACTTAGCCATACTCTCCAATCCCTTCCTAAGCTTTCTGCCCCGTTAATTCTGTCTTCTTTAACTTTCCTTATTCTCTCTTTCCCTTCCTCTCCTCCCCCCTTTGAACCTTTGAACATTTCCCTGAGAACATATGCTCCCACTTTATGCTTCTGAGTTCCTGCCTGATAGATTCATATTTCTTCTTATTCTAACTAAACACTTTCCTAACTTATCTGTTCCCATCCCTCTCCAATGCTATGGTAAAGGAGACAGAATTATGATCACTATCTCCAAAATGCTCTCTCACTGAGAGACCTGACACCTGACCTGACCATAATACTAAAATTATCTGGTATCCCCAATACCAGATAAAGTACAGCCTCTCCTCTTGTAGGCTTATCTACATATTATGTCAGGAAACCTTCCTGAACACACTTAACAAACTCCACCCCATCTAAACCCCTTGCTTTAGGGAGATGCCAATCAATATTGCGGAAACGAAAATCTCCCACAACAACCCTGTTATTATTACAGCTTTCCAGAATCTGTCTCCCCATTTGTTCCTCGATGTCCCTATTATTATTGGGTGGTCTATAAAATACACCCAGTAGAGTTATTGACCCCTTCCTGTTCCCAACATCCTTCCACAGAGACTTAGTTGACAATCTCTCCATGACTTCTTCCTTTTCTGCAGCCATGACATAATCTCTGATCAGCAGTGCCCTGCCCCCACCTCTTTTGCCTCCCTCCCTGTCCTTTCTGAAACATCCAAAGCCTGGCACTCGAAGTAACCATTCCTGCCCCTGAGCCATCCAAATCTCTGTAATGGCTACAACATCATAGCTCTAAGTACTGCTCATTCGCTTTGTTCATGATGCTTCTTGCATTAAAATAGACACATCACAAACCATCAGTCTGAGTGCATCCCTTCACTATCACCCGCCTATCCTTCCTCTCACACTGTCTACAAGCTTTCTCTATTTGTGAGCCAACACCCCCTTCCTCCGACTCTTCAGTTTGGTTCCCACCCCCAGCAATTCTAGTTTAAACTCTCCTCAGTAGCCTTAGCAAATCTCCCTGCCAGGATATTGTCCCCCTCGGATTCAAGTGCAACCCATCCTTTTTGTACAGGTCACGCCTGCCCCAAAAGAGGTCCCAATGATCCAGAAATCTGAATCCCTGCCCCCTGCTCCAATCCCTCAGATACGCATTTATCCTCCATCTCACTCTATTCCTATACTCACTGTCGTGTGGCACATGCAGTAATCTCGAGATTATTACCTTTGAGGTCCTGCTTCTCAATTTCCTTCCTAAATCCCTGTAGTCTGGCCTTATCTCAAGTAATAATGAGTCAGCATACAGTGAAGAAGTCATCACCCTGACAGTGTCAAGAAAATAAATTCTCCCTGAATGTCACGAAAACAAAGGAGCCATTTGTGGAATACAGGGGGAATGCAGACAGGCTATCCCCAATTCGCATCAATTGAACTGGAGTTGAGAGGATGAACAGCTTGAAGTTCCTCGGCATAAACATCACTGAGGATCTCACGTGGTCTATATGTACCGGCTGTGTGGTGAAAAAAGCACACAGCGCCTCTTTCACTTCAGACAGTTGAAGAAGTTTGGTATGGGCCCCCAATTCCTAAGAACTTTCCACAGGGGCACAATTGAGAACATCCTGACTGGCTGCATCACTGCCTGGTATGGGAACTGTACTTCCCCCAATTGCAGGACTCTGCAGAGAGTGATGTGGACAGCCCAGTGCATATGTAGATGTGAACTTCCCATTGTTCAGGACATTTGCAAAGACAGGAGTGTAAAATGGGTGAGAACTATCACTGGGTCCCGAGTTACCTCAACGACAAACTGTTCAAGTTTCTACCATCTGGGAAACAGTACCGCATCATAAAAGCCAGGACCAACAGGCTTCTTCCACCAGGCCATCAGCGTGCTTAACTCATGCTGACACAACTGTATTTCAATGTTAATTGACTATCCTGTTGTACATGGTATTTATTGTAAATTACTATAAATTACACATTGCACATTTGGACGGAGATGTAACGTAAAGATTTTTACTCATGTAGACCATAAGGCAAAGGAGTAGAAGTCGGCCATTCAACCCATTGAGTCTGCTCTGCCATTCTATCATGAGCTGATCCATTCTCCCATTTAGTCCCACTACCCCGCCTTCTCATCATAACCTTTGATGCCCTGGCTACTCAGATACCTATCAATCTCTGCCTTAAATACACCCAATGACTTGACCTCCATTGCTGCCCGTGGCAACAAATTCCATAGATTCACCACCATCTGGTTAAAAAACATTTCTTCACATCTCTGTTCTGAATGAGTGCCCTTCAATCCTTAAGTCATGCCCTCTCGTACTAGACTCCCCCATCATGGGAAACAACTTTGCCACATCCACTCTGTCCATGCCTTTCAACATTCGAAATGTTTCTATGAGGTCTCCCCTCATTCTTCTAAACTCCAAGGAATACAGTCCAAGAGCGGACAAACGTTCCTCATATATTAACCCTCTCATTCCCGGAATCATTCTAGTGAATCTTCTCTGTACCCTCTCCAACGTCAGCACATCCTTTCTTAAATAAGGAGACCAAAGCTGCCCACAGTACTCCAAGTGAGGTCTCACCAGTACCTTATAGACCCTCAACATCACATCCTTGCTCCTATACTCTATTCCGCTAGAAATGAATGCCAACATTGCATTCTCCTTCTTCACCACCGACTCAACCTGGAGGTTAACCTTAAGGGTATCCTGTACGAGGACTCCCAAGTCCCATTGCATCTCAGAACTTTGAATTCTCTCCCCATTTAAATAATAGTCTGCCCGTTTATTTCTTCTGCCAAAGTGCATAACCATATACTTTCCAACATTGTATTTCATTTGCCACTTCTTTGCCCATTCTTCCAATCTATCCAAGTCTCTCTGCAGACTCTCCGTTTCCTCAGCACTACTGGCCCCTCCACCTATCTTCGTATCGTCAGCAAACTTAGCCACAAAGCCATCTATTCCATAATCCAAATCGTTGATGTACAATGTAAAAAGAAGCGGCCCCAACACTGATCCCTGTGGAACACCACTGGTAACCAGCAGCCAACCAGAATAGGATCCCTTTATTCCCAATCTGTTTCCTGCCAAGCAGCCAACGCTCTATCCATGTATGTAACTTTCCCGTTATTCCATGGGCTCTTATCTTGTTAAGTAGCCTCATGTGTGGCACCTTGTCAAAGGCCTTCTGAAAATCCAAATATACAACATCCACTGCATCTCCCTTGTCTAGCCTACTTGTAATTTGCTCAAAAAATTGTAATAGGTTTGTCAGGCAGGATTTTCCTTTAAGGAATCCATGCTGAGTTCTGCCTATCTTGTCATATGCCTCCAGGTACTCTGTAACCTTATCCTTGACAATCGACTCCAACAACTTCCCAACCACCGATGTCTAGCTAACAGGTCTATAATTTCCTTTTTGCTTCCTTGCCCCCTTCTTAAATAGCGGAGTGACATTTGCAATCTTCCAGTCCTCCGGAACCATGCCAGAATCTATCGACTTTTGAAAGATCATCACTAATGCCTCCGCAATCTCCACAGCTACTTCCTTCAGAACACGAGGGTGCATTCCATCTGGTCCAGGAGATTTATCTACCTTTAGACTATTCAGCTTCCTGAGTACTTTCTCTGTCGTAATTGTGACTGCGCACACTTCTCTTCCCTGCCACCCTTGAGTGTCCGGTATACTGCTGTCTTCCTCAGTGAAGACTGATGTAATATACTCATTCAGTTCCTCCTCCATCTCCTTATCTCCCATTACAATTTCTCCAGCATCATTTTCTATCAGTCCTATATCTATTCTTACCTGTCTTTTACTCTTTATATACTTGAAAAAGCTTTTAGTATCCTCTTTGATATTATTTGTCAGCTTCCTTTCATAGTTAATCTTTTCCCTCTTAATGACCTTCTTAGTTTCCTTTTGTAAGCTTTTAAAAACTTCCCAATCCTCTGTCTTCCCACTAATTTTTGCTTCCTTGTATGCCCTCTCCTTTGCTTTAACTTTGGCTTATCTTGTCAACCATGGTTGCATCCTTTTTCCATTCGAAAATTTCTTCTTTTTCCTCACTTCTCACATAAACTCCAGCCACTGCTGTTCTGCCGTCCTTCCCGCCAGTGTCCCTTTCCAGTCAAACTTGGCCAGTTCCTCTTTCATGCCACTGTAATTTCCTTTACTCCACTGAAATACCGACACATCTGATTTCGGCTTCTCTTTTTCAAATTTCACAGTGAACTCAATCATGTTATGATCACTGCCTCCTAAGGGTTCCTTCACCTCAATCTCTCTAATCACCTCTGGTTCATTACACAATAGCCAATCCAGTACAGTCGATTCCCCAGTGGGCTCAGCAAAAAGCTATTCTAAAAAGCCATCTCGCAGACATTCTACAAATTTTCTCTCTTGAGATCCAGTGTCGACCTGATTTTGCCAATCCACTTGAATGTTGAAATCCCCCACAATTATCATAACACTACCCTTCTGACAAGCCTTTTCTATTTCCTGTTGTAATTTGTAGTCCACATCACTGCAGCTGTTTGGAGGTGTATAAATAACTGCCATCAGGGTCCTTTTACCCCTGCGATTTCTTAGCTCAACCCATAAGGATTCTGCACCTTCCGATCCTATGTCACCTTTTTCTAATGATTTAATATCATTTCTTACCAATAAAGCCACGCCTCCCCCTCTGCCTACCTTCCTATCCTTCCGATACACCGTGTATCCTTGGACGTTCAGCTCCCAGAGACATGTATCCTTTAGCCACGTCTCAGTGATGGCCACAATATCATACCTATCAATCTGTAGCTGTACGACAAGATCATCCACCTTATTCCTTATGCTGCGTGCATTTAAGTACAACACCTTAAGACCAGTATTTGGTACTTTTCGCTTTGATTTCACTGCAAATTTATTGCACTGCAATTCATCCCAATGGCTACAAATTTGCCCCATCACCTGCCTGTCTTTCCTGACATCTTTACTGCTCACTATCTTAGATTTACTTCTGTTTCCCCCTTCCTCCACTCTATCATTCGGGTTCCCATCCCCCTGCCAAATTAGTTTAAACCCTCCCTAAGAGCTCTATTGAACCTTCCCTCCAGGATACTGGTCCCCTTCAGGTTTGGGTGTAACCTGTCCTTTTTGAACAGGTCATACTTCCCCCAGAAGAGATCCCAATTATCCAAGAATCTGAAGCCCTGCCCCCTGCACCAGTCTCTCAGCCACGCATTCATCTGCTTGATCTGACTATTCTTGCCCTCGCTTGCACGTGGCACAGATAGCAATCCCGAGATTACTACCCTGGAGGTCATATACCCATGTATATGAAGGATGCAATTATTAAAGTCAATCCATATCAATCAAAATTACATCTTTGTTTTTATATTCTAGTCCACTTGAAATGAAAGCTAGCAATCCATTTGCCTTCATCACCACAGACTAAACCTGTTAATTAGCCTTTAGGGAATCCTGTACAAGAACTCTGATGTCCCTTTGCACCTCAGATTTTTGTGACTTCTCTCCACTCATAAAATTTCTTCCACCAAAGTGCATAATCATACACTTCCCAACACTGCATTCCATCTGCCATTTCTTTGTTTCTTCTCCTAATCTGGCCAAGAGCCCCCTAACCCTAAACTGTGCTGCTCCTAAGAGCACTCTGTGAGGTCATTCTTGGCCATTAGACTCTATTATGAGTCAACCCATAGGTGGGGAAGTGATGACACCCTCCTGTTAGACTGTTTGAGGTAAACTGTTTTCTATCCTTTCTTTCTTCTCTTCTAATATTTGTATATTTTCATATCTGTGCACTTGTAATGCTACTGTGATGCTGTAATTTGTACTGTGATACTGTGAAGCCGTATGGCCAGATTTGGGAACAGCTTCTTTCCAACTGTGATTCCAATTCTTTTCCAATTGTTTGGCGACAATAAAGTATAAAGTATAATTTTCTATCTAAGCTCTTCTGTAGCCTCTCTACTTCCTCAAAACTACCTACCCTGTCACCTATCTTCATATTGTCAGCAAACTTTGCAACAAAGCTCTCAATAACATCATCCAAATCATTGACATATAACGTAAAAAAAAATTGGTCCCAACACAGACCCCTGTAGAACACCAGTAGCCAGCCAGGAAGGATCCCTTTATTCCTTTATTTCCACTCTTAGCCTCCTGCCAATCAGCCACTGCTTTATCCATGTTAGAATCTTCCCTGCATTACCATGGGCTTGTAGCTTGTCAAGCAGCCTCATGTGTGGCACCCTGTCAAAGGACTTCAGAAAATCCAAGTACACAACATCAAGCTATTCTCCATTATCTATCCTGCTTGTTATTTCTTCAAAAAATTCCAACATGTTTGTCAGGCAAGATTTCTCCTTCAGGAACACGGTAGGCTTATTCAGAAAGTTAGAAGGCATGGGATCCAGGGAAGTTTGGCCAGGTCGATTCAGAATTGGCTTGCCTGCAGAAGGCAGAGGGTGGTGGTGGAGGGAGTACATTCAGATTAGAGGATTGTAACTAGTGGTGTCCCACAAGGATCTGTTCTGGGACCTCTACTTTTGTGATTTTTATTAACAATCTGGATGTGGGGGTAGAAGGGTGGGTTGGCAAGTTTGCAGACGACACAAAGGTTGGTGGTGTTGTAGATAGTGCAGAGGATTGTCAAAGATTGCAGAGAGACATTGATAGGATGCAGAAGTGGGCTGAGAAGTGGCAGATGGGGTTCAACCCGGAGAAGTGTGAGGTGGTACACTTTGGAAGGACAAACTCCAAGGCAGAGTACAAAGTAAATGGCAGGATACTTGGTAGTATGGAGGAGCAGAGGAATCTCAGGGTACATGTCCACAGTTCCCTAAAAGTTGCCTCACAGGTGGATAGGGTAGTTAAGAAAGCTTATGGGGTGTTAGCTTTCGTGAGTCGAGGGATAAAGTTTAAAAGTCGCGATGTAATGATGCAGCTCTATAAAACTCTGGTTAGGCCACACTTGGAGTACTGTGTCCAGTTCTGGTCACCTCACTATAGGAAGGATGTGGAAGCATTGGAAAGGGTACAGAGGAGATTTACCAGGATGCTGCCTGGTTTAGAAAGTATGCATTATGATCAGAGATTAAGGGAGCTAGGGCTTTGCTCTTTGGAGAGAAGGAGGATGAGAGGAGACATGATAGAGGTGTACAAGATAATAAGAGGAATAGATAGAGTGGATAGCCAGTGCCTCTTCCCCAGGGCACCACTTATATTGAGCAGTGGACATGTCTTTAAGGTAAGGGGTGGGAAGTTCAAGGAGGATATTCGAGGAAGGTTTTTTACTCAGAGAGTGGTTGGTGTGTGGAATGCATTGCCTGAGTCAGTGGTGGAGGCAGATACACTAGTGAAGTTTAAGAGACTACTAGACAGGTATATGGAGGAATTTAAGGTGGGGGCTTATATGGGCGGCAGGGTTTGAGGGTTGGCACAACATTGTGGGCCGAAGGGCCTGTACTGTGCTGTACTATTCTATGTTCTATGAACCATGAGGAAATCTATGAATGCTCTCAGTCAATAGGTACATTTAATAGGTACATTAAATGTTAGAGAAATGTATACAATATACATCTTGAAATTCTTCCTCTTCAGTAACATCCAGAAAAACAGAGGAGTGCCCCAAAGAATGAATGTTAGAACCCCAACGCGCCCCCAGCTCCTCCTTCCCATGCATAAGCAGCAGGAAAGCAAGGACCCAACCTCCCCCAAGCAAAATTCATTGACACTCTCCAGCGAGCATGCACGCGTGCAGCACCCCACAGACTATTCATTCATCGGTTATTCAACACTACCATAGTGTCGTGTTGTGTCTCCCCTCTCCCCTCTCCTCTCCCTAATAAGGGAAAGAGAGGTGTCCCCAATTTAGTCATCCAGGTCTTTGTATATTAAACAGTAGTAAATCAATGAGAGGGCACATTTTGGACAGGGATGACAGATTTCTTTGAAAGAGGGGCTAAAGAAGGCATCTTTGTCACACTGGAAAACCCATCCCTGAACTATATGACACTGCCTATCAAATACCTCTACCCCGGTGACTCAACAATAGTTCACACCTCCATTCATGCCAAGATACGACTAATGACCCTCTCATTACCTCTACAACCTTCAACAACCCTCATGTGATTGGTATACCTCTACTTTTTGTGATTTTTATTAACGACCTGGATGTGGGGGTAGAAGGGTGGGTTGGCAAGTTTGCAGATGACACAAAGGTTGGTGGTGTTGTGGATAGTGTAGAGGATTGTCAAAGATTGCAAAGAGACATTGATAGGATGCAGAAGTGGGCTGAGAAGTGGCAGATGGAGTTCAACCCCGAGAAGTGTGAGGTGGTATACTTTGGAAGGACAAACTCCAGGGCAGAGTACAAAGTAAATGGCAGGATACTTGGTAGTGTGGAGGAGCAGAGGGATCTCGGGGTACATGTCCACAGTTCCCTGAAAGTTGCCTCACAGATAGGGTAGTTATGAAAGCTAACACCCCATAAACTTTCTTAAGTCGAGGGATAGAGTTTAAGAGTCACGATGTAATGATGCAGCTCAAAAAACTCTGGTTATACCACACTTGGAGTATTGTGTCCAGTTCTGGTCACCTCACTATAGGAAGGATGTGGAAGCATTGGAAAGTGTACAGAGGAGATTTACCAGGATGCTGCCTGGTTTAGAAAGTATGCATTATGATCAGAGATTAAGGGAGCTAGGGCTTTGCTCTTTGGAGAGAAGGAGGATGAGAGGAGACATGATAGAGGTGTACAAGGTAATAAGAGGAATAGATAGAACCAGCGCCTCTTCCCCAGGGCACCACTGCTCAATACAAGAGGACATGGCTTTAAGGTAAGGGGTGGGAAGTTCAAGGGGGATATTAGAGGAAGGGTTTTTACTCAGAGAGTGGTTGGTGCATGGAATGCACTGCCTGAGTCAGTGGCGGAGGCAGATACACTAGTGAAGTTTAAGAGACTACTAGACAGGTAAATGGAGGAATTTAAGGTGGGGGCTTATATGGGAGGCAGGGTTTGAGGGTCGGCACAACATTGTGGGCTGAAGGTCCTGTACTGTGCTGTACTATTCTATGCTCTATGTTAACACAGACTTTATAAACCGGAAACCTACGCACCATGGAGCAGAGCTGAAGAAGCTTCCTGGATGAGTGGTGGAATGTCTTCCAGACAGCACAGTAAGTCCAGTTGCCTTGAGTTACTACTGCTTCCTATGCTGACTATGGCCTGTTTATACTTTATACTTTATTGTCGCCAAACAATTGATACTAGAACGTACAATCATCACAGCGATATTTGATTCCGTGCTTCCCGCTCCCTGGATTACAAATATTAAATATTAAAAATATTTAAAAATAGTAAAAATTAGTAAATATTAAAAATTTATATTATAAATCATAAATAGAAAATAGAAAAATGGAAAGTAAGGCAGTGCAAAAAACCGAGAGGCAGGTCTAGATATTTGGAGGGTGCAACCCAGATCCGGGTCAGGATCCGTTCAGCACTCTTATCACAGTTGGAAAGAAGCTGTTCCCAAATCTGGCCGTACGAGTCTTCAAGCTCCTGAGCCTTCTCCCGGAGGAGGGAAGAGGGATGAAAAGTGTGTTGGCTGGGTGGGTCGTGTCCTTGATTATCCTGGCAGCACTGCTCCGACAGCATGTGGTGTAAAGTGAGTCCAAGGACGGAAGAATGGTTTGTGTGATGTGCTGCACCTTGTTCACGATCTTCTGCAGCTTCTTTCGGTCTTGGACAGGACAATTTCCATACCAGGTTGTGATGCACCCTAGAAGAATGCTTTCTATGGTGCACCTATAAAAATTAGTGAGGGTTTTAGGGGACAGGCCAAATTTCTTTATTTTTCTCAGCAAGTAAAGGCGCTAGTGAGCCTTCTTGGCAGTGAAATCTGCTTGGTTGGACCAAGTCAGGTCATTTGTGATATTGACCCCGAGGAACTTAAAGTTTTTGATCTGTTCCACTTGCGCACCACCGATGTATATTAGGTCGTGTGGTCTGCTACTCCTTCTGAAGTCAACTGTTACATACCTCAAGGAGATCTTGTGACTTTCTTGTGAGAGTGATGTAATGGTCTTTTGGAGATCACCTGATGTAATTTTCCCACCGATGTGAGGTCACGTGATGACATGTTCACCACGGGTATAACAAGGAAGACCCCTGGTGACGCAGTTAGTTTTCCAGTTAGAACGTCAATGAGATACTCTGCTCCGCTGCTTATTTGCATTACGACGCAGTTTTGATTTTAAACGGAATTTTATGTTCTAATGTAAGGTACAGAAATCTGAGCCAGCAGTTTGACCAATCGCTGCCAGGTTTGTTAATGTATCTTTTCAGTAACATTGCAGAGTGAAGACGGGACCCTGAAGGAGACGTTCGATGGGTTTGGAAAGGATCGACCATTACTGAATTTGTTCAAGAAAGTGATCTGCATGAAATAGCCTCTGCTAAAAAGGCAGCAGGAAAGGCTGTGCAGGATCTATTCTACGGAGGCAGGTCAGTGCCTTTAAAACTGTTTTATTTCCATCATCATGAATTCTGTGGACAAGGCAGAATCCGATTGGGAGTGACAGTGACGTTGTGTCTTCGAGAAATTTGTTACTTCATGAAGGTCTCTCCTAATTGACTGTATAAATCTCCTGGACTTTAAAATTTACCATTCGAGAAACTGTGTTTGAATTTATCACTTTAAGAACTGGTTTTGCATTATCGCTTTAAGAACTAGTACTGAGTAGCGGTTTACTGAATGGCCGCGTAGCCATTTACTTCCAGTTAGGATTTTCATTTTTTTTCCATTGTTTATCAGGGCTTAATAAATGTTTGTTTGTTTATAAATCCTGACTCGATATATTCATTGTTGCCGATCATGTGACACAACAACCAATCCCTTTGTCTTGCTGATGTTGAGGTATAGGTTATTGTCTTCGCACCATGCCACCAGGTTCTTAATTTCCTCTCTGTCCTCTCTTCCTCTCATTACCCGAGATACAGCCTACAATTGTTGTGTCATCAGCAAACTTATTTTTTTTTTACCTAGTACTAGATCTAGTATGGGTCAGGTCACAGATTTCTCAGTGGGTGAGCATCTGGGGGACAGTGACCACCACTCCCTGGCCTTCAGCATTATCATGAAAAAGGATAGAATCAGAGAGGACAGGAAAATTTTTAATTGGGGAAGGGCAAATTATGAGACTATAAGGCTAGAACTTGCGGGTGTGAATTGGGATGATGTTTTTGCAGGGAAATGTACTATGGACATGTGGTCGATGTTTAGAGATCTCTTGCAGGATGTTAAGGATACATTTGTCCCGGTGAGGAAGATAAAGAATGGTAGGGTGAAGGAACCATGGATGACAAGGGAGGTGGAAAGTCTAGTCAGGTGGAAGAAGGCAGCATACATGAGGTTTAGGAAGCAGGGATCAGGTGGGTCTATTGAGGAACATAGGGAAGCAAGAAAGAAGCTTAAGGGGCTGAGAAGAGCAAGAAAGGGGCATGAGAAGGCCTTGGTGAGTAGGGTAAAGGAAAACTCCAAGGCATTCTTCAATTATGTGAAGAAAAAAAGGATGACAGGAGTGAAGGTAGGACTGATTAGAGATAAAGGTGGGAAGGTGTGCCTGGAGGCTGTGGAAGTGAGCGAGGTCCTCAATGAATACTTCTCTTCGGTATTCACCAATGAGAGGGAACTTGATGGTGAGGACAATATGAGTGAGGTTGATGTTCTGGAGCATGTTGATATTAAGGGAGAGGAGGTGTTGGAATTGTTAAAATACATTAGGACAGATAAGTCCCTGGGGCCTGACGGAATATTCCCCAGGCTGCTCCATGAGGCGAGGGAAGAAATTGCTGAGCCTCTGGCTAGGATCTTTATGACCTCGTTGTCCACGGGAAAGGTACCGGAGGGTTGAAGGGAGGTGAATGTTGTCCCCTTGTTCAAAAAAGGTAGTAGGGATAGTCTGGGTAATTATAGACCAGTGAGCCTTACGTCTGTGGTGGGACAGCTGTTGGAAAAGATTCTTAGAGATAGGATCTCTGGGCATTTAGAGAATCATGGTCTGATCAGGGACAGTCAGCATGGCTTTGTGAAGGGCAGATCGTGTCTAACAAGCCTGATAAGAGTTCTTTGAGGAGATGACCAGGCATATAGATGAGGGTAGTGCAGTGGATGTGGTCTACATGGATTTTAGTAAGGCATTTGACAAGGTTCCACACGGTAGGCTTATTCAGAAGGTCAGAAGGCATGGGATCCAGCGAAGTTTGTCCAGGTGGATTCAGAATTGGCTTGCCTGCAGAAGGCAGAGGGTGGTGGTGGAGGGAGTACATTCAGATTAGAGGATTGTGACTAGTGGTGTCCCACAAGGATCTGTTTTGGGACCTCTACTTTTCGTGATTTTTATTAATGACCTGAATGTGGGAGTAGAAAGGTGGGTTGGCAAGTTTGCAGATGACACAAAGGTTGGTGATGTTGTAGATATTGTAGGGGATTGTCAAAGATTGCAGAGAGACATTGATAGGATGCAGAAGTGGGCTGAGAAGTGGCAGATGGAGCTCAACCCGGAGAAGTCTGAGGTGGTACACTTTGGAAGGACAAACTCGAAGGCAGAGTGCAAAGTAAATGGCAGGATACTTGGTAGTGTGGAGGAGCAGAGGGATCTGGGGGTACATGTACACAGATCCCTGAAGGTTGCCTCACAGGTGGATAGAGTAGTTAAGAAAGCTTATGGGGTGTTAGCTTTCGTAAGTCGAGGGACAGGGTTTAAGAGTCGCGATGTAATGATGCAGCTCTATAAAACTCTGGTTAGGCCACACTTGGAGTATTGTGTCCAGTTCTGGTCACCTCACTATAAGAAGGATGTGGAAGCATTGGAAAGGATACAGAGGAGATTTACCAGGATGCTGCCTGGTTTAGAAAGTATGCATTATGATCAGAGATTAAGGGAGCTCGGGCTTTACTCTTTGGAGAGAAGGAGGATGAGAGGAGACATGATAGAGATGTACAAGATAATAAGAGGAATAGATAGAGCAGCGCCTCTTCCTCAGGGCACCACTGCTCAATACAAGAGGACATGGCTTTAAGGTAAGGGGTGGGAAGTTCAAGGGGGATATTGGAGGAAGATTTTTTTACTCAGAGTAGTTGGTGTGTGGAATGCACTGCCTGAGTCAGTGGTGGAGGCAGATACACTAGTGAAGTTTAAGAGACTACTAGACAGGTATATGGAGGAATTTAAGGTGGGGGCTTGTATGGGAGGCAGGGTTTGAGGGTCGGCACAACATTGTGGGCCGAAGGGCCTGTACTGTGCTGTACTAGTCTATGTTCTATGTTCAAACTTGTATATTGAGTTTGATGGAAACTTGGCTACACAATCATGGGTGTACAGTGAGTACAGCAGGGGGCTGAGTACACAGCCTTGTGGGGTACCGGTGCTCAGAGTGATTGTAGAGGAGATCTTGTCCCCTATTTTTACAGCCTGGGTCCTGTCTGTGAGGAAGTTGAAGATCCAGCTGCAGATCTGAGTGCTAAGGCCCAGGTTCCGGAGCTTAGGAATCAGTTTATTTGGAATGATGGTATTGAAGGCAGAGCTGTAGTCAATGAAAAGGAGCCTTACGTATGCGTCTTTATTCTCCAGGTGTTATAAGGAGGAATGTAGGGCCAGAGAAATCGTATCCGCCATTGACCTGTTGCTCCGGTAGGCGAATTACAAAGCGTCGAGGTTGACTGGTAGGCTGTGGTTGATGTGTGCCATAAACAATCTCTCGAAGCACTTCATAGCAATTGATATCAGAGCCACAGGTCGATAGTCATTCAGGCATGCCACCTTGCTCATCTTCGGCACTGGGATTATCGTTGCCTTCTTAAAACACGAGGGGATCTTAGACTGAAGCAAGGAACAGTTGAAGATGTCAGCAAACACTCCAGCTAGCTCGCTTGCACAGGCCTGGAGAACCCGTCCTGGGACGCCATCTGGGCCCGTTGCCTTCCTTGGATATATCTTCAGGAAGGCCCTTCTAACGTCCTCCTCGGTGACGATGAATCTCGATGCCACCAGGTCCGGTTCATCCGGAGGGAGTGGGACACTCTTCTTCTGTTCGAATCTTGCATAGAATACATTTAGTTCGTCAGGAAGAGAAGTTCCACAATTATTGATATTCCCAGCCTTTTCTTTGCGCCCAGTGATCTCATTTAGACCCTGCCATATTCTACTGGCATCCCTCTGTTTAGCCTGGGTTTCCAACTTGGCTCGATATTGCCTCTTGGCGCCCTTAATGGCTTTCCGGAGTTCACGTATGGATTCCGCGTAACGACTGGTATCCCCGGACCTAAAAGCCGCAGCTCTAGCCTTTAAAAGGGACTTGACCTCATAATTCATCCAAGGTTTCCGGTTAGGGAATACCCGGATCGTCTTGCGAGACACACAGTCCTCTGTGCATTTCCAGATAAAGTCTGTGACAGCTGAGGCATACTCATCGAGGTTAGCTGCCGAGTCCTTGAATACTAACCAGTCCACTGATTCAAAGCAGTCACGGAGGACCTCATCCGTTCCCTCCGTCCAACACGACACTACTTTTGACACCGTGACCTCCCGCTTCAGTTTCTGGTTGTAAACCGGGAGGAGTAGTATGGCCTGATGGTCCGATTTTCCGAAGTGAGGTCGTGGGACGGAACGGTAGGCATCCTTGACTGCTGTGTAGCAGTGGTCAAGTATATTCGGGCCTTTAGTGGGGCAGGAGACATGTTGGTATAACTTTGGCAGCGCCTTTCTGAGGTTGGCCTGGTTAAAGTCCCCGGCTGTAATGAGCAAAGCCTCCAGATACCTGGTCTCAAGTTCACTGATGTTGGCATACAGTATGTTCAGAGCACACTCCACGTCCGCCTGGGGTGGAATGTAGACCGCTGTCAGTATGACCAAGGTGAATTCCCGTGGCAGATAGTAGGGACGACTCTTCACCGACAGGTGTTCCAGGTCCGGGCTGCAGGAGCTTGTCAGTGCCACTGTGTCCGAGCACCACGCAGTGTTGATCAATATTTGATTGTGTGCCTGCAAGTACCCTGAGATCTCATTCTTAATAATTGACTCCAGCATCTTCCCAACCACTGAGGTCAAACTAACTGACCTATTGTTTACTTCCTTCAGCCTCTCTCCTTTCTTGAAGAGAGGAGTGACATGTGCAATTTTCTAATGCCTCCATGATCTCTTCAGCCACCTCTTTCAGAACTCTGCGGTGCAGGTGACTTATCTACCTTCAGATCTTTCAGTTTCCCAAGAACCAGCTCTCTAGTTATGGTAACTTCACACACTTCAAGACCCCTGACACCTGGAGCTTCCATCATACTGCTAATGTCTTCCACTGATGCAAAATATGTATTCAATTCATCTGCCATTTTGTTGTCTCCCAATACTACCTCTCCAGCATTGTTTTCCAGTGGTCTGCTATCCACTGTTGCTTCTCTTTTACACTTTATGTATCTGAAGAAACTTTTGGTATCCTCTTTAGTATTACTAGCTAGCTTGCTTTTGTATTCCATCATTACCTTCTAAACAACTTTTTAAAATTCTCTTCTGTTGGTTTTTAAAAGCTTCCACATCCTCTAACTTTCCATAAATTTTTGCTCTATTACACGGTCTCTCTTTGGCTTTTAGGTTGGCCTTGACTTCTCTTGTTAGCCATGGTTGTGTCATCTTTCTCTTCGAATACTTCCTTTTTGGGATGTATTGGAGATTGTCGATTGGAGAAGTGCACAGATGCAACAGAAGTGTTCCTACATTTGTCCAGCAATGAACTTTAAAAAGCAGGAAGTTGTTGATTGGAGTATTGCACAGATGCAGCAAAAACGTTTTCATGCAGGTCCACAAACGAGTTTTAAAAAGCAGGAAGTTTCTCGATGGAAGTCATTGATTGAAGAAGGGAGCAGACGCAAAACAGAAGCATTCCCACGTTGATTTGGCAAAGAGCTTCTAAAAGCCACGTCTCTATAAAAGAGAGGTACCACCTAGCAGAGCGGTCATCATCGGAGTAGTCTGAGGCAGAGTAGTTAGGCCTTGTCTCAACGAGGCTTCAGTCAGAACCTCAAGGTAAGTAGGAGAGTTCATTCCTTATTTCGTATTTGAATCCTGAGAGAATAGTGGGTATGCCTACAGAGCCAGCGTCCTGTTCTGTGTGTCAGATGTGGAATTTCCAGGAGACTTCAGCCTCCCCAGTGGTCACATCAGCACCAGATGCATCGAGATGCAGCTCCTTAGAGGCCATGTTAGGGAACTGGAGCTGCAGCTCAATGATCTTCGGCTTGTAAGGGCAAGTGAGGCAGGCCCTGTAGGGAGGTAGGCACCCTAAAACTACAGGAGGCAGATAAATGGGTGACTGTCAGGAGAGGCAAGGGAGATTGTCAGTTAGTGGAGAGCACCTCTGCAGCCATCCCACTCAACAATAAGTACTCCATTTTGAGTATTGTTGGGGGGACGGTCTACCTGGGGGAAGCAACAGCGGTCATAACTCTGGCTCTGAATCTGTCCCTGTGGCTCAGAAGGGGAGAGAATGGAAGAGGATGGCAGCAGTACAGTCAGGGAGACAGACAGGTAATTCTGTGGATGGAAAAAGGAAACACAGATGGTTGCTTACCTCCCTGGTGTCAGGGTTCACAATGTTTCTGGATGCTTCGACAATATCCTGAAAAGGGAGAAGTCGTGGTACGTATTGGTACCAATGGCATAAGTAGAAAAAGGAGGAGGTCCTGAGAAAAGAACACAGGGAGTCTGAAAAGAACCAGAGAAGCAGGATCTCAAAGGTAGTAATCTCAGGATTGCTGCCTGTGCCACGTGACAATGAGGATAGGAATAGAATGAGGTGGCAGGTAAATGCATGGCTGAAGAAATGGAGCAGGCAGCAGCGGTTCAGATATCTGGATAATTGTGACCACTTCTTGGGCAGGTAGGACCTATACAAAAGGGACGGGTTGCACTTGAATCTGAGAAGAACCAATATTCTTGCAGGCATATTTACTAGAGTTGTTGGGAGTGGTTTAAACTAATATGGCAAGGGGATGGGAACCAGTATGATGGAGCTGAGGATGAGCCGGTAGGTTTACAAAGTCGATGATAGGTGTAATGTGAATGTAAGGAAGGACAAGACAATGATTGGGTACAAATATAGACAGAACAAAGAGTTAAATTGTACCACAAAGACAAAATTCAAAAGGGCGAAGAATGCAAGACTGAAGGTGTCATTCAAATTAAGGTGGGTGAACTTGCGGTGCAATTAGAGATTGGTCAGTATGACTCTGTGGGCTTCACTGAGTTGTGGCTCAAAGAAGGCCATACTTAACATCAAAGGATGTACTTTGTATCAAAAGGACTGGCAGGAAGGCATAAGCAGTGGTGTGGCTCTGTTGGAAAGAGATAGAATTACATTTTTAGAAAAGGGTGACACAAGGTCAGAGAATGTTGAATCTTTGTGGATGGAGTTAAGAGACTGCAAGGGTGAAAAAACTATTATGGGAATCACATACAGGCCTCCAAATAGTAGACAAGACGTGGGGTTGAAATTGCAAAGGGAGGTAGAAAAAGCATGTAATAAGGATAATGACAAGATGGGGGACTTCAATATGCAAGGGAATTGGGAAAATCTGTCACACTTGATAGGTCCTATTCTCTTAAATCTTATCCTCTTGCTCTTCACATACTTGTAGGGTTTTCCTTAATCCTGCTCGCCATGGCCCCTTCTGGCTCTCCTAATTTCATTCTAAATCTCCATCCTGCTAGCCTTATAATCTTCCAGATCTCTATCACTTCCTGGTTTTTTGAACCTTTCGTTAGCTTTTCTTTTCACCTTGACTAGATTTTCCACAGCCTCTGTACACCACAGTTCCTGTACCCTACCATCCTTTCCCTGTCTCATTGGAACATACCTATGTAGAATGTCACACAAATGTTCCCTGAACATTTGCCAAATTTCTGCCATACATTTCCCTGAGAACATCTGTTCCCGATTTATGCTTCCAAGTTCCTGCCTAATAGCTTTATATTTCCCCTTACTCCAATTAAATGGTTTCCTAACTTGTCTGGTCCTATCCCTCTCTAATGCTGTGGTAAAGGAGATAGAATTGTGATCAGTATCTCCAAAATGCTCTCCCACTGACAGACCTGACAGCTGATTCATTTTCCAATACCAGATCAAGTACAGCCTCTCCTCTTGTAGGCTTATCTACATATTGTGTCACAGAACATGTAATAAGGATATAATAAGAGAAAGGTTGAACAAGTTAGGTCTTTATTCTTTGGAGCGTAGAAGATTGAGGGGGGACTTGATAGAGGTATTTAAAATTATGAGGGGGATAAATAGAGTTGACGTGGATAGGCTTTCTCCATTGAGAGTAGGGGAGATTCAAACAAGAGGACATGAGTTGAGAGTTAGGGGGCAAACGTTTAGGGGTAACACGAGGGGGAACTTCTTTACTCAGAGTGGTGGCTGTGTGGAACGAGCTTCCAGTAGAAGTGGTAGAGGCAGCTTCGATATTGTCATTTAAAGAAAAATTGGATAGGCAATAACAGGAACATAGAGGAGCAGATAGGTATATGGACAAGAAAGGAATGGAGGGTTATGGGCTGAGTGTAGGTTGGTGGGACTAGGTGAGAGTAAGCGTTCAGCATGGACTAGAAGGGCCGAGGTGGCCTGTTTCCGTACGTAAATTGTTATATAGTTATATGGTTAAAACCTTCCTGAACACTCCTAACAAACTCTACCCCATCTAAACCCCTTGCTGTAAGGAGATGCCAATCAATATTTGGGAAATTAAAATGTCCCATCACACCAACCCTGTTATTATTGCAACTTTCCAGAATCTGTCTCCCTATCTGCTTCTCTATGTTCCTGTTACTATTGTGTATTCTATAAAAAAAACATTCATTCGAGTTATTGACCCCTTCCTATTTCTAACTTCCACCCACAGAGACTCAGCAGTGCCATGCACCCACCTTTTTTTTTTTTTGCATCCTTCCCTGTCCTTTCTGAAACATCTAAAGCCTGGCACTCTAGGTTGCCACTCCTGCCCCTGAGCCATCCAAGTCTCTGTAATGGCTACAACATCATAGCTCCAAGTACTGATCCATGCTCTAAGCTCATCCTCTTTGTTCATGATACTCCATGCATTAAAATAGACACATCTCAAACCATCATTCTGAGCGCATCCCTTCTCTATCATCTGTCTATCCTCCTACTCAAATTATAATGTATTTTGGTAAAAGGAATAATAGTGCATTCTATTTTCTGAATGGGAAGAAAATTCAAACTTCAGAGGTGTAGAGGGACTTAGTCCTCGTGTAAGACTCCCAGAAGGTTAATTTACTGGTCGAGTCTGTGTAAGGAAAGCAAATGCATTGTAGGCATTTATTTCAAGAGGAATAGAATATGAAGGGAAGGAGATAATTCCAAGGCTTTATAAGACACTAGTCAGGCTGTACTTGTAGTACTGTCAACAGTTTTTGGCCCCATCTCAGAAATAATGTGTTGTCATTGGAAGTCCACAGGATATTCCGGAGGATGATTCTGGGAATGAAAGGGTTAACATGCGAAGCGTGTTTGGCAGCTTTGGGCCTGTTCTCTCAGGAATTCAGAAGAATGCAGGCGGATCTTATTGAAACTTACTGAATGTTTGAAGGTTCATACGGGGTGGATGTGGAGAGGATGTTTCCGGTGATGGAGGTATCCAGTGCTGGAGAGCAATGCCTCAAAATTGAGGGTGACCTTTCAGAACAGAGGGAAGGAGGAATTTTTTCGTTAATGTGTAGCATCCATTATTAAGGACCCCCAGCACCCAGGGCATACCGTTTTCTCATTGTCACCATCAGGTAGAGGTACAGAAGCCTGAAGGCACACACTCAGTGATTCAGGAACAACTTCTTCCCCTCTGCAATCTGATTCCTAAATGGACATTGAACCCATGAACAATACCTCAATTTTTAATATATGTTATTTCTGTTTATGCATGATTTTTAATCTCTTCAATATACATATACTGTAATTTATTTATTATCGTTTATTCTTCTGAACACAGAATAATGAACACAGAAATTTACAGCACGTTACAGGTCCTTCAGCCCACAATGTTGTGCCAACCATGTAACCTACGCTAGAAACTGCCTAGAATTTTCTTACCAAATAGCCCTCTATTTTTCCACCTGAGAGGCTCTTAAAAGACCCTATTGTATCCGCGTCCACCACCTCTCCTGGCTGTGCATTTCATGCACCCACCACTCTCTGTGTGGAAAAACTTACCCCTGACATCCCCTTGGTATATATTTCCAAGCACCTTAAAACTAATCCCCCTTGCATTAGCTATTTCAGCTCTGGGGAAAAAAACCTCTGGCTATCCACATGATAAATGCCCCTCATCATCTTACACAACTCTATCAGGTCACCTCTCATCCTCCATGATTCCAAGGAGAAAAGGCCAAGTGCACTCAAGCTATTCTCATAAGGTCTGCCCTCCAATCCAGGCAACATCCTTGTAAATCTCCTCTGCATTCTCTCTATAGTATCCACATCCTTCCTGTAGTGAAGTGACCGGAATTGAACCCAGTACTCCAAGTGGGGTCTCAGCAAGATCTTATATAGCCGTAACATTAACTCATGACTCTTGAATTCAATCCTATGGTTGATGAATGCCAACACACCATACACCTTCTTAACAACACTGTCAACACATGCAGCAGCTTTGAGTCCCCTATGGACATGAACTCTAAGTTCCTCCACACTGCCAAGAGTGCTACCATTTATATTATATTCTGTCTTCAAATTGGACCTACCAAAATGAACCACTTCACACTTATCTGGTTTGAAGTCCATTGCCACTTCTCAGCCTAATTCTGCATCCTATCAATGTCGCGCAGTAACCTCTGACAACCCTCCAGACTATCCACCCCCAATCTTTGTGTCATCAGCAAACTTACTAACCCACCCTTCCACTTTTTCATCCAGGTCATTTATAAAAATTACAAAGAGGAGGGGTCCCAGAACAGATCCCTGAGGCACACTATTGGTCACCATCCTCCTTGCAGAATACAAACCATCTACAACCACTCTTTGCCTTCCGTGGGCAAGCCAATTCCGGATCCACAAAGCAAGATCCCCTTGGAGCCCATGCCTCCTTACTTGCTGAAATTCATATACACTACATTCACTACTCTATCTTCATCAATATGTTTTGTTACATCCTCAAAGAATTCAATCAGGCCCATAATGCATGACCTGCTCTTGACAAAGCCATGCTGACTATTCCTAATCAAATTATGTCTCTCCAAATAATAATAAATGCTCCCTGTCAGGATCTTCTCCAGCAACTTGGCCACCACTGAAGTCAGACTCACGGGTCTATAATTTCCTGGGTTATCTCTACTCCCTTCCTTGAACAATGGAACAACATTTGCAACCCCCGCCCCCCCCCCCCAATCATCTGGTACTTCTCCCGTCCATATTGAGATGCAAAGGTCATCGTCAGAGGCTCGGCAATCTCCTCCCTCACTTCCTACAGTAGACTGGGGTACACCTCAACCAGTCCCAGGGACTTATCTAACTTAATTCTTTTCAAAATCTCCAGCATATCTTTTTTTTAAATATCTATATGCTCAAGCATTTCAGCCCGCTGTCAGTCATTCCCACAATTGCCAAGGTCTTTTTCCCTGGTGAATACTGAAGCAAAGTATTCATTAAGTACCTCCACTACCTCCTCTGACTCCATGCAACTATCTCCACTATTGAACCTGATTGGTCCTATTCTCACACAGCTCATCCTCTTGCTCTTCACATACTTGTAGAATGCCTTGGGGTTTTCCTTAATCCTATTCACCTGGCCTGTTCTGACTCTCCTAATTCCATTCTTAAGCTCCTTCCTAGCAACCTTGTAATTTTCTAGAGCTCTAACATTACCTAGTACTCACTGGAATTCAGAAGAATGAGGTGCAACCTCAAGAAAACCTATCAACTAGTGAGAGAGCTTGATGGAGTGGATGTGGAGAAGATGTTTCCTTTGGTAGGGGAGCTTAAAACCAGAGAATACCGACTCAGGATAGAGAGGCAACCCTTTTAGAATGGAGATGAGGAATTTCTCTAGCTAGAGAGCGGTGAATCTGTGGAATTTGTTGCTACAGGCTTTTGTGGAGGCTATTTTTGGGTATATCGAAGACAGATTGATAAAGTTCTTAACTAGTTGTGGTATGAAGGGTAACAGGGTAAAGGCAGGAGTTTGCAGATAAGATGGGAAAAGGATTGGCCATGATGAACTGGCGGAGCAGACTCCATGGGCTGAGTGGCTTAATTCTGTTCCTTATAGTCTTAGTACTTACAGTCTTATCTCTCTTACTGGGGCATACGCTACCAACAGCAACTCATCAGAATCCTCTGTCCGGGGCCAGTCTTTCACATTATCCCCAGGTGCAGCCTGGCTTACGGCTTCCAGGCAAAGTTCCTTCCTCTCCCAGGATCGAGGGCTTAGAGGTACAGGAATGCCAATAAAAGCTCCAGAGTTTTTACTGGAATGGTCTGCGAGCCCCATGCCCAACCTTCCCTCTTTTGCAGCCAGGCGGAGTTACCATAGTATTATAATAAAGTTTAATTATCTTCTTTGAGAAGAAGACAAGAACTATGTTAAGACTACTGGGGAGAGTTTAAATTAGAATTGCTGGGGGGGTGGCAACCGAACTGAAGAGACAGAGGAAGGGGTGGTTGGCTCACAAATAGAGAAAGCTTGGAGACAGTGCGAGAGGGAAGATAGGCAGGTGATAAAGAAGGATGCGCTCAGACTGATGTATATTGAACGAAGAGGATGAGCTTAGAGCGTGGATCTGTACTTGGAGCTATGATGTTGTGGCCATTACAGAGACTTGGATAGTTCAGGGGCAGGAATGGTTACTTCGAGTGCCAGGCTTTAATTGTTTCAGAAAGGATGGGGAGAGAGGCAAAAGAGGTGGGGGCGTGTGACTGTTGATCAGAGATAGTGTCACAGCTGCAGAAAAGGAGGAAGTCATGGAGGGATTGTCTTCAGAGTCTCTGTGGGTGGAAGTTAGGAACAGGAAGGGGTCAATAACTCAACTGGGTGTTTTTTATAGACCACCCAATAGTAACAGGGTCATCGAGGAGCAGATAGGGAGAGAGATTCTGGAAAGATGTAGTAATAACAGGGTTGTCACGGTAGGAGATTTTAACTTCCCAAATATCGATTGGCATCTGCCTAGAGCGAGTTTGTTAGGTGTGTTCAGGAAGGTTTCTTGACACAATATGTAGATAAGCCTACAAGAGGAGAGGCTGTACTTGATCTGGTATTAGGAAATGAACCTGGTCAGGTGTCAGATCTCTCAGTGGGAGAACATTTTGGAGATAGTGATCACAATTCTATCTCCTTTACCATAGCATTGGCGAGGAATAGGAACAGACAAGTTAGAAAAGCGTTTATTTGGAGTAAGGGGAAATTTGAGGCTATCAGGCAGGGACTTGGAAGCATAAATTGGGAACAGATATTCTCACGGAAACATACAGAAGAAATGTGGCAAATGTTCAGGGGATATTTGTGTGGAGTTCTGCATAGGTACGTTCCAATGAGACAGGGAAAGGATGGTAGGGTACAGGAACCATGGTGTACAAAGGCTGTTGTAAATTCAGTCAAAATGAAAAGAAAAGCTTATGAAAGGTTCAAAAAAACTAGGTAATGATAGAGATCTAGAAGATTATAAGGCTAGCAGGAAGGAGTTTAAAAATGAAATTAGAAGAGCCAGAAGGGGCCATGAGAAGGCCTTGGTGGAGGATTAAGGAAAACCCCAAGGCATTCTACAAGTATGTGAAGAGCAAGAGGATAAGACATGAGAGAATAGGACCAATCAAGTGTGACAGCGGAAAAGTTTGTATGGAACCAGAGGAGATAGCAGATGTACTTAATGAGTACTTTGCTTCAGTATTCACTACGGAAAAGGATCTTGGTGATTGTAGGGATGACTTACAGTGGATTGAAAAGCTTCAGCATATAGATATTAAGAAAGAGGATGTGCTGGAGCTTTTGGAAAGCATCAAGTTGGATAAGTCTCCGGGACCAGACGAGATGTACACCAGACTACTGTGGGAAACGAGGGAGGAGATTGCTGAGCCTCTGGCGATGATCTTTGCATCATGGAGACGGGAGAGGTTCCAGAGGATTAGAGGGTTGCGGAAGTTGCTTCCTTATTCAAGAAGGGAAGTAGAGATAGCCCAGGAAATTATAGACCAGTGAGTCTTACTTCAGTGGTTGGTAAGTTGATGGAGAAGATCCTGAGAAGCAGGATTTATGAACATTTGGAGAGGCATAATATGATTAGGACTCATCAGCTTGGCTTTATCAAAGGCAGGTCGTGCTTTACAAGACTTTATTGAATTTTTTGAGGATGTGACTAAACACATTGATGAACGTAGAGCAGTAGATGTAGCGTATATGGATTTCAGCAAGGCATTTGGTAAGGTAGCCCATGCAAGGCTTACTGATAAAGTAAGGAGGCATGGGATCCAAGGGGACCTTGCTTTGTGGATCCAGAACTGGCTTGCCCACAGAAGGCAAAGTGGTTGTAGACAGGTCACATTTTGCATCGAGACCGGTGACCAGTGGTGTGCCTCAGGGATTTGTTTTGGGACCCCTACTCTGAGTGATTTTTATAAATGACCTGGATGAGGAAGTGGAGGGATGAGTTAGTAAATTTGCTGATGACACAAAGGTTGGGGGTGTTGTGGGTAGTGTGGAGGGCTGTTAGAGGTTACAGCGGGACATTGATAGGATGCAAAACTGTGCTGAGAAGTGGCAGATGGAGTTCAACCCAGATAAATGTGGTGGTTCATTTTGGTAGATCAAATATGATGGCAAAATATAATATTAATGGTAAGACTCTTGGCAGTGTGGAGGATCAGAGGGATCTTGGGGTCTGAGTCCATAGGACACTCATATCTGCTGTGTAGGTTGACTCCGTGGTGAAGAAAGCATACAGTGTATTGGCCTTCATCAATCTTGCGATTGAGTTTAGGAGCCAAGAGGTAATGTTGCAGCTATATAGGAGCCTGTTAAGAGGCATTGATCGTGTGGATAGAGACTGTTTCCTAGGGCTGAAATGGCTAACATGAGAGGACGCAGTTTTAAGCTGCTTGGAAGTAGGTACAGAGGAGATGTCGGGTAATTTTTTTAAAGCAATGAGCATGTTGAACGAGTTGCCAGCAATGGTGGTGGAGGCGGATACGATATGGTCTTTTAAGAGACTCCTGGGTAGGTACATGGAACTCAGAAAAATAGAGGGCTACAGGTAACCCTAAGTATTTTAAGGTAAGGACATGTTCAAAACAGCTTTGTGGGCCGAAGGTCCTGTATTGTGCTGTAGATTTTCTGTTTCTATGTAACTCTCTGCAACAAAATATTTTCTATTGAAGAGCATAGATTTTTCTGGAAGCTGTTTCTAGCTAAATAGAATAGGCACAAATTTAAGTACATTTGCTTCTCAGAGGAATAATTTAATGTGTGTGAAATGAAAACTGCAGCAGATAATATTTTGTATACTCTGCACCAGCTGAAAAAGCCGCATTTAACAATTACTTATTTAATCATTGCTTACTTGGAAAAGGTAAAAGGAGAGTTCTACATTTGTCAGAAAGAAATGAATGCTTCATATCAGGGTAGTGTTTATCTCAATCAGGCTCATGACATTTTGGAGCCCACTCATGGCTTTGTCACTGGCAGATTGTAAAGGTCTATGTTACAAGTGCCATGAACTATGTTATCCCTTAAGCTGCCAGTATATGTAGAGAAATTTTATATTATGAACACCCTATTCAACTTGTTCAATATGTCGCCTTTCTTCTATTCTCTCCCATATTAACTTCTTGGCTGTTTGATAGTTTTGTTTACTTGTACTATTTTCTAAATGCCTTATTACCATTGAACACTATAACACGGAAACCGATCCCTTTGGCAAATCCAGTCCGTGCGGAGCTCTTAATCTGCCAAGTTCCACTGACCTGCACCGGACCTTAGCCCTCAGTACTCCTCCCATCCATGTAGCTATCCAAACTTCTCCTAAACGTTGAAACTGAAATCGCACCTACCACTTATGGTAACATACATCAAAGTTGCTGGTGAACGCAGCAGGCCAAGCAGCATCTATAGGAAGAGGTGCAGTCGACGTTTCAGGCCGAGACCCTTCGTCAGGACTAACTGAAGGAAGAGTGAGTAAGGGATTTGAAAGTTGGAGGGGGAGGGGGAGATCCAAAATGATAGGAGAAGACAGGAGGGGGAGAGATAGAGCCGAGAGCTGGACAGGTGATAGGCAAAAGGGGATACGAGAGGATCATGGGACAGGAGGTCCGGGAAGAAAGACAAGGGAGGGGGGTGACCCAGAGGATGGGCAAGAGGTATATTCAGAGGGACAGAGGGAGAAAAAGGAGAGTGAGAGAAAGAATGTGTGCATAAAAATGAGTAACAGATGGGGTACGAGGGGGAGGTGGGGCCTTAGCGGAAGTTAGAGAAGTCGATGTTCATGCCATGAGGTTGGAGGCTACCCAGACGGAATATAAGGTGTTGTTCCTCCAACCTGAGTGTGGCTTCATCTTTACAGTAGAGGAGGCCGTGGATAGACATATCAGAATGGGAATGGGATGTGGAATTAAAATGTGTGGCCACTGGGAGATCCTGCTTTCTCTGGCGGACAGAGCGTAGATGTTCAGCAAAGCGGTCTCCCAGTCTGCGTCGGGTCTCACCAATATATAAAAGGTCACATCGGGAGCAACCAATATATAAAAGGTCACATCGGGAGCTGTTACTTATGGTAACAGCTCATTCCACACACTCACCACCCTCAGAGAGAAGAAGATTACCCTTAAATATTTCACCCTTAACCCATGACCTCCAGTTTCAGCCTCACTCAACCTCAGTAGAAAAAAGCTTGCTTACGTTCGCCCAATCTATAGCCCTGTAACATGTTGTAGGTTTGACTGCTGTGTAACATGCTGTAAGGTTTCACTGATAATGTAATGGTTTCTCTGTAGCAGCAATGTTTGGGTTATGACTAGAGATAATGGAGTTAGGAATGCTGTTGTTTTTTTCTTGTGAGCTGGAAGAGAGATTTTCGTGGTCTTTTGACCAGGGAGAGATGAGGAAGGAAGACGCGAATGGAGAGAGTTGGTAGACCACTGGACAGGGTGGACTTGGAGTCAGGGTCTGAAAGGCAGCGACGATCGCAGGAGGTTGATGGTGGATGAATGGCCATATTTGTGAGCTCCAACATTGCACAACAGACTGTTTAATAAGATTGGGCCCTTTTTTTTCTTTTTTCGTTTCTTTACTAAACATATAGTCAAAGTAAGAATTATAAATCTTAATCATTTCACCCTCTATATTAAGTCACGAGCGGAAGCGAGAGTTACACCCCTTATAATTTTATGTACGTCCATCAAATCTCCTTTCATTCCCCTACACTTTACACCCATACCCACACTCCACTTCCTGGTTTATAAAGTTGTTGATGAACTTTATTTTATTACAATATTTCCTTGAGGTAAGGGGATGAGTTTCTGTTGGAAAAAGACTTAACAGAGAGCTGCTTCCATGAAATCCAGTGACCATTACTTTATCGTTTGATGCTGTCGCAAAATAAATATAAACTGTCCCTGTCCTGAAGATGAAGTTAGACCATAAGTTAGAAACAAGATGCTAGAAATCAAAGCCAAACATACAAAATGCTGGAAGAACTCACAGGCCAGGCCACACCACACCGATGGAAAAGAGTACAGTTGACATTTTGGGGTGAGACCCTTCAACAAGACCTAGACTTCAGGCCATAATGGTGAGAAGACCACAACACAGAGGAGTAGAGTTAAGCCGTTCAGCCCACCAAGTCACTGAATCGTGGCTGAAGGATGGTTGTAGTTGGGAGCTTAATGTTAAAGGTTGCACATTATATCGGAGGGTTAGGAAGGTAGTGGTGTGGCTCTACTGATAAAGAATGGCATCAAATCAGCAGAAAGATGTGACATATGATCAGAAGGTTGAATCCTTAGTCATAGTCATACTTTATTGATCTGAGGAGAAGTGGGTTTTCGTTACAGTTGCACCATAAATAATTAAATAGTAATATGTAAATTATGCCAGTAAAATAAGTCCAGGACCAGCCTATTGGCTCAGGGTGTCTGACCCTGCAAGGGAGGAGTTGTAAAGTTTGATGGCCACAGGCAGGAATGACTTCCTATGATGCTCTGTGTTGCATCTCAGTGGAATGAGTCTCTGGCTGAATGTACTCCTGTGCCCAACCTGTACATTATGTAGTGGATGGGAGACATTGTCCAAGATGGCATGCAACTTGGACAGCATCCTCTTTTCAGACACCACCGTCAGAGAGTCCAGTTCCATTCCCACAACATCACTGGCCTTACGAATGAGTTTGTTGCTTCTGTTGGTGTCTGCTACCCTCAGCCTGCTGCCCCAGCACACAACAGCAAACATCGCACTGGCCACCACAGACTCGTAGAACATCCTCAGCATCATGCTACAGATGTTAAAGGACCTCAGTCTCCTCAGGAAAGAGAGACAGCTCTGACCCTTCTTGTAGACAGCCTCAGTGTTCTTTGACTAGTCCAGTTTATTGTCAATTCGTATCCCCAGGTATTTGTAATCCTCCACCATGTCCACACTGACTCCCTGGATGGAAACAGGGGTCACCGGTACCTTAGCTCTCAGGTCTACCACCAGCTCCTTAGTCTTTTTCACATTAAGCTGCAGATAATTCTGCTCACACCATGTGACAAAGTTTCCTACCATAGCCCTGTACTCAGCCTCATCTCCCTTGCTGATGCGTCCAACTATGGCAGAGTCATCCGAAAACTTCTGAAGATGACAAGACTCCGTGCAGTAGTTGAAGTCCAAGGTGTAAATGGTGAAGAGAAAGGGAGACAAGACAGTCCCCTGTGGAGCCCCAGTGCTGCTGATCACTCTGTCGGACACACAGTGTTGCAAGCACACGTACTGTGGTCTGCCAGTCAGGTAATCAAGAATCCATGACACCAGGAAAGCATCCACTTGCATTGATAAATATGCAAAAATTATAGAAAAAATAGCAAACTTACAGGAGCTTGTTTGACCTTGTTGCAGTTAGCAGATGTGGAGGATGGAAAGGGAGTCCTCAGGAATATAGTTGACTATATGGTTCCTGATTTTATTGCTTTTTTATAAACATCTGACGGTGTTGACAAAAACTTGGGACACATTTTGAGCAACCATAAAATATGTAAACAGAGTAAATATTGCTGAAAATTCACTGGTTTTAGTTTTAAAGAGGTTTTTCACTCTACTCTTTCATCTGGCATATATATTATACATTTTTAATGATTTTTTTTCACACCTTTTATCAAATAGAAATGATAATCTCTTGTCTGAGGACAACTGATTTTGTGGGTACTGGGCTATAAAATAATCATATAATTTATAAAATTAAAAACAAACATATGAAAAAATGTTGCATTTGTGCAAAAGACCCTCAGATGATCAACCCTGATTATTTTAAATAAGAAACTGTTATTCATTTTCAACTGAATTAGCACTTTTCTTAGTGGGACATGTTTTTGCCAAAGTCTCAAGAATCAGTGACAGGAAAATTTAGCCACAAATCCATTAATACCCTTGTCTAAATCATTGACAAACTTGGTAAAAAGCAGCGGTCCCAACACCGACCCCTGTGGAACTCCACTGGTAACCGGCAGCCAGCCAGAATAGGATCCCTTTATTCCCACTCTGTTTTCTGCCGATCAGCCAATGTTCCACCCATGCTAGTAACTTCCCTGTAATTCCATGCGTGCTTATTTTGCTAAGCAGCCTCATGTGCGGCACCTTGTCAAGGGCCTTCTGAAAATCCAAGTACTACACATCTACAGCATCTCCTTTGTCTACCCTGTTTCTAATTTCCACAAAGAATTACAGTAGGTTTGTCAAGCAGAATTTTCTTTTCAAGTAACCATGCTGACTTTGGCCTATCTTGTCACGTGCCTCTAGGTATTCCATAATCTCATCCCGAGCAATTGATTCTAACAATTTACCAACCACTGATATCAGGCTAACAGGTCTATAGTTTCCTTTCTGCTGCCTCCCACCCTTCTTAAATAGTGGAATAACACTTGCAATTTTCCAGTCCTTTGGTACAATGCCAGAATCTATTGATTCTTGAAAGATCATTGTTAATGCCTCTGCAATCTCTCCCGCTACTTACTTCAGAACCCAAAGGTGCATTCTATCAGGTCCAGGAGATTTATGCAGCCTCAGACTGTTAAGTTTCCTGAGCACTTTCTTAGTTGTAATTTTCACTGCACAATCTTCACTTCCCTGACACTCTTGAATCTGCAGTATTCTGCAGATGTCTTCCACTGTGAAGACTGATGCAAAATATGCATTCAATTCCTCTGCCATCTCAATGTCTCTCATTGCAATATCTCCAGCATCATTTCTATTGGTCCTATATCTACCCTTGACTCTCTTTTACCCTTTATATACTTAAAAAAGCTTTTAATATCTTCTTTGATATTGATCGCCAGCTTCCTCTTATAATTCATCTTTTCCCTCCTAATGACTTTCTTAGTTTCCTACTGTAAGTTTTTCAAGGCTTCCCAATCCTCTGTCTTCCCACTAGCTTTGGCTTCCTTGTATGCCCTCTCCTTTGCTTTTACTTTGGCTCTGACTTCACTTGTCAGCCACGGTAGTGGCCTTCTTCCCTTTGATAATTTCTTCTTATTTGGAATATATTTGTCGTACTTCCATCATTTTTCACAGAAACTCTAGCCATTGCTGCTCAGCTGTCCTTCCTGCAAATGTCCCTTTCTAGTCAACTTCGGCCAGTACCCCTCTCATGCCATTGTAATTTCCTTTATTCCACTGAAATAGTGACACATTGGATTTTATTTTCTCCCTCTCAAATTTCAATATGAACTTGATCACCAGCAACTTTTATGAGTGTTGCATGAACTCGATCATATTGTGATCACTGTTTCCTAAGTTTCCTTAACCTTAAGCTCCCTTATCACCTCCAGATCATTGCACAACACCCTATCCAGAACAGCAAATCCCCTAGTGGGCTCCACAACCAGCTGTTCTAAAAAAAACATCCCTTAGACATTCTACAAATTCTCTCTTTTGAGGTCCAGTACTGGCCTGGTTTTCCCAATCGACTTTCATGTTAAAATCCCCAATGATTATCATGGCATTGCCTTTCTAACATGACTTTTCTCTCTCCCACTGTAATTTGTAATCCACATCCCGGCTGCTGTTTGGAGGCCTGTATACAACTGCCATTAGGGTCCTTTTACCCTTGCCACTTCTTGACTCAGCCCATCTAGCCCCTACACCTTCCAACTCTATGTCATCTCTTTCTAATGATTTCATATTATTTCCTATACACAGAGACACACCACCTCTCTGTCTACTAATTTATCCTTCCAATACACTGTGTATCCTTGGGCGTTCAGCTCCCAATGGCAGCCATCCTTTAGCCAAGTTTCAGAGATGGCCACAACTTTATACTTGCCAATCTGCAGCTGAATTTCAAGATCATCCATTTTATTCCTTATGCTGCGTGCATTGAAATACAACACTTTCAGTCCAATATTTGTTGCTTTCTGTTTTAACTGCACCATGCCTCCATTGCCCTATAACTCATGCCAGTGGCTATCATTAAGCCTCATCTCTTGCCTGTCCTTTCTATAATCTCTGTTGCACACTATGTTTGTTTTATTTCTGTTTTCCCCTTCCTCAGCCCTATCACTCCAGTTCCCATCCCCCTACCAAATTAGTTTAAAACCTCCCTAACAGCTCTATTAAATGTGCTCACTAGGATATTGGACCCGTTTGGGTTCAGGAGTAACCCACCTTTTTTGTACAGGTCGTATCTCTCCCAGAAGAGACAACAGTGATCCAGGATTCTGAAGCCCTGCCCCCTACACCAGTCTCTCAGCCACACATTAATATGCCTGATCATGCTATTCTTGCACTGGCTAGAACGTGGCACAGGCAGCAATCCTCAGATTACAACCCTAGAGGTCCTGCTTTTCAATTTCCTACCGAACTCCCTGAATTCTCTTTTCAGGACCTCCTCTAACCAGGAGCGGATGAGATATACTCCAGGCTGCTATGGGAGGTGAGGGAGGAGATTACTGAGCCTCTGGAAATGATCTTTGCATCATCAATGGGGACAGGAGTTCCAGATGTTGTTCCCTTATTGAAGAAAGGGAGTAGAGATAGCCCAGGAAATTATAGACCAGTGAGTCTTACTTCAGTGGTTGGTAAGTTCACAAGATCACAAGACAAAGGAGCAGAAGTAGGCCATTCGGCTCACCGAGTCTGCTCCGCAGCTCCCCCATGAGCTAAACTATTCACCCATCTAGTTCCAATTTCCGGCTTTTTCCCCATATCCCTTGATACCCTGACTAATTAGATACCTGTCAACCTCCTCCTTAAACACCCTTAATGATTGGGCCTCCACAGCCATATGTGGCAACGAATTCCACAAATCCACGACCCTCTGGCTAAAAAAATTTCTCCTCATCTCTGTTTTAACTGGGTACCCTCTAATTCTAAGACTATGGCCTCTTGTCCTGCACTCACCCACCAAGGGAAACAACCTTTCCACATCTACTCTGTCCAACCCTTTCAACATTCGAAATGTTTCTATGAGATCCCCTCTCATTCTTCTATACTCTAATGAATACAATCCAAGAGCCGACAGACGCTCCTCATATGTTAGCCCCTGCATTCCAGGAATCATCCCGTAAATCTTCTCTGAACTCTCTCCAACATCAGTATATCCTTTCTAAGATAGGGGGCCCAAAACTGCACACAGTATTCCAAATGAGGTCTCACTAATGCCCCATAGAGCCTCATCAACACCTTACTCTTATACACTATTCCTCTTGAAATGAATGCCAACATAGCATTCGCTTTCCTTACCGCCAATCCAACTTGGTGGTTAACCTTTAGGGTATCCTGCATGAGGACCCCCAAGTCCCTTTGCACTTCCGATTTTTGAATTTTCTCCCCATCTAAATAATAATCTGCCCAATTATTTCTTCTTCCGAAATGTACAACCGTACATTTGTCAACGTTGTATCTCATCTGCCATTTCTTTGCTCACTCTCCTAAACTGAATAAGTCTCTCTGCAACCTTTCCATTTCTTCAACGTTTCCTGCTCCTCCACTATCTTGGTGTCATCCGCAAATTTGGCCACAAAACCATTTAATCCATAATCCAAATCATCGATATACATCGTAAAAAGAAGCGGCCCCAACATCGACCTCTGCGGAACACTACTAGTAACTGGCAACCAATCAGAATAGGATCCCTTTATTCCCACCCTTTGCTTTCTGCCTATCAGCCAATGCTCCACCCATTTCAATATCTTTCCTATAATTCCATGGGCTCTCATCTTATTAAGCAGCCTCATATGCGGCACTTTATCGAAGGCCTTTTGAAAATCCAAATACATGATGGAAAAGATCCTGAGAGGCAGGATTTATGAACATTTGGAGAGGTATAAATATGATTAGGAATAGTCAGCATGGTTTTGTCAAAAGCAGGTCATGCCTTACGAGCCTGATTGAATGTTTTGAGGATGTGACTAAACACATTGATGAAGATAGAGCAGTAGATGTAGTGTATATGGATTTCAGCAAGGCATTTGATAAGGAACCCCATGCCAGGCTTATTGAGAAAGTAAGGAGGCATGGGATCCAAGGGGACATGGCTTTGTGGATCCAGAACTGGCTTGCCCATAGAAGGCAAAGAGTGGTTGTAGATGCATCTTATTCTGCATGGAGGTCGGTGACCAGTGGCGTGCCTCAGGGATCTGTTCTGGGATCCCTTCTCAGATTTTTATAAATGACCTCGATGAGGAAATGGAGGGATGTGTTAGTAAATTTCTTCCTTTTCAAATCTTTTTATTGTGTGTGTATATATGAAAAACAACAGAGTACATCGAAGTAACAACACTTAAAATGCCTCAAAAACCCATCATCTTAAAGATAAAAAAAATTTTGTGATAACAAAAAAAAAACCTACTGAGCAGAAAAGTGAGGAAAAAAAAAGAGAACCCATTAGGTGTACAACCCCGGAGCCATGCGTCATACAAAAGGCTTCTAAAAATAAACATCAAACTGCCAGCAAGAAAAGAAAATATACTAAAAGAATTTACAATTAGATCGTGGAAAAATTATATCAATTAACTCAAATGATAACGAGCAAATGAGCCCCATCTTTCCTCAAAATCAAATAAAGGTTCATAAGGTTCGACTTCGAATTTTCTCCAAACTAAGACATAGCATCACTTGAGAGAACCATTGTGACAAAGTGGGAGCTGATGTATCCTTCCACTTCAACAAAATGGCCCTCCTAGCTATCAATGTAACAAATGCAATAACATGTTGGTCAGACACAGAAATACCATGAATATTTTGAGGAACTATTCCAAAAAGCACAGTTAATTTATTAGGTTGTAAATTAATTTTAAGTGCTTTAGAAATTGTTGAGAAAACAGACTTCCAGAACTGTTCCAATATAGAATAAGACCATATAATAGTGTAGCCATCTCAGTTTTACGTCTATCACAATGACTATCAACATTAGGAAAGATTTTAGAAAGTCTCTCCTCTGTCAAATGATAACAATGTACACTTTAAAATTGAATCAATGAATGGCTAGCACAAACTGAAGAAGAGTTAACCAACTTCAATATCCGCATCCAATCCTCCGTCATAAAAGTCAAATTAAGTTCCTTTTCCCAATCCTGCTTAATCTTAGACAAAGGACGCTTTTCCCATTGTAATAATAAATTATAAATTCTTCCAATAGAACCCTTAATCAAAGGATTCATACTCATAATAGTATCTAACAGGTCACCCTCCAATATGTAAGGGAAATTACTTAAATATTTTTGTAAAAAACGTCTAACTTGAAGGTATTTCAGAAAGTGTGAGTATGAAAGAGAATATTTATCAGTTAATTGTTCAAAGGACATCAATCTATCTTTAAATAAATCCAAAAAAGAATTAATACCTTTATTTTTCCAAATTAGAAAAATTGGATCACTCAAAGAAGGCTTAAAAAAGTAATTTCGGTAAATTAAACTACAAAGTTTAAATTTTTTAAGATTGAAAGAATTGTGGAACTGGAGCCAAATTTGTAAAGAATACTTAATCACAGGATGTAAGTTTAAATTAACAACTTTACCTAATTGCATAGGTAAAGAAGCCCCCAATAACGAAATTAAATAAAGCTGTTTTACAACTTTTCGTTCCAGGTCTACCCAAATTGGCCGATCACTCTTATCAACCCAGTATAACCAAGAAGACATATATCGCAGATTAACAGCCCAATAATACATTCTAAAATTAGGCAAAGCAAGACCTCCATCCTTTTTCAATTTTTGTAAATGACGTCTACTAATTCTTGGTCTTTTATTATTCCAAATAAAAGATAAAATAATAGAATCAATCCGATCAAAAAACTTGCGAGTCAAAAAAAACAGGAATATTCTGAAATAAATATAAAAATTTCAGTAGAATCATCATTTTAACTATATGAATATGACCAACAAGTGAAAATGTAAGTGGACTCCACCTACTAAATAAATGCTTCATAGAGTCCACTAAGGGAACAAAATTAGCTTTATAAAGATCTGTGGCGACCCACTTTCTAGCACCCACGAACCGGCTCATGACAGCGTGCGCAGGCAGAGGGCTGGCCCCAAAAAGGGCGCCAGGCCATCTTCACCAGCAGGGGGAAAATCCCGCGCGCGGAAAGGGTCTGGGAATATATGCATTCCCCACAGTAGTCCCGCCCAAGAAGGGCGGGAACGGGAAGACTTTAAAGCAGGCAGCGAAGTTTGAATAAATCTCTTTCATCGCAACTCCAACTCACCGACTCCGTGTGGTTATTCTAGCGCTGTGTGTAGCACACTGCTACATTTGGTGACCCCGAAGGGTCTCGGCCTGAAACGTCGACTGCGCCTCTTCCTATAGATGCTGCCTGGCCTGCTGCGTTCACCAGCAACTTTGATGTGTGTTGTTTGGGCCAGAGATGACCGACGCCGCATCTGTTCACGCAGTTTCGTTACAACTGCCAAGCTTTTGGCCGCTGAGATACCGTCTGTGGTTGGAACAGGCAGAAGCACAATTCCACATTTGGCAGATAACCTCGGAGTCCACTTGCTACTACTACGTGCTGAGCTCTCTCGACTGCTGCACAAGTTGTGGAGTTTATACAGTCGCCCCCGGAGAACGGCAAATACACAGCATTCAAAGCCCTGCTCATAAGGACTTTCGGACTCTCACGGCGCGAACGAGCACGCCGCTTAATGCACCTGGATGGTTTGGGAGACAGGCCGCCATCAGCATTAATGAACGAAATGCTGGTCCTGGCTGAAGGACACAAACCCTGCCTCATGTTTGAGCAGGCGTTCCTAGAGCAACTGCCCGAGGACATACGCCTGCTGCTGTCCGACACAGATTTCAGTGACCCCCGGGAGGTGGCAGCCCGAGCAGATGTGTTGTGGAATGCCAAGAAGGAGAGAGGGACATCTGTCGCACCAAGCTGCGTGCCCAACAACAGAACCGCCGCTGTAGACCACCCTGCAGATTCCCAGGAAACGCCAAGTCCCAGCCGCCGCCGATCACTACGGCGGCTGGCCATCAGGACAGCCTCCTGTATGTCTGGGACAAGCAGTCGGGACGCTGATTTTTGGTCGACACCGGAGCGGAGATCAGCGTTTTACCTCCAACAAGTTATGACACCCGCAACAGAAAACCGGGACCCACCCTGAGGCCCGCTAATGGCAGCACAATACGAACCTACGGTACCCGCACGGTGCGGCTACAGTTCAGCTCCAGCCGGTTCACGTGGGACTTCACACTGGCCGCCGTGGCCCAACCACTCCTGGGGGCGGATTTTCTGCGAGCCCACAGCCTGCTGGTCGACCTACAAGGGAAACGACTAGTCCACGCCAAGACTTTTCAAACGTTCTCCCTGGGTGAAGTGAAGTTGCCAGCCCCACACCTGGACTCCATCACGCTGTCCAACGATGAATTCACCAGGGTCCTGGTGGATTTCCCATCAGTACTGACACCGCAGTTCACGGCAGCCATGCCCAGACACGGAGTGCAGCACCACATCCCGACCCAGGTACCACCCCTCCACGCCCGTGCTCGAAGGCTTCCCCCGGACAAGCTCCGACTGGAGAAGGAGGAGGTCAAGAAGATGGAGGAATTGGGGATCATACGACGGTCCGACAGCCCATGGGCCTCCCCCCTGCACATGATGCCCAAGGTAACGGGGGGGCTGGAGACCATGCGGTGACTACCGCAGACTGAATGAGGCTACAACACCAGACCGCTACCCTGTTCCGCACATTCAAGACTTTGCAGCAAACCTACACAGCGCAAGGATCTTTTCCAAGGTAAACCTCGTCCAGGGATACCATCAAATCCCGGTACATCCAGACGACATCCCCAAAACAGCACTCATCACCCTGTTCAGACTTTTCGAATTCCTCCGAATGCCGTTTGGTCTAAAGAATGCCGCACAGACTTTCCAGCGGCTAATGGACGCGGTGGGACACGACCTGGACTTTGCATTCATCTATTTGGACGACACCCTCATAGCCAGCAGTAGTCGGCAGGAGCATCTGTCCCACCTCCGCCAGCTCTACTCCCGCCTGAGCGAATTCGGCCTTACAATCAACCCAGCCAAATGCCAGTTCGGACTCAATACCATCGACTTCCTGGGCCACAGGATTACTAAAGACGGGGCAACCCCGCTACCCGCCAAGGTAGACGTAGTTCGCAACTTCCCCCGACCCAACACAATCAAAGGCTTGCAGGAATTCGTGGGTATGGTGAATTTCTACCACCGTTTCCTCCCCTCAGCAGCCCGAACCATGCGCCCCCTATTCACTCTAATGTCGGGTAAGGGCAAGGACATTATCTGAGATGAAGGGGCTGCAGCCACTTTCGTTAAAACCAAAGAAGCCTTGACAAACGCCGCGATGCTAGTGCACCCCAGTACGGACGTTCCTACTGCCCTCACTGTGGACGCATCCAACACAGCAGTCGGTGGAGTGCTGGAACAACTCATTGAGGGTCGATGGCAACCCCTGGCATTCTTCGGCAAACACCTACGACCACCTGAACTCAAATACAGTTCTTTCGACCGGGAGCTATTGGCACTATACCTGGCAATCCGGCATTTCAGGTATTTAGAAGGTAGGCCCTTCACCGCGTTCACAGACCACAAACCGCTTACCTTTGCGTTCATGAAGGTGTCCGACCCCTGGTCGTCCTGCCAGCAGCGACATCTGTCCTACATCTCCGAGTACACGATGGACATCTGGCATGTCTCTGGAAAGGACAACTTAGTGGCGGACGCACTATCCAGACCTACCATACAGGCCCTGTCCCAGGGGGTGGACTATGCAGCGCTGGCAGAGGCACAGCAGGCAGACACTGAGATCCCCAGTTGCAGGACTGCAGTCTCCGGTTTACAGCTCCAAGACCTCCCCATAGGTCCAGGTGAGAGGACCCTACTATGTGACGTAGCTACCGGCCAACCCCGCCCCGTCGTCCCAGCAGCCTGGCGCCGGCGGCTTTTCGAATCCGTTCACAACTTAGCGCACCCCTCCATCAGGGCAACCGTCCGGCTGGTCTCCAACAGGTTCGTGTGGCATGGGCTTCATAAACAGGTCAGTGAATGAGCCAAAACGTGCATGCAGTGCCAAACGGCCAAGGTGCAGCGGCACACCAAGGCTCCGCCGCAGCAGTTCGAACCCACCCGCCGGAGGTTCGACCACATTCATGTGGATATCGTGGGGCCCCTGCCAGTGTCGCGAGGAGCGCGGTACCTCCTAACTATGATGACCGCTTCACCAGATGACCAGAGGCAGTCCCGCTCACCGACACCACCTCCGAATCCTGCGCCCGAGCACGGATCGCAACCTGGGTAGCACGCTTTGGGGTACCGGCCCACATTACCTCCGACAGGGGAGCCCAGTTCACCTCCAGACTGTGGTCGGCTATGGCCAGCCTTTTAGGATCGCAGCTACACCACACAACTGCCTACCACCCACAGTCGAACGGACTAGTGGAGCGTTTCCACCGTCACCTGAAGTTGGCTCTCATGGCCCGCCTGGAGGGGCCTAACTGGGTGGACGAGCTTCCCTGGGTCCTGCTCGGAATCCGCACGGCGCCCAAGGAAGATCTGCACACCTCGTCGGCCCAGTTGGTGTACGGCGCACCCCTGGTCGTCCCAGGAGAGTTCATACCAGCCCCAAGGGGGCAAGAGGAAGAACCCGCAGCAGTCCTGGACAGACTACGCGAGAGGCTCAGTAACCTGGCCCCCATCCCCACTTCACAGCACGGACAGAGCCCGACCTGCGTACCCAAAGACCTGCAGAACTGTAAGTTTCTTTTTGTACGACGGGGCGGACACTGGACACCGCTACAGCGGCCCTACGAGTGGCTGTTTAAGGTGATCAGGAACAATGGGTCCACGTTCGTGCTGGACATTGGGGGGAGAGAGGAGGTTTTCACGGTGGACCGACTCAAACCGGCCCATGTGGACTTGGCGCAGCCGGTCCAGGCTCAGGCACCACGGTGCAGGGGCAGACCTCGCAAACAGAGGCCGATCCAGACAATGGACATTGGGGGAGGTATCGCCGGTTCTGGGGGGGGGTGGTTATGTGGCGACCCACTTTCTAGCACCCACGAACCGGCTCACAACGGCGCGCGCAAGCAGAGGGCCGGCCCCAAAAAGGGCGCCAGGCCATCTTCAGCAGCAGGGGGAAAACCCCGCGAGCGGAAAGGGTCTGGGAATATGCATTCCCCACAGCAGTCCCGCCCAAGGAGGGCGGGAACGGGAAGGCTTTAAAGCAGGCCGTGGACCTTGAATAAATCTCTTTCATCGCAACTCCAACTCACTGACTCCGTGTGGTTATTCTAGCACTGTGTGTAGCACATCGCTACAGATCCTTATATTTTTTAGTAGTTACAATACCTAAATATCTAAAAGAGTCTGAAACTTTAAAAGGAGTATTATCATATATAGAAACAGAATCATTTAAAGGAAATAATTCACTTTTACTAAAATTAATTTTATATCCTGAAAAACCTCCGAATTCATTAAATAATTTTAACAGGGCAGGAATGGATTCATCAGGGTTAGATTATAAACCAATAAATCATCAGCATAAAGAGAGACCTTATGTATGGTCTCATTCACAAATATCCCATGGATATTTTTAGCCTCATGAAGAGCAATAGCAAGGGGTTCTAATATTAAATTAAACAACAAAGGACTTAATGGACAGCCTTGCCTTGTTCCCCGTGAAAGCTGAAAAAAAGGAGACCTACAATTGTTAGTAACAATAGGGGCTATATATATCATTTTAATCCAATTATTAAAATTAACACCAAAGCCAAATTTCTCCAAAACATTGAATAAATATTTCCATTCGACTCGGTCGAACACTTTTTCAGCATCCAAAGATACAACACATTGTGGAATTTTAGAAGAGGATGAATATATAATATTAAGTAGTCTCCGAACATTTGAAAAGGAATAACGACCCTTTATAAAGCCTGTTTGATATTTACAAATAATTTTACCCAAAATATTCTCCAACCGATTGGCCATTATCTTTGACAAAATCTTAGCGTCAACATTCAGTAATGAAATAGGTCTATATGAAGCACAGTCAGTAGGATCTTTATCTTTTTTAAGAATTAAAGAAATAGAGGCCTCATAAAAAAGTAGAGGGTAAGTCACCTTTCACAAAAGAATCCTTAAACATGTCCAACATATACGGAGAGAGCAACTTTCCAAATTTTTCATAAACTTCTACGGGATAGCCATCAAGTCCTGGGGACTTACCAGATTGCAATGAAAAAATAGTTTTATGAATTTCGGCTTCAGTAATTTGAGCATCGAGAATCTTTTGATCCTCAGCCGAGATTTTAGGAAAAACAATCTTTCGTAAAAAAGCACTCATTTTAGAGGAATCTAATGGACATTGAGATTTACAAAGCACAGCATAAAAGTCTTGAAAAATCTTATTAATTTCCTCATATTCCTTAGCTAAGGTACCATCTTTCCTACGAATTTTCATAATTTGCCATTTGGCTGCTGCCATTTTTAATTGAGATGCAAGCAGTTTATTATTTTTGTCTCCAAACATATAAAATTGGCTCTTTAACTTAAGCAAATAACCTTCAATGGGATGAGTTAATAACAGGTTATATTGTGATTGAAGTTCCACCCTTTGTTTAAATAAATCAGTATTGGGGGAAATTGCATAAATATTATCTAAATCTTTAATTTGTTTTGAAATTCTATCTAATTCTGCTTTAGTTTGTTTTTTAAGTTTAGCTGAATAAGAAATAATCTGACTGTGTAAAAATGCTTTAAATGTATCCTATATAACTAATTTAGACATACCCCCTATATCATTAAAAAGAAAAAAATCCTTTATCTGGGTTTCAATAAAACTGACAAAGTCAGAGTTTTGCAATAATGTCTGAGACATGCACCAAGGTGGGTGGGCAAGAGTGACATCATCAAATTCAAAAGACAAACTCAGAGGTGCATGATCAGATATAGCAACAGCGTCATATTCGCAGGTTTTAACACTAGGCAAGAAGCGGGGATCGATTATAATATAATCGATCCTCGAATATTTTTTATAAACGTGTGAGAAGAAAGAATATTCTCTATTGTTGGGATGAAGATACCTCCACAAATCAACCCAAAATCAATCAAAAAGGAATTACTAAATGACGCGGATTTATTTGGAAGTCGCTGATTGATTGAGCTCTTATCAATCATAGGATTTAAACAACAATTAAAATCCCCACCCATTATGAGCATATATTCATTTAAGTCAGGCAGTAAAGCGAATACCTTTTTAAAAAAAGAAGGATCATCTAAGTTAGGACCATACAAATTAACCTAAACAACTTTTCTATTACAGATTGTACCTTTAACAATTAAAAATCTACCATTAGAATCTGATTCAATATCCTCTTGAATAAATATATTAGGTTTAATGAAAATAGACACGCCTTTTGTTTTACTCTGAGAAGTGGAGTGGAATTGCAAACCATTCCACCATCTAAAAAATCTATTCTGATCTCCCGCCCTGATATGTGGCTCTTGAGCAAAAAATATATCAGGTTGGAATCGGTTAATAATTTTAAAAGTCTTCTTTCGTTTAATAGGATGATTCCAACCACGTACATTCCAACTTATTATATTAATCCGTTTGAACAGCATACTATAATTTCATTCTACTTTATACATGCACAAAGCACATACCAATGCAGGATGATCAAAGATGGCGGCGATGAAGAATACAACCAAATAGAAAACACGCATGCTCCGGAACCACCCAATGGGAAAAAACTAACTCTAAACCCACCCACCCACACCCGGGAACCCGAAAAAGGCAAGTGATCTACGATAGAATTCAAAGCTGCTGACTGCTCTGTCTGTGTTTTCTTTCCCTCCCCCCAGTTAGTAAAAAAGTAGAGTGACCTTGTTAAAAAGACAATAAAGTCTCAGGAAAAAAAGGTATTTACATTCCATCGACTAATAAACAAGAAAGAACCAAAATAATATTATCTCTTAGAGAGAAGAACCAGCACCATGTTTAAGTTTAATATTAATTCCCTAAAAAAGCTTTAAATTCTTATAAAATGTTATAATAGAACAGAAAAATTTATAAAAAGCCCTTTTAGTAGGAAAAACTGCAAAATAGCTACAAAGTATTAAATTAAAGGAACAAATCGCCTTATCTTCTTCCCTCAGTCATAAAATGTCCAGAGATCATTTGAGCAGAGATACTTAAACCGTAAATCTTTCCAAAGGAAAACCAATAATATGCAATAAAAAACAACTCCCCCTGTTCTTTAACTAGTCTGTCAATGAAATATACAAGTGACCTTCATAAATCTTCTTTCCAAAATGCGAATAATATAGAAATAGCCAAACAGCCTTTCAGATGGATCATTCAACAGCGGTGTTGGTGACAGCGGCAGGTAAAGCCTGAACAAAATCCAGTGTAGCTTTTGGATCAAAAAAAGTACGAGGAGGAGAATTAGGAGGGAAAATTTTAAGTTTTGTCGGATACCTCAGAGACGGGAAAAGGTTCTTATCATATGCTTGTTTCATTACCAGGGCAAATTTTGATCTTTGTTCTATTATCTCTCTTGGATAATCTTCATAGAAGCGGAGCTCAGATTCCATAAATCTAAAAACTCTCTGTTTTCTTGCCTGTTGTATTATTTGATCTTTAATGTTAAAGTGATGAAAGCAAACCAAATCTTGGTTTACTAGAGTCCTTCGATTTCAAGATAAACGCCCTGTGTGCCCTTTCTATAGCAGGCAGCTTTGATAGAATGGTAGGAAATATAGTGTGGAAAAGCTTACCAAAGTAAGCCGTTAGATCTGTATCTTCAGCTCCTTCCTGCAGCCCAACAATTCTTATATTCCTTCGTCGAGACCTAGTTTCCAGGTCTATAATCTTATTTTGATATCTTTCCAAACAAGTTGTAGCTTCAGACAGCTTTTGCTAAGTTATCTTCAATTCCTCTTCGTGTGAAATAACTTGAGTTTCCAGGTCTTTAAGTTTTCCCAGAAATGACTTCATTTCGTTACTATTCTTTTCCAGTTGGTCTTTAATTGATCCATTCTGATCTTTAATTGAATTCAGTGTCCGAACGATATCTTCAGCCCACGATGGCATTTCATCAGATTGTTCCTTTTGCACCTTTCCTTTCCTATTACCTTTATCACTAGGTTCAGGTAAATTCTTCCCACTTCTTGTAGACATAGAGATATTGATCACCTTCAAGAATCAACAAGTAAAAATTTTGAATTCAAAGCTTAAACTAGGGGGAAATAAAGAAAACTAAGAGCAGCAGAAAAATACTGCCACTCCATTAGCTGACGGGGCGGTCCCTCTGTAAATTTGTTGATGACACAAAGGTTAGAGGTGTTGTGGATTGTGTTGAGGGCTGTCAGAGGTTAGAGTGGGACATTGATAGGATGCAAAACTAGCCTGAGAAATGGCAGATGGAGTTCAGTGTGAGTTAGTTCATTTTGGTAGGTCAAACATGATGGCAGAATATAATATTAATGGTAAGATTCTTGGCAGTATGGAGGATTAGAGAGATCTTGGGGTCCGAGTCCATAGGACACTCAAAGCCTCTGTGCAGGTTGACTCTGTGGTTGAGAAAGTATATGGTGCATTGGCCTTCATCAACCATAGGATTGAGTTCAAGAGCCAAGAGGTAATGTTACAGCTATATGGGTATATAGACCTCACTTGGAGTATTGTGCTCAGTTCTAGTCACCTCACTACAGGAAGGATATGGAAACCATAGAAAGGGTGCAGAGGATATTTACAAGGATGTTGCCTGGATTGGGGAGCATGCCTTATGAAAACAGGTTGAGTGAACTTGGCCTTTTTTCCTTGGAATGACAGAGGATGAGAGGTGACCTGATAGAGGTGTATAAAATGATGAGAGGCATTGATCTTGTGGATAGTCAGAGGCTTTTTTCACAGGGCTGGACTGGCTGCCACAAGTGAAGCATCTTCAATAACTCCAAAAGACTGAGGTTGGGTAAAATACTGAAAGACTTTTATTTGCTGTACATCAATACGACATCCATGCTGAGTGTCTGCCCCTGGACTGAGGGGGCGGGGCAAGGTGGAATCACCTTTACACAGGAATATGTGGGAGGAGCCACAGAGCAGTCAGCAGAGGGGCGTGTCCAGACAGGTAACCCAGTTGCAACATATATATGGTTTACCACACACAGGTTTAAGGTGATGGGGTGCAAGTACAGAGGAGATGTCAGGGGTAAGTTTTTTACGCAGAGAGTGATGAGTGTGTGGAATCACAACAGGAAGGATGTGGGGGTGGAGCTTAGGAGGAATCTTGGTGCCTAACATTGCCTCAAGTTTCAGGGGAGGAGGATTAAGACGGAGATGGGGAGAAACTATTTTTCCCAGAGAGTGGTGAATCTGTGGAATTCTCTGCCCAGGCAGGCAGTTGTGGCTTCTTCACTAAATGTATTTAAGAAACAGTTAGATCTGTTTTTCCATAGTAATGGAATTAAAGGTTATGGGGAAAAGGCAGGTAGATTTTGGATCAGGACTACAGAGCATCGTGGGAGCTGAATTCTGAAGGAAGGCAGTTTTTTAAAAAACTTCTTCGAGTGCAAGAAGGATGAGACTGTGCAGGTGCGTGACGTCAACAGGACCGCGTGGAGAGTTTAAAAAGGAGACCTCCCTATACAGTGGGCAGCGGAATGAGTGGGAGCAGAGTGTAGGGCTTTGGCAGTAAACGGGAAGAGGCGAGAGCGAAGCACCAACTCTTTTTTTTTCTCCTCCCCCCCGCCCCCCACTTCGCTAATCGGCCCGGACAGACAGGAACAGCAGGGCTCACACAGCTAATGGTACGAGCTAACAGTTTAAAAAGTTCGTTTGTTTGGCGAGCTAAGTGAGTGAGTAGACTTATTTTTCCTGTTTCATTCCTGTAGAATTAGATAGCATGCCTGTAGGGTTAGTGCTTTATTCAGGGTGTCAGATATGGGAATGCTGGGAGACCTCCAGCCTCCCTGATGGCCACATCTCCACCAGGTGCACCGAGATGCAGCTCCTCAGAGACTGTGTTAGGGATCTGGAGCTGCAGCTTGATGACCTACTGCTTTTAAGGGAAAGTGAAGAGGAGCTACAGGAAGGTAGTCATCCCTAGGCTACAGGGGTCAGAAAACTGGTTCACTGTCAGGAGAGGGAAGGGAAATGCCTGGATAGTGGAGAGCACACCTGTGCTTGTCCCCCTCAGCAACAAATATCTTGTTCTGGATGCTGTTGAGGGGGATGACCTGACAGGGGACGCCCACGATGACCGTATGAAGCAAAAATTAGTGGGAAGGCAGAGGATTGGGAAGTTTTTAAAAGCTTACAAAAGGAAACCAAGAAGGTCATTAAGAGGGAAAAGCTGAACTATGAAAGGAAGCCAGCAATTAATATCAAAGAGGATACTAAAAGCTTTTTCAAGTATATAAAGATTAAAAGACATGTGAGAGTAGATATAGGCCTGATAGAAAATGATGCTGGAGAAATTGTAATGCGAGATAAGGAGATGGCAGAGGAACTGAACGAGTATTTTGCATCAGTCTTCACTGAGGAAGACATCAGCAGTATACTGGGCACTCAAGGGTGGCAGGGAAGAGAAGTGTGCGCAGTCACAATTACGACAGAGAAAATACTCAGGAAGCTGAATAGTCTAAAGGTAGATAAATCTCCCGGACCAGATGGAATGCACCCGCGTGTTCTGAAGGAAGTAGCTGTGGAGATTGTGCAGGCATTAGCGATGATCTTTCAAAAGTCGATAGATTCTGGCATGGTTCTGGAAGACTGGAAGATTGCAAATGTCACTCTGCTATTCAAGAACCATAGAAACCATAGAAACTACAGCACAGAAACAGGCCCTTTGGCCCTTCTTGGCTGTGCCGAACCATTTTCTGCCGAGTCCCACTGACCTGCACACGGACCATATCCCTCCATACACCTCCCATCCATGTATCTGTCCAATTTATTCTTAAATGTTAAAAAAGAACTCATATTTACCACCTCGTCTGGCAGCTCATTCCATACTCCCACCATTCTCTGTATGAAGAAGCCCCCCCTAATGTTCCCTTTAAACTTTTCCCCCCTCACCCTTAACCCTAGTGCTCTGGTTTTTTTCTCCCCTTGCCTCAGTGGAAAAAGCCTGCTTGCATTCACTCTATCTATACCCATCTTAATTTTATATACCTCTATCAAATCTCCCCTCATTCTTCTACGCTCCAGGGAATAAGGTCTTAACCTATTCAACCTTTCTGTGTAACTGAGTTTCTCAAGACCCGGCAACATCCTTGTAAACCTTCTCTGCAACACACATAAAAGTTGCTGGTGAACGCAGCAGGCCAGGCAGCATCTATTGAAAAGAATACAGTTGATGATTCAGGCCAAGAACCATTGGAACTCCGGGGACACGAGGAATTCTGCAGATGCTGGAAATTCAAGCAACACACATCAAAGTTGCTGGTGAACGCAGCAGGCCAGGCAGCATCTCTAGGAAGAGGTGCAGTCGACGTTTCAGGCCGAGACCCTTCGTCAGGACCTTCTCTGCACTCTTTCAACCTTATTTATATGCTTCCTGTAATTTGGTGACCAAAACTAAACACAATACTCCAGATTCGGCCTCACCAATGCCTTATACAACCTCATCATAACATTTCAGCTCTTATACTCAATACTTGGATTAATAAAGGCCAATGTACCAAAAGCTCTCTTTACGACCCTATCTACCTGTGACGACACTCTTAGGGAATTTTGTATCTGTATTCCCAGATCCCTCTGTTCCACTGCACTCCTCAGTGCCTTACCATTAACTCTATGTTCTACGTTGGTTTGTCCTTCCAACGTGCAATACCTCACACTTGTCAGTATTAAACTCCATCTGCCATTTTTCCGCCCATTTTTCCAGATGGTCCAAGTCCCTCTGCAGGCTCTGAAAACCTTCCTGACTGTCTACTACACCTCCAATCTTTGTATCATCAGCAAACTTGCTGATCCAATTTACCACATTATCATCCAGATCATTGATATAGATGACAAATAAGAATGGACCCAGCACTGATCCCTGTGGCACACCACTAGTCACAGGCCTCCACTCAGAGAAGCAATTCTCTACCACCACTCTCTGGCTTCTTCCATCGAGCCAACGTCTAATCCAATTTACCACCTCTACATGTATACCTAGCGACTGAATTTTCCTAACTAACCTCCCATGCGGGACCTTGTCAAAGGCCTTACTGAAGTCCATGTAGACAATATCCACTGCCTTCCCTTCATCCACTTTCCTGGTAACCTCCTCGAAAAACTCCAACAGATTGGTCAAACATGACCTACCATGCACAAAGCCATGTTGACCCCCTAATAAGCCCCTGTCTATCCAAATGCTTGTAGATTCTGTCTCTTAGTACTCCCTTTAATAACTTACATACTACTGACGTTAAACTCACCGGCCTATAATTTCCCGGATTACTTTTCGATCCTTTTTTAAACAACAGAACAACGTGAGCCACTCTCCAATCCTCCGGCACTTCACTCGTAGACAGTGACATTTTAAATATTTCTGCCAGGGCCCCCGCAATTTCAACACTAGTCTCCTTCAAGGTCCGAGGGAACACTCTGTCAGGTCCCGGGGATTTATCCACTTTAATTTTTCTCAAGACAGCAAGCACCTCCTCCTTTTCAATCTGTACAGTTTCCATGGTCTCACTACTTGATTCCCTCAATTCCATAGATTTCATGCCAGCTTCCTTAGTAAATACAGATGCAAAAAACCTATTTAAGATCTCCCCCACTTCCTTTGGTTCCGCACAAAGCCGACCACTCTGATCTTCAAGAGGACTAATTTTATCCCTTACAATCCTTTTGCTCTTAATATACTTGTAAAAGCTCTTTGGATTATCCTTCACTTTGACTGCCAAGGCAACCTCATGTCTTCTTTTTGCCCTCCTGATTTCTTTCTTAAGTATTTTCTTGCACTTCTTATACTCCTCAAGCACCTGATTTACCCCCTGTTTCCTATACATTTCATACAACTCCCTCTTCTTCTTTATCAGAGTTGCAATATCCCTTGAGAACCAAGGTTCCTTATTCCTATTCAATTTGCCTTTAATCCTGACAGGAACATACAAACTCTGCACTCTCAAAATTTCCCCTTTGAAGGCTTCCCACCTACCAATCACATCTTTGCCAGAGAACAACCTGTCCCAATCCACGCTTTTTAGATCCTTTCTCATTTCTTCAAATTTGGCTTTCTTCCAGTTCAGAACCTCAACCCTAGGACCAGATCTATCCTTGTCCATGATCAAATTGAAACTAATGGTATTATGATCACTGGAACCAAAGTGCTCCCCTACACAGACTTCTGTCACTTACCCTAATTTGTTTCCTAAAAGGAGATCCAATATTGCATCCCCTCGAGTTGGTCCCTCTATATACTGATTTAGAAAACTTTCCTGAACACATTTTACAAAATCCAAAGCAGCTAGACCCCTAACAGTATGGGAGTCCCAATCAATATATGGAAAATTAAAATCCCCTACCATCACAACTTTATGTTTCCTGCAGTTGCCTGCTATCTCTCTGCAGATTTGCTCTTCCAAGTCTCGTTGACTATTGGGTGGTCTGTAATACAATCCCTCTAATGTGGCCATACCTTTCCTGTTTCTCAGCTCCACCCATAAAAGGTCTCAGTAGACAAGCCCTCGAATCACTGCTGTAATATTTTCCCTAACAAGCAATGCTACTCCCCCACCTTTCATTCCTCTGCCTCGATCACATCTGAAACATCGGAACCCTGGAATATTAAGCTACCAGTCCTGCCCCTCCTGTAGCCAAGTTTCACTAATTGCTACAACATCATAATTCCACGTGTCAATCCACGCCCTCAACTCATCCGCTTCCCCGCAATACTCCTAGCATTGAAATATATACACCTCAGAAGATTTTTACCACCACTCACAACCTTTCTATCAGCGGATTTGCTTAAACTTTCAACATCATTTATTTTCACCCCAGCCACACTGTCAGCTCTGGCACTCTGGTTCCCATCCCCCTGCAAATCTAGTTTAAAGCCTCCCCAATAGCACTAACAAACCTCCCTGAAAGGATATTGGTCCCCCTGTGGTTCAAGTGTAAACCATCTCTCTTGTACAGGTCCCACCTGCCCCAGAAGAGGTCCCAATTATCCTGAAATCTGAAACCCTGCCCCCTACGCCAGTTCCTCAGCCACTTGTTCCCTCTCCAGAGCATCCTATTCCTACCCTCACTGGCACCTAGCACAGGTAGCAATCCTGAGATTACCACCCTCGAGGTCCTGCTTTTCAACTTCCTACCAAGCTCTCTATACTCACTGTCCAGGACCTCTTCACACTTCCTTGCTATGTCATTGGTACCGATGTGCACCACGACATCTGGCTGGTCACCCTCCCACTTCAGAATGTCATGCAATCGATCAGAGACATCCTTGACCCTGGCACCTGGGAGGCAACAAACCATCCTGGATTCTCTGTCACGACCACAGAACCTTCTATCTGCACCTCTAACTATCGAGTCCCCTATCACTACCGCTCTCCTCTTTTTCCCCCCTCCCTTCTGCACTACAGAGCCAGACTCAGTGCCAGAGATCTGGCTACTGCAGCTAGTCCCAGGTAAGTCATCCCCCACAACAGTATCCAATGCGGTATACTTGTTGTTGAGGGGAATGGCCACAGGGGAACCCTGCTCTGCCTGCCCTTTCCTCTTCCCTCGCCTGACAGTGACCCAATTTCTTGTCCTCTGCTCCTTTGGCGTAACTACCTCCCTGTAGCCACGACCTATAATCTCCTCATTCTCCCGAATGATCCGCAGGTCATCCAGCTCCTGCTCCAATTCCCTAACGCGGTTTGTCAGGAGCTGCAGCTGGATGCACTTCTTGCAGGTGTCGTTGTCAGGGACACCGGAGGGCTCCCTGACTTCCCACATCCTGCAAGAGGAGCATTCCAACATCCTGCGCTAGACAATCTGAACAAAAAACTTACCGGAACCTACCCTGGCCTGTTCTCGCCAAAGCCTGTTTGAGCCAAAGCCGCCCCACTCTGACTCAGTCCACTCCGACGATGGCCGCTGTATATGGTGGTCTGCTTTTTAAACCTTGGCGCGCTATGTCACACACCTGCGCAGTGCAGACCCTTCTCCCCGAGCAGTTTAAAAAAAAACGACTTTTTCGACCCAAATTCTTCCGCTCACCACTTCAGCTACTTGCTTCGACTGAAACAAGAACCGTTGAAAGAAGGGGGCAAGGAAGCAAAAAGGAAATTATAGACCTGTTAACTTGACATCAGTGGTTGGGAAGTTGTTGGAGTCGATTGTCAAGGATGAGGTTACAGGGTACCTGGAGGCATATGACAAGATAGGCAGAACTCAGCATGGATTCCTTAAAAGAAAATCCTGCCTGACAAACCTATTACAATTTTTTTGAGGAAATTACCAGTAGGCTAGACAAGGGAGATGCAGTGGATGGTGTATATTTGGATTTTCAGAAGGCCTTTGACAAGGTGCCACACATGAGGCTACTTAACAAGATAAGAGCCCATGGAATTATGGGAAAGTTACATACGTGGATAGAGCGTTGGCTGAATGGCAGGAAACAGAGTGGGAATAAAGGGATCCTATTCTAGTTGGCTGCTGGTTACCAGTGGTTTTCCACAGGGGTCCATGTTGGGGCTGCTTCTTTTTACATTGTACATCAACGATTTGGATTATGGAACAGATGGCTTTGTGGCTACGTTTGCTGACGATAGGAAGATAGGTGGAGCGGCTGGTAGTGCTGAGGAAACGGAGAGTCTGCAGTGAGAATTGGATAGATTGGAAGAATGGGCAGAGAAGTGGCAAATGAAGTACAATGTTGGAAAGTGTATGGTTATGCACTTTGGCAGAAAAAATAAACGGGCAGACTATTATTTAAATGGGGAAAGAATTCAAAGTTCGGAGATGCAACGGGACTTGGGAGTCCTCGTACAGTATACCCTTAAAGTTAACCTCCAGGTTGAGTCAGTAGTGAAGAAGGCGAATGCAATGTTGGCGTTCATTTCTAGAGGAATAGAGTATAGGAGCAGGGATGTGATGTTGAGGCTCTATAAGGCGCTGGTGAGACCTCACTTGGAGTACTGTAGGCAGTTTTGGTCTCCTTATTTAAGAAAGGATGTGCTGACGTTGGAGAGGGTACAGAGAAGATTCACTAGAATGATTCCGGGAATGAGAGGGTTAACATATGAGGAACGTTGGTCCGCTCTTGGACTGTATTTCTTGGAGTTTAGAAGAATGAAGGGAGACCTCATAGAAACATTTCGAATGTTGAAAGGCATGGACAGAGTGGATGTGGCAAAGTTGTTTCCCATGACGGGGGAGTCTAGTACGAGAGGGCATGACTTAAGGATTGAAGGGCACCCATCCAGAACAGAAATGCGAAGAAATTTTTTTAGCCAGAGGGTGGTGAATCTATGGAATTTGTTGCCATGGGCAGCAGTGGAGGCCAAATCATTGGGTGTATTTAAGGCAGAGATTGATAGGTATCTGAGTAGCCAGGGCATCAAAGGTAATGGTGAGAAGGCAGGGGAGTGGGACTAAACGGGAGAATGGATCAGCTCATGATAAAATGGAGGAGCAGCCTTGATGGGCCAAATGGCTGACTTCTGCTCCTTTGTCTTGTAGTCTTATGGTCTAGATGAAGCTGAGTTTATGGACAGATCAGCCATGAGCCTATTGAATGGCGGGGCAGGCTCGATGGGCCGGATGCTCTGCTCCTGATCCCAGTTCTTCTGTACTTGTGTATGTTTAACAGTGACTCCTTTGCTTACATCTTCTGAAACAGCTCTATTTTGTTTGTACATTTAATATCTTTATTTTTTCCTTTCAGGGTTCTTTTGAAGACCCTGACCTGGAGTTACATGCAGGCTTCAGTTCGGGGTTAAGTATTTTACGCAGAGAGTGGTGATCGTGTGGAATGAGCTGCTGGCGACTATGGTGGAGGTGGATACAATAGGGTCTTTTAAGAGACTCCTGGACAGGCATTAGATCTTAGAAAAATAGAGGACTATGGGTAACCCTAGATTATTTCTGAAGTAAGTACATGTTCGGCACAGCATTGTGGGCCGAAGGGCCTGTATTGTGCTGTACGTTTTCTATGTTTCAACAACCTGAGGTCATAGGTTAAGGATGAATGGTGAAATATCAAACGGGAACCTGAGGGGGAACCTCTTCACTCAGAGGGTGATGAGAATGTGAAATGAGCTGCCAGCAGAAGTGGTGGATGAGGGTTTGATTTCAACATTCAAGAGAAATTTGGATAGGTCCGTGGACAGGAGGGATGTGGAAATCTATGGTCCAGGTGCAAGTTGACGGGACTAGGCCGAATAGCAGTTCAGCATGGACTGAATGGGCTGAAGAGCGTAATTTTGTGTTGTAGCACTCTGACTCTACGCCTTATTGATGCACCCACAAAGACTGACTTATACTTCAAAAGTTTTCTTTATGAAGGAGAAATTTAAAAAAATTGTGATAATCTCTCTCTGCCTTAAAGCGGTATTAAGGAAGGATGAGCTAATTCCATGATCAGTATTGGTTACTGTGCTATTGTTATCCTTGTCATTAAAAGCTTTAGCCTTGCGTGGCTGAAATGGATAACTCTGCCTGTGCAAAACGAAACTGCAAATAGGATTGAAACAGCATTCTTTAATCTCCAGTTACAAAACAATAGCTTGTTTCATTACCTCTGTCGGCTGAGGTCCAGGATTTAGCTTATTCTTTCGAAGCATATTTGATACAATACATGCAAACCAGACACACTGGGATAAACACTAGTTATTTCTGGATTTGGAAACCAAGCTACATAACTTGGGGATTTCTTTGTTATATTCTGACATTCTGAATCCAGGCTGGCTTTAGTCTCCCAGTTTTATGGAACATTTGATGCATTCTGACTCAGAATGCAGGAATGATGTAAATTCATTTTCAACTAAGAACTCTCATTCTGTTGTCCATCAAATCTTATCCCTCCTAGTGTGATTTATTATTTTCTGATGCACACTATGAGGGAAGAAGATTAGAGTTTAGATGTGGAGGGACTTTTCTGTTTCATATTTTTAGGCTGAAAATGATGAGGCAAGCACAGCCAAACACCATCCGTCACAATTGCAGCTTAGGTAAGATGTTTTAAAATTCAGCAACATCTCTGTGTCTTTTATTGATGATTTTCACACTCTTTAATATGGCATACTGTAAACATCTTAAGGTGAAGGGACTGCTGAATGTATAATGCATATATATTTAAGTGGAGTAACTTTTACATTCTCATCTGGCAGGGGTGTCCAGCTGTAAGATTGGAGTTCGATTAACGCCATTGTCTGTAAGGAGTTTATATATTCTCCCTGTAACTATGTGGGATTCCTGTGATATCCACCCACATTATAAAGTGTGCAGGTCAGGGCAAGTAAGATGTTGGCTTGTTATGTTGACACCGGAAGCGTGGTGACACTTGCGGGCTGTCCCAAGCACTATCCTTGGACTGTGTTGGTTGTTGACGCAAAAAATGCATTTCACTATATGCTTCAATGATTCAACGTACATGTACAATGAAGCTTACATTCTGTCTCCTATCAGTTAATACACAGCTCTCCCAAAACTAATATAGAAGAAAACAGCACAGGAATAGGGCATTTAAGCTACAATGTTGTGCTGAACCAGCTAAAAAGCAAATCAAAAATACCCAAACAGTAATCCCTCCTACCTACACCACGTTCATATCCCTTTATCCTCCTTACATCCACGTGCCTATCCAAACGTCTCTTAAAAGCCTCTAATGCATTTGCCTCTGCCACCACACCAGGCAGTGCATTCCAGGCATTGACAAGGCCCCAATCACAAACAACAGAAAATCTGCAAATGCTGGAAATCTGAGCATCACACACAAAATGCTGGAGGAAATCAGCAGGTCAGAAATGTCGATTGTACTCTTTTCCCAGATGCTGCCTGGCCTGTTGGTGAGGAATGAGATTCAGTCCCTTACAAGGGGGGACATAGAATCAGGAGAAGTAGAGTCAGTGTGGATAGAACTGAGGAACAGTAAGGGCAAAAAGACCCAAATAGGTGTTATCTAATGGCCCCCAAACAGTAGCATGGATATTGGGTGCAAGTTGAATAGGGAGTTAACAATGGCATGTGGCAAAGGAAGTGTTGCAGTAGTTATGGGGGATTTCAACATGCAGGTGAACTGGGAAAATCAGGTTGGTACTGGACCCCTGGATAGGGAATGTGTAGAGTGCCTACGGGATGCATTTTTGGAGCAGCTTGAACGAGAGCCGACCAGGGATAAGGCTATTCTGGATTTAGTGTTGTGCAATGAACAGGATTTGATAAGTAATCTTGAAGTAAAGGAGCCATTAGGAGGTAGTGACCATAATATGATAAGTTTTTATCTGCAAGTTGAGAGGGATAAGGGCAGATCGGAAGTGTCAGTATTGCAGTTGAACAAAGGAGACTATGGAGCCATGAGGGAGGAGCTGGCCAAAGTTGACTGGTCGGATATCCTAGCAGAAAAGACAGTGGAACAGCAATGGCAGGTATTCTTGGGAATAATGCACAAGGTGCAAAATCAGTTCATCCCCCGGAGAAGGAAGGATTCAAAGGGGGGAAAGTGACCACAGTGGTTGACAAAGGAAGTCAGAGATAGCATAGCATGAAAAAAGAAGTGTAACAGAGCTAAGGTGAGTGGGAAGACGGATGATTGGGCAATTTTTAAGGAGCAACAGAACTTAACTAAAAAGGCAATATGGGGAGAAAAAATGAGGTATGAACGCAAGCTAGCGAGGAATATAAAGGAGGATAGCAAAAGTTTTTTTTAGGTATGTGAAGAGAAGGAAGATAGTTAAGAACAATGTTGGGCACTTGAAGAATGAATTGGGAGAAATTGTTATGGGAAACAGAGAAATGGCAGACGAATTTAATAAGTACTTTGGATCTGTCTTCACTAGGGAAGACACAAACAATCTCCCAGATGTATGGATGGGCCAAGGACATAGGGTAACAGAGGAACTGAAACAGATTGACATTAGGAAGGAAACGGTGATGAGTAGACTGATGGGACTGAAGGCTAACAAATCCCCAGGTCCAGATGGTCTGCATCCTAGGGTACTAAAGGAGGTGGCTCTGAAAATTGCGGATGCATTAGTGATCATTTTCCAATGTTCCTTAGATTCAGGATCAGTTCCTGAGGATTGGCGAATGGCTAATGTTATCCCACTTTTTAAGAAAGGAGAGAGGGAGAAAACAGAGAACTATCGCCCTGTTAGCCTAACATCAGTAGTGGGGAAGATGCTAGAGTCCATTATTAAAGATGAAATAGCAGCGTATCTTGATAGCAGTGATAGGGTTCGGCTGAGCCAGCATGGATTTACCAAGGGGAAATCATGCTTGACTAATCTATTGGAGTTTTTCGAGGATGTAACCAGGAAGATAGACGCAGGAGATCCAGTGGATGTGGTGTACCTTGACTTTCAGAAGGCATTTGATAAGGTACCACATAGGAGATTGGTGGGTAAAATCAGAGCTCATGGCATTGGGGGGAGGATATTGACATGGATAGAAAATTGGTTGGCAGATAGAAAGCAAAGGGTAGCAGTGAATGGGTGTTTCTTGGAATGGCAGGTGGTGACAAGTGGGGTGCCACAGGGCTTGGTATTGGGACCTCAGCTGTTTACGATTTACGTCAATGATTTAGAGGAAGGCATTGTGAATAACAACAGCAAGTTTGCTGATGATACTAAGCTGGGTGGCAGTGTGACATGTGATGAGGATGTTAGGAGAATTCAAGGTGACTTGGATAGGCTGGGTGAGTGGGCAGAAACTTGGCAGATGGCGTTCAATGTGAATAAGTGTGAGGTTATTCACTTTGGGAGCAAGAACAGGAAGGCAGATTATTATCTGAACGGTGTGGAGCTAGGTAAGGGAGAAATACAAAGAGATCTAGGAGTACTTGTTCATCAGTCTCTGAAGGTGAATGAGCAAGTGCAGCAGGCAGTGAAGAAGGCTAATGGAATGTTGGCCTTTATTACAAAGGGAATTGAGTACAAGAGCAAGGAAATCCTTTGCATTTGTACAGGGCCCTGGTGAGACCACACCTGGAGTATTGTGTGCAGTTTTGGTCTCCAGGGTTAAGGAAGGACATCCTGGCTGTGGAGGAGGTGCAGTGTAGATTCACTAGGTTAATTCCTGGGATGTCCGGACTGTCTTACGCAGAGTGGTTAGAGAGACTGGGCTTGTACATGCTGGAGTTAAGGAGATTGAGGGGGGATCTGATTGAGACATGTAAGATTATTAAGGGATTGGACAAGATAGAGGCAGGAAATATGTTCCAGATGCTGGGAGAGCCCAGTACCAGAGGGCATGGTTTAAGAATAAGGGGTAGATCATTTAGGACAGTGTTGAGGAGGAACTTCTTCTCCCAGAGAGTTATGGAAGTATGGAACGCGCTGCCTCAGAAGGCAGTGGAGGCCAATTCTCTGGATGCTTTCAAGAAGGAGCTAGATAGGTATCTTATGGATCGGGGAATCAAGGGTTATGGGGACAAGGCAGGAACTGAGTATTGATAGTAGTTGATCAGCCATGATCTCAGAATGGCGGTGCAGGCTCGAAGGGCCGAATGGTCTAGTTCTGCACCTATTGTCTATTGCCTACTGCCTACTGAGTTTCTCCAGCATTTGGTATGTGATCCAGGAGCCACCCTCAGGTGAATGCCCGCTGGTATCAGACACTTAAACCCTGAGAAACAGATACTTCTTGTCCATTCTATCTATGCTTCTCATAATCTTAGAAATCTCTATCAGCCTCTGGCACTCCAGACAAAACAACTCAAGTTTAATCAGATTCTCATGATAGCACCTGCCCTCTAAACCAGGCAGCATCCTGGTAAACCTCTTCTACACCCTTTCCAGAGCCTCAACATCCTTTCTATAGTAGGATGTTGACAGGGGACACCCACGGTGATCAGGTCTGTGGCACTGAGCCTGGCGCTGTTGTGCAGGAGGGAAGGAGGGAGAAGAGGAATGCAGTAGTCATAGGGGATTCCGCAGTCTGGGGAATGGACAGGAGATTCTGTGAGCCTGATAGAGATACCCGCATGGTGTGTTGCCGCCCAGGTGCCAGGGTACGCGATGTCTTGGATCGGGTCCAGAATATTCTGAAGGGAGAGGGCAAGCAGCCAGTTGTCTTGGTACATGTTGGTACCAATGACATAGATAGGACAAAGGAGGAGGTCCTGAAGAGAGATTTCTGGGAGTTAGGAAGGAAGCTGAGCAGCAGGACCTCCAGGGTAGTAATCTCGGGATTGCTACCTGTGCCACGTGCTAGCAAGGCAAGAATAGTAGGATCAGGCAGATGAATGCGTGGCTGAGAGACTGGTGCAGGGGGCAGGGCTTCAGATTCTTGGATAATTGGGATCTCTTCTGGGGGAAGTTTGGCCTGTTCAAAAAGGACAGGTTACACCTGAACCCAAAAGGGACCAATATCCTGGTGGGAAGGTTTAATAGAGCTGTTAGGGAGGGTTTAAACTAATTTGGCAGAGGGATGGGAACCGGAATGATAGAGCGAAGGAAGGGGAAAACAGAAATAAATCTAAGATAGTGAGCAGTAAAGATGTCAGGAA